>NC_047084.1:298542962-299167962 GCF_902459505.1 Geotrypetes seraphini | reverse complement strand
TCCAGTGCGCAATACCCTCAGGATCGCTTGCTTATGTGCAAAATGAAGCAGACGAAGAACCACCGCTTGAGGGGGACCTACCCGGTGAGCTTTCTCAATACGCACTCATCAAAAGGCATCTAAGTCACAAACCACTTTTCCAGACGACGCGGGAGGTCCCCCTCTCATGCTGCCTCTGGTATGCCAATCAGCCGAAGATTGTTGCGCCTCAAACGGTTCTCGAGATCCTCCAACTTCAACTCCAAATCTTTGAGGCGCGACTGCATTGCTTGCATCGGGCCCTCCAGTGAACGTTGTTAACTTCCACATCGCTTACACGCTGTTGCAGGTGATCCACCTCCAGAGCCATGCTGTCTAATCTTTCGTGGGCCGCCTCAGTGCGATCATAAAGTGCCCTTAGTTTTTAGCCAAAGCCAGTTCCACCGCGGCAGTAACTTCCGCTGTTAATTGTGTTGTCCAACCCGAGTTTAGGGATGGTCCCAGCGGTGTGGTGGGTGTCTCCATCTTGTTCTCCAAAGGCCACAGTTTCTCCTGCTCCTTCCGTGGTGCTTTAGAAGTCATGAGCTACGAATCGGCTGTTCAACGCTCTCTGTTCCCTTTAATTCAATTCCGCTTCTGCAGTCCACTCGATAAACCGCCGCTCACAGATGGTCTGGCAAAATAAATTGCCGAATTAGCAGGGAAAGCGAGGAGCACCGCGTTTCAGCGTCTGCTACCCTCCATGGCACCATAAAGCTCCAGAAAATACATTTTTAATCATCAGTTACGGCACAAAAAAAAGAAACTTGGCTATGACAGAAGACTCACTGATCATTCTGTTTATCTTATCTCATATAGACATTAGGGTTATCATCATCCATGGTTGCATCAATTGCTACCAATATTACCCATTTGTGCCGCTGTGTGTTTGTGTATTCGCAGAACGGCTCTTAAAACTCCCCAGTTTTCTTTGCTTTCACTTTCTCCTCACGATCAGGTGTTTGCTTCCAGACTTGATTTTGTAGTTTGTGAACAATTTCAGGACCCAACTACTGTAAATAACGAGAATGGACTGTACATCTCCAGCAAAGTTCCCTGTAAGTTGTGTGGCTGTGCAACCATGCACCTTTTAGCAGGAGGCCGGGCAGCTGTTTAGCCCCACTGCGCAGCCAGTGGGGTCGGGACCAACCCCTTTTGCTACTACTGCTGCTGCACCAAACTGAAACAGACTGGCAGCGGGACCTTCCCATACATAACCATGGCTGCCGGCCCACCCTCTCTCAGTTTGCTTCAGGAAAGCAGCAGCAGTGCTGGGATGCTAGGGGGCAGACACTGGTGGATGTAGGGTGGGTGGGAGAGAGAGGAGGTAGACACTGGTGGATGTGGGGTGGGACAGATGCTGGTGGAAGAGGGGTAAGGGAAAGAAAGGAGGGATAAGCTGTTGAAAATGGTTTGGGGGCTGTGTTGGGTGGGGGAAGAAGCTGATGGATGTGGGGTGGGTGGACGAGAGGAGGCAAAATACTTGTGGAAAAGGAGTGGGGGAGAGAGAGGAGCTTGATTGTACAGTGCTGCGTATGCTTTTCAGCACTACAGAAATGATAATAGTCGTAGTGGTAGGATAGACACTGGTGGAAATGGAGTGGGAGGAGTGAGAGGGGGCAGAAGTTAGTGGAAATGGTTTAGAGTGGGGGAGGGAGAGGGGGTAAATTTTGTATAGAAGTGGGAAGACAGGTGCTAGATAGAGCAGAGGAGAGAGAGGGCAGATGTTGGGGTGGGGTACAGAGAGGAGGGAGATGATGGAACGGGAGAAGTGAAAGGGAAGAACATTTAACACAATAATCTGCTGCACAAAGTTTCACTTGGAACGCCCTATTCGGGGCATAATATGCACCAGTGGCGTAGTAAGGGGGGCGAGGGGGCGGTCCGCCCTGGGCACCATGTTGGTAGGGGTGCCGGCACCCTCTCCTCTCTGCCCCCTGTCTCTTCCCCTTCCTCCCCCCACGTGCTCTCCCCCCTTCCTTTCACCCATACCTCTAGTTGAATTTCTGAGTGCCGCACATAGGAAGTGATGTCAGAGGGAGAGCCAACGGGGTCATGACCGCCGTGAGCAACAACGTCAACTAGAAGTATGGGGGAAGAAGCGGGGGGGGGGGGGGCTTGCACATCAGGCAGGCTCAGGGAAGAAGAGGAGGCAGAGATGAGGGTGGGGGAGGGGTGCCACTGCCCCACCGCTCACAAAAAGTACAATTAAGGTTTTGAAATGCTTTTTGTCGATTAATGGTGATTAGTATGATTATATCACAAAAAGTAAAAAATAAGGGGATAAAAGAGACTAATGATAGCTTGCTCGGGGAAGGAGTAAAACGCGGACCTCGCGGATCTAAACCCGCGCATCCTTAAAAATCTGAGGTCCATGCCACTTTTAGTCTCAGCATAGGTTATGGCTATGACAATTTAGCTCTGACGGATCCTAATGCTTTTCCCTCCCTATGCTGAGACTAAAAGTTTTACACAAAAAAAATAACCCAACAGGAGAAAAGGCAGAATAGGAGCAAATAAATCTCTCCTGATAATGTGTGTAGCGACAGCAGTGACAGAAGAAACACTAATACTAAATAAATTAAAAGTGTTGCTGGACAGGGGGCACTCAGTACTCAGGGAATAATCAATAAACCCCTCTCATAGAGTTGTCACTAACAAAACCCAAAAGGGTAAATTCTGTTACATCCCCGAGGCTAAAAGTGGCACAGACCTCAGGGCAAAAGTTTTGCCACTTTTAGTCTCAGCATAGGGAGGGAAAAGCGTTAGGCTAAACTTAAGTGTCTGTTAGAGCCCTACCAGGGGTAGGCAATTCCGGTCCTTGAGAGCTGGAGCCAGGTCAGGTTTTCAGGATATCCGCCATAAATATGTACGAGATGGATTTGCATGCACTGCCTCCTTGAGATGCAAATCTATCTCATGCATATTTATTGAGGATATCCTGAAAACCTGACCTGGCTATGTCTCTGGAGGACCGGAATTACCTACCCCTGCCTAACCTAGGCTGACTCTAAAAGTGGCACGTTTAGATCCGCGTTTTACCCCTTCCCGCTCGCAAGGGGCTGTCCTGTTAAGGGAACATGGTCAAAACCAGGATCCTCATTGATTTGTACCGTACTCATGCAAATAAGTCAGGGTGTAAACCAAGTGAGACAGATTATAGGAGTCAGACGATATCCTTTCAAATCTTAGTTTCATTTTAGTTTTCTTCCGACCATGGAATTGTCTGCCTTCCTCTATCACCCTGTCTGGTTTCTGTGCACTCTGATCCTGGCGCTGCTGCTACTAATCAAGAGGAAAACGTTGTGGCTGCCGCACCTGTCGCCCGTGGACCTGAGCGGGAAAACCGCCATTGTTACAGGAGCCAATTCAGGTTAGTTCAGCACAGCCAGAGGCTAATGACGCTTTCCGGCCAGCGTGGCAAGTTGGAAACACGCTGCCCAAGTTTAGTTCGCTGTAAGGATTGAGAAAGGATGTCGGATTTATTTGTAGGCATAGAGGACTGAGCCACGCTTAATTATATCTATTGCTGCTTACGAATACCCAAGAAAATGTTGCTTTAGAAAGCAGAGAAAGTGGAACGGAGGAGCCCAGAAATGTCTCTCATGTGCGCTCTGTTCAAATAATCCATGTAAACGGTTTCCAAAAGTAAAATGTTCTTTTAATTAGCGCCTCTCGGGAACCAATTATTCATAGGAAGAAAATGCCCGGAACTTAAAAATAAAAACCTTTTTTCTCATGGTTATATTTATGCATATCTAAAAAAATAAAAACCTTTTAGAACATATTTTTTCTCATGGTTATATTTATGCATATCTAAAAAAATAAAAAGATAAATATAAATGCAAGTTCAACAGGGAAAAAAAAACCGTTCTAAAGGAGTTTAAAAAAAAAAAAAGCCAGTGATTGAATGTTGAAAGCACATATGAAGTGCTTGAAATTACTCCAAGTCTTTTTCCTCCTACGAATAATGGCTCCTGGGATACGTTCATTTTGGAGGGTGTTTACATGGATTGTTGGAACAGAAAGAAGAGAACACATAATAATCATCCTATCCACTCATGTAGTATAAAAAAATATGTTGATATTGTTTTCCAGAACAATAAAGGTAGAGAATAAAAATAAATACAAGAAAACAGCAAAAACCATGATAATGACAAGATTTAAGCAATCCAATTAAATGTAAAGCCAGAGAAATTACATTAAAAAAGTATTTTTTCAAAGTTTTTTTGTAGATATAAATATAACATGTAGTAGTAGAGTGATTGGTTGAATAGATTCACAAGATCATAAATGGCAAACACATGCCCTTCCTGGGCACCTTTTTTATATCTCTCACTTTGAGTAGCAGAGTGACCTTATGCAGTAAAAGGATTTTAGGGATGCATGAAAGGAATACATGAGGATTGAATGTTGATGAGGTGGGGTAAATTGGGAAACTGCAGCAAAGAGTGGAAATTCAAAAGACTGAACAAGTTTTCTGTTTGTTAAAGGTGGTACTAATGTTTGATTATAAGCTGAGTGCATTAAGCATATTATTAGTTAGAACTAATAGAGACAGAGGCATACCTAGCATATGTGACACCCAGGGCCCATCATTTTTTTGACAACCCCTCATCTGTATGAAAAATATGATTTTTAGTAACAATCCTCATATCGCTCAAGAGTGTACCTAGAAAAAGGCAGAATCTTAAGCACTGCAGTGAGCACTAGGAGACCAACACACACATTGTAAAACTAAACAAGCCAGATCCTGCACAGTCAGTCAATTGATCCTGTACAGTCAATGCCAACAGAAAACCATGTCCTTTTCATACACACAGAACAGAGTTACACCCTCGCCCAATATGGGATAATCATAAACTAAAAATATGCAGACAAAAATTAAACTGAACTGCCAAGAAACCAGACTCTGCATACAATGCAACACCACAGAAACAGTGACACGTGTCCCCTAATACTGTGCAAAATATAAAGACAGTAGATGTAAATTTGAAATAACTGATACATAACAATCACCACTTTACAAATTAACAAATAGACATAAAGCAAATAATGATAAATAAGAAAATGCCATTTTATTGGACTAATCCATTTTTCAATTAGCTTTCAGAGGCCAAATCTTTCTTCAGAACAGTACAGTATACTGCTGTTATGATATCCTGTCCTGACCTGAGGAAAGGGGTTTAATAAAAGAAAAAAGACCTTATTTACATTTCCTGTTTATAAACTTTTATCCATACAGTTACAATACTACTTGATTCTAAGTAAAGCAACAAAAAAATCTTTCTATCTTTTGTAATTTCTGCTTTAATCATCTTCTCTTTACTCTCTTCTTTCTATTCAGTGTTTGTCCTTCCATGCAACATCTGCCCTCTCTTTGCCCCTTCCACCCAGCTTCTGCCCTCTCTCTCTATCCTTTCCATCTACTGCCCACACTTTCTCTGCCCCTTCCATCCACTGTCCACCCTCTCTCTCTCTTCCATATGGCATCTTCCCTCTTTCTGTGTCCCTTCAATAAACTGTATATCCTGTGCCCCTTCTCTCCTTTGTACATGATTCATTTCAGCTTCATCCCCTCTCCATTTTTCTGTCTCCACCCCCTCCCCTTTGCTCTAGCATCTCTCTCTTCTCCTTTCCTTCCTTCCCACAATGATCTGTCATCTATCTCCTTTCCTTCCATAACCCCATGCCCTGGCATCTCTCTGCCTTCATGCTCTGGCGCCTCCTCTCCTTCCTTTCCCTCTGGTCTGGCATTTGTCTCCTTAGTTTCCATTCCCTCCCCCCATGCCCTGGCATCCCTCCCTCCATTATCTGGCATCTCCTCTTCTTCCTTTCTCTCCCTCCCTCCCTCCTTCCTTCCTTCCTTCCCCCTGGTCTGGCATATGTCTCCTTCCATCCCCCTCTATGGTCTGGTATCTCCTTTCCTTTCCCTCCCTCCCATGGACTTGGCATCTCTTGTTCCTCTCCCTTGTCTTCCTTCTCCCTCCTTTCCTCTATCCCCCCAATTGGGTGCAGCAGCATTTTTCTTTCCCCCTTCCCTGTGCAGCAGCAGCATTTCTCTTCCCCCATTCCCTGTGCAGCAGCAACAGCAGCAGCATTTCTCTTCCCCCATTCCCTGTGCAGCAGCAACAGCAGCAGCATTTCTCTTCCCCCATTCCCTGTGCAGCAGCAACAGCAGCAGCATTTCTCTTCCCCCATTCCCTGTACAGCAGCAGCAGCAGCATTTCTCTTCCCCATTCCCTGTACAGCAGCAGCAGCAGCATTTCTCTTCCCCCATTCCCTGTACAGCAGCAGCAGCAGCATTTCTCTTCCCCCATTCCCTGTACAGCAGCAGCAGCAGCATTTCTCTTCCCCCATTCCCTGTACAGCAGCAGCAGCATTTCTCTTCCCCCATTCCCTGTACAGCAGCAGCAGCATTTCTCTTCCCCCATTCCCTGTACAGCAGCAGCAGCATTTCTCTTCCCCCATTCCCTGTACAGCAGCAGCAGCATTTCTCTTCCCCCATTCCCTGTGCAGCAGCAGCAGCAGCAGCATTTCTCTCCTCCCTTCTCTGTGCAGCAGCAGCAGCATTTCTCTTCCCCCTCCTTTTCCTTGTACAGCAGCAGAATTTCTCTTCCCCCCCTTTCTTTCCTGCCTTGCATTTCTGGCCAGTTCCTTGATGCAGCCGTTTTTCCCATCAAAGCTGCGGGCGTCGTAAGCCTTCTCTCTGATGTCATGACATCGGAGGGAACACTTCTCGGCTGCATGAGGAGCTGATGCCCGCTACTTTGAGCGGAAAAACCACTGCAGCAGGGGAGCAAGCCAGAAGCTAAACACTCGCCGGAGGGAGGCACAGAAGGAAGAAAAGGAAAGAGCACAAACTGGGTCTGATTTAAAGTTTACTGCTGCTGGTTAAGGAAAGCAGCAGCGGCAGAATAGGGAGGGTAGTTCCAGACCTGGTAGGCCAGCTGTGCACCCCCTTGGGGCGTGCAACTGGGGCGGAGCGCCCCCCCCCCCTTGGTACGCCACTGAGTAGAGACTGTATTTGTTTATGAAAAACTCTATAGGTTTGTTGCAGAATGAAAATAAAACAATAAAAAAGTATAAAAATACAATTAGTTCACTGCAGAACTGGGATGTTTTATAAGAACATAAGCATTGCAATACTGGGACAAACCAAAGGTCCATCAATCCTGGTATTCTGTTTCCAACATGGCCAATCACAAGTACCTGGCAACACCCAAAAGAGTAAAATAGATTTTATGCTGTTTATCTTAAAAATAAGCAGTGGATTTTCCCAAGTCCATCTAAATAATGGCTTATGGACTTTTCTTATAGGAAATTAACTAAACCTTTTTTAAACCCTGCTAAGCTAACTACTTATACCATCAGCATTATATAGTAACTAAGTAAAATAGTGTATTTAAGTAAAAGTTGTGTCACTTTTACTTGTAAAGAAGTACAGGATGACATTATTATTATTTTTACTAAAGTAAAAATGTTGCTAATTTTTAATAGTTTTATTGAGTTACATCTAAAAGTAAAAGTGGAAGCGAGACTGGTCAGTGACTCCTAATGTGGAAACCTGCATCATGTAGCTATAGTTTGTGTTACTCTTTCCCACATACATCACTCTGTACTTGCTCACAGATTGTTTATTGTGAGCAAGTGCCCAGTGATGCATGTGGGAAAGAGTAACCCAAACTATAGCTACGTGATGCAGGATTCCACATTAGGAGTCACTGCCCATGAAAAGGATCTAGGTGTCGTCATTGAGGATACTTTGAAACCCTCAGCTTAGTGTGCAACAGTGGCTAAGAAAGCAAATAGAATGTTAGGAATTATCAGGAAAGGAATGGAAAACAAAGATGAAAATGTTATAATGTCCTAGTATCACTCTATTGTATGGCTGCACCTCGAATATTGTGTGCAGCTCTGTTCGACATCTCTCAAAAAAGATATAGCGGAATTAGAAAAGATACAGAGAAGGGTGACAAAAATGATAAACGGGATGTGATGACTTCCCTATGAGGAAAGGCTAAAGCAGCTAGGGCTCTTACGCTTCGAAAAGAGACAGCTCAGGGGTGATATGATAGAGGTCTATAAAATACTGAGTGGAGTGGAATGGGTAGTTTTGAATCGCTTGTTATGTCTTTCCAAAAATACTAGGAGTAGGGGGCATGCGATGAAGCTACTAAGAGTAGATTTAAAACAGAGAGATTTAAAAGAGAAAATATTTCTTCACACAACATGTAATTAAACTCTGGAATTTGTTGCCAGAGAATGTGGTGGAATCAGTTAGCTTAGCAGGGTTTAAGAAAGGTTTGGATAATTTCCTAAAACAGAAGTCCATAAGCCAGTATTGAGATGGCTTAGGAAATCCACTGCTTATTCCTAGGAAAAGCATCATAAAATCTGTTGTACTACTTGGGATCTAACTAGGTACTTGGGACCTGGGTTGGCCACTATTGGAAATAGTATACTGGGCTTGATGGACCTTTGTTCTGTATCAGTATTGCAATCCTTATGTTCTTAATTAGGCAGTACTACTTCTAATGTAAACAATAATAATGATAAAAGTATTTATTTATGTATTTTAAAAAAGTCTATACCGTTTACAGCTAAACGGTTAACAAGATATACATACAAACAAGATATACATACAAATAAGCCTTAACATTCATAGCTAAAAAATACTAACATAGCTTTGTATAGAAATGGAAATTAAAAGACACAGATAAAAATTAATAACATGTCATAGACACAGATTAATAGCGTATCTGTGGATCATAAACAGTTCATCAGGTTTACCAAAAACAGATATGTCTAAAAGAAAGCATCAACAAATAAGTGTTTTAAGTAATTTTCTAAACATACCCCTCTCATAACAGTTCCGTATCTGTCCTACCAGAGAGTTCCAAATCTTAACTCCTGCACAACAAAAGGTCTTTTTGCCAGTATCGACTAACCTCGGATTCACAGTCGTCTTCAGTAGAGCCAAGTTCTCGGAACGCAAAGATCTTTTTGGAATATAACTAGATATGTTATTTTTAATTAATTTTGGAATATTTCTGAACAGAATTTGGTGACAAATCATTAAAACTTTGTACTATAATTCCTGAACTTGAAGACCTGGTGGATGGCTGGTTGACAGTTAAGCTCCCTCCTTTAAACATCATTTTAGAATCTAAAGTTATAATTTTTCACAAATATAAAGACAAATCTTGGATAATGGCTTCTAGTAAACAGAAGAACACAGAAATATCTGCAAAAGCTACAGGAAAAGTTAAAAGGATGAAAGAAGATCCACAGACTTCAAGTGAGATTTCTCTGCCACTGGATGCCTTGGATATCATAGAGGTATTGGAACGAATTAGAAATATCAATTTAAACATAATGGAAATGAGGAAGGAGATGAATATAATGAATAATAAATTAGATTTAGTAAGTAATAGAATGGACAAAATTGAAAATAGAATGGAAAAAGTGCATCAGGAACATAAAGAGGATCACAATATATTAAAAGAAATGAAGTATAAAATGATAGATCTGGAGAATAGATCTAGGAGGCAGAATTTAAGAATTTTTGGTTTAAAAGAAGGAGCTGAGGGGAAAAACATGCTAGCCTTTTTGGAGGAGGCAATACCAAAAATCTTACCTATAAAATTAAACATTCCATTAGAAATAGAGAATTGGAGGGAAAAAAGTTCAAAATCAAGAAAGTCCTAGACCTGTAATAATTAGATTACTTAGATTCCAGCAGACGCTGGAAATTTTAAAAGCAGCAAAAGAAATGAAAAATCCAGCTTACAAGGATTCTAAATTGATTTTTGTCCCAGATCTTGCTAAAGAGACTGTAAAGATAAAGAAACAATTTTTACAACTAAGACAGCCTTTAAGAGATTTAGGAGCCAAATATGGACTATATTATCCTGCGTTGATGAGAATCACATATAAAGATAAAGTTCATCAATTTGATGATCCACAAAAACTTAAGGTGTTCTGGAGAAGCAAGAAGTACCTATGATTTAAAGATTATTAATATTGATGATAATTTTCTTCTGGATTTTTTTTTTAAGAGGATCTTAAAAATGATATATACAAAAATCCTTGATTAATTAAATTATTCACTTTATTTGTTATTAAATATGGTACTGTAACAAATTTCAAACTGAAAAAGAACTATTGGAATAGTTACAATTTTAAATTGATGAAGATTCTGCAATGGATCGACAGGAATGTCTGATGAGGTATTTAATATATTCAAAGTTTCTTGACGTCAAGAGAAACTAAAGAGGAAGAGGGGAAGAGAATAGTGTGAACACTCGCTTAGCAGAGTGCGCCTTTTTTAAGAGTTAATGAGAGCTTAAAGGGAGGAATGTTTTACTACATTATGACGTTGGACGTCATGTTGAGGTGTTGATGGCACGCTGGGCGGAAGGGACAACAGGCTGCCAGAGTTCCCGCTATCCTTGGCTGTTGCTGTGATGTTTTCTTGGCCTCTGATTGATGTCGGATGGAACGGAACTTTGACGGAAATGTGGTAGTGTCTCTATGAAGTGGGATGTCTCGTTTGAGGAATCTTGGCGCGCTGCGTTGGATGGGACAGCATGATACCTGTTGTCTCGCTCTCGGCAAACTCTGGGTGATGTTTATTTTCCTCTGACTGATTTGAGGTGGGTGGGAGGTGTGGTCAGAGAACACAGTTCTCTTGTTTTGCTGTAATACGGAGCTTCTGGACCGCTGAGCACTCTTTTATAATAGATTCCATGGGATGCCTCCTCCCTGGTTCAGATACGTGGCCTGAATGATTCGGTGCGTTATATATAATGGGCCGGGAGGAGGCCAGAGTGGATAAGGGGCGATTCCAAAAAAAATAAAAAATATAAAACAAAAAAGGAAAAGAACAACATAAAACAAAACCAAAAAAGCAGAATAACATCTATTTAAATACATAAGAGTGACCAAATTTGTATCTTTAATTATCTACACATATAAAGGTGTGATAAAAGAGGTTTGCATGAGTCATGCCTTGCTATGGATATAACACTTGGGAATGTATTAGCAGAATAGTATGGATTGTACAGTACTGATAAGTTTATTACAAGTTGGGATATGTAGCCTTTTCTTAACGATGGGTTAATTTATATTTATAATTTATATTAACTGAATGGGGTTTTGTTTTTTTATAATTATAAGTGATTATTATGTTTCATTATATTTATATTTCTTGGTTGAAAAGATTTAATTTTATGGATTAATTGGTATAATATATATGTACTATTACTTTTAATCCAAGAATAAGGGGTAATTGGGTTTTTGTTATATGAAATCTTTAATTTATCTAAGTGTAAGTATGTTCATCTGTATTTATCTGAAAGAAATATTATGAAGGTATGTTTTACATTATTTTAAATGTCATGGTTAATGATAAAGGAAATTCTTGATGAATTTGATGAATATAATTAGTCTACCGATATAATATGATGTAGCATGTACTTACATACTTGTTTGTGGAAATGAATTGATATAGATATTTCTGTAAATTGTTAACAGATAGGTTTATTTAAAAAAAAAAAAAAAAGGACAGTGTATATTTTCTAATTATAAAGATGATTATTTAATTATATAGTATATAAAATATAATTAAGTAAGATGTTTAGGGGGAGTTATGGAGACCAGTTTGATTTTATGTCTTCAAGTTTTTGCAATATAGAATGGGAGGGTTTATGGGAGGGTATAGGGAAGGGATTGGGGTTTATAAGTAATGTATCAGTTAATAGAATAAAGAAATATCAAGATATTGCTCTTAGTGAATTGAGGGAAAATGAATTCATACAGGATCATTACAATTATAATAAGATAAGGTATTTGATATGGTTCAAATGTTCAGCATATTGAACAGGATCGGCCCCAGCACCGAACCCTGAGGGACTCCATTACTCACCTTTCCTTCCTCGGAGCGACTTCCATTAACCACCACCCTCTGGCTTCTGTCCGTCAACCAGTTTCTAATCCAGTTCTCCACTTTGGGTCCTAACTTCAGCCCTTCAAGTTTGTTCAAGAGCCTATGAGGCTTAAGTATTAAAATATATATTTATTTTTACTTTTTCTTAAGTACTTTGAACAACACCATTTATTTTCTCCAGTTTGTTTTAAATTTACTACTTAGTAGCTTCATCACATTCTCCCTAGTCCTACTATTTTTGGAAAGAGTAGACAAGCGATTCACATCTACCCTTTCCACTCTACTCAATATCTTATAGACCTCTATCATATCTTCCTTGAGCCGTCTCTTTTCCAAGCTGAAGAGCCCTAGCCACTTTAGCCTTTCTTCAAAGGAAAGTCCTCCCATCCCCTGATTGAAATCTCTGTTACAGGCAAAGCAGAGTGAAATGGAGAGACAGGCCAAAAACAGAGCAGCAGAGATTTCAAGCTTTCTTATTATCCAGGAGAGTGCTGTGTTGAGCCAAGATGAGCAGAAAGGGGTAGAAAGTGGGTCAGATACCAATCAGCTACTCTGCACTATGAAAGATGTGAAATAGAGACTCATACGGGGACAAATTTTTCCCCTTCCCCGCGAGTTCTTTTCCTGTTCTTGCCCCATCCCTGCAAGCTAGAATATGGAGCTATAAACACAGGTGCATGTAAGAGTGAACAAGAAAAGGACCTGGGTGTACTGATAGATAGGACCCTGAAACCGTTGGCACAATGTGCGGCAGCGGCAAAGAAAGCAAATAGAATGTTAGGCATGATAAAAAAATGGATTCACAAGTAGATCGGAGAGGGTTATAATGCCGCTTTATAGAGCGATGGTCAGACCACACTTGGAATACTGTGTCCTACATTGGTCTCCCAACCTTAAGAAGGATATAAAACTGTTGGAGAGGGTGCAGAGACGAGCAGCGAAGCTAGTAAAAGGTATGGAGAAACTGGAATACGAGGAACGACTTAAGAGACTGGGATTGTTCTCCCTTGAGAAAATGAGACTGCGAGGGGATATGATCGAGACCTTCAAAATACAGAAAGGAATCGACAAAATAGAGCAAGAAGAAAAATTATTTACAATGTCCAATGTGACATGGACAAGAGGACATGGACTGAAGCTGAGGGGGGACAAGTCCAGGACTAATATCAGGAAGTTCTGCTTCACGCAATGAGTGGTGGATACCTGGAATGCTCTCCCAGAGGAGGTTATTGCGGAATTGACTGTTCTAGGATTTAAAAGCAAACTAGACGCACATCTCCTTACGAGAGGCATAGAGAGTTATGGGTGACTAAAATTATGCCAGGTGTGCACCTGGCTGGGCCTCCGCATGTGCGGATCGCTGGACTTGATGGACCGAAGGTCTGATCCTGATGGCAGTTCTTATGTTCTTAAAGAAACAAAAGAACAACATCCAGATCAACCTCTAGGCAAGGTCCAATATACAGAAGTACCACATTGCCAAAAGACATCCATGATACCTGGTGTTCCTAGTCTAATACGAGTAGCATAGATAGTAAGTTGGCATTGGCCATTAGAACTCAGATTCTGACCAGTACCATTCATACAATAGCATATGGAAGGAGAAAGCTATGGATAAGCATGAAATAATGAAGAAACCGAGTTTGAAATGTTACGAAAGACAATAGATGAAAAGTGATAGAAATAGCAAGGCCCTACACGTTTCTGAGGTAGGCGATCAGTACAAGTGACTTCTCCTAATGGTGCACCTCATTTATTGCGGTTATAGGTAGAATAGGAAATCTTGGATCTAATCCTAAGTCAATAAGGAGGACAACAAGCCTCAAACACTTTAAAATCATAAGTGTTCGAGATTTGTGGGTAAAGGCTGAGCTTACAGGAATGGGACAGGAACAGCGACAAAACTTGCGGGGACGGATCAGAGAAATTGAATTCTTGCAGGGACGGGGGAAAATTTGACCCCATGTCATTCTATAATTTGAAACAGATCCTGCAGAAGCGCAATGAACTCAAGACAAACTGTTAAATGAACAACGGATTCCAGCTCTTTTATTGGATGCAATGAAATCTGCTATCAAGAAACAACTAAAGAAGATCAAAGCTAACATGTAGGGAATAGTGGAAGATGTAGACAGTGGGTGAGGCTTCTGATAAAAAAGAATGGAGTTGATGCCTCGTTAAAATTCATTTATTCAAGGAGGGATGTAATATATATATATTTTTTTTTTTTCTGTTACAGCCCCTCAAATTTGGAATTCGCTTCTGATCAACATAAGAGAAGAAAAATTACTCAGCAAGTTTAAAAGCCTCCTAAAACGTTGGCTTTTTAAGGACGCTTTTAACTGACTTATTTAAATTTTATGATTTTACAATGGACTAGGAATACTGCCAAATGAAAATTAAGTGGGTAACTTTCCCCAACCTCTTGTTTCATTACCTATCTACCTTTTTATTTGTTTTTGAATTGTATTTAAGCCACTTTTTTTTTTCGCCTCCCTCTTTCAAACATATTATTTTATTATAATTAGTGTTTATTGTCCTGTTTGTTTGATTTTTATTTTAACCTAATTTTTAACTAAATGTAAATTGCATTGGATTTGGATTTTGCGATCAAATCAAATATTTTAAATAAACTTGAAACTTGAGAGAAAACTGCCATTGTATATGGGTTTTGATTTTAGTTACTGCCCTTCTAATTCTAAGCTCAAGGCAATTTTAACAAATTCAGCTGCAGTTGGTAGACACCTTCCCAGGAGGGCTTTCAATTTAAGTTCAGTGCCTTCTGCAGAACAAAATTCATTTTATAGTCCCAAAACAAATCACTGTGAAGGCAATCAGGTCTTCATCTTTAGCCTCTGAAGAGAAAACAGCTATTTGTGGTGACTGGGACTTACTCTCGCCCGAAAACCAGATTTTCCCACCCTAGGAACTGCCCTAGGAGATGCTCTTCTGGGGCATAGAGTGTGTTTGCAAGCCCATAGGAAGATGACACCTGGTATTCTAGGACTTGGAGACCTTCATTGGCCCCTAGGAAGAAAGCACCTGTTCAGAAAAATATTAAGAGTTCACATTGCTTCTAATTATGAAAACTAAATTTTGCCCAGACTTATGAGATGATCTGACATTTGCCATTTCGGGAACTTTGTCACACCCCACAGTAGATATCTTCTGCTTTATTTTCCTTGCCTCCGACTGGGAACATTGCACTGGTGCTGCTTCCTGCGTTTTGTGCATGAGGAAGGGGCCACAGCCTTTACACCTGCTCTGTTCATTTTTTGATCTTCTGCTCGCATTTAGCACCAGTGAAGAAGATGATGGCTCCTGGTTGCAAACCTCTGACTCTGACTATGTCGTTTCCAGGCCACAGGAATTCAAAATAAAGAGCTTATTTGGGTTGTGGTATCGCAACAGCAGGGAAGGTGCTGTCCAAACCAGTGCAGAAATCTGGGAAATCACACAAGCAGAAAAGATAAAAATGTTTCCATGCCTTAATCTTAGAAAAGGCTAGTTGCTGGCAATAATCTTATCTGTATTTTCCCTGGAGCTTTAAATAAACAGAACTTTGAATCTTGCAGAGTGGAACCACTGATATTTTTGTAAATTATAAACAGATTTCATCCTGTTCCTTTTTAACTGTTCAGTATAAATTAGTCATTAATATTGGTAATATTTTTAAATTGGTTTGGGGCCCGTTGACATCTTAAATTACCTCACTATAGTAGGTCTTTGAGTCAGTTTTTGTTTATTTTTGTACACACCCAGAGAAGGGGGGGGTATTTCTGTCATAAGTTGATATTTGAATATTTATACTTGGGATGGGGGGGAGGATGGAAGGATATGACTAATTTGAATATGGTAAGGTTACTGGGGAAATCTATGCTTCTGTGTTTTATTAAATAATCATTGGGTGGGTGGGAGAAAATGGTTGGTTATGTATATTTGTAAGTTAAATGTACCTATATTGCTTATTATATGTGATATATTGTGTATTGCACTATTGAAGTTTGGAAAATCAATAAAGAATAAAAAAAATCATTAATATTAGTTAAAATTATATTATTTATAATACTGAAGAAAAGACTGGGTGAAATGTGTACATTTTTCAGTGACTTTGCTTGAGATATTTTTTTTAAAAATTGTTGAAGACACAATTGTTTGTTGATGCATTCATGTGAAAGATATATGATGACCAGAATTACACACAAAATTAGAGATACTGTCGCGCTAGAGAATGACACAGTTGCTATTACTCACGGCTAACCCGCTGAAACGGTGGGTAAAAAAAAGTGGTTGCTGCAGGTACAGGGACAAGGCCATTCACTGCCCCGTGGAGTGGTTAATGGCCTTGTCTCTGCAGTTAAGGGAGGGAATGCGCATGGTCACCGATTCCGCACAGCTCCTTCCTTCCTAACAATCACGCTGTCCGTCCAATCACTGCCATCCGTCTGGGCATCACCCTTCCCCTTACCTTCATGACGATTTTTAATTTTCTTTCAGCAAGCAGCCGGAGCCTTGAAAGCCGGAAAGTTCTCCTCTGACGCAACCAGAAACAGGAGTTGAATCAGAGGAGAAGTTTTCCTGCAGCCACATGTGACTTAAAGGCTCTGGCTGCTTGTTGAAAGAAAATTAAAAATTGGCAGAAAGGTAAGGGGAAAGAAGGGAGGGAGATGCTCGGACCGCAGCGGGCAGGAGTGAGGGGGCTGCTGGACGGTACTGAAGAAAAGCCAATATTATTTCTATGAAAGAAAGATCTATGCTTGAATAGATTGGTGAAATGGAGTCTGTGTGTGGAGGTGGACAGAGGTAGGAATTGTTAGGCACTGCCTAGATCACACGAAAGATGCTGAAGGGGGTGGAGAGAGGAGGTGGCTGGAAAGGAACAGACACTGAAGGGAAATGGGGAAGAGAGAGAGAGGGGAGAAGATGCTGAAGGGAAATGGGGAAGAGAGAGAGGGGGTGAAGATGCTGAAGGGAAATGGGGAAGAGGGGGAGAAGATGCTAAAGGGGGAGAAGGGGGAGAAGATGCTGAAGGGAAATGGTGAAGAGAGAGAGAGAGGGGAGAAGATGCTGAAGGGAAATGGGGAAGAGACGCTGAAGGGAACTGGATGGAAGGAGGAGATAAAGGAAAAAAAAGGAACATGCTGGATTGGGGAGGCAGATACCAGATCTGGGGAGAGGGGGAGAAAGGAGGAGAGAGATGCAAAAAAAACCACCTGGAGGAGAGAAGGAAAGATGGACGGGAAGAAGACAGAGATGCCAGATTATGGGGGGAGCGGAGGGAAGAAGATGGGTGCCAGATCAGTGGTGGGGGGAGAAGGGAGAGGCACAGTAACAGAGCATTATAGAAGAGGCAGAGAGAAGGCAGACAACAGATGGAAGGAATTGAATGAGGAAAGCAGAATCCAGACAACAAAGGTATAAAAAAAAATTTCTATTTCTTTTCTTCTTTTTTTTTTTGCTTTAGGATAAAGTAGCATATTAGTTGTGTTGATAAACATTTATAAACAAAGCCCTACCAGCTGAAGATCTCTTTCTCGAGTTCAGCAGTTAAAACTTTGATTTATAAAATGAGAATTGTACAGAATATTGTTTCTTTTTATACTTTAATAAAATAAGTTTAGTATAAAAGTATCCGAGGTTTGTGTGGATGGGATCAGATGGTTTGTGGGGAGAGGCAGGGACAGGAACCAAGCTCACAAGGATGGGGCAGAGATGGGGACAAATTTTTTTCCTGAAAACCCGAAGGGATTATGGCCCTCAAGGAGAGACTTTGAGATCCCTGTTGTAAATGAAGTTATAGCTGAAGTTTAGCTGGCTTCAATTTCACAACTTCTCTCCACTTTTTACTTTCCTGTTTCCTCATTATCCTATTGGGAAAAAGGCTAAGGTCTTGATGGATCCCGGTGGGGGAGGGGAAACCTGCCATTCTGTAGATCAGTGGTTCTCAACCCTGTCCTGGGGGACCCCCAGCCAGTCGGGTTTTCAAGATATCCCTAATGAATTTGCACAAGAGAGATTTGCATACCTGTTACTTCCATTATGCCGAAGGAGGGCACATCAGAGTGCCGCGAGGCGCCAGCCGTACTCCTGCCCCTTCTCTTCGGCATCTGAAGGTAAGTTAGGCCGCGAAGCCGATTAGCAAGAAGAAAAAAAAGGAATTGAGTGGAGCGGTCGGAAGCGTCTCTCTCAGAGCGTCTGTACCGCAGCCATCTTGGATCCTAGTGATACTTTATATTGAGCCATCTATAAACTGTGACACTTGTGTGTAAAAAAAAAAAAAAAATTTCTGTAAGGAATTTTTTATTATCCAAGAAAAAACCCTGTTCTGATGATATTTCATTGTGGGTTGGTTATGCTGTGAAGTGATCTGTGTGTTTCTCTTTTGATTCTCAATGCATTAATATATATGCATACTAGTTAATATTCAGTTGGAGGCAGTGAACACATTTTTAAATGTTGACCACTGCCAGCTGAATTAGACTTCAATATTCAGTACCAGCAAGTATGTAGGTACCAGCACTGAATATTAGGGCTCTGGATGGCCTCTTGATGGCCTAGAATGCCTGCCAGCAGGTGCAATGCTCAGCCCTCTACCTAGGTAGGGTGAGAACATATCTCCCCTTTCCTACCCCACCCCCAATAATAGCCTCTTATTGTGAAGATCCCCCCCTCACCCACCCACCTATAGGCCCTCCCAGGCCTACCTTAAAATTCACGGTGATCTAGGGGGTAGACCAATGGGTATGAACCCCAATTGCTCCTGCCATGCCAGCACTGACTGAAAAAAACCCAGTTACCATATCCTGTAATAGTAGTCTTGTAGTACAACCACTAGGGTCATCATGACCCCTATTTGTAGTCCCACAAGGGGTCATGACCCTAGTGGTTGTACTGCTAGAGGTCACAGCTGCTGTTTTACAGCTGAAAGCAGCACAAAAAGGAGCAATTAGGGTTCACTCCTATCCGGCCTAACTCCCTAGACCTCTAGGGACATTAAAGTAGCCCCAAGAGATCTTCATGAGGAGAGGCTGGGAGGGGTCTGCTCTTGTGGAGATTGGGAATTCTGTTGTGGGGAGGGAAAGAGAGCTGACTGATTAGGCCTCTTATCAGGAAATTATACGTGAAATGGTCAATATTCAGTGCTGGTACCTGCATATCTAAGAGGGCAAAGATAGAACTGCTTTTCACGTGGTTCTATCTTCATGGTTAGCTATCCAGGCACTTGCACTTAACACCGGTGTCCAAATTTTCAGACTACTTCAGTGCTACTCAAATAACACAGAGACTCTTAGTGCTGATATTCACAACCCAGTTACATGCTGCTGAATATCAGTGGATAATTTGGCACAAACAATTTATCCAGTCATTTTCCTTGGAAAGTTTGCTAAAGATACATGAGGGCAAGTTAATTATGGAAAACTACACCTATTAGCTGGAATATTTACCGATAGCTTCATTCCCCCCCCCCCCCCAGCCAAGTTATGTTTCTGTTCTAGAGGCTGATATCCAAAAGATTTGTATGGAAAACTTCAGGAGTTACCCAGAAAAATGTTCAATTTCCCTCCCCACACACCACTCTAGATATAGCCACTTGGATGAAAATAGGTGGCTATATTTATCCATTCAGTAGCTGGGCTATTTTCAAACAGAAGTAGTAGTTGCCTAATTAGATCCTTTTGAAACTTGGCTTCTGTATAATTTTGGTGATGCAATGTATGGGACAATGAAAGGAAAAGAGTCAGAATGTTGGCAATATTGTACCTTGGACATCGACAAGAATAGCGGCAAAGAACATTAGTAATATTTTTTATCCCAGGACAAGCAGGCAGCATATTCTTAACGTATGGGTGATGTCACCGACGGAGCCCCGGTACGGACATTTTTCACTAGAAAGTTCTAGTTGGCCGCACCGCGCATGCGCGAGTGCCTTCCCGCCCGACGGAGGAGTGCGTGGTCCCCAGTTTCTTCGTTTCCGCGGAGCGAAGAAGACGCATGTGGTTTCAACGGCCATTGAAAACTTCCTTTTTGCCTTCCCGCTCGCGTTATTTTCTTGTTTTTTCTCTTTTTCCCTTCGGGTTTCTTTTCCGTTCTAAATTGTAAAAAAAAACAAAAAACTTTGTTTTTTTCTTTATTTTTCAGGCCGGCCCCGGCGGGGCCTGTTGCCATCATACAAGCCTCCGGCTTTGATTTTGCGGAGGCCGTGTTTCCCTTCATGCCCCCTCAACTGGGCTTTAAGAAGTGCCAGCGGTGTGCACGCCCGATCTCTCTCACTGACCCACACAATTGGTGCCTACAGTGTTTGGGTCCAGAGCATTGGGCTGACCACCTGCACCCGCTGTGCCACTCTTAAGAAACGCACCTTAAAAAATCAGCAGATCCAGCAGAACATCCTTTTCGGTACCGGATCTGCTATGGAACCTGCAGCGACGTTGACGGTACCGCAAAAGACGGCACTGACCACTTCGACGACGCCCGATCCTTCCTCAGGGTCGCTGGCACCAGGTAAGCCGGCTAAGAAGCCTTCCAACTCCCTTGAGCGCCCACCTGCCACAGTGGCGATGCCGGTCCTCCCGGCCTCACGCCGACCCTGCAGACGCTCCGCCCCGATCTCGGTGAGTGCCTCGTCATCGGCCTCCTCATCGCCGGGGCGTGGAGCAGCACCTATGGAACCGAAAAAGAAAAAAGCGGTACCGGTGCCACCCCTGGATGACCGCATCGCGGCCATACTCCAAGACAAATTGCAGGAACAGCTGCAGCAACAACTCCAGCACCTGCTACCGACCCTATTGGCACCACTTCTTTCGGTACCAGACCAGCCCGAGACTCGCACCATCCCACCGGTGTCCACCCCCTCGGTGCCACTCAACACTTCCATGCCAATCCTCTCGGCTGAACCACTCCGTTCTCGTCCTGTGGTACAGACCCGCTCTGAAGTCGATCCTCCTCGGGACCAGGAAGGGCACCGGTCTCCCCGGGACCCAGAATGGCACTGCTCTTCCCGGGACCGGGGTCAACACCGGTCTTCCTCTCCCGGTACCGTCTCCATGCACTCTGGCAAGTCTCTTTCTAAGACCCGCCACACCGAGCCTTCCACCCCGACATCTCGGCGTGCGCACACTGATATCAGGGACCCGGACTTATGGGAAGAATCCCCACCCGGTACCGAGGAGGACGCATCATCCACAGACGAGGAACCCTCAGTGCCCGATACCACTTCCAAGCCTGAGCAATCCTCTTTCACCAAATTCCTCAGGGAGATGTCGGCGGCTCTTTCTATTCCTTTAGAGTCAGACTCCAAAAAGTCCCAGGCCTTTCTGGATGCCTTAGACTTTGAACAACCTCCCAAAGAGTTCCTCAAGTTACCCGTCCATGACATACTGCGGGAAACTTTTTATAAAAATTGGGAAAATCCACTCACTGTCCCCAGAGCTCCTCGTAAGCTTGACAGCCTATACAGGGTCATCCCAATTCCGGGTTTTGACAAACCTCACTTGCCCCATGAGTCTCTCCTAGTTGAGTCTACATTAAAGAAAACTCAGGACTCCAGTGTTTATGCCTCCACCCCTCCTGGCAGAGAAGGCAAAACGATGGATAAGTTTGGCAAACGCCTTTATCAAAATGCCATGCTAGCCAACAGGGCGAATAATTACACATTTCACTTCTCATTTTATATGAAGTATCTTGTACAGCAACTATCCGCCCTACAAAAATACATCCCTGAACGCAGAATTCCACTCTTTCAACAACAAATTTCCTTCAACTGCGGAAATTCACGGTGCGCTCTATTTATGATTCCTTTGAGCTGACCTCCCGAGCGTCTGCCATAGCTGTTGCCATGCAACGTCTGGCCTGGTTGAGGGTATCTGATCTTGACATCAACCACCAAGACCGTCTAGCTAACGCACCCTGTCTTGGGGACGAACTTTTTGGGGAGTCCCTGGATTCGACCACCCAGAAGCTCTCAGCACATGAGACCAGATGGGACACTCTGGTAAAACCTAAAAAGAAGACTCCACCTGCTCGTCCTTATAGACCACAGTCCTCTTACCAGCGCAGGTTCTCGGCCAGGCCTCTCAACCCGCCCCAACAGCAGCCTCGCAGACCTCGTCAACAGCAACACACTCAGGCTCGCTTTCAATCTCACCAACCTGCCAAACCTCTTCCTCCGTCAAAATCATCTCAGCCCTTTTGACTCCTTTCTCCAGGGCATAGCCAGTCTTCCACCATCGTTACCTCTTCCTCAGCCAATCGGAGGACGTCTCCACCTCTTCCTCAACCGTTGGGAGGTCATCACATCAGACCTGTGGGTCCTCAACATCATCCGCCACGGCTACTCTCTCAACTTCCAGACTCTTCCACCAGACAACCCTCCTATAGAGTCTGCGTCCCACTCCTCCCAGTCCCTTCTCCTCCTAAGGGAGGTCCAATCCCTCCTTCTCCTCAATGCCATCAAAGAGGTTCCCACAGACCAAAGGGGTCAGGGATTTTACTCCCGCTACTTCCTGGTTCCCAAGAAGACAGGAGACCTTCATCCCATCCTCAATCTCCGGGACCTCAACAAGTGTCTGGTCAAGGAAAAATTCAGAATGCTCTCCCTGGCCACGCTTTATCCTCTTCTCTCTCAACACGACTGGCTATGTTCCCTGGACCTCAAAGAGGCCTACACTCACATTCCAATCCATCTGAATTCACGTTGCTACCTCCGATTTCAGATACAGCACCGCCACTATCAGTACAAGGTGCTACCCTTTGGCCTTGCATCATCGTCCAGGGTGTTCACCAAGTGCCTTATTGTGGTGGCGGCCTTTCTCAGGTCTCACAATCTCCAGGTGTTCCCCTACTTGGACGATTGGTTGGTAAAAGCACCTACGTCTCCACTTGTGCTACAAGCCACTCAGTACACCATCTCCTTCCTCCATCTCCTGGGGTTCGAGATCAACTACCCCAAGTTGCATCTGCTTCCCACACAGCGACTTCAGTTCATTGGAGCCGTTCTCGACACCATGCTCATGAGGGCGTTTCTCCCCTCCGACCGCCAACGGACCCTGCTCCACCTCTGCCGCCAGGTGCTCCTTCATCACTCCATTCCAGCTCGGCAGATGATGGTCCTCCTGGGCCACATGGCCTCGACGGTCCATGTGCTTCCTCTGGCGCGACTCCACCTCAGGACACCTCAATGGACTCTAGCCAACCAATGGTCACAGACCACCAATCCTCTTTCTCATCCCATATCTGTGACATCGTGTCTTCAGCAATCTCTTCAATGGTGGTTGAACTCATCCAATCTTTCCAGGGGTCTACTCTTTCATCTACCCCCTCATTCCATGATCATAACCACAGATGCCTTCCCCTATGCATGGGGAGCTCACCTGGGAGAACTTCGCACTCAGGGACTCTGGACCCCTCAGGAGCGTCAACATCACATCAATTTCCTGGAACTCAGGGCCATGTTCTATGCCCTCAAGGCCTTCCAGCACCTTCTCTACCCTCAGGTTCTTCTCCTGTGCACAGACAACCAAGTCGCCATGTACTACATAAACAAGCAAGGCGGCACCGGATCTCCCCTCCTCTGTCAGGAGGCCATCCGCATCTGGACCTGGGCCACGGCCCGCAGTCTCTTCCTCAAGGCTGTCTATATCCAGGGCGAACTGAACTCCCTGGCCGACAATCTCAGCCGCATCCTTCAACCTCATGAGTGGACTCTGGATCCCCCCACACTCCGCTCCATCTTTGCTCAGTGGTGCACCTCTCAGGTGGACCTCTTTGTAGCTCCTCACAACCATCAGCTGCCCCAGTTCTGTTCCAGACTCTTCTCTCCTCATCGTCTGGCCCTGGATGCATTCCTGCTCGACTGGACGGATCGGTTCCTCTATGCCTTTCCTCCACTACCTCTGATGTTGCGGACGTTATTCAAACTCCGCAGGGACAAAGCCACCATGATTCTCATCGCCCCTCGGTGGCCTCGCCAACACTGGTTCTCCCTCCTACTCCAGCTCAGCTTCAGGGAGCCCATTCCTCTTCCTGTGTTTCCTACTCTACTTACACAGCAGCATCAGTCTCTACTGCATCCCAATCTGTCCTCGCTCCACCTGACAGCTTGGTTTCTCTCGGGCTGACCTCTCCAGAGAATCTATCTCAGCCTGTCCGTCGTATTCTGGATGCCTCAAGGAAACCGGCCACCCTCCAATGTTACCATCAGAAGTGGACCCGGTTCTCCTCTTGGTGTCTGCTTCATCATCACGATCCCACCTCATTGGCGGTGGAAACCGTACTGGACTATTTGCTCTCTCTCTCCGACGCTGGCCTCAAGTCGACCTCAATCAGAGTCTACCTCAGTGCCATCACTGCGTTCCATGAGCCTATCCTCGGAAAACCTCTTACGGCTCATCCCCTGGTTTCCCGGTTCATGAGAGGCCTCTTCAATGTCAAACCACCTCTGAAGCCTCCTCCAGTCGTCTGGGACCTGAATGTGGTTTTATCAGCACTCATGAAACCTCCGTTTGAGCCTCTTGCCACAACTTCACTCAAATTTCTTACATGGAAGGTGCTTTTCCTCATTGCCATCACCTCTGCCAGGAGGGTTAGTGAGCTGCATGCACTGGTCGCCGACCCACCTTTCACTGTTTTTCACCATGACAAGGTGGTTCTGCGTACCCATCCTAAATTCCTTCCCAAGGTGGTATCGGACTTTCATCTCAACCAGTCCATTGTGTTGCCTGTCTTTTTCCCTAAGCCCCATTCTCATCCTGGGGAACAGGCGTTGCACACGCTGGACTGTAAGCGTGCCCTTGCTTACTACCTTGACCGTACCAGGGCTCACCGCTCATCTCCTCAGCTCCTTTTGTCCTTCGACCCTAACCGTCTAGGTCGTCCTGTCTCCAAACGGACGCTTTCCAACTGGCTTGCTGCCTGCATTGCGTTCTGTTCTGCTCGGGCCGGTCTTTCACTGGAAGGTGCTGTCACGGCCCACAGGGTCAGAGCTATGGCTGCTTCTGTGGCTTTCCTCCGTTCCACGCCCATCGAGGAAATCTGCAAGGCTGCCACTTGGTCCTCAGTTCACACATTCACTACTCACTACTGTCTGGATACCTTCTCCAGACGGGATGGGCACTTCTGTATTACACTTCTGTATTACACAATTTATTTTCCTAATGGCCAACCATCCCTCCTCCCTCTCTGTTAGCTTGGAGGTCACCCATACATTAAGAATATGCTGCCTGCTTGTCCTGAGATAAAGCACAGTTACTTACCGTAACAGGTGTTATCCAGGGACAGCAGGCAGATATTCTTACGACCCACCCACCTCCCCGGGTTGGCTTCTTAGCTGGCTTATCTTAACTGGGGACCACGCACTCCTCCGTCGGGCGGGAAGGCACTCGCGCATGCGCGGTGCGGCCAACTAGAACTTTCTAGTGAAAAATGTCCGTACCGGGGCTCCGTCGGTGACGTCACCCATACGTTAAGAATATCTGCCTGCTGTCCCTGGATAACACCTGTTACGGTAAGTAACTGTGCTTTATGGAATGGAACTAATGGGTGTTAATACTGTAGCCAGGAAATGCAAAGGACATTCCTTATAGATGTAAAAACGATAAATGATATTACTTGATGCAGCAGCATTTAAGCGTGGAGAACACAAATTATTCATATAAGAATTCATGTTAAGCATGTAGGCAGCCTTTTAGTTTCAAAGGGAATTTGAAGCTCATGGCTTTTGATGGTTTCTCATTATAACACAGGAATTGGTAAACAAATTGCGCTGGATTTGGCTCGAAGGAATGCCCGTGTGCTACTTGCATGTCGGAGTAGAGAAAGGGGGCAAAAAGCTCTGAAAGAAATCCAGAGGAAAACAGGAAACCAAAATGTTGTACTGAGGATTATGGACACCAGTAATATGGCATCAGTCCGCATGTTTGCTAACCAAATCCTACAGGAAGAGAAGCGGCTTAATATCCTGGTGAACAATGCAGGAGTAGCAGGTAATACAGTGATCCTATTTATGTTGTCTAAACAATATCATAAGACAGCCACAATAGATTGTATATAATTGTGAAATGTTAGGTGTGTGATATTCCACATTTTAGGTTCTTTGAGTCATGAAATAATCAGACTATTTCTCAACATTCCAATAGCTTATCTTTTGGCAGAACGTAACGTTTTACTCAAAAACATCAAATAGTGCTGGCCTCATGCTTGTGTCTTGCCATATGTAGAGTTACCATATGACTCTAGAAAAGGAAGGTGGATTGAGACATCCGGATTTTACTTCCATTGAAAGCAATGGAAGTAAGAAGGACAAATTGAAACATCTGGGTTTTACTTCCTTTGACTGCAATGGAAGTAAAAACTGGATGTCTCACTCTGTCCTCCTTTTTCTAGAGCCATATGGTAACCCTAGCTTTATGGAAAGCCTGGGTGCAATTCCTAGACTTAGGCTTTATTCTCTGGGCTGGATAGGGCTGGGATAGGGCATCATCCAGAACTCCTGGCAGGAAGGAGTCTGTCATCCCGTAATGATAACTCCTATTTGCCAGACTAAGAGTCTATATTTGCTGGGTTCTGGAGAAAACTGCATTTGTGGCCCCTAGGCAGCCACTTTTCAATTAATCTAGAAGCCCAGAGATATCAAGTCTCACTTATTAGGAGTGTGTCACACTCATTTGAAAGCTTTCTCACTCTCACACTCTTTGAGCCCTATTTCTCACTCATCAGAGCTTCAGTGCCAGTGATCACTGCTTTCATGAGAGAGAAGTCTTGGAGAAGTATACCAAGTAATCCAACCAGTAGGAAGAAATTGAAGTACAGACACCCGACTTAAGTACGACTTGTAATATATGAGTTTTGCTGCAGTGTTTTGTATCAGTTGGCGTTTTTTTCATTAGTTTCACAGAGATACCTGAGAGTAGAACATTGCAGTAGTCTAGTAGTGACAATATTGTTGACTGCACTAGTATCTTGTAGTGCTGTTGGAAGAAGTAGGGTCTTACCCTTCTTAGTTTTTGGAGTGAGAAACGATTTTCGGACTAAGGGCTCCTCTTACAAAGGTATGTTAGGGCCTTAACGCGCAGAATAGCGTGCGCTAGCCGCTACCGCCTCCTTTTAAGCAGGCAGTAATTTTTCGGCTAGCGTGTACTAAAAACGCTAGCGCATCTTAGTAAAAGGAGCCCTAAGTTGTTAACATGATCTTCAAAACTTAGCCCCCCTTTTATGATACAGCATTAGGCTTTTTTATTACCAGCCATGTCAGTATTAGTTCTAATGCTCATAGGAATTCTACTGTATGAGCGTCGGTTTTTACAGCTGCGGCCAATGCTAAAAAGCCTAATGCATCATCATAGGAGGGTCTTAAAGTATCCAGGCCAATCAGGGCCTACCAATTTACCCCACCTCACTTTTCTTCTTTTCCCTCTCCCCTCCTACCCATAGCCCATCTACACTACAATCATATCCCTTCCAATCAGGTGAGATTATTTTTCTTTTATCTTTTTGAAAAAGGAAAATGATGTGCCTCTCCATTCCTCTTTCAGTTTGACATTTGAATATAGGTGCTATCCATTTCAGAACTTTTTCAAACCATGGCATCACATACTGCCAAAACTCCCTCTGCTCCCCATGTCCTTTCAGTAAAATAATTTATTTATCCTGTTGACTATAGGGATGGAGGAAAATGGCAAAATACACCACCCTTGACCAGCTTTTTGTCTACCTTCACGTTCTTAGTCTTTTCCAGTTTTCTTATTTCTTTCATTTTGTCTTTCCATAACTCCCATCGCTCTGCCCTCGAGTCTCACCCCCTCATTCTACCTCTTACTCTTTTTTTCACCTTTATGTCACTTCTGTTCTTCTCTCCATCATGGCCTCTTTCCTCTATCTGACACAGCTACATTCCATCTCTTTCAGCAGAGACACCAAGGGTGGCACATCCCAAAGCTGGAGATTTTACGAGATATAAACGTACATCTCAAACTTCATGATAACCCCAAAATATCAGATCTTTCTATATATTTTTTTTAAATTTGGATTTCATTTTACCTTCGGCTCAACAACACATGACAAGGCTACCAATTAGAGTTACTAGTTTATTCAAACAAATATTCTAGTGAACTTATATTCACTGAGCCAGATTGGTCTATAACGTGGTATGATCATTATTTATTGCAATTTACTATCTACTGCAAAGAATTGGAATTGAAGCATAGAACTCAGAAAAATTAAATAAGCTATATCATCAGAGGAAAGATATATAAGCAAAAAACAGAGATGTCCAAAAGATGGCATCAACTTTCACGTCTTACTAGTCAAAATGTCCAAGTGTGTGTTTTCAAAACTGACTGCCAACGGGGGGAGTGTGTAGAGGCCATTGTTTCATCCCTCCAGTGGTTATCTGGCCAGTTTGGGAAACATTTGATAGGACGCCTAAGTTTGATTTGGGATGTTTTGAGAAAAACAACCAAGAATCGGGTGGTGAAAATGTCCATTTTTGAACCTGCAAGACATCGAGCCATTTTTAAAAAATGGCTCAGCTAGATGTTTTGTCCAGCTAGATGTTTATTGTTTTTGCCATGATGAAACAATGGCCTCTACACACTCCCCCAGTTGTTGCTGACCCCCATCTCACCCCCCAAATATCTGCATGAAACAGTACATATCTGTTTCTATGACAGCTACAGATACTATGGCCAGTCCTAGTAGAGTTGCAAGCAGGACTCTGGAGTAGCCTGGTGGGCAGTGCAGTGGATTGCACAGAAGGGGGCCTAGGCTCATATGTCACTCTAACTAGGACACTTCTAGTGGAAAGTGTGAGCCCATCAAAACCCACTATACTGCCATAAAGGCATAAGGGCTATTGGAGTGATAAACAAGTGGGTACAGTAGGTTTTGGGGGAGTTTTGGAAGGCTCACCTTATAATGTATAGGGATTATGATGAGATGTGTATCTGGCAACCTTAATGTGAAGTTCACAGCAGTACCTCTCACCAGGAGTGGGATCCCTAAAATAGTAGACTTGGGGGTGGGTCAGTAGAGTGGGCAGACCTGATGAGCTATGGCCCTTATCTGCCGTCATCTTCTATGCTTCTATGTTACTCCTTAGGGTGCCCCATTGCTCTGTTGGCATGTCTGTGTGGCCAGTCCATTATAAATGCTGGCCCCTCCTACAAGCAAATGGACATATGGGCCTAGGCCCCCTTCTGTGCAGTCCACTGCACTGCCCACCAGGCTACTACAGAGTCCTGCTTGCAGCTCTACTTGGACTGGCCATAGTATCTGCAGCTGTCATAGAAACAGATATGTGCTGTTCCATGCAGATATTTGGGGGGTGGGATGGGGGTCAGCGACAACTGGGGGAGTGTGTAGAGGCCATTGTTTCATCATGGCAAAAACAATAAACATCTAGCTGGACAAAATATCTAGCTGAGACATTTTCGAAAAATGGCTAGATGTCTTGCAGGTTCAAAAATGGACATTTTCGCCACCCAATTTTTGGTTGTTTTTCTCAAAACATCCAAAGTCAAACTTAGACGTCCTATCAATGCCCCTCCATATACTCAGCTCTGGAGCAATATAGAATTCATTATACCTAAGTCAAATGAAGATCAGATACTGTAACTTGGATATATGAATGTAATAACATCAGTGTCCAAATACTAAATAAAGTGGCCCCTAAACATGAAAAAGTAAAATTGAAAAGGCAAAGTAATAAATGATACAATTCAAATGTATTAGTTCTTAAACAACTATGTAGAAAATTAGAGAGGAATGGTGCAAGGTAAAAATGATCTAATGCTCAACATTTGTTATCCATTCCATCTTTATGGCATATTAACACGGGACGTTCAACAATCTTTTCTGTTACCGCACCCCAAATTTGGAATTCTTCACCACTTTATCTAAGGGAAGAAATGTCCTTAGATCATTTTAAATCAAGACTAAAATCCTTTCTATTTAAGGACGCTTTTGACTTAGAAAAGTCCTATTAAGGATGCTCAGTATTAATTTCTCCCTGTTTAAATCTCAGGTTGATTCCCCTTCCCCTATGCATTTACCTTTTTCGCCTTACTTTACTCCAACTGATGTAGTTCCTCCCCAATTCCCATTGTTCCACTATGTCCATCTTATTTGTTGTTAGTTTCAACACGTGTGTATGAATTTTTATGGAATACCCATTTTAACTTTTATGTACTCCGCTTAGAAGCTTGACTAAGCGGAATAACAAATTTGAAATAAACTTGGATGTTAAATTTAAATGGAGCAAAACTATAAAGGAATTACAGATAGGAACTAGTTACTCTGACCTGGTTGATAAAGATATCTCCAATACAAGAGAACTTTTTTTTAACTTGAAAATGAATTGACAGACAATAGAGACATGTGTAGTAAATCTGGAGACATATCACTTCCCAGCTAGCAGATTATTTTAAACTAAAAATAGCTGAACTACACACTGCACTAATAACCAAGGATGAAAGCCTAAAAATCCATTTATTAAATTACCCAGATGAGAAATACATTGTGGCAGATAGGATCTTCCACACTATATCCTTAGAGGAAATAGATAAATTATCAAAAACTGTGTATGTTGGGTCCCATTGTATGCTAGATAATTGTCCTACACTCAACATGGTTTTAAAGCCTTTCTTGGTATGGAGACACTATTGTTAGAGATGGTTTCAGCTGTGCGGGAACATTTAAGCATGGGGGCGACAGGTAGCGGTAGAGCAGTTTGATGTTTCCACTGTGTTTGACACAGTGGATCCTCAATTAATGCTATAAAGGTTGAATGAATTGGGTATTTATGGTAATGTTTTTCAATGGTTGAAAGGATTTTTGGAAGGAAAACAAATCAAGTAGCAAGAGGCACTGAATTATCCGAAATATGGAAAGCTAGATGTGGTGTTCCCCCAAGGTTCCCCATTATCACCTTCCTTATTTAACATTTATTTATTATTTATTTGTTTCTAAAATTTCTTAACCACCTATAACTAAGCAGTTTACAGCATAAAACATTCATAATGATTCAAAGAACAACATATAACGATACTTTCAGTACACACATTTAACCCACTAAAAATAGCAGTGAATTAGGAAAAATATTTTCAAATTTAGGCTACACAGTATATACTTACACAGATGACATATTTCTACTTTGTCCACTTATGGAAGCAACTATAAATCTTCCTGACTATATCAGTCAAGTTATAGGCAAAGTTAAAGATTGGGCTAGGAAAAGCTTTTGAAAATTGAATACAGCTAAAACAGAACTTATTGGTTTTGGAAATTACAAGAGTATCTGTATGAATGAAGCAAAGTTAATATTTGGTGAAGTTTTGAGAATAGATAATGCATCTAGACTCTTAGGTGTAATTCTGGTTTAGAATTAAATCATATGAGAAAGCTATCTAAAAAAGTTATTTTTCTTTCTTCAACAACTGAGAATTATAAGATCAATCTTTTCACAATCCAGTTTTCGAGTACTTTGTCAATTAATATTAGTGCCATATTAGGATTACTGCAATTCTATTTTTCTGTGGAGCATCTGAAAAGGTTCTTAATAGATTACAGTTTCAAAATACAGCTGCTCGACTAATCTTTTTGGTCAGATGTCATAATGTCAGAGAGAAGGCTTCTAACACAGCTGCAGATTGCACAAGGAGCCAATGTCTGCAGATTTGAGCGGAAAAACCACTGCAGGCAGCAAGTGAGCCAGCCAGCAGCTAAACACTCGCCAGAGGGAAGGGGGTAGAAATGCTGCTGCTGCCCAGGGAAGGGGGTAGAAATGCTGCTGCTGCCCAGGGAAGGGGGTAGAAATGCTCCTGCTGCCCAGGAAAGGGGGGAGAAATGCTGCTGCTGCCCAGGGAAGGGGAATGAGGAAGGGGGGAGAAATGCTGCTGCACAGGGAAGGAGGAAGGAGGGAGAAATGCTGCAGCTGCTGCACAGGGAAGGGGGAAGAAATGCTGCTGCTCCAAAGGGAAGGGAGAATGGTGGATAAATGCTGCCGCTGCACAGGGAAGGGAGGGGAAGGGGGAATGCTGTCACTGCACAGGAAAGGGAGGGGAAGGGGGAGAAATTCTGCCAATGCACAGGGAAGGGGTGGGAAGAAATGCTGCTGCTACACAGGGAAGAGGAAAGAGAAATGCTGCTGCTGCTGCACCCAGTTGGGGGGAGAGCGTGGAGAAGGGAAAGGAACGAGCAATGCCAAGTCCATGGGAGGAAGGGAAAGGAAAGAAGGAAAGGAGATGCCAGACCATGGAGGGGGAGGGATAAATGCCAGGGCATGGGGGAGGGAAGAAGACCAGGGGAAAGGAATGAAGGAGGGAGGGAGAGAGAGAAAGGAAGGAGAGGAGGTTCCAGATAATGGAGAGGGAGTTGGAAAGAGAGGAGAGAGATGCCAGGGCATGGGGTGAGGGAAGGGAAACTAAGGAGACAAATGCCAGACCAGAGGGAAAGGAGGGAGAGGCGGTGCCAGAGTATGGAAGGAGAGAGATGCCAGGGCATTGGAGAAGGGAAGGAGATAGAGATGCCAGACCATGAGGTGGAGTGGGAAGGAAGGAAAGGAGAAGAGAGAGATGCCAGAGCATAGGGGAGGGAGTGGAGACAGAAAAATGGAGAGGGGGTGAAGCTGAAACAAATCATGTACAAAGGAGATAAGGGGCACAGGACAGACAGTTTATGGAAGGAACATAGAAAGAGGGAAGATGCCATATGAAATGGGGAGAGGGCAGACAGTGGATGAAAGTGGCAGAGAGAGAAGGCAGATAGTGGATGGAAGGGGCTGATGCTGCATGGAAGACAGAAAGAACAGATGCTGGCTAGAAAGAAGAGAGTAAAGACAAGATGATTAAAGCAGAAACAACAAAATTTAGAAAAAAAATTTGTGTTGCTTTAGAATAAAATAGTATTGTAGTTGTATTGATAAAACTTTTATAAACAGAAAATAAGGTAATCTTTATATTGGACTAATTTTAATACTAATACTAATTTTTAGAGACCAAAACCCCCCCTTCTCAGGTCAGGACAGTATAATGTAACAGTAATATACTATATTGACCTGAAGAAGGAGGCTATGGCCTCTGAAAGTTAATTGAAAAATGGATTAGTCCAATAAAATGGTATATTCATATTTTCAATTTTTGTTTTATTTCTATTTATTAATTTGTAAAGTGGTGATTGTTTGTCAGTTTCTTCAAATTTCCATCTGCTATATTTATTATTTGCAGAGTATTAGGGGGCTATGTGTCATTGTTTCTGTGGTGTTTCCCTGTATGCAGTTTGGCTTCTTGGCAGTTCAGTTTAACCTTTATCTACATACTAGCTGATGACCCGGCGTTGCACGGGTATTTAATTATAGCAATAACACTGTAAATGGATTCAAATAAAGATACTTTATAGTGGTGAATGAAATTATTGTTTTACAGCTTAATAAAAAGTACAATATTCAAATAATAATGTGAAATATTTGACAAAATGAATACAATACAACTAACGCAAAACGTGATTATAAACAACATTTTTAGTTTCACCTCCAGGAGCAAGAACATATAAATTGTTGGATGAACCCACCCTTGAGCAAGCAACATAGAGTTGTGGGCTGAGAGACCCCCAGAACATATCACCCCAGGTAGTGAGAGATCTGCATACAAAGTTTTGTTCAAATCGGTCAAGCCATTTTTGAATGACAGTGAGATTGGCAGCAGTTTACATTTTTTCCATTGACATGAATGGGTGATATCTGATTTTCTGTTTGTAGCTCCGCCCACATGTGCAGGTGGGCCACGAGACCCCCAGAACATATCAGCCCAGGTAGTGAGGGACCTGCATACAAAGTTTCGTTCAAATCGGTCAAGCCGTTTTTGAATGACAGTGAGAATGGCAGCTTTTTACATTTTTTCCATTGACATGAATGGGTGAAAGCTGATTTTCTGTTTGTAGCTCCGCCCACGTGTGCAGGTGGGCCACGAGACCCCCAGAACATATCACCCCAGGTAGTGAGGGATCAGCATACCAAGGTTCGTTCAAATCGGTCAAGCCGTTTTTGAATTACTGTGAGAATGGCAGCTTTTTACATTTTTTCCATTGACATGAATGGGTGAAATATGATTTTCTGTTTGTAGCTCCGCCCACGTGTGCAATTGGGCCACGAGACCCCCAGAACATATCACCCCAGGTAGTGAGGGATCTGCATACCAAGTTTCGTTAAAATCGGTCAAGCCGGTTTTGAATTACTGTGAGAATGGCAGCTTTTTTAATTTTTTCCATTGACATGAATGGCTGATATCTGCTTATCTGTTTGTAGCTCCGCCCACGTGTGCAGGTGGGCCACGAGACCCCCAGAACATATCACCCCAGGTAGTGAGGGATCTGCATACCAAGTTTCGTTCAAATAGGTCAAGCCGTTTTTCAATTACTGTGAGAATGGCAGCTTTTTACATTTTTTCCATTGACATGAATGGGTGATATCTGCTTATCTGTTTGTAGCTCCGCCCACGTGCGCAGGTGGGCCGCGAGACCCCCAGAACATATCAGCCCAGGTAGTGAGGGATCTGCATACCAAGTTTCGTTCAAATCGGTCAAGCCGTTTTTGAATTACTGTGAGAATGGCAGCTTTTTACATTTTTTCCATTGACATGAATGGGTGAAATCTGATTTTCTGTTTGTAGCTCCGTCCACGTGTGCAGGTGGGACGCGAGACCCCCAGAACATATCATCCCAGGTAGTGAGGGATCTGCATACCAAGTTTCGTTCAAATCGGTCAAGCCGTTTTTGCGTGATCGCGGCACATACATACACACACATACATACCTCCGATTTTATATATATATAGATTTCTATTTTTAGTTTGTGATTACTTATTCCATACTGGGTGAGGGTGTATCTGTTTTCTGTGTGTATGAAGGACATGGTTTTCTGTTAGCGCTGACTAGCCTTGTTTGGCGAAATGCATCGGGCATGGTTCTTGGGAGCACCTGGAATAAACCTGATTTGAATCTCCTTATTTTCTGCTGATCTTCTTTTGTTTCATGTTAGAGTCTTTAGTGGACTGCTTGCCTTGTTGTTTTGTTGCACGTTAACATATATGGAGTGGAACATACTAGAGGAGTTAGATTTGGCTGTTTATCCATACATATGGGTTACAGTTGGTTGACATAGAGTGAGGCAGTTGAGAGGAGTTATATATCATAGTATTACTGCTTTACAATATATTTGAACACTTTTTTAATATATTTATGGAAAGGGTTCAGAGTTAAAGTCATGGGTAAGTAAGTGGGAAGGAAGGGGGATTTGTTCAGAGATGTTTGGGGGTTGCATAGAAGGAAAAACTGTGCACTGATATGCTAATCTTTGTTTTGAATTAAAAAAAAAATACAAGTGGAAATAAAGAAGTAAATAAGAAAACAGATAAATGGGGGTGGAGCGAGGCAGGGCCAGGGGGGCCCAGTGTACTTGTGTGTCAAGGGGCCCTCGAATAATTAATCCTGCCCTGCATTTAAGGTATCGTGTCTAGTACATAAGTCTTTACATGATAATGCTCCAAAACAATTAATAACTCTTATGTATTCCAGCTTATTTTATTACTACACAGAGAAACTGTAGCTTTAAACTTCAGTTTCCAACTGCTTTTAGAGTAATTAGGAAGAGTCAACTGGTACGAGGCTCCACGTTTTAGGGATGTATCTGCAGTGAAGAGGGAATCCATGGAAACCAGCTGGTTGCAAAAATTATTACCAGAATGCTATACACATCCACACTGCATTTCTGAACAAGTACCAATTATAAACCGAGGTAACCTTTTTCCTCCCAAAAATGAGGATAAAAGGTCAACTCAAATGTAAAACAGGGAGGGGGGGGTTAATATTCAAGTGCAGTGCCATTGCTTTGCCCTATACCGCAAGAACTCCAGGCAGCCAATTAGCTAACGGCTTTGCACGGGCAGGAGAAAAGGAAGGTCACTCCTGCCGTGATTCACCACTGGACCACCAGGGAAACTAAAAGGTATGTGGGGGAAGTGGAAGGGAGATAAAAATAATTAGAATTGGCTGGGACAGGAGGCAGGAGGGATCCCTCCTGTCCTCGCCACCACTGGACCACCAGGTCTCATGGCAGGCCTAGCGGAGGCCTGCAAACAGGTTCAGGAGGGGAGCAGGTCAGCGCTGACCTGAATATAAACTGAGACCCCCATTTTTGGCCCAAAAATCTCAGTTTATATGTAAGTATATACGGTATAATCTGTTCTCTCTGCTTCATGTCTCCGGCTCTTACAGTCCTTATCTTTATTTACTCCATGACACTTTCAGGGTATGCTGTCCTTTTATTATTTCTGCATTCCTGTACAATCCTCTCTTTCCCTCTTCTGCATATCTACCTTTCAGTAGTTAATGCTGAATTCTGTCAATTTGTATTTTTCAGGTTTGCTACCATCTGTTACTTCAGAAGGCTTGGAATTCAGTTATGCCACCAATCATTTAGGGCCCTTCCTCCTCACTAACCTTCTTCTGGGTAAGAGAAAAAAACTGCCAGCGTTAAACCAGAATGAATTCCTTCTAAGTGTAAACCTTAAGTGTTTACTTTTCTATGAAGGACTTTATTTCTATATAGAGATAGGTTGGTATTGGTCCTTTAGATAGTAATACATAGAGAAACCCATTTTACTTAGAACATAGAGATTGGAATTGAGATGCCCAGGTGGAGAAGTGCTCAATTCCAGTAGTATTTTAAAAAAGGATTTGCCAGTGTAGAATCTTTCCTAAAACATCTGCAGGATTACACATGCACTTTACAACATGTACAGTACAAACGTGCACATCAAAATATGAATGGCATGAACCCAGCAGCTTCCACACAGGTCGACACATGTGAAATTGCAATTCTGAACTTCCACAAATAGCTGCCCCAGTTTACATATTTACATGTGTATGTGCTGTCAATAAAGTAGTGAGGACTCGGGTTTAACTTGGTTCCATTTTGGAGGTTTTGATTTGATTTATTAACTTTATATACCACTAGTACAAAAGTTTATCATTACCAGCTACAAAATAATAACTGCTCATGTGCTAATGACCATGTGCTAATGGGAAAATTAGCACATTGCCATTATTGCCAAAATGGAAAAATCAGCATTTCATGGCAGTGTTAAAAGTGGGAATAGAGCAGACCACTTTATAGCGCTGCTTAGTAGAAGTGCCCCAGAGTGAATTATGCAACAAAGATACCTTATCATAAAATAAGTAGCTAAAGTAATTAGCACTAAGATGGTCAGTAGAATATGAAGATTTTGAAGAAATTATCAAATGGAATAATTCTCTCTGATTGAGCCAAAGAGTACCTATTAATGAAGAATGATATGATCTTCTAGCATTAGAAAGTTCCTTTTTATAAGAATTGTTTCCACAATATTTTATCTTTTTTGTCTCTGGACTTTAACATCTTTCCAACTTATGACAGAATACCGAGGGGGAGGGTCTATCTCTCAATGAGAGGATCTTAAAATGTTATCCCAGTAGGTTTTTAGGTTCATTATCATTTAAGGAGGTTAAAATAAGAGGAGTAAGCTATTTTCAAAAGAGATTTTGTCGCAGCTGGACTACTGCAATGTCCTGTACCTGGGAATAACTAAGAACAGGTGCAGAAAACTGCAGATAGTTCAGAATGCTGCGGCTAGATTGATAACTGGATCATCAAGAAATGAGCATATTACTCCATATCTTTGACAATTGCATGGGCTGCCAGTTGTATTTAGAATTCAATACAAAGCAATTATGTTATGTCACCAATTTCTATATGGTACGATCCCTGAATTTTTAAAAAGTTTGATATCTGGGTATCAACCATTAAGATCATTACGCTCCGAAAGTTCGGCATTGCTGAAAATGAAGGCTAATTTTAAATATGTGGAAATGAATACCATGCCTTTTACATGTGCAGGAGTTAAGTTGTGGAATAGCCTTGTTGGTCAAGTTCGAAAATGTAGAGACAGGAACTCATTCAGGAAAATGTTAAAAACACAATTATGTTATCCAAGACCAAACAGCTTCATGAAACATTTATTAAAGATAACACCAATCTTAGGAGAAAGCTTGAGTCTTTGGAAAATTTTTCCCGCAGTAACAATTTAAGATTGGTGAACTCTCCTAAGGTCTCAATGATCACTCCTCGGGAGATGCTGAAAAGATGTATGTTGGAAATTCTTGGACTCACTGAGGAAGTAATACCACCATTTACACAGGTCTACTATCTCCCTATTAATCAGCTGAAACAGCAGCAGGAGGTTGCGCAGGAAACTTTGGATGTGTCAACTTTATTGGAATCCTCAAATAGTGAACAGGCAGTGCCTACAACTTTATTATTAACAGTGGCTTTGGCTCCAGACAAAAATTGGCTATTGAGACTTTTCTTTAAAAATAAACAAAAACCTTTTTTAGCAATGCAAATACAAATGTATCCAGATCTTGCCAGAGAAACCCAGAAACATTGTAAAGAATTTCTACAATTAAAACCAGGAGTGTTAGCCTTAGGGGCAATCTTTTATTTTCGTCACCCATGCAAATGTATAGTTTATTATTCTTCACAGAAATATGTTTACTTTGAACCTTTCCAGCTGATGGCTTTCCTGTCGTTGTCACGCCTGGAGAAAGAAAAAGATAAGATCCAGCCCTAGATAAGAAGTATTTTTAGGGAACCCTGAGCTCAGGCTAAATTAGCCATTGCATTCTTCTATGATATATTATTTTTTATTATTAAATCCACTCTTGTTCCATCATGATCCGTTGTAGAGGATTTGAGTTAAATTTAGGTAACCTTTATGTTGTGAATTCAATTCTGATTAATATGGTTATGTACTACTAAGTTTGTATTCCTGATTTGATTTGATTAATTGGTTATGTACTTCAGACTTAAATTTTACTTTCTGTACAAGTTTATACTTGATAAATAATTATAAAATGATAAATAATAATAAAAAACAACTATTTGTAGACACATTTCTTTGAGCAATTGACCTTATGTAAGGATTGAATCTGTTTATTTTTGTTCCTATCTTCTGATTTTTATATTTTTATATTTTATGTATGTAACTTTTTGTAAACTGTTTTAGAAAAAAGGTATAGAAATTTTAAAAATAAATAAATAAATCTATTTTTTAGCTAGACTGAAAAAATCTGCAATCAAGTTTCTGCCAAGGTCATGCCATAAAAATTGACAGGATAAATTTACCGTATATACTTGAATATAGGATGAGATTTTTGGTCCAAAAAAATGGCCCCAAAATGGGGGTCTCATCCTTTATTCGGATCATCACCCGACCCCCCCCCCGACCCCAACTTGATGCAAGCCCCTAATAGGTCGGGACAGAAGAGATCCCTCCCGGCCCAGCTGATACAAATCATTTTTTTCACACACACTCCCACGTACCTTTTTTGCTACCCCCCCCCCCCCGCGGTACCTTTTTAGTTATCCCTGGTGGTCCAGCGGTGTATGGGCAGGACCGTGCTCCTGCCCTGCTCACTTTCTTTGACTCGCCGATCGGGGCTCAGGGCTCGCGGCGCATAGGCATGGTGGAGCAAGCTTCTTGAGCTCCCATGCAGCCCTGCGTTGCTTTCAGAATGGCTGCCGCCAGTTCTTGCAAGACTTGCAGGACCTGGCAGCAGCCATTCTGCTAGCGGCGCAGGGCCACGTGGTAGCTCGAGAAGCTCGCTCCTGTGTGCCTGTGCACTGTGAGCCTCAAGCCCCGATCGGCAATTCAAGAGAGGTGCTCAGGGCAGGAGCGCGGTCCTTCCCATGCACTGCTGGACCACCAGGGATAACTAAAAAGGTATAAGGTGGGGTTTAGCAGAAAAGGTGCATGGGGGGGTGTTTAAAAAAATGATTTATATCGGCCGGGCTGGGAGACAGGAGCGATCTCTCTTGTCTTAGCCCGACGTACCACTAGACCACCAGAGGTGGAAGAGAAAGTGGGACAGGGTGCAGAGCCTATCAGGGAGGAGGGGACAGGGTGCAGTGCAGAGCCTGGCAAGTAGTGAGGGGGGCTGGCTGCATAGCCTGGTAGGGCAGGGAGGGAAGGAGGCTGGGTGCAGAGCCTGGTAGAGAGGGGGGCTGAGTGCATAGCCTGGCAGGGGAGGGCGTGAGGGAGAGGACACTGGGTATAGGGCATGGCACTTGAATATTAAGCCCCCATTTTATATTCAAGTCAACCATTTTTCTTCCTTTTGGGGAGGGGGGGAATTGGGGGTCTCGACTTATATTTGGATCGACTTATATTAGAGTATATACGGTACTCGACACAATCAGATATATTTATAGTAGCTACACCTGATACACCTGGTACACCTGATAGCAAGATAATGTGGAGAGAATATAAAAATATAACAAATGAAGAAACATTAGAATCTAACCTATCTTCCATATAAAGATTAAGATTCCCCCAATATCAACAATCTAGAAAACAGCTGTCAGACACATTATAGACTCAAATGGAGAGGTCTGAATCTTGCTCTGTTTACAAGGAAGATGATAGAAACAGAACAGAGAAACCTGAGGGCAGATAAAGGTCAAACAGCCCATCCAGTTTGCCCATCCACATCATCATCTATCTCCTCCTCTCCTTATGAGATCCCACAAGCCTGTCCCACACTTTCTTGAATTCAGACACAATCTTTGTCTCCAATACCTCTACTGTGAGACTATTCCATATATCTACCACCCTTTCTGTAAAGAAGTATTTCCTTAGATTACTCCTGAGCCTATCACTTCTTAACTCCATCCTATGCCCTCTCCTTCCAGAGTATTCCTTCATTTGGAAAAAGACTCACCTCCTGTACATTAACCCCATGGAGATATTTAAACATCTCTATCATATCCCTTCTCTCCTGTCTTTCTTCTAGAGTATATATATTACGAAGAGGATCTTGAGGGGATTCATCTAACAATTTTATGTATCATCAATTCTAAACCATCCATTTGAAAAGTGTTAATAAGATGAGCAAAGTAAAACGATTTGAACAAAAGTGTTAAACCATTTCCTTTTTTAGTCAGTGTAAAGCTATGAAGAATATTATAGCATGGAACGCACAACTTCAGAATTAAAGGACTTTCAATATCGCTGCCAAGCTGTTTCTGACAGGCAGAATCTATATGCCTTTTACATACATCGTTTGCATATATGCAAACAAATCTTTGTGCAAAGCAATGTCTGAGGAAGAAAAGTCCCTTCTGCAGTGGTGGTGGTGTAACAGCAGCAAAGATCTGCTCAGTGTGCTGCAGAAATCCCAAGCCTTGTGGCACTGGAGGAAAAGCAGAGAAGAGCAGCTGCCATGGTGAAGAGAAGGAGCTGCCTGAAGAATGCAGAAAGAAACAAGGAGGGGAAGAGATTAGGAGTGAGTGCATTGGGAAGGGAAAGAAGGAAATTGAAGGTTGTAGAGAAGACAGTAGGAAAATAAAGGAGAATGGGAAGGATAGAGCCAAAAACTGAAAGGAGGAAGAGGAACATGAACACTGTGATACATACTCCCAACACCTTCTCAACCTCCACATATATTCTGTCCCCAACAGACTAACAAATATCATACTCTGCAGCCTTATTAAACATATACACGCACTACATAGTAACATAGTAGATGACGGCAGATAAAGACCTGAATGGTCCATCCAGTCTGCCCAACCTGAATCAATATAAATTCTTTTTTTGTTTTCTTAGCTATTTCTGGGCAAGAATCCAAAGCTCCACCCGGTACTGTGCCTGGGTTCCAACTACTGAAGTCTCCATCAAAGCTCACTGCAGCCTATCTACACCCTCCTAGCCATTGAAGCCCTCCCCAGCCCATCCTTAACCAAACGGCCATATACATATACAGACTGTGCAAGTCTGCCCAGTACTGGCCTCGGTCCTTCAATATTTACTATTATTTTCTGATTCTAGATCCTAATAGAGAAGCAGCTTCAACAAGCAGCAGGACCCATCACAGTCCATCAATCTTTTCCCCCACCCCCACCTGGTCCCTACTTTTCATCAAATACAACATCCTAATTCTCCCCACCATCTCCCACACAAACCACACATCGGCAAGTCATCACCACAGGCATTTATCTACAGTACACACACACATGCACACACTATGCCAGTCACAGAGGTACACAATTCATATATACCATCAGACCACTTGTACTTTACCACATGCACTGAAAAAGCCCCTGCAACCCTACTAAAGCACACTACTATGTCTTTCCCCACTGAGACCCCCCACAAACAGATAAATGAGGCTGAAATGAAGGAATAGGAAATGTGTATTGTGTCGCACTAAAACGGTATACTGTAATGGCCTCAGGCAGTCATACTGCAATGGAACATCCTCTTCCATATGGTCCAGCAGGGGCTGCATCAAGATGGAACTTTATTTATTTGAACAATTAGGAACACAGAATTTTTCTTTGGTGAGTATCTTAGTTTTAAGAATTTTAAACTCCCATGGTGCATTGCAGGTAGTAATGGCATTCTCTGAGGACAAGGTAGGCATAATATTCTCACATGTGGGTGACATTATTTATGGAACATAGTACAGACACTGCCAAGTGCATTGTAAATCTTTATGCCGTGCCCATACCTCACACGTGCCAATGCCCTCCCAATCGATGTTGGCTTGTGGGACCATCAGTTCTTCATTTTCCACGGATATGAGAAACTGTGTGTTCAGTTTTTCTCTTCATCAAGTCAAATTTTTACCTTTCTTTCTTTAAAAAATTTCTTAGCCACTTAAAACTAAGCGGCTCACAAAATACATCATAATCATAAAGTAACATACATGCAAAACATAACACATTTCTAATATACGCATAAAAATATCACTGCTCGTGGAAGACACACTGCACATCAGTGGTCTCAAACTCAAACCCTTTGCGGGGCCACATTTTGGATTTGTAGGTACTTGGAGGGCTGCAGAAAAAAATAGTTAATGTCTTATTAAAGAAATGATAATTTTTCATGAGGTTAAACTCTTTATAGTTTATAAAACTTTCCTTTAACAGTTTTACCTTATGCAAAATTGTCATTTCTTTAATAAGACATTAACTATTTTTTCTGCGGCCCTCCAAGTACTTTATTTTTTCTGTAGCACTCACATTTAAAGTTTAATATCTTTTCTTTCTCAAAACTGGCACATTTCAATCACTAAATTGAAAATAAAATAATTTTCCTACCTTTGTTTGGTAATTTCATCAGTCTCTGGTTGCACTTTATTCTTCTGACTGTGCATCCAATATTTCTTCCCTTCTTTCAGCCTCCTGTATGCTTCCTCTCCTCCAGACTTCATTCCCTCCCCCAACTTTTTCTTTCTTTCTCTATGTCTGTCTTTCTCTGATTCCGTGTCCCATTTTTTTGCTTTGTTTCTGGCTCCCTGTCCTCCCCTCTTCTTTCTTTCTTCCTTCCTTCCTGCCCTCCCCCATGCCACCGCCACCGGGGAATAGGCTGCTGCTGCTGCCGCCATCGGGAACAGGCCAAGATCTCCACGCTTCTCTTCTCCACGGGGCCGACCAACTCTCACCGCCCGACGTCAATTCTAACGTCGGAAAGGACGTTCCGGGCAGCCAGGCAGCGATTGGCTAGCCAGAACATCCTCTCGACGTCAGAATTGAGATTGGGCGGCAAGAGAAGCAGGGAGATCAAAGAGCATGGTGCCGGCCTGTTCCCTGATGGCAGCGGTGAGAAGGGAAGGGAAGCAGGTTGGGCACCACTGCTCTAGACGAGCTGCACTCTAGGGAGAACAGTGGAGGGTGGCCAGTTGTGCGGACTGCCCCCCCCTTGGTACGCCAATGGAGCAGCAGCGTGTCTGGCCGGCTTGTTCCATTCAAAGCCGCGGGTGGCGGCTCCTTGCGAGATCCACGCCTGCGTCTGAAGCCTCTCTGATGTTGTGATGTCAGAGAGGCTTCCGATGCAGGAGTGGATAGCGCGAGGAGCCGCCAACCTGCGGCTTTGAACGGAACAAACTGGCCAGACACGCTGCTGTTCCAAAAGGAAGAGAATGATCCAGTCCAGACTGCGGGCCACAAATAAAACTTGGAGAGCCACATGCGGCCCGTGGGCCGCGTGTTTGAGACCGCTGCTGCACATGTAGGTAAAACATTTCAAGCCAGATTCTATGATAGAGAACAAAACATCTTATATTCCTTGTCTTAGGAAGCCTGCTAGTAATCTTATCCCCTCTAGGAACAAGGTGGGGAAAGGGGAAGGAAAGAGAGAAGCTATGGGAAGCCAGAGTCCCCTCATAAAACTTTCTCTGACTCAGGAGATGTCTGGTGGGGGAAGGGAAAGTTGCCCTTTACAAGCCCTGTGAAACAAACAGGAGAATTCCTGAAACACCCGACATCTAATGGTCAAAAGAGGTGGGGTGAACCAGGTCACACCCTTAGCAACAGGGAACTTAAAAACAGCTCAGAAAATTCAAGGGGGTAGGAGTTCAACAGTGCACCTCTCTCCGACATTCTTCCTGATTTGGAAATGGAAGAGCTACTGGGGAAACTTTGCTGGTAGTTGATTTGAACTTTCAAGTGGAGCTGATACAGCAAAAGCTCAGTGAATGAAATGCTGTAATGGGGCCAGAACTCATGGAGTGGTTCTGAGTAATGCATGTTGCAGTTGCAAGGCATGAATAAAGCTTAAACTGAGGGTTTTTTTTCTTTTGGGGTTTTTTCTGCTCAGCCAAGCTGGCTGAATGAGAGAGTACTAGGCTACTGAAAGCCTCGCCCTGTTTGGGGAAGAAGTTTTTTCTTTTGAACTGTTATATTGTAACCCCCTCCTTCTCAGACTGAGGTAAAAGGTATCCCTCTTGAAATAAGTTTTTGTAGTCATGAACACCAAGGGTTAAATTGATACCTTTCCCCAGGCGAAGGAGTGAATTACATAAAAAAATAATATATAATAATAAAATGTAATGTAACCTGGAAATAAAAATGTTAATAAACCATAAATAAGGATTCAAAATTTAAAATAGAAATAAAAATTTAATAAACAAATGCTGTATATCAAATCTAGACAATGAAATTCTACTTTCCCTCTGTACAATTCTTTTTTTTCCCCCAGATTAGGGTATGTGAGGCTTTCTGTCCTTTCTGTGTAGGGATACCACGTTGGTAATGTAATGTAATGTAATTTATTTCTTATATACCGCTACATCCGTTAGGTTCTAAGCGGTTTACAGAAAATATACATTAAGATTAGAAATAAGAAAGGTACTTGAAAAATTCCCTTACTGTCCCGAAGGCTCACAATCTAACTAAAGTACCTGGAGGGTAATAGAGAAGTGAAAAGTAGAGTTAGAGGAAAAATAAAAATAAAATTCTGGAGAAATTTAAACGACAGAAATAGAACAAAACAAAGACAAAAGGCAAAACAATAGATAAGATTAAAGATAAATCATAAGCTGGAAAGAAAAATAAAATAAAACTTTGTTTTCAATCCACGGTTTCAGCGTCAGTGATGAAGTAGAGCAATTAAGTTTAGGAGGAGCGATTGACGTTTCCAGAAAGGGCTTCTTCAGGGAAGAGACTTGGCAGACAGTCCCAGGATGCCTATGTCTCCTCCCCTGCGATGTTCTCCCATCCATGCATTCCCTCCCAGACACACTGCCCGTGCCCCAGCCGCTCCAAGGAGGCTGCCCCAGATGAGGCCCACGGTGAATGCAGGATTCTCTCCTCTGTGGGAAAGCCGCCCGGAGCCGACAGTCGATCTTCTTAGCGGATTGCATAGGGGGAAGAGTTCACACTCTTGGTAGGATCGGGTCTGTGTGCTCTCGGTGGTTGTGGCTAGTCTCGTTGCTGCTTAGGTGTAAAAGCAGTTGATCTCCACTGCTGCTTATATTTAAAAGCAGGCAGATTGTTCTCTCCAATGGACTGCAGGGGGAGGAGTTCACACTCCTGGCAGGATCGGGTCTGTGGGCTCTTGGTGGTTGCGGTAGGTCTCGCTGCTGCTTGTATGTAAAAGCAGTTGTTTTTCTACTGCTGCTGATATTTAAAGCAGGTAGATTGATCTCTTAAACGGGATATAGGGGGAGGAGCTCACATGCCTGGTTGGATCGGGGCAAGGGCTCCTATTATAGGCTGCTTAGGTGTAAAAGCAGTTGATCTCCTACTTCTGATGATATTTAAAAGCAAGCATATTGATTTTTCCAACGGAATGCTGGGGGAAGAGCTTACTTGTTTGGCTGGATCAGGGCAAAGGGCTCTCGGTAGTGGTGGCTGGTCCTGTTGCTGCTTAGGTGTAAAAAACAGTTGATCTTCCTAGTGGACTGCAGGGGGAGGTGGAGCTCACACTCTTGGCTGGATCGGGTCTGTGTGCTCTTGGTAGTTGCGGATAGTTCCGCTGCTGCTGAGGTGTAAAAGCAGTTGATTTCCCACTGTTGCTGATATTTAAAAGCAGGTAGATTGATCTCTCCAATGGACTGCAGAGGGAGGAGCTCACATGCCTGGCTGGATCGGGGCAAAGGGCTCTTGGTAGTGGTGGCTGGTCCTGCTGCTGCTTTAGGTGTAAAAGCAGTTGATTTTCCTAGCGAACTGCAGGGAGGGTGGAGCTCATATTTTTTGGTGCGCTGTTGCTAGCAGACTCTCTTCCTGAAACCAACCTACTACTCTAACTAAAACCAAATCAATAAGAAAAACCCTATCCTAAATCTAATAACCTCACAGTTGCCTAAAATACTTTCTAAGCTAGGAAAAAAACAGATAATTGATGTTCCCTATACTATTTTCCTTCCCAAAATTTCCTATATATAATCACAAAACTTATCCTGCCTCTAAACATTTCATGCATATAAATCTTTTCCCAAAATCCCAAAAATCTTTACAGAAATTATTCCCTGAATAAGACTTCCAAGGCAGTTTCACAACTTTGCTTCACTAATAGTCTCTCACATCATTCCACAGAAATCTGTCACAGGACATCTCATTAACTTCTCCAGAAATCAGCATCACAGACTTATTACACAGAGACTGAAAATTTCATCAGAAATCAGGTTTCAAAAGCAGTTTCACAACTTTGCTTCACCATTATTTATCCCAGGACAAGCAGGCAGCATATTCTCTACATGTGGGTGATGCAATCCACGGAGCCTCGTCGCGGACAGCTTTTCAAGCAAACTTGATTGAAGATCTCAAGTTTGCTAGTGCTGCACCACGCATGTGTGCCTTCCTGCTCCACTAGAGGGCACATCCCCTCCTCGTGGTCTTTAGTTCTTAGTTTTCTGCGGAGCCAGAAAGCCCTGTCTCTCTTCTCTGCGTTTTCTAAGTGCCTTTCTAGCACCGCGGCTTCTTTATTTTAATCAGGAGTCACTGTGCGGTTTGTTAATTGTTTTCTCAACTCGTTTGTGTGTTTTTTTGTTTTCATGTCTCGGCGACCAGGGGTCCCCGGTTCGCCATGGCCACTTGGCCTCGCGTGGCCGCGACCGTCTATCTAATTTATGTCCCGGCCTCTTACCGGGTTTAAGAAGTGCTCCCAGTGCGGTCGGGTTATTTCTATGTCTATTCTGTGTCTGGGTGCTGACTACTAGAGAGCTGAACGGGGACGATAGGAATCCCGCAGGACCCGCGGGGATCCTGCGGGTTCCCCCTTTGGGTCATGGGGATCCCGTGGAGACGCCCCCTAGGGTCGCAGGGATCCCGTGGGAACGCCTCCGAGGGTCGCGAGGTTCCTGCTGGGTTAGATGGCACTCGAGCCGCGAGGCTAGTCTCCTTCTCCTTACCTGCCCTGCCGCAGCACACAGCCGACCGGAAGTCTTCCCGATGTCAGCACTGACGTCGGAGTGAGGGCTTAAGCAAAGCACTCCCTCCCTCCGACGTCAGTGCTGACATCGGGAAGACTTCCGGTCGGCTGTGTGCTGCGGCAGGGCAGGTAAGGAGAAGGAGACTAGCCTTGCGGCTCGAGTGGTGTACTAAGGGGGGGCGGGGAGGGCAGTCAGCTCCGGGTGCAGCCTTAGGGGGGGGGGGGCGGTGCACAGCCGGCCAGGTCCCCTTACCTTTGTGGCGCTTCCCCCCGACCGACCGACCGACAACAGGCCCGGTCCGACCGACCTCCCAGCCCTGTAGCCGCAAATCTAAATTACCTTCTTACAGCAGCTGTAAGAAAGTAATTTAGATTTGCGGCTACAGGGCAGGGAGGTTTGTCGGACCGGGCCTATTCTTTTGTCGGTCGTGCGGGGAAGCGCCACGAAGGTAAGGGGCAGGGAGGGCTAAAATGAGGAAAGGTTCTTGCCACTGTTCTATGCATTTCCTTATAGAATTATCCCCTAAATCTCAGCCCATGTGGGGTTTCCCTTTAAAAATGTGATCAACCCAATATGCTTACTGCTGGTTGAATCGCAGCTACTGCATAGTCGTTCCTCAAATACACATTTGTCTATTCACTAGACTTCCCAAATAATGATTTGTCATGGCATGAACAGACATCAGCATGAGACCTCATTAGTTTAAAAGAAATTTTGAACCCTATCATAATGAAAATGTGCTGGGCTTCCTCACACGTTTAGAATTTCTTTCAAATTTATCTAGTCATGCTTCATATAATGGTTTTCTTTAGAAGTGACTGTGGTATCTGATATATAAAAATAGCCCTCGAGCAATGGATGTGAAATCATCAGAAAGAATCTGAAAAAATAATATCATGCGTTGTGAATCCCGCACTTGTCTGATACATTGTGTGCTGCCTATGTATGCTGTTTTATTTTTTGCATCAAAATGTGTTGCCAGAAACAGTTATGTGACATCATAGATGTTATTTTGCAAGGAAGAAATCTAAGTGGTTCAAAATCTAAAAAAAGGTGGGGTGGAGAGGAAAAGACGCTGAAGGGAAATGGGTAAAACTGAGGGGGGAGAAGGACGCTGAAAGCACACGGGGAAGATGGGGGGGGAGGAGAAGGACGTTGAAAGTACATGGGAAGACGGGGGGAGAAGGACGTTGAAAGCACATGGGAAAGACAGAGGGGGAGAAAGACGTTGAAAGCACATGGGGAAGACAGAGGGGGAGAAGGACACTGAAAGCACATGGGGAAGACAGAGGGGGGAGAAGGACACTGAAAGGAAATGGGGAAGAGAGAGTGGGGAGAAGACGCTGAAGGGAAATGGGGAAGAGAGAGTGGGGCGAAGACGCTGGCAGGGAAGAAGACAGAGATGCCAGACTATGGGGGGAGCGGAGGGAAGAAGATGGGTGACAGACCAATTTGGAAGGGGGGAGAAAGGGAGAGGCACAGTAACAGAGCAAATGGAAGACACAGAGAAAAGAGAGATAGTGGATGGAAGGAATTGAATGAGAACATGAGGAAAGCAGAAACCAGGCAACAATGGTAGGAAAAAAAAATTATATTTCTTTTTTTTTTTTGCTTCAGGATAAAGTAGTATATTAGTTGTGTTGATAAAAATTTATAAACATTAGAGGCACTGGTAGAAACCCTTTTACAAAGTATGTATTCTTCCCAATTAATATTTCCAAATTAATAAAGTCTCTTTGCTTATTTGTAAATGGGTTTCTACCAGAGCCTTTAATTCAGTAGCATAATTAAATGAAATAACTATTTCTGAAGTTTATAGGGACGGGTGGGGACGGAGGGGATTCCTCGCGGGGACGGGTGGGGATGGAGGGATTCCTCGCGGGGATGGGTGGAGACAGGTGGGATTCCTCACAGGGATGGGTGGGACTTTGGCGGGGACGGGTGGGATTTCTGTCCCTGCGCAACTCTCTACTGACCACCCGACTGACTCCTGCCCTTGTTGTGCCACTCTTCGCCATCGTAGGACCAGGATTGCAGAGCTCTTCGCCATGGAAGCTGCTCCTGCTTCGACCCCGGTCTCGGCCTCAGTCTCGACGTCTACCTCGGCCCCGGCAAGTTTCCCTCGACCTCGAAGGCCTCAGCTCCGAGTAAGTCCCCTCTTCCTCCTTCAGGTTCAGTTCAGCTACCGAAGAAGCCTTCCTCAGAGTCTCTGGCCATCCAGGCGGTGAGTGTAGTCCTGCCGGCCTTGACGAGATCAATCGCCAAATCCTCCAAGCATGCTTTCACCCTATAGGAATACTCTTCTTCAAGGTCGCCCTCGGTGGAACGCACTGCTGCACCTACCTGACCTTCCATGGTTACGGTGCCGATGTTTGAGGAGGTGCTGAAGGCGATCATCTCCTCGGAGCCCTCCTTGGCTTTGGCTCAGCTTGCGCCTGCTTCGGCCTCGCACGCTGTGGACCAGCCTGAGCGTCGCGTCGAGGTTCCTCAAGACAAGGTACATCGTACCCGGTGTCTGTTCTCGTCTGATTCCTTGCCTCTTCCATCGAAGCACACTTCTCCCTTGAGCCGGCCTCGCTCGAGGCACCAGTCGAGGCGCCTGGTGAAGCGCCCCAGGGACTCCCCCCTCGAGGCTGGGTAGGTCTCCGGGTCCTCGCACTACCGGGTCCGTTAAACCCTCGGACCTCACCTTGTCCAACCCAAGTCTGCTGCTGTCGCCTGTCCGGTCCAGGACCCCACCCCACGAGGCACCGACCTCGGGGGACCCTACCCCCTTTTCCCGAGGCTTGTCTTCGGGACGGGTTTCTTCGGGGAGGCGTCGTTGGACCTCGATGGCCCAGACGCCTGGGTCCTCCCCACCGGGGACTTCTAAGCGCAGATTTTCGTTGACTCCCCCCCCCCCCCCGTTCTTTTAGCAGGGCTTCCTCGGCGTCCATACTGGTGGATACGGATATCCCGGCACAGTATTCCAGGGAGGCTTTCCCCTCCTTTTCCGTTGCCTTGAGGTCTCGTTCAATCACTCCACATGAGGGGCATTCTGAGAACCGACCCTTTTCCTTTTTCGAAATTTGTTCAGGATATGGGGAAGGCGTTAAACTTGGACCTCCAGTCGGATTCCAAATATACCAAGGAATATTTGGCAGAGATGGAGCTTCCCTACCCTCCTCAAGAGTCCCTGCGGCTTCCCTTGAATCCGGTATTCCAGCAGACTTTCTTTCGCAATCTGGAGACTCCATACACTATCCCAGCCATTCCATCCAAGATGAAGTCTCAGTACCAGACGATGCCCTGCAAAGGATTTGAGAAGGCGCAGCTTTCCCACCAATCTTTGGTGGTGGAGTCTACCCTAAAGAAGTATCACCCGTCTAAGGTGTATGCGGCCGTCCTGCCGGGCCGGGAAGGCCGGACTATGGATAAGTTTGGGAGACGCTTATATCAGAACTCCATGATGGCGAACAGGGTTCTGAATTACAACTTTACTTTCACGTCCTATCTCAAGTAGTGCATAAAGTCCCTTCCAGCTTTCGAGGACGATTTGCCTGTCAAGCGCCGTGCAGAGTTTCGCAGGCTTGTGGATACCTTGTCTCAGCTTCGGCTGTACATGTTTCAGGCCGCCTATGACGCCTTCGAGCTTTCTTCAAGGGTCTCAGCCTTTGCGGTGGCCATGCGTCGCCTGGCATGGCTCCGCATTGTAGATATGAACCCTAACCTGCAGGACCGGTTTGCCAATCTTCCTTGCTTGGGAAACAAGCTGTTCGATGACTCCATCAAGGCTGCTACAAAACGCCTCTAACGCTCCTTCGCCTCCTTGGTTTGGGCTAAGGTGAAGCCCGCTCCGTCCAAGTCCTACCGGCTGCCTCCCCGACGCTATCCACAGAAATCGACACTGGCATTTTCCCGGCCTCCTCCTCGGCGTCCGCAACAGCAGAGGGCTCCTCCTAAGCCTCAGACCCCTGCTGCGACTAAGCCACCGCCGTCTTTTTGACTAGCCCGGCGGGAGGGGGCTGGCCTCCTCCAACCTAGGGGTTCCCTCTCTTCCTATCGGGGGTCATCTCCACGCCTTTTATCAGCATTGGGCGGATATTACTGCGGACTCTTGGGTCCTCTCCGTCATCAGGGAGGGGTACTCCCTCAACTTCCAGGCTTTGCTGCCGGACAGGCCTCCAGGAGAGTCTCTTACCGACCGGGCGCAACTTCCCCTACTGCTTCAGGAAGCGCGAGCCCTCCTTCGCCTGCGGGCCGTGGAGGAGGTTCCCCCTTGTCAACGGGGCTCCGGGTTTATTCCCGGTACTTCCTGGTTCCTAAAAAGACCAGGGACCTTCGCCCTATCCTGGATCTGCGGAAGTTGAACAAGTTCCTAGTTCGGGAAAAATTCTGCATGCTTTCGCTTCCCATTTTGTATCACTTGATGGCCAAGGGGGACTGGTTGTGTTCCCTGGACCTGAAGGAAGCCTACACTCACATTCCGATCCACCCAGCTTCTCGGCGGTTTCTTCGCTTTCAAGTGGGGAACCCTCATTTGCAATATTGGGTCCTCCCGTTCGGGCTCGCTTCGCCCCACAAGTCTTCATGAAATGCCTCGTGGTGGTGGCGGCAGCCTTGCGGTCGCAGGGCCTTCAGGTTTTCCCGTACCTTGACGATTGGCTTATCAAAGCTTCGTCGAGGGAGAAGGTTATTTCAGCGACCTGCCAAGACTATTATCTTCCTTCAGCGTCTGAGGTTCGAGATCAACTTCCCCAAGTCCCATTTGTGCCCCTCTCAGTCCCTACAGTTTATCGGGGCAGTGCTGGACACAGTCCGCTTCCGGTCCTTTTTACCTCAACCTCGGCAGGCCGTCATTCTGCGGCTGAGTCAGCTGGTGTTGCAGAGGTCTTCGGCTTCGGCCAAGCAGATGATGATCCTCCTGGGACACATGGCCTCCACCGTTCACGTCATGCCTTTTGCCAGGTTACATCTTCATGTTCCTCAGTGGACCCTGGCGTCTCAGTGGCGGCAGGATCGGGATCCCGCTTCTCAACACATTGCGGTGACTCCCTCTTTGAAATGCTCGTCCAATCTGTCCAGAGGTTTGCTCTTTCTCGCTCCTCCGCTTCAGAAGGTTCTAGCTTCACCCCACAAGTCCAGATAGAGGACACATAGGTAAGAAAACTACACCAAAATGCCAATATATCAGGGCAAAGCCAAAACATGTGCCCAGAGTAGCAGGTGCATGACCACACTTAGGACAGGCTCCAGTCTGAGAAAGTCCCACATGAAGCGCTCTGTTAGGTGCCATATAACGACACAGAATAGATTACTTTATTAGTGCCTTTGAATGTACTGCTGTAGTGGCAGGGTGGCCAGAAGTTCAGTGGATAATGTGCTTAGTTCCCTGTTTAACAAGAGAGGCACTAGCAGCTTTCCAAGCTATTAACCCTGATCAAGTGAGGAACTATGGGGTGGTCAAAACACATATCCTGGATGCACTGGGGCTGACAAGGGAGAACTATAGGCAGCAGTTTAGGCAAGCCCAGATGAGGAATGGGGAAAGGACCAAAGCTCTCATGCAGCGATTAAAGAAACTTGCTGAGCGTTGATTACAGCCCTGTTTAGAGGACCATAGAGCCATGTTTGCAGAATTGCTCTGGGAACAATTGGTAAAGTCCCTACAAAAAACCTGCAGAATTGGATTAGAAGGCAAGGCTGTAAATTGCTAAGTCAAGCGATAGAGGCGGCAGAGAATTTCTTAGACACCTCGGATCCCAGCCTTGATTTACAGGGGGAGAGGGAGAGTAAAGGCCAAAAAGAAGGGTGGAGAACAGGCCTTGGCTAGTGAACCTAAAGATGATCGAGGTCTCCCCAAACCTTCAGTACCCTGGGACATCCCTGAACCCATCCAGAAAGCCCCTCCCAAATACCACCAGTGTGGGTAAGTAGGGCACATACAAAGGTTCTGTAAGGAGGGAAAAAGCTTAGTGGTGGTTCGAGATGGGTTGACAATGAAGAAAGGGGGTTATATGATAGATGTGTTGGTCAATGGGTATCCAGTGCAAGCCTTTTTGGATATGGGAGCCAACCAGACCTTGGTATTCAGAAAATGGTAGGGAAAGATTCTAGGGGAAAAGGGGCAATGCCCTGACATAACTAAGGTGTGGGTTCATTGTATATATAGGGCGACAGTGACATACCTAGTAAAGTGGGCGGTGGTAAAGTACTCAGGGAAGACCTACTAAATAAAATTAGCTGTAGTTCCCAGGGCACCCTATGATCTTATCTTGGGGAAAGACTAGGAGGGGGGTCTCTTCAGGTGCATGCAGGAAAAACAAGGAATAGATGTCACTAGGTCAAGGCGAGGGAGGAACGGGAATGGGCCTGAACTGAAGGTAGGGTCTATAGGGGAAACCTTCTTGTTTCAAGAAGAGATGGTGGGGGAACCAAGTGGCAAGAGACCCCTCCAAGTGAGAGCTGACAGGAGATGGTGTAAGTAAGAGACAGTGAGAATAGGGTATGATGCAAGTGACGATTCTTGGGAGTTTATTTATTACATTCACATATTTGTTTATTTTTTTCACTTTTTACTCTATTTTTCTTTTTTCCCCGGTGCGATTGTTTGATCTTGATTTTAAATGAGATTTGAATTAGATTGTTCACACTTAACAGGACTAAATGATGTATGGGGCAGTTCTCATTTAGATTTATGTCTGGTGCTGGTCACTTATAAGTTACTGCCCGAGCTCATAATCTTCCGTTTGTATTCCAAGAGCTCATACTGATGTCCATTTATTAAAAGCATTTTTGATATATTTCTATTTCTTCAAGGTCAAACACTCTCCCCAAGGGATTTAAATAGTTAGCCAACTATTGATTGAAATGATGCAAGTAAGACAGAAGCACTGCATGCCCTGGTTACCCAGTGAAATTTTAGACACATTTCCGTCCTTTGGAGAGGAACAGAGGAAGGATCCTGGGGATCCTACATAACAGAAGGCCTGACAACACAAGAGGGAGGGGGAGGTCAAGGAGAGCAGAGGTTTGTGGAGAGGGAAGGGCTGTTTTATAAAGTTAGGGTGGCCCCAGAGGGGGGAACGGTTAGTGGTCCCTAGAGGGTTTGGGGAGGTAGTCTTGCAACTAGCTCATAATCCCTCTGTGGGGCATAAAGTGGTAACGCTATGAAATGCAAGCTGGAGAAAAGGTTTTATTGGCCAAGATGTAGCCAGATTTTGCCAAGCATGTCCGAACTTCCAGAAGGTGTCAGTGTACCACCCAGCAAAGGTACCTCTAATCTCACTTTTGACACCACGTTATGGCTACTACCAGTGTCCCCATGAATCCTCACTAGTAGGCCACTGTGTCTTCCACAAAATTTGAGCAGAGACAGGTCATAGTTCATCAGAGTTTTGTTGTAATTATTATGATGATGATGATGATTGACAGAATGCACCACTAGTCAGTTAACACTGCACACCAGAATTTCTCCCATTTTCACCCTGGGTTTTCTCAGTTCCAAGAAAAAATACTCCAGCGACTGAGTACATCCAGCCCCGCAGGAACCCCGCGACCCTCGGAGGCGTCCCCACGGGATCCCCGCGACCCTAGGGGGCGTCCCCACAGGATCCCCGCGACCCTAGGGGCGTCCCCACGGGATCCCCGCGACCCAAAGGGGGAACCCGCGGGATTCCCGTCGTCCCCGTTCCCGTGCAGCTCTCTAGTAAACAGTACCCGGCGTATAAGACGACCCCCGACTTTGGGGAGGATTTTAAGGTACTGAAAAGTCGTCTTATACGCCGGCAAATACGGTATATTAAGGGGAAACGACCCACGAAGGAAGCGGTGGGACCATTCGATGACTATGGAATAAAGGGAGCGCTAAAAGAGGACAAAGCAATTGCCGACAAACTGAACACATTTTTTGTGTCTGTATTTACCAAAGAAAATATACACAGCATACAGGAACCCATCAGGCTATATGCTGGAAACGAAGACGGAAAACTGACAGAATTAACAGTCAGTCTAAAGGAGGTGTGTAGGCAGATTGATAGGCTTAAGAGCAATAAATCCCTGGGACTGGATGGCATCCATAGCCAATCTGTCGATCAAATCTGGAAAGATTCTGGAAGGTGGGAGGGATGTTATTGAATAAGAGTACCCAGGAAAGGGACTTGGGGGTAATGGTGGACATGACAATGAAGCCGTCGGCACAGTGTGCAGCGGCCGCTAAGAGAGCGAATAGAATGCTTGGTATAATCAAAAAGGGTATTACAGCCAGAACGAAAGAAGTTATCCTGCCGTTGTATCGGGCGATGGTGCGCCCGCATTTGGAGTACTGCGTCCAATATTGGTCGCCGTATCTTAAGAAGGATATGGCGTTAGTCGAGAGGGTTCAAAGGAGAGCAACACGTCTGATAATAGGTATGGAAAACCTGACATATTCTGAGAGATTGGAGAAGCTGGGTCTCTTTTCCCTGGAGAAGAGGAGACTTAGAGGGGATATGATAGAGACTTACAAGATCATGAAGGGCATAGAGAGAGTAGAGAGGGACAGATTCTTCGAACTTTCAAAAAATAAGAGAACAAGAGGGCATTCGGAAAAGTTGAGAGGGGACAGATTCAAAACAAATGCTAGGAAGTTCTTCTTTACCCAACGTGTGGTGGACACCTGGAATGCGCTTCCAGAGGACGTTATAAGGCAGAGTACGGTACTGGGGTTCAAGAAAGGATTGGACAAATTCCTACTGGAAATGGGGATAGAGGGGTATAGATAGAAGATTAATGCACAGGTCCTGGACCTGTTGGGCCGCCGCATGAGCGGACTGCTGGGCACGATGGACCTCGGGTCTGACCCAGCAGAGGCATTTCTTATGTTCTTATGAGTCCAAACCACAATGCCCTTCATTCACCTTCCTGGGTTTAGGCAATTGTGCAGTTCATTATCAAATTTAATAGTTCATTCTGTTATGCACACTTTTCTTATGACTAAGCTCTGGTTGGTCCCATACACAGTGAGCTTATACTGTGTATATCACAGGGTGGGTGTGAGACATCCCTAGATGTTTTGCCTACCCGGCCCAAAGTTCACCCAGCCCTGCTACAGAGCAGAACTTGCCCAAACAGTGAAGCATATACACTTCTCCCTCCGTATTCGTTGTGATAGGGGATTAACAGAACCGCAAATACAGAAAAACTGTGAATAACTTTTTCATATGTTCGCTGTTTTCTATTAAAAACCATCGTGAATATGGTGAAACCGCGAATAACATGGTGAGAGACCTGGCCTGTTCCTGAAGGAAAGGTGTAAGAAAGTGCTGGGAATCAGCAATTTTTTTTCTTTTCCTGTAAATCCTTGGAATCGGCAAGTTCTCTATACAATTTGGGGGAGGAGCCAGCAAGCTAAAAACCGTGAATAATCGAAACCGCAAATACGGAGGTGGAAGTGTGATCACAGTTCAAAAGAAGAAAATTCTTCCATAAACAGGGTGAGACTTTCAGTAGCCTAGTACTCTCTCATTCAGCCAGCTTGGCTGAGCAGAAAAAAACCCCCCATAAGAAAAAAAAACCCCATAGTTTAAGCTTTATTCTTGCCTTGCAGCTGCAGCATGTATTACTCAGACCCACTTCATGAGTTCTGGCCCCATTTCAGCATTCCACTCACTGGGCTCTTGCTCCATCGGCTTCTTTTGGAAGTTCAAGTCAGCTACCAGCAGAGTTTCCCCAGGTAGCTCTTCCATTTTCACATCAGGAGGGACGTTGGATAGAGGTGTGCTGTTGAACTCCTACCCCCCTTGAACTCTTTGAGATGTTTTAAGTTCCCTGTTGCTAAGGGTGTGACCTGGTTCACTCCACCTCTTTGGCCACTAGATTTTCCTATGCTAGAGGCATTCAACAATTTAAACTTTCCCTTCCTTCTAGGAAAGGTATACAAGGAGTCAAGAACTTTAGCCTTTCTTTGGCTTTTTAGATTTTCTCTATTATGAAATGAACTCCCTTTAACTTTGAGATGTCCTAGTCCTTTCCAATTCTTCCGCAAATCATTAAAAACTTTGCTAGACATTTTGAAAACTAATCTTCTTGCAATTTTAGCATTGTTTTTTAAATTATTGTTAACCGAGTCGAGCTTCCTTTAGTTGATGACCCTGGTATACAAAGCTAAGTTTTAGTTTAGTTTAGATGTCAGGTGTTCCAGGAATTCCACAGGGCTTGTAAAGAGCAACTTTCCCTCCTGAGTCAGGGAAAGTTTTATTCAGGGCCTTTGGCTCCCCATAGCTTCTCTTCCCCCAACTTTGTTCCTAGAGGGGATCAGGTTACTAACAGGCTTCCTAAGACAATGAATATAAGCTGTTTTATTCTCTATCATAGATTCTGGCTTGTGCAATGAGAATGTTTTACCAGCATGTAAAGTATGTCTGCCACAGCATTCAGTTAGTGCCTTCTCATATTTATTTTTCATTGTTTTCTTAATAATTCGTTTTTTTTATCCTGTTCCAGTATTTTATCCAACTTTGGTACATTTTTAGCAACTTTTTGTTTTTTGGCTTTTGAGCCTCTCTGAGCCCTTTTTTCTTCTTGGGAGCTTTGATCATTTTTGGCATCCTAGTTACTCGAGCTCCCTGGGACATTGAGCCGTTTGACTTAGCAATGGCCATTTTTCTTTCCATGTCAAAGAGGATACTGAATGGCTTTAAGAAATGTTCTCAATGTAATTGGACCATTTCAGGCTCTGATTCACATAACTGATGTGACCAGTGTCTGGGGCCTAAACGTCGGGACATTCACTGTGATCTCTGCTCCTGCATGTAAAAGAGGTCACTGAAAGCCTGAAAACTTCAGTTTGAAAAACTTTTCAGTACCGCATCAGCATTGGCATCAGCACTGAGTATGGCAGGAGACTCAGAACCCAATACTCGACATCAGCACCGCATCCAGAGGTCGGGCATCAGCCTCCTTAAAGAGGCAGGACTCTACATCATCTTCATCTATGCCTTGAGCATCAAGGGATGAAGTACGTAAGAAAGCTAAGAAGCACAAACATTCTTCCCTTTCTAGGCATGGCACTGCAGCCTCCCAAACATTGACTTCTTCAATGCATAGTAAGCATGGATGCACCGAAGATCGCTCTCCTTCCATCCAGCTGAGGTTTCCTCATAGGTGTGCCTCAACATCTGGTCCAGCAGTTTGCTTCCAAGTCAGTGTCTCTTCCAGTATCAGCACTGTCTCTTCTTGAACAGATCCAGGCTATGCTTAGGTAAGAGCTTTTGGGGCTTCTGCAGATGCAGTCTTTATAGGAATTAAAGGGTTCCATGCCTAATTCAGCCAGCAGTGGGTAGCACTTATGCATTAAGCCCAAATATTCAAAGTCAGACCGTTTCTGGCAACTGGCATTGAATATCTGATTTTATTTTTAGTTGCAGTTCTTCTGATATTTAGTGTTAATTAGTTGTCACGTGCTTAGTGATTAATGACAGGCCTACTATTTATGTGGCCTGTTTTAGCTACTAAACTTGGCCAGTTTGACGCTGATTACCTGCCCCTAGCCAGCTGTGTCATGTGATATGGCTGCTTAGTGGCTAGCCACTAACCGGACATTCAGCAGGAGGTAGTCAGTTATTTCCCACTAAATATCCTCGGTTAGGCACTACAACACTATTTAACCAGCCAGGAGCCATTCCTGGCCTGTTAAATAGCTTTGAATATTGGCCTGATGGAATTCAGTTAGCTACACTTCAGCAGCAATATGCCCTATGTTAGCAATTAACACACAGTAACTACTTTTACATTAACTGCAAGGTGCAGTCCCTGCCCATTCGCCCCATGCTTTGCCCCTGATAGCCAGTGTTCCTTCTACGCTCACTGGGAGTCCTCTGTCTGTGGAGGAGGTACATCAGTGTTAACATTTTCAAATTTATTAAGCAGGTAGGTTGTTCAAGACTCTCAGCGGATCTGCATGCCTCTCACAAATACAATGACACTGGTGCACCACCTCCATGTAGGAATGAGGTGAAGGACACCCTCAGACTTTAAAGGAATTTCTGTGTTAGGTGTTTAATATGTCAGAACATGGTTTCATTTTCTTGGTTGCTGCAGCTCAGGAAAGAGGTGTCTCTGCTTAATGTTGGCTCAGAAATTATTCAGTAGACCTTCTTAAAATCTTGCCAATATACAAACATCCCAACTAGGATTCCTGATGAAGGTATTGATGACAAAACATAGACTATGCTGTGTCCAGTTGTCTCAGTACAATTTATCATCCTGAGTATATGTACATTGTGCACCACTGCTGAATAATGGACAATCTTGATGAATTCGTGGGTCACCCATTTGGTCAGTCCAACTGTGCTTTTTCTGAGTTAAGAGTATGGTAATAGTTTAAATATGCTGTGCTGTTAGTGTACTATTTCATTCTGTCTCACGCTTGCTTCTCTTCTTTCCTGGACCTGATAACAGATTTGATGAAGCAGTCTTCCTCTGGTCGCATTGTGAACGTGTCCTCATTCATGCACAAAAAGGGAATGGTTAACTTCAAGCATCTCAAGGGAGAAGATCTGCCAAAATTTCAGCCTTCAGGCTCTGTTTACAACAGCAGCAAGCTTATGAACATCCTCTTCACCAATGAGTTGGCAAGAAGACTTCAGGATACAGGTCAGTGCTGTTAACAAACCAGAGCATATGGTAAACAGAATATTTATTTATTTTATTTTATTCATTTTTTATCCCGTTCTCCCCAACAAGCTCAGAACGGGTTACAGGTTAACGTACGTAATATACAGTTAACGGGTTACAATTTGCCTTAGCCACAGTACAAGTTTTTCAATAAAAGTTTTTATCCTAACTTGACCTAAAAACATGCGTGGATCACAAATTAATAGAATTCATGGGTTTTTAAATTTTACACCACATGACAAATCCCGGTATGCTTTGCAGGGTTTTCTGGTTGTAAAGCCTATGAACGTCATATACACCCCTGGATGGCATGGGTGGATAGGAGGGGTGGAGAACTACCAACAAATGCTACGTCATCATGTCAATCCTAGGCGTGCCAGTGCTATTGGATGGAGGGGAAGGAAGGGGAGGGGAGGTGCAATCATCAGCTTTCAACAAGCGCATATAAAACACGTCTTTAATACACACACTCGAGACGCATGCTTTTGGAGATTTTTTTCCCATTATTATAATTTATGTGAATAGTGTGGTTTTTTAAAAAAACATTTATCATGAGCCATAGCCAGATATATGCCTAATTTGCACTTTTCACAGTACTAGCACCCCGGACCAGTTTGTAATTTTTGGTCATTAAAAGCTGGTGCTTTGTTTGGAGAATCACCCAGGAAGTGATGACAGAGAATCACCCGGAATGCTCATTAAAAATTAATGACCCCAATTTTACTACCATTTTAATAGTAATGACCTCATTATACCACATTTGCATGGCAGATTTGGAGTCTGTTAGGAAGCTTGGTAAAGACCATGGTGAGAGCCGTTCTGATAATCAGGCAGTAAATCCTGGCATGCTGGAACCAGTTTAGTGACCATCGTTAAAGACACAGTAAGTTTAGAAAATCCAACCCTAGGCTATTTTCTTTGTTACTTAGAGATCCATCAACTTTCCTATCGGGGTGAATTTATAGATCTAGCACAGGGATCTCAAAGTTCCTCCTTCAGGGCCGCAGTCGGGCTTTCAGGATTTCCCCAATGAATATGCATTGAAAGCAGTGCATGCGCATAGATCTCATGCATATTCATTGGGGAAATCCTGAAAACCCGACTGGATTGTGGCCCTCAAGGAGGGACTTTGAGACCCCTGATCTAGCACATACTTTTCAAATGTTTTATGCTGATATGTTTCTATTGGGAGGTGTTATGGGGAGGGGGTAAAGAAAGGTAGGGCTAAGCTGATGCTGTGCTACAGGAAGGGGTGGAGGAGTAGAGAAGGGTAAGGCTGATTCTGGGCAGATGGGGGTAGCAATGGAAGAGTAGCTGAAGTCATCACTTTGCCACTTTGGAGGAGGAGGAGGAGTATTAGAGATGCACAGACAGGCTGCTTTCCTGGCTCCCTTTGCTGCATAACATTGGGGATAGCTGCATCGTTCTGTTCTTTCCCCTCCCAATCTTAATAAAAAATTTGGTCCACGACTTAGCCTGTGTTTTAGATTTCGGCCCCTTGATAGTAAACCACTTGTATTGTAACCCACTTGCATCCCATGTACTGACAAAATATATCTTTACTGTAACCCACTTGTATTCCATGTACTGTCAAATGTATCTTTATTGTAAACCGCTTCGAACTTCACGGTATAGCGGTATATAAGAAATAAATTATTATTATTATTATTATTATGTGATTTGAGTTTGACACCCCTGTTATAGGTTATGGTGAGCCCCCCAAAACGCCCTCAAAACCCACTATACCCACCTGTCTACAACTCCAACAGCCCTTATGGCTGCAGGTGCCACCTATATGGTAGTACAGTAGGGTTTTGCTGGGCGTATATGTTCCACTCACATGTAGTAGGTAGAGTGGCTTATGAGCCTGGGTCCTCCTCTCTAAGATTCACCATCCCCCTCCCAAACCGATTTAAGACACCTGTGTGCAGCTCTATTAGGCTTTCCTATACTAGATTCTGATGAGCTGGAGACAAGTCTATGTTTTTATTTTGATCTTTGTAGGGTTGTGAAGATGGGGATGGGGGTGGGGGGGGTCAGTGACCACTGTGGGAGTGTGTGTGGGTCTTTACTTTGTCTCTGCAGTGGTTTATCTGGTCACTTTGGGTACTTTTGGGGCACTTATACCTGTTTTTACATCATCTCAGTCACAACATATAAGTTCTGTCGAGGAAGTCTACAAAAACATTTAATTATCCCTGCAGGACAACTTAAGTCTAGGTTGTCCCACCCCAACCACTCCTCTAAATATGCCCCTTTCACCTCTGGGTGCACAGCGGCATTCAGAGGTCTAAAAAGTCCCTGGATACGTCCAAAAAATAGGTTTGATTATCGGCACTTTTAGATGCATTTAAGTTTAGATGTGTTTAAGTTGTTTTTTTTTTTATTATGAACCTCTTAGTCTTTTCTCTTATACCCCCTTTTCACCTGGTTAGGGTTTTTCTACTTCACCTACAAACAACTCAGTCTTTTCTATTTACATATCCATTTTTATTATGCAAAGTTATTCTTATTATACATATCCTTACAGGACCCCTGAAGGAGGCATTTCCACATGCCTAAACATGGACCCTGTAGGGTCCTATCCATCTTTCAGCTCCATGTCATTGCTACACCAATTTGTATCACTGCACCTAAGACTGGTTTAAGGTGGCATAGTTTTACAGACTATCATCAATCAGAGACTATTTTATACTATTGCTAGTTGTGATTGTTTATATTGCTTTATATGTTTTTAATATTGAAAGAGAAAAATGTCCAAAAACCGGCCTAAGTCGGCACTTGGATGATCATAAATTAAAAACGTCCAAGTGCCTGTAATCAAACTGGGTTTTGAATGTATTTCTAAACGACCTAGGCCTTCATAGTGCTGCTGAACGACCATAGCTAAATGGGGCGTGTCAGGAGGAGTGTCGAGGGCAGGATTTGGGCAGGACGTGGGCAGGCTTAGACTTAGTCATACTGCATGTATAACCGAAAGTTATTCAGCACAGGATCGACGGAACTTGGACATTGTGACTTAGACCATTTAAAACATGGTCTAAGTCACAAAAACCTCCTAAAGTCACCAGATAAGCACTGCAAACACATAATACAGACCCCCACACACTACCCCAGTGATCACTGACCCCCCCCAACCCCATAAAAATCATAATCACAGCTTTAAAATTCAGCCTCCAGAGCATCATCACCTGGCAGCCTGGCATAGGAAAACCTAGTCGTCCTGTACAGAGGCAGCTTAAGTCGTTTTGGGGGTGGGTTAGGGACCCATGGAGAGGAGGCCCCATGCCCATAAGCCCCTATAATCACTGCATCATTATTGAAACATGTGCACTCCCCTATACACCCCAAAACCCCTTTTGTACTGGCATACAAGTGGCTCCTGCAGCCATAAGGGCTATTAGGGTGGTAGATGTGGGTCTAGGGGATTCTGGAGGTGGTTTGGGGGGCTCACCGTAACCTATAAGGGAGATGTAGTGAGATGATGACATGGCTCCCTTTTTGTGAAGTTCACAGCAGTGCCCTGTAAGGTACCCTACTATTTAGGTACCATGTCTGGGTGTTCAGTCCATCACTTTGCAGACCCCTCCCATGTCCAACAGGGCTTATTCTAGGCGTTTTTGATTTGGACAAAAAGTTCGACGAAAATGTGGTATAAAGATGGATGATTTAGCGACTTGGACGATCAGATCGGCAGACGTATACTTAGACGATTTTCGAAAGGGAAAAAAATTTGGACGTCTTTTTTGAAAATGTGTCCTAAGCTGTTTTTTACTTTGGACAACTTGTAACTTAAATGAAAACAGACTTAGACGTTCCTTTCGATTATGCCCCTCCACGTGTATAATAAACCTGGAAGCATCCAGCTCATCAACTCTACTTTTGCAGGCAGTTTTGTTTGAAGGCGGTTTGTTTGTGGTTTCTCATGCAGGACTGCGACACTGTTGACCAGCATGTGTCAATGACATCTATTCCCACCGGCCCACCTTCAGACATTTCATTGACTAATATCAAACACTGTTGTTAAAACCCAGCCTAACTTGGTAGGCACCAACCATTCTGAGGTAAGCGCCTAGTCCGAGGCGCCTACCAGAAAGTGGGTGTGGTTAGGGGTGGGACATGGGTGTGTTTTTCATGTAGGCACCTGTTTTGGACTTAGGTACACTCATTTAGGCTAAGAAAACTCTGACAATATATAGGTGCATCTAAGGTTAGGACACTTACCGACACCTAACCCCACTTCAGGTGACACTATAAAGCGCAATTCAATAAAATGTGTCTTTTATTGAATCGTGCTTAGAGACGCACTACTTGGTGCCTAAGTTTTAGGTACCAATTATAGAATTTCCCCAATAGTGTATATAGTGCTGTGTACATGAGGTAATGCTATAGAAATAAATAGTACTAGTAGTCCTAAGGTTGTTGTTGGAATATTCAGCAGTGGATCATTTCTAAATACTGACACTGAATATCCAGGTACAAAAGGTCCACCAGCACTTATCCGGGTATTCAGGGCTGCCTAACTTTATCCATGTAGCGATCCATCTTGGCTCACAGCATGGCTTACACCAGTGTCTCTCAAGCTGTGTGCCACGGCACAGTGGTGTGGCCTGAAGAGATTCCAGAATTTTTACTTTATTTTAAAAAATTCCCTTCTTAAGTATACACTAGAATGGATGATATGTAAGTCGCTTACACACAAGTCTATCAATGTTATGAGCGTCTGTGTGCATAGGGTACAACTGCCCAGACAAGCATCATTCTTTGACATGATTGGTTCTTGAAAACTAACAGCAAGTAATTTTATTTTTATTCTTTATTCTTTATTCATTTTAATAACAAACAAAGTGCATACAAAAATACAACAATTGGCACCAAATAACAGCACTTATTACTAACAATAATAATATAAACATCTTTTCTCCCCCCCATCCCTCCGTCCCAATCCGAATGTATGTAAAACTCAATAAAATGGAAGCATGGACTATTGATTGGTGGATACAAAATCTGCTAAAGGGCCCCAAATCTTATTAAAATTTTTACCATAACCCTTTATTTCTGAATTCATACATTTGTATCGCTAACACAAACACAGGAATTCCCACCAAAAGGTGTGATTCAGTCTTATCATAATTCTTCCAGTTTTTTGTAATCATTTGTATAGCAATCCCAGTCATTACAAGAAGTAATTTATTCTCAGCAGAAATTAGGAACTTGGGTTGCAGTATAGTTCCAAAGAGAACCACATCATAAGACATGGACATGGAGGTACCCAATATCCTATTAATTGTAACCCAAATCGACTTCCAGAAGCTTAATATTTATTTTTATTTTTTATGCAGTAGTTGTCCTAATTTGAGCAACAAAGCAATCATGGCTTTGTTACCGTTTAGATCTTCTTATCTTTGCAAAATTGGATTTTCAGCTCTGACAGAAATTAAATTTTTAAAAAAGAGAATGTCTGTAGATGGTGGATGATGAAATGCGTGTTTGCTTGTTAACTATTGATCTGCGTTTAAAACAAGCACACTCATCGCATTGATTAGCAATTCTATTCTATCTGCTTTAGTTTCACCATTGTTACGATTACCCATACATAGATTAAAGAACTTGAAGTAAATAACTCGCATTTAATTTTTTGTTGGTTTTGCAATTTTATAATTTCAATTACAATGTTCCGCAAAAAACATTTGCTCCCTTTAGTGTGTCGCAGAAAAACATTTGAGAGACACTGGCTTACACCATAGGACAAATTTAAAGAAAGTTGTAAAAGTCAGAACGGTGTTTGCAAATTATCTCAGCTAGGGTAGGAATGGATAATCATGTCCTGTTATAGTATGTGAGGTTGTTGCTTTGAATCCCAGCGTTGCTCTTTCTAACCCTGGGCAAGTCACTTAATCCTCCATTGCCCCAGGTAACATAGAAACATGACGGCAGATAAAGGCCAAATGACCCATCTAGTCTGCCCATCTGCAGTAACCATTATCTCGTTTTCTCTCTGAGAGATCCCACTTGCCTATCCCAGGCCCTCTTTAATTCAGATAGTTTCTGTTTCCACCACCTCTTCCGGGAGACTGTTCCACGCATCTACCACCCTTTCTGTAAAAACATATTTCCTTAGATTACTCCGAAGCCTATCACCTCTTAACTTCATCCTATGCCCTCTCATTCCAGAGCTTCCTTTCAAATGAAAGAGACTTGACTCGTGCACATTTATATTACGTAGGTATTTAAATGACTATCATATCTCCCTTCTCCCGCCTTTCCTCCAAAGTATGCAGATTGAGATCTTTAAGTCTGTCCCTTACGCCTTATCACGAAGAGCACACTCCATTTTAGTAGCCTTCTTCTGGACCGACTCCATCCTTTTTATATCTTTTTGAAGGTGCGGCCTCCAGAATTGTACACAATATTCTAAATGAGGTCTCACCAGAGTCTTATACAAAGGCATCAATACCTCCTTTTTCCTACTGGCCACACCTCTCCCTATGCATCCTAGCTTTCACTGTCACCTTCTCAACCTGAAGAGCTAAGCTTTCACCTGCTTCCTGAAGTAAAGATATTCTTGTGTTAGGTGAAGCCTTTCAGGAAGTGTATTCCAGAATGTAGGGGCTACTCCAGAGAAGGCTTGCTACAGATATCACATCATATGATATCCCTTGGAGAGGGTGTAGTTAAGGATAATCTCTAGGAGGACCTTGGAGGTGTGTAGAATGAGATCCTGTTCTTCAACTACTCTGGGCCATTTCCTTTGAGGGCCTTGAAAATCAGTAATAGAGTTTTAAATTTAGCCCTGTATTGTACTAGTAGCCAGTGATGCTTTTGTAAAACTAGTGAGATGTGATCACATCTCCCCTAAGAGCAGTTACATGTGTTAACTGCCTATGTATGCAACCGCATCCAGCACACAGTTTTGTGCAACAGGACAAAATATGCCTCAAGAAGCCCCCTGGTCGTGCCCTTCAACAGCAAACCGCAAAGTGATGGTACTACTCACACTTCATACCAAGTCACTGGAATCAACTGCCCCTGCAAATCAGATCCCTTGAAGGACTCCTCAGCTTTGGAAAATCAATAAAAACATACCTCTTCACCTATACCCCTACCCCCTTGACCGATAGACTACAAAGAGATGTATATTGGTACCAGAACCAGTATGTGTCACATAAGGATAACTTGTATTAGACACTGTAACTTTCTGTGTGTCTAATTAGGTATAACTTGTACTGGAAATCTTGCATTGTAAGGATAACCATAGCAAATTGTAACCAGTAAACTGTATATTATCATTAGCCCCTAGCATGTATCAAGTTAGGATAAAAACTTGTACAGAAATGATGTATGTTAAACCTGTAACCCGTTCTGAGCTCTTTGGGGACAATGGGCTAGAAAATTAATTAAATAAATAAATTAGGAGATTAGTTCTTGGTTAATAACTGAATATTGCTGTTAACTGGGTAATTCCTAGCTCCACCTCTGGACTACCTGAGCACTATCCACTTAGTGCCAGGTGGTTATTTTTAACAACATTGATAATGCTACTGAAAATCCATGGTTGGCCCCAATGAGTGATATTTATTTAGATAAGAGCCATTCCTTCCTTGATATGTGTTGCTATTGACCCATTAATTCTCACTAAATCAGCTGAACATATTAACGTGGAGGGGCATAATCAAAAAAACCCAAAACATCCAAGTCCCCTTTTGGCCTAAGGCCTTAAACGTTGAAAGTAGAAGCAGAGAAAATGTCCATTATCAAAAAAAAAAAAAAACGTCCAAAAGTAGGGTTTTTTTTTTTATAATGGCCTGCCTCTACGTTCAGCTGTTTAAACGCCCAGACCACCACTACGTATAACCATCTAATCAACCTAAAAAAAGCCTAAGTCCCAAACGCCCAAAACAAGAGCTTTTAGGCGAAGGAGGAGCCAGTCCTTCACCTAAAAGCTGGATTCTGTAACCGGTGTTGTCAAAAACAACACCGGTTACAGAATCCACCCCCCCCCCCGCTACAATGATCCAGGCAGGAGAGAGACCAAGCCCTCCTGCCCTGTGGCACCCCGAACCCCCGACTATGATCAGGGCAAGAGGGAGCCCAAGCCTTCTAGCCCCAGGGGCACCCCAAACTTCCGACTCGATCGGGGAAAGAGGGAGCCCAAGCCCTCTTGCCCCGCGGCACCCCCCTCAACCGATTACGATTGGGCAGGAGGGAGTCCAAGCCTTCCTGCTCAGGCGAACCCCCTACCCCTCACCCCACTAAGATACAGGCAGGAGGAATCCCAGGTCCTCCTGCCCTCAATGCACCCCCTCCCACAAATGCCCCCGAACCCCTGATTGGCCGACCTGCGAGACCTCCCCCCCCCAGCTGACCCTTCGACACCCCCCACCCTCAATCCCTCTCCCCTTATCTTAAAATCATTGGCCGGACGGACGGGTGCCAAGCCTGGCCGACCGGCAGGCCAGCCATCCCAGGAATGGCTGGTCTTAGGGCCTGATTGGCCCAGGCAGCTCAAACCCCGCCCACAGGTGGGGCCTGAGGCGCCTGGGCCAACTGGAATCGGCCCAGTAGTCTTAGGCCCCTCCTAAGGTATGGGGAGGGGGATTGGGGGTAGAGGGATTGAGGGGTCGGGGGGCAGATTGGGGGTTCAGGGCGGCATTCATGGAGGGGGGTGCATCTAGGGCAGAAGGGCCTGGGATACCTCCTGCCTGTATCTTATTGGGGGTGGGGGGTAGGGGGTTCGCCTGGGCAGGAGGGCTTGGGCTCCCTCCTGTCCAATCATAATCGGTGGGGGGGGGGGCGCCGCCGGGCAAGAGGGCTTGGGCTCCCTCTTGCCCAGATCGAGTCGTGGGGGAGGGCTGATCGCTGCAGGAGAGATGGCTCATTTCTCCTGCTGCGATGGTGATCGCCCACCCCCCTCCGAACCGTGGCACTTCGGGGTGAGGATTGCTGGCAGGGGAGATGCCCTTCCGCGATGCTCACCCTGAAGTGCCACGGTTTGAAGGGGGAGTGGGCGATCACCATCGTGGCAGGAGAGATGAGCCATCTCTCCTGCAGCGATAGTGTCAGTAGGCGGTAGGCAGGTATCTGGGGCCGCTGAGCTGCAGCGATTAGCTCAGCGGCCTCTTTTTTGGCACTTATACCTGTTTTGACTTGGTCTAAGTCAAAATGTATAAGTGCCGACAAGACAACCTGCCTAAACTTTTGGTTCTACATGCTGTACACCTAGGTGTAGGTCGGCCCACCTCCCGCCCTTTCCCCTCCTCTAAAAACGCCTCTTTTCACTCTATGCGTTTAGAGGCAGGGGAAAGGTCTAAGCTGGTTTTAGATACGTCTAAAAACAGCTTTGATTATGGGTACTTGGACGATGAGGCTTTTTGATCGTCCAAGTACCCATTTAGGCCACTTTTTAGACTTTTTTTTTTTTTTTAAATTATGAGCCCCCTAGTGTATGAATTAATATAAATTAAAGCTTAATAGCATACTTTAAAAAAATTAACACAATGTTAATCATAATATTTATTCATCACAAAATGTTTGAAAATGACCTGAAAACAAACTAAAAATTATGTTATGTATATTTATAGAATTTATGAGCAACCAGCAGTGGGGACAGAGTGGCAACCTAATTGTGACACTAAGAACACAAGAATAGCCTCACTGGGTCAGACCAATGGCCAATCTAGCCCAGTAGCCCGTTCCCACGGTTGCCAATCCAGGTCACCAGTACCTGGCCAAAACCCAAGGTGTAGCAATATTCCATGCTACCGATACAGGGCAAGCATTGATTATGCCAAGTACTCACACTCCTTAAATGTTATAAAATGTCAGATGGGAAGACTCATTAATCTCTGTTTCAAGGTTGTGTATATGGGCTTTGGACTTGCCCCAGTTAAATATTAACTCCAAGCTTGCAAAGTTCAGATATATTTGAATAGCTAGACTTCAGCTGAACAAGAGGGAGGTCAAGATCTGCCCTTGTAGAATAAAACACATGTAGAAAGATTTACATAGATCTGTAAATTGCTCTGTGGATCATCGATCTTGCTGACCATGCTGGGTCAGATATGCAGGGCACATTCAGAGGTATTAACGTCAGGTTCTGAATACATTTTTATGTAGTTAGTTATAAATAAAATGATATGTACCCTCTCCCTGGTCCAAAAATGGATCAGTCAAGAAAGTTTTAATAAATAAATGAAACTACTAACATTGCACAACACTAAAAATTTCAAAGGAGTGGTGACAAGCTAAGAAGTCATAAAACAGGAGGGAAAGAAAAAACATGAATGTGGGAAACAGAAAGCTTCTTAAGGCCTTCTTAAGCTGTATGAGGCTTCTACCTTCTCACTCACATTTCTACCTTCTCACTCACTCTTCTACCTTCATTCTATTCCATTCCACCACTGCTCTAACTTTAAAGGTTCTTTTCCTCTGTTGCTCTCTTCTTGCTATCTGTTTGCCTGGAAGCAATGTTCCCTCTAAGCCAGGGAAGCAGATGAGCAAGTCATGAGCAGCAGTTGGTTTAGGCTGGGCTGGTGTATGGGGAGGGGGCAAAGACAAGTAATTTTTGAAAATTATGTCAAATTATATTTTTAAAAATCAAAAAGCTAAATTATTTCTATTGAACTGGAAAAAAATAAAAAGCTGTACATAAAATACTATGTATATATATATATATATATATATATATATATATATATATATAAAATATATATATATATAAAATACGGGCTTAAAGACTAGTATTACAATAATAGGAGAAATTAGAATGAAGGGAGAGGGTTATAACATTTTCACATCACTATATTCCTATTCTTTTAATATGTATATGAGCATATATATATATATATATATATATATATATACACAGTATTTTATGTACAGTACAGTATTTTATATATATATATATATATATGCTCATATACATATTAAAAGAATAGGAATATAGTGATGTGAAAATGTTATAACCCTCTCCCTTCATTCTAATTTCTCCTATTATTGTAATACTAGTCTTTAAGCCCGTTACATTAACGGGTGCTAGAATAGATGTGTGTGTCTTTATTTCTTTCTTTTTCTCTCTCTCCTCTTGGCCGCTTTCTGTCTCTCTCTTTCCTCGGCTGTCAACCATCACCCCTTGCCTGTTCCACCTGTCCAGCAGTAGGCCTTCTCCCTTCCTTTTACCTCCCCCTGTCCAGCAGCACTCCTTACCTGCTCCCCCTGTCCCTCTTCCCTGCTCCCCCTGTCCAGCAGCACTTCTTACCTGCTCCCCTGTTCCTCTTCCCTGCTCTGCCTGTCCAGCAGCACTCCTTCTTTTCTCCCCCTGACCCTCTTCCCTGCTCCCCCTGCCCAGCAGCACTCCTTACCTGTGTCTCTCTTTCTCCTTAGTGTTTTGTTATTTTTTCAATCTGTCTCTTTAGGCCCCTGTCCTTCTGTGAGTGTCTGTGTGTCTCTGTCCTTGTGCACTGTTGTTTGTTTGTTTTTTTAAATCTCTGTTTAGCTCCTGATCCCCTCTGTTTCCATGGCAACCCTGTTCGCGGATGTGAGGGCCGTTTTGTGGTGCCGGGTCTGGCGGCGCCGTGTAGGTCGGAAGCGGAAGACGGGCCTCAGCGTTTTGTAGGGCCGGGTCTGGCGTCGCTGTGTAGGGCGGAAGCGGAAGGCGGGGCCTCAGCACCGGCCGGGCGGCTTGTGCCGCCGGCCCACAGGAGCTCGAGGCCAGCGGCGGACATGGCTGGCGTGGCATGGTGGAGGAGGAACAGAGTTCGGTGATGTAAAACCCGCGCATGCGCACTCGTGTTTTCACGACGGACCAGGGAACACGTTTTTTTAGTGCGCATGCGCGGCCTATCATTTTATTATATTAGATGTCACACTGCACTACAACCATAAAGCAATGTTACTTACCGTAACAGTTGTTATCCAGGGACAGCAGGCAGCTATTCTCACTAGTGGGTGATGTCATCAGACAGAGCCCCGGTACGGACGTCTCACAAGCACGTGTTGCTTGTAGAAACTTAAAAGTTTCTAGATGCCCGCACCGCGCATGCGCCGGTGCCTTCCTGCCCGGAGGTCCGGGCGTGTCTCCTCAGTTCAGGTAGCTAGCCTGAGAAGCCAACCCAGGGGAGGTGGGTGGGACGTGAGAATAGCTGCCTGCTGTCCCTGGATAACAACTGTTACGGTAAGTAACATTGCTTTATCCCAGGACAAGCAGGCAGGTATTCTCACTAGTGGGTGACCTCCAAGCTAACCTCAGTGGGATGGAGGGGGAGTTGGCGACTTAAGAGAATAAATTTTTCAATACTGTTTGGCCAAACTGTCCATCCCGTCTGGAGAAAGTATCCAGACAATAATGTGAGGTGAATGTGTGAACCGAGGACCAGGTGGCAGCCTTACAAATTTCCTCGATTGGTGTTGATCTGAGGAATGCTACTGAGGCTGCCATTGCTCTGACCTTATGGGCTGTGATGACCTTACAAGGAAGTGATAATCCAGCCTGGGCATAGCAGAAAGAGATACAAGCCGCCATCCAATTAGAGATGGTGCGCTTTGATACGGGTCTTCCCAACTTATTAGGGTCGAAGGAGACAAAAAGTTGAGGAGTGGTTCTGTGTGGCTTGGTGCGATCCAGGTAGAAAGCCAAAGCACGTTTACAGTCTAGAGTGTGAAGGGCCGATTCTCCGTGGTGAGAATGGGGCTTAGGGAGGAATACTGGAAGTACAATGGATTGGTTGAGATGAAATTCGGAGACCACCTTAGGCAGGAATTTCGGGTGAGTGCGGAGGACCACCTTGTCATGATGGAATACTGTGAATGGTGGATCCGCCATCAATGCCTGGAGTTCGCTGACTCTGCGAGCGGACGTAAGGGCTACAAGGAAAAGCACTTTCCAGGTGAGATACTTAAGAGGGGCCCTGTTGAGAGGTTCAAACGGGGGCTTCATGAGACGGGAAAGGACTACATTGAGGTCCCAAACTACTGGGGGTGGTTTGAGAGGAGGATTAACATGGAAGAGTCCTTTCATAAATCTGGCGACCACCGGATGGGCCGAGAGGGGTTTCCCTTGTAGGGGCTGGTGGAACGCCGCAATAGCGCTCAGGTGGACTCGTATGGATGTAGACTTGAGCCCAGATTGAGATAGGTGTAGGAGATAGTCCAGCACGGAGGATAAGGAAGCTCGCTGAGGTTCCTTTGATTTAGAAACACACCATGAGGAGAATCTAGTCCATTTCTGGGAGTAGCATTGTCGAGTGGCGGGCTTCCTGGAAGCTTCCAAGACCTCCCTCACTTCTTGTGAGAACTGGTGAGGGGTTACGTTGAGAGGAACCAAGCTGTCAGGTGGAGAGACTGCAGGTTGGGATGAAGCAGTGATCCTTGATGTTGAGTAAGTAGTGAAGGAAACACTGGAAGTGGTACTGGTTCCCTGCTGCTGAGTTGAAGTAGGAGGGAGAACCAAGGTTGTCTGGGCCACCGAGGAGCTATTAGAATCATGGTGGCCTGTTCGAGTTTCAGCTTGACCAGAGTCTTCTGGATCAGCGGGAATGGTGGGAACGCATATAGAAATCGTTTCCCCCAGTTCAGTAGAAAAGCATCTGCCTCGAGGCGATGAGGAGTGTAGATCCTGGAGCAAAACAGAGGCAGTTTGGAGTTGTGGGGAGCCGCAAAGAGGTCTATCTGAGGCGTCCCCCACTGTGTGAAGATTTGGTGAAGGGGGCTGGAATGGAGAGTCCATTCGTGCGGTTGTAGTAGACGACTTAGTTTGTCTGCTAAGACGTTGTTCTCCCCCTGAATGTAGACAGCTCTGAGGAAGGCGTTGTGGCGCACCGCCCAGTCCCAGACTCGTAGAGCTTCCTGGCAAAGGAGGGCCGAGCCCGTGCCTCCTTGCTTGTTGATATAATACATGGCGGCCTGATTGTCTGTGCGAATGAGGATCACCATGTCGTGAAGTAGGTGTTGGAAAGCTTGGAGCGCATTGAAGATGGCTCTGAGCTCCAGTAGATTGATTTGGTGTAGTCTTTTCGCACTGGTCCAGAATCCTTGGGTGCGGAGACCATCCAGGTGGGCCCCCCATGCGTAGTTCGACGAATCGGTTGTGAGAACTTTCTGATGGGGGGGGAGAGTGCAACAGCAAACCTCTGGATAGATTCGAAGAGGTCATCCACCAAAGTAGAGACTGCCGAAGAGCAGGTGTGACTAAGATGTGTTTGGACAGTGGATCGGACGTCTGATTCCACTGTGATGCCAGGGTCCACTGGGGGATCCTGAGATGGAGTCTGGCAAAGGGTGTCACATGTACTGTGGAGGCCATATGGCCCAGGAGCACCATCAGTTGTCTCGCCGGTAGGGTTTGGCGAGTAGACACCGACTGGCAGAGATGAAGGAGAGACTCCATGCGTTGCAGAGGCAGGAATGCTCGGAGTCGAGTGGTGTCCAGGACCGCTCCGATGAAGGGGAGGGACTGGGTGGGTTGTAGATGAGACTTGGAAAAGTTGATCTCGAAGCCCAAATTCTGGAGGAAGTAGGTTGTAGCCAAGACCGCCGAAGTGACCTCTGGGGCTGACGGGGCCTTGATGAGCCAGTCGTCGAGGTATGGGAACACCTGTAGACCCCTGTCTCGGAGTGCCGCGGCCACTACCACCAGGCACTTTGTGAAGACTCTGGGGGACGAAGAGAGGCCGAATGGTAGCACTCGATACTGTAGGTGCAGATTTCCCACCCGAAATCTGAGGAACTTTCGGGAGGCCGGGTGAATGGGGATGTGAGTGTAGGCCTCCTTGAGATCCAGGGAGCATAACCAGTCGTTCTGCTCGAGGAGGGGGTATAGAGAAGCCAAAGTCAACATGCGAAACTTCTCTTTGACCAGAAACTTGTTGAGGGCCCGAAGGTCTAAAATGGGTCGCAGGTCGCCCGTTTTCTTCGGGACGAGGAAGTACCGGGAGTAAAACCCTCGGTTCAATTGGTCTGACGGGACCGGCTCGACAGCCCGAAGCTGAAGTAAGGTTTGGACTTCCTGAAGAAGAAGGGCGGTCTGTGTCGAGCTTGAAGGATACTCTCTTGGAGGATGGTCCGGGGGAACCCGATGGAATTGAAGAGAGTATCCTTCTCTTATGATGGTAAGGACCCATAGGTCCGTGGTTATGGCCTCCCATCGATGGTAAAAAAGATGGAGGCGGCCCCCTATGGGAGAGGCTGAGTGCAGAACGGTGTCGGTTATGCTCCCAGGAGGGGAGTCAAAAGGGCTGGGGAGCCTTAGGTGCAGCCGGTGGCTGAGGTTTTTGCTGAGACTTCTGGGGAGGTTGTCTCTTCGCAGGTTGTCTCGCAGCAGGCGTTTGTCTGGGCATGTAATGCCGCTGGTAAATCAGGGGTGGCCTGGAAGGTTGAGACTGTTGAGGTTTGGGTTTGGGCCGCAGGATGGATTGAAAAGATTTTTCGTGATCCGACAGCTTCTTGGTAACAGTTTCGATAGACTCATCGAACAGGTCAGCTCCCGCACATGGTACGTTGGCGAGTCTGTCCTGGAGGTTGGGATCCATATCGATTGTACGGAGCCATGCCAGGCGACGCATGGCTACCGCGCTTGCGGCAGCACGTGCCGAGAGTTCGAATGCATCGAAGGAGGATTGCATCAGCTGGAGGCGTAATTGGGAGAGGGAGGCTACCACTTCCTCGAACTCGAATCGAGCTTGGGTGTCTATGAATGGAGTGAACTTGTGGAGCACCGGCAAGAAGAACTCCAGATAGGAAGAGAAAAAGAAATTGTAGTTCAGCACCCGTGACGCCATCATGGAGTTTTGATAGAATTTTCTACCAAATTTGTCCATCGTTCTCCCCTCTCGGCCCGGCGGTACAGAGGCGTAGACCTGAGAGGGATGAGAGCGTTTAAGAGAGGACTCGACCAGTAGGGATTGGTGGGAGAGTTGAGGGCCCTCAAACCCTTTATGGTGCACGATGCGGTATCGAGCATCGAGTTTGCTGGGAATCGCCGGTATGGAGTACGGTGTTTCGAAACACTGCATGAAGGTCTGATCCAGCAATTTATGCAGGGGGAGCCGAAGCGACTCCGTTGGAGGGTTAGGTAAATGCATGGTGTCCAGATACTCTTTGGAGTATCGGGAGCCCGTGTCAAGGGTCACATCCAGATCATCCGCCATTTGTCGGAGGAATGATGAGAAGGACAATTGATCCGCCAGCGTCGGTCTGTGGGACGGGCTGGAGGAGGAAGAGGCCTCCGGGTCCATGGACATTGGGGAGTGGCAAGGAGAATCGGGTACGGATGTTTCCTCGTACTCCGGTCCCTCCGGAGGGGACACCTCTGATGAGGAGTATCCCATACGTTGCAGTTTTTTCTGCGGTGACACCTCCGAATGGCGTGGAGAGTGCCAGGATGAGTGTCTTGATCGGTGCCCGTCTCGGTGGCGGGACGGGGATCGGGATCGTCTGTGCATCGCATGGTCTCCCGAGGCCCCCAAGTGGTGGATAGGGCTGGAAGCGGTGGATCGCAACTGGGGTTGCGATGCGGATTCTTGCGATGCTACCCAAGTCTGGTAAGGAGTACGGAAGAACTCTTCCTGACTATGCCCAGGGCTTTGAGTATCGATAGGAGGTCTGGTCCCATGTTGGCGCGGAGGCGTAATGGGCTCTAATGGCGGCATATCGGTAAGCGAGGCTTGCCGCATGGGCATCGCCGCCCTCCCCCGTTCGTTCTCGTCGGTTTTCGAGGTCGAACGGCGTGGAGGAGGGGGAGGGGGCGGACCGCCCCTTTGGACCGGTACCGGGAGGTCATCCTGTATGGCAGCGATGAGCCCGGGTCCGATGGTCTGCATGAGCTCAACGAATTGAGCTTCCAGCACGGACCGTAGCGAAGCCGATAAGGAGGGATCCGCACCGAAAGGGGGTCCTCCTGCACGGTCATCGCGCTCCTTCGAGGTCGAGTGCTTCTGCTTAGTAGCTTTCGGCACTTTGATGACCACTGGTGGCACTGTGGAAGGAAGAGGTACCTGAACCGAGGAGACCGGGGCAGGCACCGACGTCGTGCTCGTGGATGGTGTTGGGATGAACGATGCCGGTTTCACCACACTCGATGCAGGCGGGGTCGATACCGGTTTCGCCCGAACCGGGGAGGTATCAGATGAAGTGGAGGCTGAGGGATCCTTAGCTGCGTCCATCTTGAACATCGATTCCCACAATAGGCAACGCCGTTTGAATGAGCGTGCCGTAAGGGTAGAGCAAGGCCTGCACGATTTCGGAATGTGGTCAGGGCCCAAACACTGCAAACAGCGCCGGTGAGGGTCCGTGAGTGAAATCGCGCGTTGGCACTTGCTGCACTTTTTAAACCCGGTGATTGGCCGGGACATAGGCCGGAAAATCTCCGCCGCGAGGTCGAAGCCAGTGGGCCTGAGCCACGTGGCCGGCCCGTTCGACCCGCCGGAGGAAATAATCTTCTTCTTTTTTTTTTTTTTTTACTGAAAAAGAAAAGTACTGTTAACTGTAATTAAAAGAAAGCGAAAACGCGGACAAAGAAGGCAAATTTAACTGAATTCAGCTAGCGCATGATGAAGTTGAACTTCTCAGCTCCGCGGAAAGAAAAGAACTGAGGAGACACGCCCGGACCTCCGGGCGGGAAGGCACCGGCGCATGCGCGGTGCGGGCATCTAGAAACTTTTAAGTTTCTACAAGCAACACGTGCTTGTGAGACGTCCGTACTGGGGCTCTGTCTGATGACATCACCCACTAGTGAGAATACCTGCCTGCTTGTCCTGGGATAAAATAATTTACCTAGCAATGTTTTTGGTAGGTTGCCAAAGGATCAACAAGCTTCAGCTCCACTAGCCTTTAGTTTGCTGATTATCAAACATGGTTAGAGCAGCCAGATGAAAACTAGGGAAGTCAGGGCTCAAATCTCACTGATGTTACTTGAGATCTTGGACAAGTCACTTAACCCTCCATTGCCTCGGATACAAAATTTAAAAATTATAAGCCCTCCAGGGAGAAGAAAAATTTCTACTGTACTTGAGTATAACTTGCCTTGAGCCATTACTGAGAAAAGATATGATCTAAATCCATATCCAAAATCCAATACCTCAGTTTGCGAGTAACGTGGTTTGCAAGTGTTTTGCAAGATGAGCAAAACACTCCAGCAAACTTTAACTCGCAAAAAAAGCATTGCCTGGGTAAACGAGCAAGTAGAGACAGGGAAGTGAGTTACCTTAAGATAAAGCTTCAGAGCCATAAGAACATAAGCAATGCCTCTGCTGGGTCAGACCTGAGGTCCATCGTGTCCAGCAGTCCGCTCACGCAGTGGCCCAACAGGTCCAGGACCTGTGCAGTAATCCTCTATCTATACCCCTCTATCCCCTTTTCCAGCAGGAAATTGTCCAATCCTTTCTTGAACCCCAGTATCTTACTCTGCCCTATTACTCTCTCTGGAAGCGCATTCCAGGTGTCCACCACACATTGGGTAAAGAAGAACTTCCTAGCATTCGTTTTGAATCTGTCCCCTTTCAACTTTTCTGAATGCCCTCTTGTTCTTTTATTATTCGAAAGTTTGAAGAATCTGTCCCTCTCTACTCTCTCTATGCCCTTCATGATCTTATAAGTCTCTATCATATCCCCTCTAAGTCTCCTCTTCTCCAGGGATTCAGAATCTCAGAGAGAGCGAGACCAGAAGGCTTTGAGCATATGCAAATGCTGAAAGCCCAGTCCAGCCCAGCACAGGCAAGAGCGAGGATCTCCGACGCACCGCCCAGCCCAGAAGAGGGAGGATCTTGGGCACCGTCACGTCCTATGCGTTGGTGCTGGTGCCCAATCAGGGTAAGGGATTTCATTTCGGTGCCGGTTCACAGAGGGGGATGCCGGATCGTGGGAGGGGGGAATGGAGCAGCACCGGTAGCCTCGGGGGGGGGGGGGGGGAGGAGGTGGAATGGATCAAAGCGAGTTTGCCTTACTTTCTATGGGGAAACTCGCTTTGATATACAAACAATTTGGTTTACGAGCATACTTCTGGAACGAACTATGCTCGTAAATCAAGGTTCCACTGTACTTGCTAAAAGTATGTACAGAGGACCACGTTGCTGCTTTGCAAATGTCTTGAATAGCAATAGATCGTAAGCTGGCTATGAAAGTAGCTGTAGCCCTAAATTTATGAGCTCCAAGAAGAGAGAGTTCTTTTTGATACTGGTTTCCCTTGGGTAGCTGGATTACAGGAAACAAAAAGCCTGTCGTAAGGAAGCCTTTGCTCTGATGTAAAAAAGCAATGCTCGTCTGCAGTCTAATGTATGGAGATGTTGCTCTGCTGAAGAAGAATGCGGAGGAGGGAAAAACATTGGTAAGGTAATAGTTTGGTTGAGATGAAAATCTGTTGCAACCTTGGGAAGAAATTTTGGATGAGTTCTGAGCTATACTTTAGTAGGGAAAACTTGAAGCTAAGGATAATATATAACTAATGACTCTTCTGGTGGAAGTTAGAGCTGTGAGAAAAATTGTTTTTCAAGTAAGAAAAGAAAGGGAAGCAGATCCCAGAGGTTCAAATGGGTCGTGCATTAAGACTTCCAACACCAAATTCAGGTCCCACACTGGAAGTGGATTTCGGATGAGAGGTTTGAAATTGTGAAAACCTCGGAGAAATTTGGAGATGAGGGGATGATGATGTTAGAGAGGTTTACCATCCACAGGAATTTGAAAAGCTGTGATCGCTGCCAAATAATATCGAACTGAGTTAGATTTAAGACCAGAGTCCGACAAATGCAGGAGATACGACAAAATGTGTTCCATTGCACAGCTGAGAGGATTGTGATGATGATCTTGAGACCAGATGGAAAAGGGCCAATGAGGTGCAATGAAAATAATGTGAGCCCTGTCTATAGCGACTCTCTGAAGCACCTTGGATATTAGAGGAAACGAAGGAAAAACATAGAGAAGGTTGTTGCCCAAATGAATGGCGAAAGCATCCCTTGCTATTGCACGAAAAGTTGGGCGTAGAGAGCAAAAGGCTTTGCATATGGCATTGTCTTGTGAAGCAAAGAGATCTACTGTTGGAGTGCCCCTTAGAAGGAATATCTGATGTAGAATGGCAGGGTCGAGGGTCAACTCGTGTGGGTCGAGCTTCCTGCTGAGATATCTGCAAAGATGTTGTGTTCTCCTGGAATGTAGACCGCTTGCAGATGGACCCCTATAGTGAGAGCATAAGTCCATAGACGCAAAGCTTTTCTGCAGAGAGGGAGAGATCCTGAACCTCCCTGCTTGTTCACATAGAAGATCGTGACTTGATTGTCCGTTTGAATCAGAACTTGTTTGTTGGGTAGCCAGTGATGGAAGGCCCGAAGAGCATAGTATACTGCCTGGAGTTCCAAGTGGTTGATATGTAGCTTTTGTTTGCTTGCTGACCAGTGCCCTCGAGTGCACCACTGGTCGAGATGCGCTCCCCAGCCCACTATGGAAGCATCTGTTGTTATTGTGATGGATGGAGGAAGAGGCTGGAAAGGACAACCCTCCTTCAAAGAATGGGAGTGAAACCACCACAGGAGGGATTGTTGAATGTGCTTTGGAAGTGGAATCATTCTGGTGAGGGAATGATGACGTAGACAACTACATTAATGGAGCTAGACTGACCTACGACCCTTTTCGAAAAGACATAAAAACTGCTCTATTTGACAGATTTGTAATTCATGTACTGTACCGTCATTACTGAAGTTTATGTTCATATGTCCATCAAAGTTGCTCTGAATTGACTTCATAGTCATTAGTTAATAGAGAATGACACGGTGACAAAATTCATCACCGTTCCCGTCCCCGCGGATAACCATGGGAAATAATCCCATGTCATTTTCTAGTGTCTATTTCAACCTCAGTCCTTCTACACCAGCATTCTTCAAAGCAAAGCTTGCGGGTCAGTGGTTGTGGCCATTCATACTCAGATTCTTCCCTCTCTTCTTAAAGAATGACATGAAGATGGTTTCCCACGGTTATCCGCGGGGACGGGAACGGTGATGAATTTTGTCACCGTGTCATTCTCTATTAGTTAACAGTATAAAAGCTTTAAATAAACAATAAGGTCTTCTTGCAATTTTTCACAATCCTTTTGTATTTTAACAACTTTGTGAAATCAGCACATTTAACCCCCCCTCCCCTCCTTTATTGAGCTCTGCTTCTGAGCAGCGCAAGCTAAATGCTGAGCCTCACATTCTATTCCTTCTGGGCGGCTCGGCATTTAGCTCAAGCTACTTGGCAGCACAGCTTGATGAAAGGGGGGGGAAGAGATAATTATCCCACTAGTTATTCCCATCTCTAGTGCGGGGGTTAGCGCGAGCCAAAAAGGTGTGTGCGATAAAGCCGCTTCGTAAAAGGAGCCCTTAGTTTATGGTCCTATATATGCATAGGGATTATCTGTGTCCTGCATGTGTGACCAAGGCCAGATGTTCTGGTAGGAATTGATGTTGAGAAGCATACAGTGTGCTTTGTGTAGTTTAATTTTTTTGGTTAACCATTATGTATTGTTACTAAGATTCTATTGTGTGTATATATGAAAATGAATGGAAAAAATGGCATTACAATTGTACTATTATTATGGGGGCAGGGGCAGAGCTTAGGTCGGGGTCTAGGGTGGAGCTTCCCCCTCCTCCAAACAAAAAAGAATTTAACAAGTGTACTAAAGTTTAGTAAATGGGCCCCTGAATTTGTTCTGGCTTTGTCCCCACTTCTTTATCTCCTTTGTGTTTATGTCTTGCAGGTATAACTGCAAATTCTGTGAATCCTGGGATTGTGAAGACAAACATAATGCGCCATTTCAGATGGAATATGCGCATCCTCTATGTCATCATTTGTTTCTTGTTCTTCAAGGTGATTAGTAATTGGGGGTGGCTAAGGTGTACATGTGATCAGCTGCAGGACCTGTCTTTGGGGTGAATCTTGGCTAGTCACAGTAATCTGAGAAGGAAGTCAGGATCTCATTCTAGGTTGAGTGCACACATTCAGTCCTTAAGGGCCATTAACAGGTTAGGGTTTAAGGATATGTACCTGGTCATCTTTTGAGATCACAAGCTAGAGATCACAACCTCTTGGTTGTTCCCCCTCTTTGTTCAGTCACTAAAGCTGTAAATCGATCCTGAATGTTTCAGGTGGCTGGACCTTAATTATGGAAGTCAATTCCAGATTCCATTCATTTAATTTCAGATTTTTTTCGCATTCTGGAAAAGTTTGAAAGCTTTTCTTTTCAAAACTGAACAGTGTGTAATTTGGCAGTTATTTGGCCTCATGTTTAAGGTACAGGTTTCAGTTTGTAAGTAGTATGCTGTATGTTAGTGTGACATGTTAAGTTTTGTTTTAATTGTGTTTGTATTGCGGTTATAACTGTTTTAAATGAATAAAATATTTCCTAAGAATATGCATGAGATAGATTTGCATACATAAGAACGCCATACTATGGAATTTCCTCTCTTTCCTTTCCCTCCCTTCCTTCCCCATGATCTGGCATCACTCTCTCTTCTCCCTTCCCATTCCTTCTCCCTTCCCCCCAATTGAATGTCTTTCTTCCTTACCCCTCCCTCCCTCTAATCGGGTACATGTGCAGCATTTCTCTACCCCCCCCATTGGTATCTCTCTTTCTCAGCAGTCTTCATAACTCATTCTTCCAGCATCAGGTCTTCCTCTCTACTGGGTCCTGCCTGCTTCCGCGAAGGCAGGACCCGGCAGAAAGGAAGGTCCGATAAGAGCAGAGTAGCGAGATGTAAAGGTTGAGGCTGCCAGAAGGGGAAGTTCCTGACCCTGGGAGCATCCTGTTATGGTCTGCACCTGGGGTGGACCCCCTACCCCTATAGTATGCCACTGAGCTACAGTAGAGGTTTCTACTGCAGCCTGGGGTACTAAATGCTCTAACTCTGCTCGGACTCTCATAGGAATTCTGTTAGCATCAGAGCAGCGTTGGAGCGTTTAGTACTCTGGGCTATGGTAGAAACTAGAGAATGACACGGTGACAAAATTCATCACCGTCCCCGCGGATAACCGCGGGAAACTATTATGTCATTCTTTAAGGAGAGAGGGAAGAATCAGAGTATGAATGGCCACAACCACTGACCCACAAGCTTTGCTTTGAAGAATGCTGGTGTAGAAGGACTAAGGTTGGAATAGACACTAGAAAATGACATGGGATTATTTCCCGCGGCTATCCGCGGGGAAGGGAACGGTGATGAATTTTGTCACCATGTCATTCTCTAGTAGAAACCTCTGCTGCAGCTTATTAAAAAGGGCGGGGGGGAATTAAAGAAAACAAAAAGGTAATCTAAGGATTTACATCCATTAATAGTTACTTTCACTTCATTTCTCATTATTTTTAAGAAAATTTTCCAATTGTAATGCTTCCCAAAAACCATAGTCCTTTCCTTGAAAAGTTACAAGACACTGCAGGGATATTTTAAGAAGAAAGTATCTCCCAGGGCTATCACTCGTGACTTCAAAGCCAAAATAGCATTTTGTCTGAGCTGAGAAGTCCTGGAAAGAGCAGGAAAACATTTATTGTAGCGCCACAAAAATTCTCATCTTTCTTTTTAAATAAATTCTTTATAACAAATGATTTATCACTCTCATTAGTAAAAATAACTAAAAGAGTAGACTTAGAGTTAATTGCATCCTGTGAGTCTTAAAAGAATGCTGTCAAATCAACTTCATGAGGTCACCAATTTATCTACCCCTATCTGATCATCTTGGAGTTTCTTTTTAGAAGGCAAATAATGAGTTAAACATCATAGTTTCAGAATTTGTCAATTTTAAAACCTCTCCGAGACATTTCTTTAGTAACATCTCAGAAGAAAACAAATAAATTGATGGAAAATTCAAGAAATGGAGGTTACACATCCTGCGTGCATTCTCCAACATCTCTAACCTAGAATGAATAACAGATGAGTCATTAATAGCTGACATGTAGGTAGCCTGCAGGGTATCTACCTATCCCCCCTTTTACCAAGCTGTGCTGTTGAGCAGAGCAAGCTAAATGCCGAGCAACCCATTCTATTCTCGTGCTGCATAGCAACGCAGCTTGATAAAAATGGGGGTATGTTTGCACTTCTGAAAACATTTATCCATTAATTTTATATGAGTCTACATTTATTAATTTGTCTACAACTTCTTCAGAAAAAGATACTGTCTGAGAAATGGCAGATTTAACAACCCTTCCAAACAATTATTTTGTCTCCAAATAGCTTTCAAAGTTATTTCTTTTGGATCCTCTTCTTTAGCAGTCTTTTCAGAAAGTTTAGATAATTGAATAGACACAGGAATCTTTGTCAATGAAACTGAAGTAGCAGAATAAACTTAAGAATGCTGAAGAGTAAGGGAAACCTCATGGGAAACCCCTGCAATAAGAAAATGAGGTGGAAGAGGTAGAGTTTTATCTGGTGAACTAAGAGAAGCTTCAAAGGAAGACAGTCCCTGGAGTCCAGTTGTTGTTCCTTTTACAGATATTGAAGTTGCAAGAATCATATCCAGAGGACCGGAGTTGAAACTTTTGGCTTCACCACTCCTTTACGTTTCCCCATATCCACAGAAAAAAAAAAAATAAGACCCTCCAAAAAGGATCACCATGGGCTCCAAGCTTCATGGAGCTCCAAGGGGCTCCCAAAGGGCAGGGTGTGCCCCTTAAAGCATGTTCCCTTTGACTATGCCCTGCAGCCATGCCAGGGACACGCCACCAAAATAGCCCCGAGGAAAGGCCCCAATGTAGAATAAGGGCTATCCAACCTGGTGCCTGCTGGAATTAGGCACCAGAACCTTGGGTCTCTCTTTATCGGCTTCCTCCCACTTTTAGGTATGAGCACTAATAGGGACTCGCCACTAAAATAGCCCTGAGGAAAGGCCCCAATGAAGAATAAGGGCTATACAACCCCGTGCCTGCTGGAATTAGGCACCAGAACCTCAGGTCTCTCTTATCGGGCTTCCTGCTCTCAGATAGGAGCACTAAATCCAATGATTTCTTCTTTCCCAGTCTGCCCGCAGAGGCTTGCCCTGAGGAAAGGCCCCAATGTAAAATAAGGGCTGTCCAACCCGGCGCATACTGGAATTAGGTACCAGAACTTCAGGTCTCTCTTATTGACTTCTCGCTTTCAGGTAGGAGCGCTAACTTCTTCCCCAGTCTGCTCACAGGAGCACACTAGCAAAATAGCCCTGAGGAAAGGCCCCAATGTAAAATAAGGGCTGTCCAACCCAATGCTTGCTGGAATTAGGCACTGGAACCTTGGATCTCTCTTATCGGCTTCCTCCCACTCTCAGGTAGGAGTGCTACCACCAACTATTTCTTCTTCCCCCAATGTCAGCCTCTTCAATGTATTTTGCAGATTATTTGCATTCAAATATTGCTAAATCAAAGCAGTTTTATTATTGGAAAGTATGAGCCAGGTTCACAACTTTAGAGCAATCTTTTTCTATTTCTAAGTCCTGAGACATTATTTTCTATTTCTCACAGTTGACAGGATTTTTAAAGACAGCATACAGAAGAGGATAGCATATATATATATATATATATATATATATATATATATATATATATATATATATACACACACACACACTTACAAAAAGCTGAATTGCTAGATGATCAAAGGGTGAAAGGGGCATCAAATTTTTTGTTTCAGTCTTCACTAAGGAAGAGGTGGGAAAGATACCCTTGCCAGAAATGGTGTTTAATGGTGATAAGTCAGAGGAACTCGAACAAATCTCTATAAACCATGAAAATGTAATGGGGAAATTTTTGAAACTAAAGCTTATCAAATCATATGGACCAGATGGTACATAAGAATAGCTATAATGGGTCAGACCAATGGTCTATCTAGCCCAGTATCCTGTTTCCAGCAGTGGCCAATCCAGGTCACAAGTGCCTAGCAGAAACCCAAATAGTAGCAACATTCCATGCTACCGATCCTAGAGCAAGCAGAATATGGACTTTTCCTCCAGGAATTTGTCCAAACTTTTTTAAACCCAGCTAAGCTAGCTGCTGTTACCATATTCTCTGGCAATGAGTTCCAGAACTTAGCTATCCTTTCAGTGAAAAAATAGTTCTTCCTATTTTGTTTAAAAGTATTTCCATGTAATTTCATTGAGTATCCCCTGGTCTTTGTACTTTTTGAGAAAGTGAAAAATCAATTCACTTTTACCTGTTCTAGACCACTCAGGATTTTGAAGACCTCAATCAAATTCCCCCCTCAGCTGCCTCTTTTCCAAGCTGAAGAGCCCTAACCGCTTTAGCCTCTCTTCATATTTTGAATATTGACCCTAATCTTTTTGGCAAAGAATGTTTTCATATCATTTGATTTTGTCTGTGGTGTGTGATGGTGGAGGGTAATTTTCGATATGACATCTAAGTTTGAGTTTAGACATTTTGGGATGTGTGTCCAAAAATCAGATAGAGAAAATGACCATTTTCAAAACCGCAAAGCATCTATCTTGTTTTTTCAAAAATTACCATTTCTAGATGTGTGTGCCCTTAGTGCATCTATCTTGTTTGACTATTTTCAAAAAAACAAAATGTCCAAATGAAAAACACACAAAACAAGCCATTTGGATGTAGGATGGGTCTAATATTTGTAGTAGACAGGCCAACAAACATGCCAGCAGAGCAGCGAGGCATCCTAAGGGGCACAGCAGTGAACTTCTTATAAGGGGTCCAAGGAACCCTGTAAAATGCTCTGATGTTTTAAACATTAACAAATCAGCAGCAACTCCATTTCATTCATGAGTTTAAAAATTCCAAATAAGTTTCCTTTGTGCATACTGTGGCGGGGCTGGGGACCACCAACTTGACAGAGGACCCAACCTTCCACTACAGGCATTAAGGACCAGTGCTTTCTGGAGTGACCACAATGAAATGGCTACTTGTGCTGAAAAAGGGCACAGTTTACCAGCTGAGCAAAGTTCAAAGCATTTATTCTGCCAGTCAACAGTTCACTGGAACTTCCTTAGCAAATTATAACTGTTCCCTTCTTGGCATATCTCCCAAATATAGTTTATACAGTTGCTTAAACAAAATCACAAAAATAGTCCACAAAAGTCCTGCTAAGATGCAGCAATAATCCAAGCATGTTCACATAGCAAGTCTTTTCCTTCAAGTCAAACTTTATGGCACAAAGTCTCTGGAGCTTCACATTCTACCACTTGGACTCAGGGTCAGCCCTAGGGCTGCCCTACATGTCTCTTGACAGTTTCTTCTTTTGTGCCCTTTAAAATTCATGAGTTCTCCCACAACTGCCTGCGCAACATATACACCACACTGACCTATCTCTCTACTTGGGTCAGTGGGAGGAGAATTCCCATCATCCATATGATTAAGATGACTTAATACCTCCTGAGGACTCCCTTATATTATAGGCTTCAGTTATGTCAGGGTTTCCCCAATACTAGAGGTAGCTAACAAACTCTAGTTCCAAATACCTTTTATCCCATCCCCCCTTTAGTCAGTCATATCTTTCTAACAGCTTGCAGGGACTGGGTTCCTAGCACAAGCTTTCACTGGCACACTCATTCCATTCCAATCACTTTAGCTGAACACCCTGATCACTTTATTTTTAGTCTTAAGGACCATCTGCTGTGGTACAGCTTTTAGCAAACTTTACACACTATGTATTACTCACGCACACTTTCTGCAGGCACTTTCCAGATCCATAGCAGTCTCACTCTGTAACATCAGGGAAACTTTCTTCCACTTTTATAGGAATTTCCATAGTAAGGAACTTCTCATCTGAATAAGAGGACATATAATCATCTGGCTCCCCTTTAGGGTAAACCTGCTCCTGCAGCCATTCTCCCCTGGCTCGGTGCTGCCCTGGAACTTCCTTCCAGACAGTTTTACTGTTCCTCTGAACCAGGCTTCCTTGTGGTAGAAGCACAGGAGCTCTGCTCTGCTTCTGATGTTCTGAGCTTCCTCCGGAATTTCCTCCCCTCTGGGTTCTGCCTGCCTGATTGGAATCCCAGGTGTTCCTAATCTCATACTGGGACACCTGCTGAGCATGCCCTCTCTGGGAACCAGTATGCTGTGTCTTTAGCACAGCATTTCTTTCTGTCCCACCATCTCCTTTAACCCTTTCTTTGTCAGCAAGCTCTGCCTGTGGTCTAAGCTTTAAGTTAGTAGCTTTCTCATCCATAATAATAAAACCCTCCCTCGGCGACACTACAAGGGTGAAGCCAGTGATGACCTGGCCTATTAAAGGGGGGGGGGCAGACCGCCCCAGGTGGAAGCATGAGGTGGTTATTCCCGGCCTTGGGGTCATGGTCTGAGAACTTCCAGGTGGGGGAGAACAGCAGGCAGGAGGTTTAATCGTGGCTCTGCAATGATTACCTCGGGGGCTCCTGGCAGCACTGAAGATGAGGCAGCAGGGCCCGGAAGAGCAGAAGAGGGTCCAGGGAACGAGTTAGAAGACAGCGGACCCCAGCTAGGTAGGTAGGTAGGAGAGAGAGTACACGGATGAGGTGAGCCGCCACCACCACCTTAGCGAGCGAGGGCTAAAGAAGTCTGCCCCCCCTCCCCGAAGAAAGTGGAAGTGCGTGCTGGGGCTCAGTTTGGTTCACCATGGCCCAACAGTTCACGAGCTTCCTGCGGAGCAGCATCAGGCAGCGATCCAACACCAAGGGTGAGCGAACGGGGTCCGGAGGGGAGACGGAACGTGTTTTCCCGTTATGTAGCTGGGCAGTTGTGTGCGGGCAGCTGGCCATAGCTGAACTGAGGAAAGGGCAAGGGATCCCTTAGCTGGCACAGCTGGAAGGTGGCTTCAGTGAGGGTATGTGCAGGGAGAGAGACAGAAAGAAAGATAGACGGGGGCAGGGAGACAGAAAGAGAGAAAAAAAAAGATTAGATGGGGCAGGGAGAGAGACAGAAAGAAAGATAGACAGCGAGAGGGAGAGAGATAGAAAGATAGACAGCTGGGGGAGAAGAACAGAAAGAAAGGAAGTAAGAGACAGAGGCAGGGAGACAGAAAGAAAGAAAGATAGACATCTATTCTAGCAGCCGTTAATGTAACGGGCTTAAACACTAGTACAGTCAAACCTCGGTTTGCGAGTAACCCTGTTTGCAAGAGTTTTGCAAGACGAGCAAAACACTCAGCAAACCTTTGACTCGCAAACCGAGTGTTGACTCGATTTGCGAGCACCCCCCCCCCAATAACCGGCATCGCTTTCCCCCGCTCGCAAAAGCCCCCTCGCCCCACCCGGCACCCCCCCCCCCGCCAGTACAACTTAAATTTACCCACCTCCCCGTCTAGCACCAGCACCTGCACGCAGGCACAGCTTGTGTGCCTAGAAAATCTTCTGGCTTCGGTTCATAGTCAAAGCGCGCCTTTGTCCCGGCGCGCTTTTGACCTGACACCTCCGGCTTCTGCCTGCCTGCCTTGAGCCGATTCTCGGCGAGAGGGAGAATAGAAGTCCTTGAGCATGCGCAGATCCATGCTCAAGGCAGGCAGGCAGAAGCCGGAGGTGTCAGGTCAAAAGCGCGCCGGGACAAAGGCGTGCTTTGACTATGAACTGAAGCTGGAAGATCTTCTAGGCACACGAGTTGTGCCTGCATGCCTGTGCTAGACTGGGAGGTGGGTAAATTTAAGTTGTACTGGCGGGGGGGGGGGGAGCGGTTGGAGCGAGGGGGAGTGATGCCGGTTATCGGGGATGGGAACGTATCAAAGCGAGTTTCCATTATTTCCTATGGGGAAACTCGCTTTGATAAACGAGCATTTTGGATTACGAGCATGCTCCTGGAACAGATTATGCTCGTAATCCAAGGTACCACTGTACCTTGGAATCTGAACGCCCCAGAACTCGAACGCCTTGGAATCCGAACTGGTTTTTTTCTTAATTTTTGCCCCGGAATCCGAACGCTGCTTTGGAATCCGAACTGCAAGCGGTGCTCAGCCCAAAGTCTCCCCTCTGACGCAGCGTCCTGTTTCTGCCTGGGAGGGAAACTTTGGGCTGAGCGCCGCTTGCAGTTGCTGTTGCCAATCTTGTTGCTTGTGCCGGTAGGGGTCCCGATCTTGCTGTCTGTGCTGGTGTGGGTCCTGATCTTGATAACTTTGCCGGTCTTGCTCTCTGAGTTTGTGGGACCAAGGAACGGATTAATCCAATTTCTATTATTTTCAATGGGAAAAATTGTCTTGGAACTCGAACGGGGTTCTGGAACGGATTAAGTTCGGATTCCAAGGTACCACTCTAGGGATAACAGGGAATGCTTGTAGGAATCCTGATGTTCACTGCAGGATCCTTCTCTAGTGAATTCTTCTGGGGCTGGCAACAGGTTTGCTGAACTTATTTAACTCCTTAGTAACAGGTACAGCGCTAGTGACGGGGTTCTCTCCCTATGACAATACCTTGATAGGAATGAACCTGTGAGCGTGTTGAGTTGACAACAGTGAGTGAGTACTAGCACCAATGATGAATACTGAATAGTTTAAGTAGCACTCCTTTTTTAGCCCTAGGATTTCAACTTTATATGATTAAAGTTATGTTACTTGATTTGTTTATTCAGGTTTTTCTGTTCAACATGCAACGATTTTTATTTATTTGTTTTCTAGCTCGTTCTCCCCAATAAACTCAGAATGGGTTACAGGTTAACAAACATAGTATGTAGTCAAATAGGTTACGAACATCCTTATTGAAAAAGACACACACTTACCTTTTCATTGAATAGTTGTGTATATGAATTATCACTTGGTATATAGTGGCATCAGGGCTGGTCCAATCATTAGGCAGGACTAAGCATTTGCCTAGAGAAGCAGTTTCTGGGAGGGACGAGTGCTAAAGAATAGTTGCACTTAACTGAAACAATAGGTTCTAACTACTACACAATATTAAAGAACTAACAGGGAGGATTTTTTCATACAGCACATTTACCCAGGGAGAGTGTGGCGCAATGGTTAAAGCTACAGCCTCGGCACCCTGAGGTTGTGGGTTCAAACCCTCGCTGCTCCTTGTGACCCTGGGCAAGTCACTTAATCCCCCCATTGCCCCAGGTACGTTAGATAGATTGTGAGCCCGCTGGGATAGACAGGGAAAAATGCTTGAGTACCTGAATAAATTCATGTAAACCGTTCTGAGCTCCCTTGGGAGAACAGTATAGAAAATAGAATAAATTATTGGAGGGGTGATGTTGGATGATGATGATGGGGGCCAAGGGGCCTGAAAGTTAATTGGAGTTGGGGGGGATACAAGGGCATCTAATATCCTTGTACCAGGCCGGCTTTTCATAGTATAAAAACCTAGGTTTTTGTTTGCCCAGTTTAGAATTGGAGGGGGGCTAAAATGGATATATTAATGGTATGTTTGATCCCTGAGAATCAGGTGTACACTTTTCTACACAATCTGCACTGTCTGAGAAGTACCTTCTGCTTCTATTCCTTTCTCTCCTCTCTTCTACCTTCCAAAGTATTTAGATCAATGCTGTCTTGTTAAAATGTTTATTTTATTTTTATTTTTCCTCTAACTCTACTTTTCACTTCTCTATTACCCTCCAGGTACTTTAGTTAGATTGTGAGCCTTCGGGACAGTAAGGGAATTTTTCAAGTACCTTTCTTATTTCTAATCTTAATGTATATTTTCTGTAAACCGCTTAGAACCTAACGGATGTAGCGGTATATAAGAAATAAATTACATTACATTACATTACATTATCTGTTTCTGTGTCTTCTCCATAGTCATCTGCAGAGGGAGCAATAAGTTCCATTTACTGTGCCGTCTCTGAGGAGGTGTCGGGGATCACTGGGAAATATTTCACAAGCGACTGCACCCTTACTCTACCCAGCCCAGAGGCCAGAGACCTAGCAATGGCAAGAAAACTGTGGGATGTGTGTGAAGAACTAACAGGACTCGGCAGTACCAAAGACAAATGAACTGCAGAATAACAGATTATTATGTAATACAACTTAACTGCTTCCATCCACAGGAAACGGGAGATTTGGGGCCAACGGAATTCAAGCCATACAACTTAACTGTATTTTGACAAGTTCATATCTATAGAAATTTATTTTAAAACCAGTGGGTCTAGGTGTAAATGGAACGAGTTATACAAATGTTGCAATTATTTCATGTTGTGATCATCAGAAAATCAATAGAATGTGTTGTTCTGAAATAGAAAATTCATTATTCCTAAGAGTTTTTATTTGCCATTATTTCTCTTAAGTCTGCAATCATTTTCTGTTCATATGAAAGTCCGTAGTATAAAATGTAAAGATCAGAATTGAGACATTCAGGTCAGGATGTGCTCAGTCCCAGCAGTAGGAATGCAAAAGCATTTGCTGGTACGTACAGCATAAGCAGCCAATTTGGAAATATACATGTAGATAAAATAGATAGCATGAACTGACAAATTTCATGTGGAAGTTGCCACTTTGCAGCTTCCATCTGTAAATGCTGCCACTTCCATACATAGCTGCTTCATTTTATAAACCTACACATTTAAGAGCTGCCAATTAAGGATACGGGGTGGAGGGGTTAGTTATCAACCTAGGCTACTCTTAAAACAGATACTAGAAGCAGTAGGCATAACCAGAAGGGCCTACGTGTGGCTTCTGGGATTCCTTCAATCCAGGAAATATTGGGTTAAAACTTTGACTAGGCTTCCAATCTCCTGTGATGTTCTGTAGGGCTCATTATTGTACATAATGTTCAACCTATATCTGGCTCTCTCAGTTGCATCCAAAATAGGCATAGTTATGTGGACGATATCACTATCCTTCTACCAGTTGAAAGCTCACTAACCAAAGTAACAAAAAAAAAAAATACAAGATATTAGTGCTGCCCAATTCAGGAAAAAAATTTTGATTTGATTCAGCCTATTGAATTGATTTTTTTGACTCGATTCGATTTTCCTGCCCAATTGGGTGGTTTTTTCCAAATATCCTGGTAGGTTTATTTTATAGCATCTTCACCCCCTTTGCCCTCTCCTACCCACACTGGTCCTGTGGTGTAAACAAAATAAACAAAAAATACTTTTCCTCTCACTGTTAAATCCTAGCTCACGTTTGCAGTGTAACACCAGCTCTGGAAGGATACACATTTAAAACTTGACATATTGTAATCACAAAACAGAAAATAAAATTATTTTTTCTACCTTTTGTTGTCTGGTCATTTTTCAAATCATGTTGATCTGGTTGTCTTCTAATCAGGCTCTCCTTTCTTCTTTCTCTGTACTAAACCATCCATCTTCCATCTCTGTCCTCCCCTTCTGTTTCCCTTTCCTCCCCCGGAGGTCTAGCATCTTTCCATTTGTTCATCTCCATCCCCCTGCAGCAATGGACCCCACCATCCACAGATCCACCATCTCTCCTTTTCTCAACTACCCTTTCATCCAGCATCTCTCTTATGTCCCTGTTCTCCTCTCCAGTACTGTCCCCCTTGTGTCCCTGTTCCTATGCTCCCTCCATGCCCAGCATCTTATCTCTCCCCATATCCAGCTTCTTCTTTCTCTCTTCCTTACCTCCTGTATCCCCTTCCCCAGGTACAGGCTTTCTCCTACTATCTCTCCTGCCATCCTGCACCCTGCCCACCTACTTTGAAGCAGTATCTGTCTCTCTTGTACCCTTCCCCTTGTTGTCTTGCATTTCTCTCTCCCTCTCTCCATTAGTCTAGCACCTCTCCTCTGCTTTCCTCACCCTCTTTTTGGTTTGGTCTCTCTTCCCTTCACTTCACCCCAGGTCTGGTATCTCCCCTCCCCTCTCTTTCTCCTTCCTCCTCCTCCCTCTGCACAGGCCTGCTCCACCCTAACCAAATTAACCCCCTGCGGATGGTCACACACAGGGGAAGAATCTCAAAACTTTGCGGGTGGGTCTCAACCGTTATTGTAATGATTTCAAAAAGGTGAGTTATTTTCAAAAACCACGCATGCACATGAGGTTGGCGGAGAGTAGTGGAGGATCACTAAATTTACATGAGATGAGTCGCTGGTGATAGCGATTGGCACATGTGTAGAACGCACCATGAAAGAGGCATAAATGTGTGCATGTGCCGGGAAATGCAACGCTGTAAGCACCACATATCATGAGCATGACTTATTGGAGCATAATAGGCGTACCAGCACTATTGAATGAAAGAGAAGGGAGGGGGAGGGGAGATGCAAATGTCGACTTTCAAATACAATAATTCATGTAAATCTTGAAATTTGTTTTTTATGTCAAACTTTATCATGACACTGGAGCTCAAATCAACTTTTCAATTATGTACAGTTCTATATAAGAATTTTTTAAAATATATATTTCTTTTATATATAAATATTTATATATATTTTTGTATGGACTTTCAGAATGCAGCCGGACATTATAAGTTACGGGTCGCTATCATCTTCTTCAGTCCAAAATTTTATTTTTTTGTTAAATAGTTTTTCTTTTAATCCATCTTACTTAGTATAACCTATTATAAAAGAGTAGAGTGCCACTTTGCACCCCTATACTCTGAATAATAATAATAAATACTTTATTTTGTATACCGCCATACCCAGGGAGTTCTAGGTGGTTCACATCAATTAAGTAAAGTTACAAACAATGAAGTCATTGGGGTTAACAGTTTAGGAATGTACAGTGTGACATTTCCGCTCCCAGAGTCGGTCATGTCAGAGTAAAACCCCATAGTAAACCCTTTGACCAAGACCAGAGACTGACTGAGAATGATCAGGCAGGAGATCCTGAAAGCAGAGCTGCCTATCCTGAGCCATCTGAGCCTGAGCAGGAGCTAAAATACAGGTTAGCTCCATGTCCCAGAAAAAAATCCAGCTCCCGAGGTTTAATCAGGCTCCCAGTTGTATTCTGCCCAGCAACCTGGGGGGAGCCAAAGAGCACGAAAGCTAGGAACTCAGACACCTAGAACAGGGAGTGGCACAAACATTCTTAAACAGCTCTCCAAGAAGGTAAGGCAGGCTGCACATGAGGACCTGGCAGAGAAGGTTCTCTGGGCCAGGCAAAGGCCAGTCCTCGCACAGGAGCCTATGGAATGGGAGGATTCCATTGCCCAAGAGTCAGCAGAACAGTTGGGGGCTCCAGAAAGTATGGACACAGCTGAAGAGAATGTGCCTGAAGCTGAAAACGTAGAAGATATGGATGTGAGCTTGGTAGTCTCTCACTAAAGACAGGAGGTACTGTTCTCTATCAGGATACGTGTGTTGGATTGTTGCTGAAAGACTATTTGTTTTCTGTTGCTGAAGAAGTTTTGGTTCTTCTGTGGAACTGGGCTGAGAGCAGTGCTGCAGCAGCATTAATTGAGTTGCTACACCTCAGCTGTGCACAAGCCAGGGAAGGCTGAAGGAAGTTTGCCTTTCAGCTTGTGTAGTATTGTCTGTGTTAGCTGCTAAACTCCATGGGACTTTCAGGATTGGGGTAGGATCCCCGAAGATCTAAGGATTGGGATTCTGTGGGAGCTTGTTAAAGCTATTTAATAAAGGGGAACCAGCAATTCTGTTGCCCAACAGTGCGAAGGACTGGAGAGTAGCTATTGCTGGAATGACAAGAGCCTGCAGTAATGCCTTACTTTTCTTTTCATGTTTGAAGTTTGTTTTGTAATGTGAAATATAAGTGCCTGGTGAAGAAACAGGATTATATGCTTGAAAGTCCAGGACTCAAGAATATTCTTGAGGACTTTTCCTTTTTGGAACTTTTTTTTTCTCTTGCTGAGCGTGTGGTTCAGTGTTGGGGAAGCCGCTAGAACCTTTATTGTGGACTTCTATGGACTTACCTAATATAAGAACTGCTGTTCTTCCACTAAACTGTTTTGGGAGGATAGAAACCTTTTTCCTTTGGAGCAAAAGGAAGAGTGCTAGTGCTTCCTTGGTTTTCTATTTTTGGTTTTTGTGACAAATTAAACCTTGGACATTTTTGATTTGACTTGACTCTCCCTGTTGTTTATTGTAGCGAGGCCCAGAGTATTGGGCCACCAGTGAGGTCTTCCACTTTGGGAGCCACGCCAGGGTCGTGCTGCTGCCTGTTGGTGGTCCTCCACAAGCTTCCAGGGACCCCAGCAGGTGACAACAGGTCATTGAAGTTGACAGGAATATACAAGAGTGGTCAATAGGACGGTAATGTTTGTTTACAGGAAAATACAGGTCATTGAAGTTAACAGGTTAGGAGAGTACAATAAGGAGTAGGTGGAGATTCACGTGCATTGAAGGGAGTTGAAGAGGGTGAGTTAAGGGTTCTGTCCGTGGAATAAGTGTGTTTTGAGTTTTTTTCTGAAGTCAAGGTAGGTGGGGGCGTGCAATTGCATGTGTAATTTCAAATTCACTCCCCCCCCTCCCCCTAACACACACACACAAATTTTCTAGTTAGGTGCCTACATCGGTGCACCTAGCCAATGTAGGCACCTAACTTACTTGATTAATAGGTTTAATCTGCACCAATAATTGGCATTTAACAACACATAATCAACTTTACTTGAAGGTAATTGAATGTTAGGCACACAACTTGGTAGGTGCAATTTTATAAAAGTTATGCACCTTGTCCAAAGCACTTCGTGAGGGTTTTTCTTGCGTTATGTGCATGATTATAGAATATGGGCAGATGTGCCCCTAACTTAGGTGCAGGCATTGAGGCCAAGAAAGCCCTGGCATAAATACAGTACACTTGAAAGGGTTCATAGTCAGTCACGCGTGAGACACCAGCGTGCTGACAATGGGCAGACAATTCAGCGCAAGACACCAGCGTGCCACAGGAAAACTTAGTTTTAAAGAGCTCCGAAGTGGGGTATGAGTTGGGAACCTCCCCACATTTTACTGCATAGTGTTTGCGCTGCTGTTGGGGGGGGGGGGTTGGAACCCTCCATTATAGAGAAAACAGAATTTTTTCCAATTTTTTTCGGGAAAAGTTCCATTTTCTCTGTAATGTGGGGGGTTGCACACTCATCCCCCACACCCCCCAACGGCAGTATGAACAGTATGCAGTAAAGTGGGGGTTCCCCCTCCTCACCCCACCGTCGGAGCTCTTTAAAACTAAGTTTTCCCACGGCGCGCTTGTGTTTTGTGCTGAACTGTCAGTGCTCGATTGTTGGCGCGCTGGTGTCTGGCATACGATTGTCCTGTCACCCTTAAAAGTTAGGATGCTTAGGTGGCACTAATTGTGATTCTATACAGTGCCCCTTTTATACAATCGCACTTAGCGCCGCACTGGTTGGCACTAATTTTTAAAGTGACGCATATAAAATTGGGGCTTCAGTATTTAAAAAAATTGTTGATGAACCAGAAATGTAGAAGCTTTCGATTCACATTTAAACTCATAACATGTAGATGGTACTTTTCTAACTTATTTCTGCATGTAAAGCAGTGCTTTACCTCCAAGCAGGTGCCTCTATAAACATACCTCTATTATATGAAGAACATCTAGTAAGTTACAGCTATACTCTCTCGAGGAACGCAGAGAGAGGGGAGACATGATAGAGACGTTCAAATATGTTACTGGCCATATTGAGGTAGAAGAAGACATCTTTTTCCTTACAAGACCTACGGCAACAAGAGGGCATCTGTTAAAAATCAAGGGTGGGAGATTTCATGATGACACTAGGAAGTATTTCTTCACCAAAAGGATGGTTGATCGTTGGAATGATCTTCCACTTCAGGTAATTGAGGCCAGCAACGTGCTCAATTAAAAAAAAAAAAAAATGGGTTAAGCATGTGGGTTCACTTCGAGGAAGTGCTTAGGGGGGAGGGTTCTTAAGAGTGGCTTTTCTGCCATCATGTTCTATGTTTCTGTGTTTCACATGCTGAAGAGGAATTTATTGGGCAGGGATGCTGAATGGCATGCACTTGTGTGCAGACCTTGAGTTGTCAAACACACGTTTTGTCTCACCAAACCTACTCGCACAAATTAGCAGCTATACACACGTGCAGGTCATTTGCCTGAGAAAAGTTTCAAACTTAAAGTACACAGGTAAAAAGTACACCGCAAACTTTATACCAATGCGGACAACGTGGTTAATACAAAACAAAAGAACTTCTAAAAATAGTCCTATTATTTTTTTAAATTCATAGTCACATTTTGAAGTTGTAATGCAAATATTTTGGCCGTGTATTTATTTTTTCAGGTGTAGTATCTTGGGTTTTTAAGGTGCCATTTAAAAAGGGTACTTTTGTGCTCATAATTACAAGAATAATATTACTTGCTATAATCTGAATAGTCTTTTTGGATGTTTGGAGGCTGGCCAAGGTATCCCAGTATAGACTGATGGCACCAAATGCAGTTCGTGCATGAGACCCTATAACACTCTTCCAGTAAATCCTCTGTTATTCTATGACTGGCCCCAAAAGAGCACTGTCAATGCACTACCTAACCTCTGCTGCAGTCCTTTTATCTTAACATAGTAACATAGTAGATGACGGCAGATAAAGACCTGAATGGTCCATCCAGTCTGCCCAACCTGAATCAATTTAAATTCTTTTTTTTTTTTCTTAGCTATTTCTGGACAAGAATCCAAAGCTCTACGCGGTACTGTGCTTGGGTTCCAACTACTGAAGTCTCCATCAAAGCTCACTGCAGCCCATCTACACCCTCCCATCCATTGAAGCCCTCCCCAGCCCATCCTTAACCAAACGGCCATAGACATATACAGACCGTGCAAGTCTGCCCAGTACTGGCCTTGGTCCTTCAATATTTACTATTATATTCTGATTCTAGATCCTAATAAAGAAGCAGCAGGCTATGGGACCCATCACAGACCATCAATCTTTTCTACTGCCAGGCAATGTCAATATCAAGGTTCTTTTGTTTCACTGTTCTTAAGAATTCATCATAATCCCTTCGGTGGATGTCTGGACAGCGCGCTAGATTCATGGTGCCCAGTTGGTTGTCAGCACTCAGAAGCAGGTGGATGGTGCTGCTGGATACTCGGCTCTCACATAGGGAGATCTGTTTCAGCCTGAATAAAGCCACAGCTGGCGGTTCTAGCGCTGTCTGGAATACTCGATCCAGAGACACAGGCAGAGAAATGAGGGACAAAGTCTCCAAGACAGGAGAGGCTTTAAGCAGACATGCTAGTGTGGCCTCTAGAATAGTTGCTTGTTGGGGTGGTAAAGGGCCAGAAGCTTCAGAAATTATCAGGCTGAAACTTCTCAAGAATGAGAAAGTCTGGTGGATCAGCTGGAGATCCCAGTTTTGTGGCTCTTCCTCCACATCTCCATTGCCTATCCTCAAAGGCTCTGAGATGGGGTTAAAGAGGCCCTGGAAGACTCTGAGGTTTGGACATAAGTTCAGGATGGCACAGAATGAGAATTCTTCATTAAGGAAGAAGTCGCTAAGAGAGAGCAGCTGCAGTTGAGACCCTAACCCTTCCAGGACAGGAATAATTTTTCCTAGGGGCCTCCCCTTGGGGCCTGTGCAATGTATAGTGAGATTAGTGAGGTGCTTCCATGACACGCTACACCAGCCTGCCACAGGACAGTCAGTGAGAAAAATGGTCACTTCTTTAACATCTCTACAAAGGGTGGAGAGCATACTCAAAAATTGTTCCTCTACCTCATTCACACGTCTCAGGTGTAGAGTGATCTGAGACATATAATCTTTGATACCAGTGCTCATTCTCATCTTGGCAAGCTCTTCCAGCGAAGGAAATCCTGCCACATTTTTGATCCCTTCAAAATTATAGCTGTGGATCAAACAGAGGGCCTCCATGACATATTTACTGTCCAAGAACTCCAGGCTAGGGACAGCCAACAGCACAAAGGCAATGACTCTAACAAAGTTCTCTACTTGGAATCTGGGCTCATTCCCAAAGACCACCAGGACCCGGAGCTTGGAGCAACAGAATGTTCTTTGCGTTGTATCATAGACCAGGTGAAGAAGAGACTCCACTGATAAATTCTTACAATTAGAGATGTCCAGCTCTCTCAGCACTGTGCAGGAGGAGCCAACAGCAGAAAGCACCTGGGTGTTTGACTGAGTCTCTGAGAGCACTAGTTTGAGCAGCCGTGGCAAGCACTCTAGAAGATCCACCAGAGCAGCCGAAGAGACACGATTACAGCCATGAAGGTCCAGGAAAGTCAGGTTCTGTCAGAAGAAAGTACAATAAGACATTTATAATAAATTACAAAACACTCAGATGTGGTATGGTAAGTGAACTATGCTCATGTGTATTTTTGTATTTATTATACCACATTTTCAAACAGATCAAAGAAGTTTACAGACTAAAATTTATTGTGTAAGAAAAGAACACTACCACAGAATGAAAATGAAAAACATTTGTTCAATTAAAAAAATTGCAATAATTCAAAACAAGGATAGCAAAAGGTGCAGTGACATATAAAGGCAGAAACACAAGCTATAAGGAGGTAAAAATGAACTCATTAATACCATGAGACTGATAGTTCTTTTCTCCAAGTTTCCTGAGCTATACTAAGATTTTCTTTTTTTTTGGATAGCAGTTCAGAGTATTTTGGTGGGGTGTGGAGATTTCCTGATTCCAGACAGGGGAGACTATTATTGGGGGGTTTGGCTCCCGTCTGTCCGGCCAACTACAGAAAGGTACGGGGAAGGGGGGTGGGGGTGTCGTGGGGGTCGGCCAGGGGGGTCGCGGGTCGGCTGGGGGGGCGGTCGGAGGTTCTTGGGTGGGGCGGTCGTTGGGGGGAGGGGGGTTTGCGTCGAGGGCAGGAGGGCCTGGGATCCCTCCTGCCCGTAATGTAGTGCGGGGTGGGGGTAGGGGGTCGCCGTGGCCAGGAGGGTTTGGGCTCCCTCCTGGCCCGAACAACTAGCGGGGGGGGGGGGTCGCCAGGGCCAGGAGGACTTGGGCTCCCTCCTGGCCCGATATTGTCGGGGAATCGGCGGGGCAAGAGGGCTTGGGCTCCTTTTTGCCCCGATCGTGTCGGGGAGTCGGAGGGGCAAGAGGGCTTGAGCTCCCTCTTGCCTCGATCGTATCGGAGGTGCCGCGGTTGGCTAGGGCAAGAGGGCTTGAGCTCCCTCTTGCCCCGATCGTGTCGGGGAGTCGGCGGTCCTTCGGGGTGGGGGTGCGGGTGCGTGTGAACGGTCCTGCGGGGGGTGAATCGGACGTCGGGGGGGGGGGAACTATGTAAAAAAAAATTTGTACAACGCGCTCACGCGTATACCGCGCAAGGGTATGCACGGTTTTAAAAAACACGTATAACGCGCGTGTTATATGCGTGAAAATACGGTAAGCCAGCAAAGGTAAGGGGAAGGAAGGGAGGGATGGAGCTGCTGGACCACGACGGGAGGGGTTGCTAGACCAGGTGAAGGGGGTGGCAAGGAACAGACTCTGTACACTTTGGTGGGGCATATATGTGGAGGTGGGGGCGGGGACCGAGCTCACGGTAACAGGACAGGGATGAGCTCACGGGGATGGGGCAGAGACGGGAACAAATTTTTTCCCCGTGTCATTCTCTACTTCTGACCTCAGAATCTGAGCTCTGCAGCCAGAGATGTATCTAAGCTGGGAGCCTCTGCAGCACCAAAAAGCATCACGATTGGATTAAAAAATAAATAAATTAAAAAAGAAAAATAAACATGAGCAGAACAGACAAGCTTCTACCATCTTGCCACCAGGATGCACTAGGAAGGGGAAGGCCTGTCATTTTGAAGAGTGGATATCCTTCCTGCCAATCTTCATTAGGAAAGTATGAGAGAAGTTGGGGGTTCTGGGCAGCGGTGGCTGAGGAAGGAGGGAGTGGGATTCCCTCCTGCCAATCTTGAAAAAAAAAGTACAAGGGCTGGGAGGTGGCATGGGGGGGAGGGGTACTTGGTGATCAGTGGGAGATAGGGATTTTTTTTAATGGTTGTCAGGGCCTTTATCAGCAGAGTGGGCTGTTAGAGCTTACTTTCCTGTCAGTGCTGAGCCAATCAGCATTCAGGCACTGATAGGAAAGTAAGAGTATGACAGCTCAGACCCTGCCAGTAAAGTTTGCACAGGAAACATCATATTTCTCTGCTAATGAGATCTTTGTAATGTATTAGCATAGGATTCTTTGTGGCTACTACCAACGATCGTAGCAGCCACGGAGAACCCTTCTATGCTTCAGCAGGAGAGTTTCCTTGCAAGTAAGACTCTTTAAAACCAGTCTTACTTGCAAGGAAAGCTTTTGTGCATCAAGGACATAGTAATAACATTTTTAGGTATATTAGAAGCAAGAAGACAGTAAAAGAATCAGTTGGATCACTAGATGACTGCGGGCCGGATTCTCAAAACTCACCAGTAAAATCCGACAGGTCACTGTAGTGCCAAACCCAATGCCCAATGAACCTATTTTTTAGATTAATTTATTCCTGAAGTACTCCTGTGCTTAAGAAGATTTGACCTCATGTGTGAATGGAAATTATTATGAACATTTGTGGAGTTTTTTTGAGACCGATGATTGTGATTAGCCCCATTTTGCATGACTTTGGTTGTGATGAAGTATGTGGGTGTATTGTTTCTGCGGTCTCTTTTTCTCCACTTTTTTTTGCATGTTGTAGTTGCCTTATTATAGGGGTCCATACTGTTGAAGTTCTTTTGTTGACACACGCATCTTCAATCCATGCGCAAATTTCAGTGCACATTTTTCAGCGCCATATAAAGAATCTAGGGGTTAGTGATTTTTTTTTTTTTTTCTTATGTCCCAGTAGAACATTTAAAATGTGAAGAGTTTCAGGACAAAACAAAAATGGATTCCCCTAATAATTTACCATTTATTCACTGTGGGAGGGGAAGGGTATAGAGACCCTATGATGAATGCTTGCACACAACTTTATAGTAGGCATGTTCAGGGGAGGAATTCAGGTAGAGCAGTGTTCAATTCAAGGCACGGGGCCAGTGGCAACCCCCAGAGACCTCGGAAGCAACCCCCATTGTATTTCTAGTTTCTTTTTCTCCTACTTTGCCTTTCTACCTAGGTTCAGGATAGAAAAGAGAAAATGGATGGGGCAAGAACCACATGCTTGAAGGACAATACATTTCTCGATAGAAAAAAAAGAGAACACATTTAGAAATGATCACAAACTTGGGACGGATGTCATTGACACATAGGGCTCCTTTTACGAAGGTGCGCTAGCATTTTTAGAGCACGCACCGGATTAGAGCGTGCTATAGCATGTGCTAGCTAAAAATCTACCACCTGCTCAAAAGGAGGCGGAAGCGGCTAGCGTGTGCGGCAATTTAGCGTGCGCTATTCCGTGCGTTAAGGCCCTAGTGCACCTTCGTAAAAGAAGCCCATAGGGTCAGCAGTGTCGTGGCCTCCCATGGGAAGATATCTGGCGGCTCTCCTTCAGCTGATTAGACTCCAAAATGGCCCCTGCTTAAAAATTAATGAAGTCCACTGAGGTAGAGGGTGTGCAGACTTGAAATTTATGCACATACTTTCTAAATTCAATACGCAAATGTGCTCCACTAATTCAATTTAGAGAGCCCACTCTCAATGGAAGAAAAAGCCTTAGGTTTTCTTTAGATAGGGCATAAAAGCTCAAACTTCCTCCACCAACATCATCGGCTAAAAAACTTCCAGAGAGAATGTGCCAATTACCACATTCTACTTGCAGGACTGAACTCGCTATTGGCACATTCTCTCTGTAACTTTTCCCCTTTTTCCCTAATGTACCTAGTTAGTGATGTAACCCCTTAAGTTCTAACATTGTATGTCATAAATTTTTGTTTTTCAAAAATTTGTTAAGAAGTTTTGTTTTTAATACTGTCTGTTATCATATATGATATTTTAATTGTATATCGCTTAGAAAGTGTTATAGGCGATTTATCAAATAAAATTGAACTTGAACTAAAGAAAACCTGAGGCTTTTTCTTCCGTTGAGAGTGGGCTCTCGAAATTGAATTAGTAGAGCACATTTGCGTATTGAATATTGATTACCCACTAACACCAAGATTTTGGTTTAGTTTTGCACATACTTTCTAAAATACATGTACTTTACAAGCTAATATTTATACCTGCTCCTGAGCAAGCATAAATGTCTGTGATTTAAGTCTAGCTATTTCTGCAAGTTTATTCAAGCAAGTGCTTTGAAAAGAAACATAGGTGCCTATGTCTTTATAAAATAAGCTAAAAATGGATGCATTCTATACCTTCACGTGATGTTATAAATGACCCTTTTATTGATTAGGATTTATTTATTACCTTTTTAAAGCAATTCACCCAAGGCAGTGACTAGCAATTGTAAGCTGGACATAGGGAATTTACAGCGCAGTACCTGAAGATAAACTGCTTTGGTTGTACCACAGAAAGACAATATATTTAATCCCTGACCCTTTAATTGGATCCTTGCTTACCTTACACCTCACTGTAATGAGCTGTGTTATGGCGTTGCTGACCAGGCCTGGGCATGGTCTCAGGCTCAACTCAGTCAAGTGAGGCACCAGCAAAAGGTGAAGCATAGCTCGAGTCAGGCGCCGGCTCTCTCCCAGAAGACTGAGTAACTCTTGCACGAGGACCCCAGCTGTAGGAAAGAGGAATGACTGGTAACTTACAGTGAGATTCTTAATCCCTCAGTCTTAGAAGCTCAAGTGTACACTCTTTGTAAGCAATCATACTGTAGAGAAAATCCAGAGGCCTCGATGACGGGGAGAACAATCCAGACACAAGAGTCGTCAGGAAAAGATGTCAACCGTACAGCAGTGGGCAATCCAAAGCAAACTTTATTTTGTCAGCAGCATAGACTTGACACTGACAGTGTTTCGGCAATTCTGCCTTTGTCAAAAGTCTCTCGCCAAAATAAATGTGTGTGGTTCCTTAGTTTGCAATTCACATTCGCCAGTTTTGAAGGAAGAAAATCCCCTGGAAGCACTGCACATGATAATGTCGCAAGTGACACTGTCAGTGTAGAATCTACACTGCTGACAAAATAAAGTTTGCTTCGGTTGACATCTTTTCCTCATGACTCTTGTGTCTGAAGCAATCATACTGTGCCAGTTTACTAAGGTCTATTGTTATTAAACAGATAGACTTATAAGCTGGCTCTCATTCCAGAATTTATATTTACTACTTGTGATTCACATCTTGCCTCTTCTTTCTTATGGTGTGTTGAATCTAAAGCCCCAATTCCACATAACCCACTCCTTTATTGCACATATGTAGTTCTCGAGTAGTCAGTTTGAAGGATTGGAAGATCAGACAAGAATGTAGAGAAGCCATGTTACCCAGTTTCAGGCTGCAGATTTTGGGACAGTCCTGGATACAGCCTACCCTGGTACATTATGGTACTTCCAGCAAAGATTTTATTGAGCAGGAGCAGGCACTACAAATCCCACAATACTTTGGGATGTAAGTTCAAAATCAGGGCTATCCCAAAATCATCAGCCTGGAACTGGGCATTTTGGCATTCTGGGAATTGGAAGAAGTAAGCAAAAGCATTTCATCATGATAACCAAGGCTTTTCTCCCTTTTGCCACTTGCTTATCAGAAACAAATGATCTCAGCACCCTCTAGAAACTAGTGCTGTCCAATTCACAATTCAAATCGATTCACCAAATTCAGTTTGGCTGAATCGATTTGTTTTTAAAATAAATTGAATTCACCTAGTCAGACACTAGGGGGGGGCGACAGTCCACCCTGGGTCCAGACCATAAAGGGGTGATCTCGGGGTTGGCATCCAAACTTCTTCCCCTTTTGACAGCAGCAATCTTCACCTTGCATTGGGCCTTCCTCTCTGCTGGGTCCTGCCTTTGTGGAAACAGGAAGTAGGTGGGACCAGCAGAGAGGAAGGCCCGATGCTGGCAGAGCAGTGAGTTGTAAAGGCTGCCACCGATGAGAGAGATCCCTGCCATGTGCCCCCCCCCCCTTTACACCACTTCAGCACTCGCCACCACCCATATACCTCTTGACATGTTCACTGGCGCGAGCAGTATCTTCCACCTGCTACTTGCGCTGGCCTTGGCTCCCTTCTGACATTATGTCCTGGTACCGCAACCTGGAAGTGATGTCAGAAGGGAGCCGAGGCCAGCGCAAGCATCAAGTGGAATATGCTGCTCGCACCAGTGAACATTTAAAGAGGTATGTGGGAGAGGGCAGAGAGGAGGAGGTGCCGGTGCCCACTGCAAAGACAGCACCCGGGGCAGTCTGCCCCCCCTTTACTAAGTCACTGATGCCAGAGCATGGAAGGGGAGAAATGGGAGGGAGAGCAGAAAGATGTCAGGAGATGGGGTGAGGGAAGGGGACCGATTCCAGATCCTGGGGTGAGCTGTAGAAAAGGGGAGAAAGAGGGGTGCAGGCCACATGGGGTAGAGGGGGTGCTAAAGGGGAGAGAGATCCTGGATTGGGGGCTTGAACTGGAGGTGAAGGGAGAGAGGGTGCTGAACCTACAGAGAGAAGAAGAGAGAAGGAAAGGGAAGGTACAGAGATGGAAGATGGATAATGAGCATGGAGAAAGAAAAAAATGTCAAACAGGCAGGAGACCCTGGCGAGCAAGTTAACAGAAGAGAAACATAAATCAGAACCTGGGACCAACATGATTTGAATAATAAAATGACGTGACAACAAAATGTAGAAAAAAATCATTTTATTTTGGGATTACAATAGGTCAGATTTGAAATGTGTATCATGCCAGAGCTGATGTTACACAGCGAGCACGAGCTATAAGACCTAACAGTGTTTGTTTGTTTACAGATGATAGCTCTGGTGTGGTGTTGCAGAAGGCAAAAGGGGATGTGGTGAAGAGGCTGCAAAATAAACCTACCAGCTAATTTTAAGGCTATTATCAAAGAAAGCAAACTGAATCGTTATCAAATTGAAAAAAAAAAAATTGATTCAATTGGCATAATCGAATAGCACAGTTACTTACCGTAACAGGTGTTATCCAGGGACAGCAGGCATATATTCTCACATGTGGGTGACGTCATCTACGGAGCCCCGATGCGGAAGCATTTTCAAGCAAACTTGATTGAAGATTTAAGTTTGCTCTGCTGCTCCACGCATGCGTGCCTTCCTGCTCCACTAGGGGGTGCACCCCCTCGTGGTCTCCAGTTCACTTAACTAGCCAAGAAGCCAACCTCGGGGAGGTGGGCGGGTTGTGAGAATATATGCCTGCTGTCCCTGGATAACACCTGTTACGGTAAGTAACTGTGCTTTATCCCAGGACAAGCAGGCATGATATTCTCACATGTGGGTGACCTCCAAGCTAACTGAAAAGGGATGGAGGGAAGTTGGCAATTTAAGCAAATAGATTTCGCAGTACCGATTGGCCGAACCGGCCATCGTTTCTGGACAGTGATTCCAGGCAGTAGTGGGAGGTGAAGGTATGAACCGAAGACCACGTGGCAGCCTTGCAGATTTCCTCGATAGGTGTGGACCTGAGGAACGCTACGGAGGCTGCCATCGCTCGGACCTTGTGTCCTGTTACTCGACCATGCAGCGCGAGACCAGCCTGAGCGTACCAAAAGGTGATGCAATCGGCCAACCAGTTGGACAAGGTGCGCTTGGAAACTGAGTGGCCTAACCGGTTTGGGTCGAAGGACAAAAACAGTTGTGGGACTTTCCGGTGTGACTGAGTGCGTTGGAGGTAAAAGGCCAACGCTCTCTTGCAGTCAAGAGTGTGGAGCGCCACTTCTCCGGGGTGAGACTGGGGCTTGGGGAAAAACACAGGTAAGACGATGGACTGATTGAGATGGAAATCAGACACTACTTTAGGTAAGAACTTTGGATGGGTGCGGAGTACCACCTTATCATGGTGGAATACCGTGAAGGGTGGGTCCGCTACCAGAGCTTGTAGCTCACTAATCCGCCGGGCGGACGTGAGCGCGAGTAGGAAAATTACCTTCCAAGTGAGGAATTTTGGATGGCATTTGTCTAGGGGCTCGAATGGAGGTTTCATTAGTTGAGCCAGAACCACGTTAAGGTCCCAAACCACCGGGGGAGGTTTGAGAGGAGGGTGGACGTTCAGCAGGCCCTTCATGAAGCGAGAGACTAAGGGATGGAGCGAGAGGGCTTTCCCTTCCAGGGGCTGATGAAAGGCCGCAATCGCACTGAGGTGTACTCGAATGGAGTTGGTCTTTAGGCCGGAATGAGATAATTGAAGTAAATAGTCAAGAACCAGGGGGACGGGGACCGACACTGGGTCCTGGCTGTGGGCGGAGCACCAGGTTGAGAATCTGGTCCACTTTTGGGAGTAGCAGGTTCTCGTCGAGGTTTTTCTAGAGGCCTCCAATATCTCCTTGACTGATTGAGACACGGGGAGAGCAGTCAGGGGGAGAGAAACCAAGCATTCAGATGAAGAGATTGAAGATTGGGATGTAACAGTGAACCCTGACCCTGTGATAGTAGAGAGGTAAACAGAGGCAGAGGCAGTGGATCTCTGACACTGAGTTGAAGTAGGAGGGAAAACCACGGCTGGCGTGGCCAGCGAGGGGCGATCAGGATCAGGGTGGCTTGTACTGTTTTCAGGTGGACAAGCGTCCGCAGTATCAGAGGGAACGGCGGGAACGCGTACAGGAACCTTCCCTCCCAGTCGAGGAGGAAGGCGTCGGCCTCGAGCCGGTCTGGGGTGTGTATCCGGGAGCAGAAGAGAGGCAGCTTGTGGTTGTGAGGGGATGCGAACAGATCTATTTGAGGCGTCCCCCACCTTTCGAACACCCATCGTAGGGTCTGAGAGTGTAGTGACCACTCGTGTGGCTGGAGGAGGCGGCTGAGTTTGTCCGCCAGACAGTTTTGTTCTCCTTGTATGTACACCGCTCGAAGGAAGGTGTTGTTGGAGATTGCCCATTTCCAGAGGCGCAGGGCTTCCCGACAAAGGGACCAAGACCCTGTCCCCCCCTGTTTGTTTACGTAGTACATCGCTACCTGGTTGTCGGTTCGGATGAGAACCACTCGGTCTTGGAGCAGATGTTGGAAGGCTACAGCTGCGAGATAGATGGCCCGAAGCTCTAGCACGTTGATGTGGCAGCGACGGTCTTGTGCTGACCACATCCCTTGGGTGCGTAGGCCGTCTAGATGGGCTCCCCAAGCGTACTCCGACGAGTCCGTGGTGAGTACCTTGCTGTGGGGTGGGGTGAGGAAGAGCAAACCTTTGGAAAGATTTGAAGAGTCGGCCCACCAGCGGAGCGATCGTTGCAATGAAGGAGTCACTGTCACGGGACGGTCAATCGGGTCCCGGTCTTGACGCCATTGAGATGCCAGGGTCCATTGAGGGATTCTCAGATGGAGGCGGGCGAAGGGTGTGACATGGACGGTGGAGGCCATGTGGCCCAGGAGAGTCATCATCTGTCGAGCTGATACCGAGGTCAGCAGGGAGATCCTTCGACTCAGACTTACTAACGCCTCTAGGCGCGGAGGGGGGAGGAAGGAACAGAGGCGAACCGTGTCCAGCGTGGCCCCGATGAACTGTAGGGACTGTGAGGGGCGTAGTTGGGATTTTGGGAAGTTTATTTCGAACCCCAGACTTTGTAGGTAGGTAATAGTCTGTTGGGTCGCTGAGATAACCCCTTCCCTGGATGGGGCTTTGATTAGCCAGTCGTCCAGGTAGGGGAATACCTGGAGGCCCTGGGAGCGTAAGGTTGCTGCGACCACCACGAGGCACTTGGTGAAGACCCGAGGTGATGATGCAAGGCCGAAGGGGAGGACTCGGTATTGTAGGTGCCAGTCCCCTACCTGAAAACGCAAGAACTTGCGGTGAGCGGGGTGTACTGGGACATGTGTGTACGCCTCCTTGAGATCGAGGGAGCAGAGCCAGTCGCCCTCGTCGATCAGGGGGTAGAGTGTCGGTAGGGAGAGCATCCGAAATTTTTCCCGTACCAGGAATTTGTTGAGGCATCTCGAGTCTAGTATTGGGCGAAGGTCTCCCGTTTTTTTCGGTACCAGGAAGTAACGGGAGTAGAAGCCCTTCCCCCGTTGGTCGGGGGGAACCTCCTCCACTGCTCTCAGGCGAAGCAGGTCTCGAGCTTCGGAGAGGAGTAGGGGTAGCTGAGTCCGGTTGGGAGGGCAATTCCTTGGGGGGTTGTCCGGAGGAATGGCCCGAAAGTTGAGAGAGTACCCTGATGAGATCACGCCAAGGACCCATGCGTCCGACGTGGCTTGTTCCCAGCGAGGGTAAAAGGCTTTGAGTCGACCCCCGATGGGAAGGAGGCCTGTGGTTGTGGCGGAGGGGGCCCGCCCCCTTCCGCATGTCCCGTCAAAAGGACGGGGACGGTTTGGTGGTCACAGGCGGTTGGGATTTCGGCATGGCCCGGTGGTGGGCTTGCGGTCGCCTGGGTGGGGGCCGTGAGAAGACAGAGGTGGACTTTTGTGGGTAGCGGCGCGGAGGGGCCCTATACGGCCTGGACGTGGGCGGTTTGGGCTTTTGCCGGACAAGGGAGGCAAACGAGCGTTCGTGTTCGGAGAGGCGTTTTGTAGCCGCCTCGATAGTGTCATCGAACAGTTCTTTCACCACGCAGGGGAGGTTTGCCAACCGGTCCTGTAAGTTGGGGTCCATGTCGACCAGGCGCAGCCAAGCTAGTCGGCGCATGGCGATAGCAAAGGCTGCCTCTCTGGAGGAGAGTTCGAAGCCATCGTAGGCCGCGTGGAATAGATGAAGGCGCAGGTTGGAGAGGGACTCCAAAAGCAGGCCGAACGTTCCTTGTCGGGAGGCCGGTAGGTCAGTCTCAAAGGCTCTCAATAGTTCAATGAGGTGTTTGAGGTAGGATGTGAAGGTGAAAGTGTAGCTTTGCACCCTAGAGGCCATCATTGCGTTTTGATATAGTCTCCTGCCGAATTTGTCCAAGGTTCGGCCTTCTCGGCCTGGGGGGACCGCTGCTGAGACCCGGGATGGGTGAGCCTTTTTCAGGGAGGATTCTACCAGCAGCGATTGGTGGGAGAGCTGTGGTTGTTCGAATCCCGGGTAAGGTACTGTGCGGTACTTGGTCTCCATTTTGGAGGGTACGGCTGTGACCATGTAGGGGGTCTCCAGGTTCCTGAAGAAGGCCTGTTGGTGTACCGGGTTAGGTGGTAAGCGAAGGGACTCTCTGGGCAGTGATGGCATGTCCAGCTCCGCCAGGTACTCCTTAGAGTATCTGGAGTCGGACTGGAGGTCTAAGTCCAAGGCGTGGCCCATGTCCTGGACAAAGCGAGTGAAGGATGGGCGAGATGTTCCCGGGGCCCCGTGCGGGGTCGGTGAACGAGACCTTCGTCGGGTGGAGAAGGATGGGGAGGCTTCCCTCGAATATCGAGGTTCCTGCTCCGATCCATGCTCCGAGGCCGGGGAAGCACTGTGAGAGTGTTCCGGGGTTGTGGACCTTCGGTGTCTCGAGGAGCCCCTCGGAGACGATGCCGGGGTTCGGGGTACCGATCGATGTCGAATCGGTGACCTCGATCCGGACTCCCTCGGGGAATACCTGCGACCTTGGGTCGGGGTTCCCGTCCGAGGGGGAGTTCGGAGGATGCGCGGGTTGGAGAGTGATAACTCAGCCACCCTTAGTGGTCCCGAACGAGGTGTGGGAGAACGGCCTCGTAGAGTTGATGAACCTCGGGCCTTCTTGGAGGTACGGCGGTTCGAGGTTTCTGTCGTTTTAGCCCGACGTTTTGCCCCTCGGCGGTCTGTGGGGGGAGAGCGTCTCGGGCGCCTTGGCGAGGAGTCCGAGGAGGATGGGATGCGGCGAGGATTGTGCACCTTTCCTCGGGGTTGCTCGATGCGAGGCTCAGGCTGGTCTGGCACATTCGGGGTCGAGGTCGAGGCCGATTGAAACTGGGCCATCGCAGCGGACAGCTCCGACGTGATCATCGCTCGGAGTAGGTCCTGGAAGACGGGCACGGACAGCATCGAAGGCATGTCCACTGCCTCGGTGCACTCCACCGGGGGCGACCTCGTATCAGAGTATTCCCGTGTGGTGGAGGCACGGCCCGAAGGCTTGGAGGGCTTATCCGGGGCTGTGAGCATGGGGCTTGCGCCATGCGTCGACGTTGTCCCCGAGGCTGACTTCTTCGATGTTACGGAACCTGAAGAGGGAAGAGGGGACTTACCCGGGGCCGAGGCTTTCTGTTGTCCCGAAGACTTCGGAGTCGAGTCTCAAGGCGATGCTGAGGTATCCGGGGCCGAGGTCAAGGCCGGGGCCGAGGCCGGGGCCGACCTCGAGGCCGAGGTGGAGGGTTGGTCCGAGGTGAAGAGATCCGCCATGCGGGCTTTTCTCCGACGGAGGGCCCGGTTCTGGAAAGTTGCGCACTGGGGGCAGGAGTCGGTTGGATGGGCCGCCCCCAGGCAGAGAATGCACCGGCGATGCGGATCTGTGAGGGAAAGGAGCCGCTCACACCGGGTGCACTTTTTAAAGCCGGTCAAGGGCCGGGACATTAAATCGAAAGTAGCCGCGGCTACGGGGACCCGGAAGCCTCCGGGTCGTCACAAACGAAGCAGGAATCAAGTTAAAAAGTAAAGAATTCGCGCACAGCGACTTAATCGTGAAAAAACAAGAAAAAATCGCAGTGCTAGAAGGCAGTTGGGGCAGAGCCTGAAAAAACACGACTTCTAGGCTCGCGGAAAATTTTGAACTGGAGACCACGAGGGGATGCACCCCCTAGTGGAGCAGGAAGGCACGCATGCGTGGAGCAGCAGAGCAAACTTAAATCTTCAATCAAGTTTGCTTGAAAATGCTTCCGCTTCGGGGCTCCGTAGATGATATCACCCACATGTGAGAATATCATGCCTGCTTGTCCTGGGATAACAAATTTTTTTTTCCTGAATCAGGCTACTCTACTATTAACCATAAAGCTAGTGGCAGTTCAGGTGCCCTGTTTGTAGCTGCTCCAAGGTTTTTGGTGCTAGAATCTACATACACATCCTAAATGAAACAATGATAAATTGTTGACCAGGTGTTTCATATATTATAAACCACTTTAGAACAAATACTGTGTTAAGCGGTATATCAAATCAATAAATCAAATCCAACTAAAATCAATACTGTTCCAACAGCAAAGTAAAAAAATACAACTGAAACATAGGAGATGTCAGAACATAAGGATCATTTAGCCTTCTTATTTTGGGAGAGTTTTGGAAGAGATCTCCATAATTAAAAACTTTACATGGGTTTGTGTGCCACCTTTCAGCAACTCCCTATTCTGATGTTTGGCAACTTTAATGTGGTCCTTGACCCGAATATGGATCGCCTTGGAGGGGCCTTTTCCACTGATGATCGTCCTACGCGGGGCTTTATCCAGTTTTGCCAGGTACTGGATTTGGTGGACGTTTGGTGACTTTACTATCCTGTAGATAAGGACTTTACACATGTGGCTCGGGCTCATCCTACTATGTCTCAGATAGATTATATATTGGTGTCTTCTTTTTTTCTCCCTAGGATGTTTCATGCAGAGATTGGCACCCCCACTGTTTCCGATCATGCTTTAGAGTGGGTGGAACTCCAGGGTGTCCAATTGGGGTCTACGCCTGGTTCCCTAGATATCTTTATTGGGATACGCGTTACAGAGAGTACATTCTTCAGAAACGGGATCAATGTCTCCCCACTCCTAGCCAAACTTCACTGGCTCCCAGTAATTTCCAGAATCCATTTCAAATGCTCCAGCCTGGCTTTTAAGATCATTCACGGCATCCTTCCTTCCTTAATCCCACTATCTTATAACTACTCGAGTCCTGACTCTACCAGACCCGCCCAAAGGTATAAATTATCCTTCCACTCTCTACATGGTATTCGCTATGCAAGCAAACTGGTAAAATCCCTTCTCTTCAGAATCACAGGTCTTTGGAACGACCTTACTACCCCGCTGCGGAGCCTGGGCTCCCTCCAATTATTCTGCAAGCAACTGAAAACCTGGCTTTTCACTAAAATGTAATTCTATCCCCCCCTTACTCTTCTCTTCTATATATAAGTTCATGTAAACCTTTTTTTTTCCTTCTCTTCCTATATTTTAAGTTCTTGTAAACCGTGCCGAGCTCCACAACATCCGTGGAGATGATGCGGTATATAAACTTAAGATTTAGTTTAGTTTAATACCTGCTGGATAATGCTGTATCCACATCGGATTCGGTACTGTTGTGGGAGGCTGCCAAGGCAGTCCTTCGCAGGGAGACTACAGCATATGTGGCTAGACTGCGGAAGGAACGTTCCCGTGAACTATTGTATTTGCATCGGGCAGTTGACACCTGTAAACATCGGTGGATTGCTTCTAGGAATCCGGCGGACAGAGAGTCCCTTCAGGTTGCTCGGGTGGTGCTCCAGGTTAAGCTTCATGAACACACTTTAAAATCTTTCCAATTTTACAAACATAGATTCTATAGACATGGGAATCGGTCTGGTAAATTATTGGCCCGTATGGTTCATCCTTGGCAGGGCCCCCAATTTTGTAAAGGGCTTTTGCAACATACCTCCTTAGTCACCAATAGGGATCGTCTTACTGATATTTTTTCCCGCCATTTTTGAGAGATCTTTTCTAGGAGAACTTTGCCTCTGGGTGCAGTGGCTTCCTTACGGTTGCCTCGGGTTTCGGGGGCCGCGGTTGAGGCCTTGCATGTTCCTGTTATTGCCTTGGAAATCTGGCAGGTCATTTGGGACTCTCCGCTTTCCAAGGCCCCGCGACCCGATGGTTTATCATCTGAATTTTATAAAATTTTACAGGATCACATAGTTGGTTCCTTGGAGGCTTACTTCACCGGGATGGTATCTTCGGGGGCCTTACCTGCTCTTGTTAATTGGGCGCATATTGTGTTGATTCTCAAGCCTGACAGGAACCCAGCTTTTGTGGATTCTTATCGTCCCATTTCTTTGATTAATTTCGAGCTTAAACTATTGGCTAAAATTCTGGCTAATCGTTTGGCTGGCTTTCTGCTGGATTTGATTCATGCTGACCAGGTGGAGTTCATTCGGGGTAGATAGGCAGTTTGGAATGTTCAGAAGGTCATGGTGGCTCTGAGTTATAGTGCTACCCACTCCCTCCCTGGTCTACTGATTAGTCTTGATGCCAGCAAAGCATTTGATTGCATGGATTGGGAGTACTTGTTCGCGGTGCTCGAGGGGTATGGGTTGGGAGGTTCTTTTCTGACCATGGTTCGTCTTTTGTATCATCTTCCTAGTTCGGCAGTATTGGTTAATGGTATGGTTTCTGGTTATTTTCCAGTGGAGCGTGGCACCTGTCAGGGTTGTCCTCTTTCCCCTTTATTATTTATTTTATCTTTGGAGCCCTTATTGCGGCAGATTCAGGAGGACAGATCAGTTTTTGGGTTGTCTGTGGGGCGGGAGGAGGTACGTTGTATGGCCTTTGCGGATGATATCTTGCTGTTGTTGATCCAACCAGGTCGGTCTCTTCCATGGGTGTTGCAATTAGTTGGTGATCATGGCAGGGTGTCTGGTTTGGAGTAGAGAATGACACGGGGAAAAAATCTGTCCCCGTCACTGCACCGTCCCCGGCCCACCATCCTCTGCACCGCCCCGTCACCGCCGTTTCTTTCACCGCCCCGTCACCGTCACCGCCATCCCTTTCATCGCCCCGTCACCGCCACTGCCATCCCATTCACCGCCCCGTCCCCGTAGCATCCATATAAGCCTCAGTACTGCGAAACACCATGAAGACAGAAGAGAGTTCTGCCACTACTACTACTGCACTGAGAATCTGTTTCAGTGCCTCTGCCCTGTAGTAAAAACCGAACATAAAATAAATCAATTAACTTGTCCTCCCTTTCAATGACGTGTCCCCCATGTTCACCTATATTTCGAATCAGGTCAATTGTGCACACTAAAAATGCAGGAGAATCTGGAACGTGAGCGCAGGCAGGCAAAAACAGCAGACACCCAACCAACTGCAGTGTTCCGCCATCTCCCTCCCTCCATCTCACCTTAGATGTAGAGTATGCCGGCTTTCTTTTTCGCCCAGCCGCATGTGCGGGTGCTCATTTGTTCAATATTCTCCTCTGACCAACCGGAAACAGGAAGTTGCAAGAAAGGAGAAGATTGATCAATGCGAGTGCGGCTTGGCGAAAAAGAAAGCCGGCATACTCTACATCAATGGTTTTCAACCTTTTTACACCCGTGGACTGGCAGAAATAAAATAATTATTTTGTGGACCGGCAAACTACTAGGACTAAAATTTTAAAACCCTGTTTCCGCCCCATCTCCGCAAGCTCAGTCACCTCAGTAATAGAGAGCTGCATGGGAATGGGGACGACGGGAATCCCGCGGGTTCCCCCTTCGGGTCATGGGGATCCCGTGGGGACGCCCCCTAGGGTTGTGGGAAATCCGTGGGGACGCCCCCTAGGGTCGCGGGGATCCCGTGGGGACGCCTCCGAGGGTTGCGGGGTTCCTGCGGGGCTGGATGTACTAAGTCGTGCGTCTTTTCTCCCTACCTGCTCTGCTTGCAGCACAGAGCCGAACGGAAGTCTTCCCGTCGTCAGCGCTGACGTCGGAGGGGAGGGAGGGCTTAAACAAAGCCAGCCCTCCCTCCCTCCGATGTCAGCGCTGACGTCGGGAAGACTTCCGTTCGGCTCTGTGCTGCAGGCAGGGCAGGTAAGGAGAAGGAGAGTAGAATAGCCTCGCGGCTCGAGTGGCTACCAATGGAGGGGGGCGGTCTGCCCCGGTGCAGCACAGCCGGCCAGGTCCCCTTACTTTTGTGGCGCTTCCCCGACCGACCGACAACAGCCCCGGTCCGACAAACCTCCCTGCCCTTAACCGCGAATCTAAATTATCTTCTTACAGCAGCTGTAAGAAGGAAATTTAGATTCGCGGTTAAGGGCAGGGAGGTTTGTCATACCGGGGCTGTTGTCGGTCGGGGAAGCGCCACAAAAGTAAGGGGACCTGGCCGGCTGTGCTGCACCCGGGGCGGGGAGAGAAGGAGGGGGGAGAAGGATGCTGAAAGGCCATGGGGAAGACGGGGGTGGGTGGGTGGAGAAGGACGCTGAAAGGCCATGGGGGAAGACAGAGAGGGAGAAGGACGCTGAAAGGACATGGGGAAGACAGAGGGGGAAGAAGGATGCTGACAGGACATGGGGAAGATGGGGGGGAGAAGGACGCTGAAAGGAAATGGGGAAGAGAGAGTGGGGAGAAGACGCTGGCAGGGAAGAAGACAGAGATGCCAGACTCTGGGGGGAGCGGAGGGAAGAAGATGGGTGCCAGACCAATTTGGAAGGGGGGAGAAAGGGAGAGGCACAGTAACAGAGCAAATGGAAGACGCAGAAGGAAGAGAGACAGTGGATGGAAGGAACTGAATGAGAACATGAGGAAAGCAGAAACCAGGCAACAAAGGTAGGAAAAGAATTCTATTTCTTTTTTTTTTTTTTGCTTCAGGATAAAGTAGTATATTAGTTGTGTTGATAAAAATTTATAAACAAAAGAGGCTCTGGTAGAAACCCGTTTACAAAGTATGTATTCTTCCCAATTAATATTTCCAAATTAATAAAGTCTTTTTGCTTATTTGTAAATGGGTTTCTACCAGAGCCTTTAATTCAGTAGCATAATTAAATGAAATAACTATTTCTGAAGTTTATAGGGATGGGCGGGGATGGAGGGGACTCCTCACGGGGACGGGCAGGGACGGAGGGGATTCCTCGCGGGGACGGGTGGGGACGGAGGGATTCCTCACGGGAACGGGTGGGATTCCTCACGGGGACGGGTGGGGACGGGTGGAACTTTGGCGGGGACGGGTGGGATTTCTGTCCCCGCGCAACTCTCTAGTCCAAGTTATCCAGAAGTGTAAATCCACTATGAATAGCTGCTGAACTTAAATCCTTTTTAGTTACTATCAAAGGGGCTGAGCCTCAGATCCCCGTGTATTGTATGTGTTTTACAATCACACTAGAAAGGGAATTAACCTCACTGGCTCATGCTCTCCTCCTGCCCTGTTGTTAATCAAAAACACTTATAGTTCTTAAAACAGGGACTTAACTTTTAGATCCCGGGCAGGGTTTGTTGAAAATAGGCAGTGAAAGTCGTTGTTACTCAATCTTTCCTGCTGTCTCTGCTAGTCTCTTCGCCTTTGACTTTGTCCCATCTGACTCGGATTTACTTATCTTTCCATCAAGTCAGTTTGGGCTGGCGGCACCTTGGGATCCTGAGGTGGTGACAGCTATGTGGAATCAGGATCTCTCCCCATCTGAACATATCATGGGCCCCGGAGTTCGTCTTCTTATGAAGCATCTTCTTCGGATGACTCGTTCTGTGGAACTGCAGGAGCAGCACTTCAAGTTTCTTTTGCGGCTGTATGTCTCCCCATTCCGGGCCTATGTTTCTGGATATGCCTCTCATGCTCGGTGTCCTAGGTGCAAGTCCACCTCTGCAGGCTTGCTTCACATGTTTTGGTCTTGTGACCGTATTCAAACAGTTTGGTCTTTTGTAGCACTGTACCTGCAGTCTGCTCTGTGCAAGCAGATTCCCTTGAGGGCAGACGTTCTGCTCTTTTCTCAGGGGGTTCATTTGGGTTTGTCTAGAGGGGGCAACATGTTATTGCAAAAGGCCTCCTTGTTGGCCCAGAAGTGTAACCTTCTGTTGTGGCGCCAAGCTGAAGTGCCTACCTTACTACGTGGAGAAATGAATTGTTTACTTTATTGAAATTTGAATATCTGGATGTTCAGAGGGGAGGTCCTGGGCCATGGAGGAAATTCAGGAGAATATGGGCTCCCGTTTGGGAGGGATTGTCCCCTAGAACTCAAAGTTCTTTATTGAACTTTTGACACTGGAGTGCGGGGGGAGGGCTTGGGGGGATTCTGGTGGTGGTGGGGGGTTGGTTTCTGTGGGTCTTCATGAAGGAATGATGCGAAAGACCTGACTGTTCCTGCTATTTCTCTTGTTAGTTGTTGTTGGTTTGTTGTTGTATTGCTTGTATTTATATACCCGAAAATTTAATAAAAATGATTTAAAAAAAAACAAACCCCAAAAAACTGTTTATCCATGGGGAAAAAATTGCCCCCTCCTCAGAGGGGAAAAAAGGCACAGCTAGAGCAGGTCCAGGGAGAATCAGCAGAAGAATGTTATGAATCTCAGCATGCACTTTATCCTGAATAGTTTCCATCTGCACAATATACGATCCATAGGAACCAATTTTTCAAAATGATTAGGAGTTCTAAACCCAATAAAAATTACCTGTCTGGATAGTCAAGAAGTTTGCTCAGTATTGGGAGTGCTCAAACATCCACAGAGCTGGCTCCTATGATAGGATTCCCCAACCATCACTTTTGCAGCTCTTTGTGACTCTAGGCAAGTCACTTAACCCTTCATTGCCAAGGTACAAAATAAGTACCTGTAGAGGTGGTATATCAAATCTCATCTCCTTTTCTTTCTGAAAGGGAAACCCCATTAGGAGCTTCCTTTGATTGAAGTCTACAAAATCCTGAGTAGAGTAGAACAGGTACAAGTGGATTGATTTTTCACTCTGTCAAAAATTACAAAGACTAGGGGACACTCGAAGTTACTTTTAAAACCAATAGGAGGAAATTTTTTCCCACTCGGAGAATATTTAAGCTCTGGAACATGTTGCCAGAGGATGTGGTAAGAGCGGATAGCGTAGCTGGTTTTAAGAAAGGTTTGGACAAGTTCTTGGAGGAAAAGTCCATAGTCTGTTGTTGAGAAAAACATGGGGGAAGCCACTGTTTGCCCTGTATCGGTAGCATGGAATATTGCTACTCCTTGGGTTTTGGCCAGGTATTAATGACCTGGATTGGCCACCGTGAGAACGGGCTACTGAGCTTTATGGACCATGGGTCTGACCCAATAAAGCTATTCTTATGTTCGTAATTCATTTCCAGACCCACATATACCATGTGCCCACAGGTCTGCAAGCTACCGTAAGCAGGTGGCCTGAAAATTGCCCTCCCTCTGTAGTTGCCCTCCTTATACTCTTCTAAGGATGTCTCCTAAATGTGAGCTGTACGTACTTGCACTTGTGATGCACCTAAACAAAAAAGGAAAAAAATATTGCAAATATCTGTTGTACGTGAAAGCACAGTTACTTACCATAACAGGTGTTATCCAGGGACAGCAGGCATATATTCTCACATGTGGGTGACGTCATCTACGGAGCCCCGATGCGGAAGCATTTTCAAGCAAACTTGATTGAAGATTTAAGTTTGCTCTGCTGCTCCACGCATGCGTGCCTTCCTGCTCCACTAGGGGGCGCATCCCCTCGTGGTCTCCAGTTCACTTAACTAGCAAAGAAGCCAACCTCGGGGAGGTGGGCGGGTTGTGAAATATATGCCTGCTGTCCCTGGATAACACCTGTTACGGTAAGTAACTGTGCTTTATCCCAGGACAAGCAGGCATGATTTTCTCACATGTGGGTGACCTCCAAGCTAACTGAAAAGAGATGGAGGGAAGTTGGCAATTTAAGCAAATAGATTTCGCAATACCGATTGGCCGAACCGGCCATCGCTTCTGGACAGTGAGTCCAGACAGTAGTGGGAGGTGAAAGTATGAACCGAAGACCACGTGGCAACCTTGCAGATTTCCTCAATAGGTGTGGACCTGAGGAACGCTACGGAGGCTGCCATCGCTCGGACCTTGTGTCCTGTTACTCGACCATGCAGCGCGAGACCAGCCTGAGCGTAGCAAAAGGTGATGCAATTGGCCAACCAGTTGGACAAGGTGCGCTTGGAAACTGGGTGGCCTAACCAGTTTGGGTCGAAGGACAAAAACAATTGTGGGACTTTCCGATGTGGTTGAGTGCGTTGGAGGTAAAAGGCCAACGCTCTCTTACAGTCAAGAGTGTGAAGCGCCACCTCTCCGGGGTGAGAGTGGGGCTTGGGAAAAAACACGGGCAAGACGATGGACTGATTGAGGTGAAAATCAGACACTACTTTAGGCAAGAACTTTGGATGTGTGCGGAGTACCACCTTGTCATGGTGGAAAACAGTGAAGGGTGGGTCCGCTACCAGAGCCTGTAGCTCACTAACTCGCCGGGCGGAAGTGAGTGCAAGCAGGAAAATCACCTTCCACGTGAGGAATTTAGGATGGCATTTGTCTAGGGGCTCAAATGGAGGTTTCATTAGTTAAGCCAGAACCACGTTAAGGTCCCAAACCACCGGAGGGGGTTTGAGAGGAGGGTGGACATTCAGAAGACCCTTCATGAAGCGAGAGACTAAGGGATGGAGCGAGAGGGCTTTTCCTTCCAGGGGCTGATGTAAGGCCGCAATCGCACTGAGATGTACTCGAATGGAGTTGGTCTTTAGGCCGGAGTGAGATAATTGAAGTAAATAGTCAAGGAACAGAGGGACGGGGACCGACACCGGGTCCTGGCTGTGAGAGGAGCACCAGGCTGAGCATCTGGTCCACTTTTGAGAATAGCAGGTTCTCGTCGAGGTCTTTCTAGAGGCCTCCAATATCTCCTTGACTGATTGAGACACGGGGAGAGAAGTCAGGGGGAAAGAAACCAAGCATTCAGATGAAGAGATTGAAGATTGGGATGTAACAGCGAACCCTGACTCTGTGATAGTAGAGAGGGAAACCGAGGCAGAGGCAGTGGATCTCTGACACTGAGTTGAAGTAGAAGGGAAAACCAAGGCTGGCGTGGCCAGCGAGGAGCAATCAGGATCAGAGTGGCTTTCACCGTTTTCAGGTGGACCAGCGTCCGCAGGATCAGAGGGAACGGCGGAAACGCGTACAGAAACCTTCCTTCCCAGTCGAGGAGGAAGGCGTCGGCCTCGAGCCGGTCCAGGGAGTGTATCCGGGAGCAGAAGAGGGGCAGTTTGTGATTGTCGGGGGATGCGAACAGATCTATTTGCGGCGTCCCCCACTTTTCGAACACCTGTCGTAGGGTCTGAGAGTGCAGTGACCACTCGTGTGGCTGGAGGAGGCGGCTGAGTCTGTCCGCCAGACAGTTTTGTTCTCCTTGTATGTACACCGCTTGAAGGAAGATGTTGTTGGAGATTGCCCATTTCCAGAGGCGCATGGCTTCCCGACAGAGGGACCAAGACCCTGTCCCCCCTTGTTTGTTTACGTAGTACATTGCTACCTGGTTGTCGGTTCGGATGAGAACCACCCGGTCGTGAAGCAGATGTTGAAAAGCTACAGCTGCGAGATAGATGGCCCGGAGCTCTAGCACGTTGATGTGACAGTGGTGGTCTTCTGCTGACCACATCCCCTGAGTGCGGAGGCCGTCCAGGTGGGTTCCCCAAGCGTACTCCGACGAGTCTGTGGTGAGTACCTTGCTGTGAGGAGGGGCGAGGAAGAGCAAACCTTTGGAAAGATTTGAAAAGTCGGCCCACCAGCGGAGCGATTGTTGCAAGGAAGGAGTCACTGTCACGGGACGATCGATCGGGTCCCGTCTTGACGCCATTGAGAGGCCAGGGTCCATTGAGGGATTCTCAGATGGAGACAGGCGAAGGGTGTGACATGGACGGTGGAGGCCATGTGGCCCAGGAGAGTCATCATCTGTCGAGCTGATACCGAGGTCATCAGTGAGATCCTTCGGCTCAGTCTTACTAACGCCTCTAGACGCGGAGGGGGGAGGAAGGAACGGAGGCGAACCGTGTCCAGCGTGGCCCCGATGAATTGTATGGACTGCGAGGGGCGTAGTTGGGATTTTGGGAAGTTTATCTCGAACCCCAGATTCTGTAGGTAGATAATAGTCTGTTGGGTTGCTGAGATAACCCCTTCCCTGGATGGGTCTTTGATCAGCCAGTCGTCCAGGTAGGGGAAAACCTGAAGACCCTGGGAGCGTAAGGTATCTGCGACCACCACGAGGCACTTGGTGAAGACCCGAGGTGACGATGCTAGGCTGAAGGGGAGGACTCGGTATTGCAGGTGCAGGTCTCCCACCTGGAAACACAAGAACTTGCGGTGAGCGGGGTGCACTGGAACATGTGTGTACGCCTCCTTCAGATCGAGGGAGCAGAGCCAGTCGCCCTCGTCGATCAGGGGGTAGAGTGTTGGCAGGGAAAGCATCCAAAATTTTTCCCGTACCAGAAATTTGTTGAGGCGTCTCAAGTCTAGTATTGGGCGAAGGTCTCCCGTTTTTTTCGGTACCAGGAAGTAACGGGAGTAGAAGCCCTTCCCCCGTTGGCCGGGGGAACCTCCTCCACTGCTCTCAGGTGAAGCAGATCTCGAGCTTCGGAGAGGAGTAGGGGTAGCTGCGTCCGGTTGGGAGGGCAATTCCTTGGGGGGTTGTCTGGAGGAATGGCCCGAAAGTTGAGAGAGTATCCTGATGAGATCATGCCAAGGACCCATGCGTCCGACGTGACTTGTTCCCAGCGAGGGTAAAAGACCTTGAGGCGACCCCCGATGGGAAGGAGGCCTGGGACTATAGCGGAGGGGGCCCGCCCCCTTCCGCGTATCCCGTCAAAAGGATGGGGACGATTTGGTAGTCGCTGGCGGTTGGGACTTGGGCGGGGTCCGATGGTGGGCTTGCGGGCGCCTGGGCGGAGGCCGCGAGAAGGCAGGAATTGATTTTTGTGGGTAGCGGCGCGGAGGGGCCCTGAACGGCCTGGTCGTGGACGGTTTAGGCTTTTGCCGCACGAGGGAGGCAAACGAGCGTTCGTGTTCGGAGAGGCGTTTTGTAGCCGCCTCGATAGTGTCATCGAACAGTTCTTTACCCACGCAGGGGAGGTTAGCCAACCGGTCCTGTAAGTTGGGGTCCATGTCGACCAGGCGCAACCAAGCTAGTTGGCGCATGGCGATAGCAAAGGCTGCCTCTCTGGAGGAGAGTTCGAAGCCATCGTAGGCCGCGTGGAATAGATGGAGGCGTAGGTTGGAGAGGGACTCTGCAAGCAGGCTGAACGCTCCTTGGCGGGAGGCCGGTAAGTCAGTCTCAAAGGCTCTCAGTAGTCCAATGAGATGTTTGAGATAGGATGTGAAGGTGAAAGTGTAGCTTTGCACCCTAGAGGCCATCATCGCATTTTGATATAGTCTCCTGCCGAACTTGTCTAGGGTTCGGCCTTCTCGGCCTGGGGGGACCGCCGCTGAGACCCTGGAGGGGTGAGCCTTCTTCAAGGAGGATTCTACCAACAGCGACTGGTGGGAGAGCTGCGGTTGTTCAAATCCCGGGAAGGGTACTGTACGGTACTTAGCCTCCATTTTATAGGGTACTGCTGTGACCATATAGGGGGTCTCGAGGTTTCTGAAGAAAGCCTGTTGGAGTACCGGGTTAGGCGGTAAGCGAAGGGACTCTCTGGGCAGTAATGGCATATCCAGCTCCGCTCGAAGGGACTCTCTGGGCAGTGATGGCATATCCAGCTCCGCTAGGTACTCTTTAGAGTATCTGGAGTCGGACTGGAGGTCTAAGTCCAAAGCGTGGCCCATGTCCTGGACAAAGCGAGAGAAGGATGGGCGGGATGTTCCCGAGGCCCCTTGCGGGGTCGGTGAACGAGACCTCTGTCGGGTGGAGAAGGATGGGGAGGCTTCCCTCGAGTATCGAGGCTCCTGCTCTGATCCACGCTCTGAGACCGGGGAAGCACTATGAAAGTGTTCCGGGGTCGTGGATCTCCGCTGTCTCGAGGAGCCCCTCGGAGACGATGCCGGGGTTCGGGGTACCGATCGATGACGAATTGGTGACCTCGACCCGGACTCCCTCAGTGAAAGTCTGAAACCTCGGATCGGGGCCCCGGTCCGAGGGGGAGTTCGGAGGATGCGCAGGTTGGAGAGTGATAGCTCCGTCACCCTCAGCGGTCCCGTACGAGGTGTAGGTGAACGGCCTCGTAGAGTGGGGGAACCTCGGGCCTTCTTGAAGGTACGGCGGTTCGAGGTTTCTGTCGTTTTAGCACGACGTTTTGCCCCGCGGCGGTCTGTGGAGGGAGAGCGCCTTGGGTGTCTCAGCGAGGAGTCCGAGGATGGGATGCGGCGAAGCTTGCGCGCTTTTCCTCGAGGTGGCTCAACGCGAGGCTCAGGCTGGTCTGGCACATGCGGGGTCGAGGTCGAGGCCGGTTGTAGATGGGCCATTGCAGTGGACAGCTCCGATGAAATCATCGCTCGGAGTAGGTCCTGGAAAATGGGCACGGACAGCATCGAGGGCATGTCCACTGCCTCGGTGCGCTCCACCGGGGGCGACCTCGTATCAGAGTATTCCCGTGTGGTGGAGGCACGGCCCGAAGGCTTGGAGGGCTTCGCCGGGGCTGTGAGCATGGGACTTCCGCCATGCGTCGCCAGTGTCCCCGAGGCTGGCTTCTTCGCTGTTGCGGAACCTGAAGAGGGAAGAGGGGACTTACCTGGAGCCGAGGCTTTCTGTTGTCCCGAGGACTTCAGATTCGAGTCTCGAGGCGATGCCGAGGTATTCGGGGCCGAGGTCAAGGCCGGGGCCGACCTCGAGGCCAAGGTAAAGGGTTGGTCGGCGGCGAAGAGAACCGCCATGCGGGCTTTTCTTCGGCGGAGGGCCCGGTTCTGGAAAGTAGCACACTGGGGGCAGGAGTCGGTTGGATGAGCGGCCCCCAGGCAGAGGATGCACCGGCGATGCGGGTCTGTGATGGAAAGAAGCCGCTCGCACCGGGTGCACTTTTTAAAGCCGGTCAAAGGCCGGGACATAGAATCGAAAGTGGCCGCGGCTCGAGTAGCCACGCGGCCACGGGGACCCGGAAGCCTCCGGGTCGGTTCAAAAACGAAGCAGGAACAAGTTGAACAAGAAAAAATTTGCGCACAGCGACTTAATCGAGAAAAAAATAAGAAAATCGCGGTGCTAGAAGGCAGTTGGGGCAGAGCCTGAAAAAACACGACTTCTAGGCTCAGTGGAAAATTTTGAACTGGAGACCATGAGGATATGCGCCCCCTAGTGGAGCAGGAAGGCACGCATGCGTGGAGCAGCAGAGCAAACTTAAATCTTCAATCAAGTTTGCTTGAAAATGCTTCCGCATCGGGGCTCCGTAGATGACGTCACCCACATGTGAGAATATCATGCCTGCTTGTCCTGGGATAAACACATTTTTGCTTCCAGACTGATGCTATTTCCACAAAATTATTCATAGAACACATATATCGAAATGTATTTCATTTGGTTTGGAAAAGAAAAATTTCCCTCCTTTTACATGCAATGGAGGTGCCTTCCATCTCATCTCTCTGACAGCATGAAAGAGGTTGGTTGCAGGAAATAGAAGAGAAAATAGGGTTAAAAAGCTGTTATCTCCTCTTGTTTTAAATTCTTTCTTAATTGATGGGAAGGATAAAGCCTGGATCAGCATTCAACTTTACCTTCATCCCCACCTACCAGGCTAGCTGTAAACTATTATTATATATATTATTAGCACCTGGCGAACCCCCTGACCATTTTGGGCCCTAGGCACGTGCCTACTGGACCTACCCTTTAATCCTGCCCTGCCTGCTGCCTGTCAGGGAGTCCAGTGTCTATGCAAGACCCGGCACTAGCGCTAGTTTAACTGACGCAGAGCCTTCGAGTCTTATCGCTTGTGAGGCCCTGTTGGTACGCAAATGTGTCAAAGTGGGTGGAGCCACCCGGGCCTTCCCAAGCACGTGGACTTGAAGGCTCCTCGGTGGAGGGGGGCATGCCACTGAAGGAAGGAGGGGTGGGACCCTTATCTGCCGTCTATTTCTATGTTTCTATACAAACCTAAATTTGTGCAGATTATTGTTTCTCCTGTCCAGCTGTGAACAGTAACCATGAATGTACCTGAGAATGTACCATGGTTTTGCTTTCACTTCCTGCTGGGTGAGGTAGCTTTGTCTTCTTCCTTTCTTGAGCCTCTACTTCTCCAGGTTGCCATCACTAGTCCAGCGACCTTTTATCTACCATTCCCTTGCCTTCTCTTGTTACTGCGTTCTGTATCCTAAGTACCCATAGAATCTGTCATAGATTTGGTTACTATGCCCCCTGCTGGTAAACCTTTCTCAGTACAGAAAATAAATAAAACCAGAAAGAAAATAAAATAATACCTTTTATATTGGACTAATGTAATACATTTTTTTATTAGTTTTCTTCCTCAGATCAGAAACCTCATCAAAAATGTTTTATGTTAGTACAATAAAAAAGGTTTCATCTTCTTTTCTTTGTTTTATTTCTGTTTATTACATTTAGAAATGGACTAATATGGCCATAGGCGTTGGAATGGGGGGGAGAGCCAAGGGTGTCATGACACTCCTTTAAATCAGAGCCAGGCACCCCCCCCCCCACTAAACCAATGTTCTCTCTAAGCTGTGCATCCTGTGGGGTCAAGACCATCACCTTCTTCCTCCCATGCCACTCTCCCACCCTCTGCTGCTTTTCTGAATCAGAAGCAGTAGTGGCAAAGTGATTGTGGGACCTTCTTGTACATGCCTGAGGCTGCCGGCTCTGCCCTGGAACAAGAAGTGACATCAGTGGGGGGCAGGCTGGCAGCCACGGGCATGTACATGAAGGTTCTGCAAGCGCTTTGTTTCAGTTTGCTGCTGCTGCTGCTCCTGATTCAGGAAAGCAGCAGCGGTGGTGGGGATGCAAGGAAGCAGACACTAGTGGAAGTGGGGTGGGGGCAGAGAGGTGGGCAGATGCTGGTAGAAGTGGAGTGGGAGAAAGAAAGTGGGGGTAGACGTTGGATGGAAGTGGGGAGAGAGGGGCAGCCACTGAATGGAAGTGGGGAGAAGAGAGAGGAGCAGCCGCTGATGGAAGTGGAGAGAAGAGAGAGGGGCAAAATCTGGATAGAAGTGAGGAGAAGAGAGAGGGGCAGACGCTGGATGGAAGTGAGGAGAAGAGAGAGGGGCAGATGCTGGATGGAAGTGAGGAGAAGAGAGAAGGACAGATGCTGGATGGAAGTGAGGAGAAGAGAGAAGGACAGATGCTGGATGGAAGTGAGGAGAAGAGAGAGGGGCAGATGCTGGATGGAAGTGAGGAGAAGAGAGAGGGGCAGATGCTGGATGGAAGTGAGGAGAAGAGAGAAGGACAGATGCTGGATGGAAGTGAGGAGAAGAGAGAGGGGCAGATGCTGGATGGAAGTGAGGAGAAGAGAGAGGGGCAGATGCTGGATGGAAGTGAGGAGAAGAGAGAGGGGCAGATGCTGGATGGAAGTGAGAAGAGAGAGGGACAGATGCTGGATGGAAGTGAGGAGAAGAGAGAGGGACAGATGCTGGTAGAAGTGGAGTGGGAGAAAGAAAGTGGGGGTAGACGTTGGATGGAAGTGGGGATAGAGGGGCAGCCACTGAATGGAAGTGGGGAGAAGAGAGAGGAGCAGCCGCTGATGGAAGTGGAGAGAAGAGAGAGGGGCAAAATCTGGATGGAAGTGAGGAGAAGAGAGAGGGACAGATGCTGGATGGAAGTGCGAAGGAGAGAGAGGGGCAGACGCTGGATGGAAGTGCGAAGGAGAGAGAGGGGCAGACGCTGGATGGAAGTGCGAAGGAGAGAGAGGGGCAGACGCTGGATGGAAGTGAGGAGAAGAGAGAGGAGCAGACGCTGGATGGAAATGGGGAGTAAAGAAAGGGGCAGACGCTGGATGGAAATAGGGAGAATAGAAAAGAGGCGGACACTGGATGGAAATGGGGAGAAGAGAGAGGCGCATAAATGGTACCTAAATTTCAAATCCCTTTACAGAATTGCCCTTATATAGCCTGTAGAAATGAACAGTATTTAAAATAGGGTCTTATTACCATACAGTAATATGGTCTCTCATTCCTCATTTTTTGATCTCCTTTCTTCAGTCAGGTACACTCCTCTGTTATTTTCCTCTCTATTTCTTTCAAGTGCATTTTTTCTTTCTTGTCTTGTTCTTGCATTTGTCCCCTCTCTTTCCCTCTGGCTATCCTCATGTCTCATGAACTACATTTTTTTCCTCTCTTTTCTGTAACCAATGGCTGTCTCTCTCCCTTTCTTCCATGTGTATATGATGTTACCTCCCCCTCTCTTTTCTCCATGTGTACATGTCCTCAGTTTCAGCTTGTGATAGTTTCTTCTGTACTCCATAGTCTCATTGCCTTCCTTTTATCTGTCTGTGCAGCTTGAGCAAGGGACATGACGCCTCTTGAAAGCTCAAGGTTTGAAAATAATAAAAAAATGTAAAATTTCACTAATGTAAAGTTACCAGTAAGTTTTATTGGTTTTTTTCTCCAATCATGGCACACCAAAAGAATACAGCATAAATGCATTAGCCATTACATTAGTGGGAGATCGTTATAGTTGCCAAAATGCTGGCTTTCTAATAACGAGCTCACTTCAGGATCTCATGACCCTCTATTATATACTTTTGGCTCATTGTGACATCATCAGTCTCTCAACCAATAACAATTAACAAAAGAGGTGTTTCAAATTAGACAAAGACAAAAGTTTCAGAAAAGTACATTTGTTTGTTTATAGTCGTTTCTGAATATAAATCATAATTTTCACAAAAGTATATTAATAGAAATTATTTGTTAAAAAGATGCTGAAATGTTCTCAGCCCTATGAACCATGCTGAAAATTAGTCAGCCTTAGAGGAAAAGAGGACTCTCCCTAAACTGACAGGTTCAAATTACATAGCTATTACACAGAAGCCTTCCTAGAAAAGGAGGAGGAGGGGCTGGTCTCCCCCTCTCTTCACTAGAAACTGTTACTCATTTCCAAATGTTTTAGGAATTCTTTAGATTGCAAAGATACACAACATGCTTTTCCAAAACCCATTCTTTTGTTCAATACACAGTCATACAATCACACCAGGGGTCCCCATTCGTTCATAACTTGATTCATTCATTCATAATTTTCATTCATAACTATATTTAATTCCTGTTATATCTTAGTTTGGGACACGTTATCTTCCTAATCAGTCTAAAGCACAGCTGGTATTAATTAACACCACGATGCTGGGAACAAAGACTTGGAAAACAAAATGGATTCCAAAGACTGAGAAGATATAAAAAAGACAGAGAACCAAGATGGATTCCATGTATCCTCTGGTTTCCTTCATGATCTGGCCCAACAGCAAAGTACATAAAAAGAACACCATTTTTCCCCTTATATTAATCTGTAGTGTGTTTTTCTGGCTTTAGCTACATTTATATTTAGATTTTTATTCACCAGTTTGTCGTACGCTTCTATTGGGCATGGTTAACTAACACATATGCTTGTATCTAACTAGAATTACCCAGAATCATACGAAAAACAGGCACTTTTGTAGAAAAACTCCACAAAATTACTGCACTATCATGTTCTGATATCCATTCCATTACCGTCCCATAAACATCACCCCCTACTGGCCACGAGCCACTACTCCTCAAGCTGTCATCAGAAAGTCTCCACCTGTGTGAACATAAAACTCTACAAGCTCCAGACCATTGATTGGATGACGAAAACTTCAATGTGTGGCTCACCTAGTTCATTGAACGGTCCCATGATATAGAGAAAATTGTGCTCATCGATGTAGTTCTCACTGTAGTCCTTTACCCACACAGCCTGCATGTGCTGAGCAATGCTACTCAGGCATACAGACTTCAAAGAAGGCACTCCTTTCTTCTTTGGCATCTTCTTGTCCTGTAAAATCAGAGTACAAATAAAGGAATAGATGAGACATTATCATAACAAAACCCTCCAATAGACAGCTCAGAAGGAAAAATTGTGTAAACAATTATGGTGCCAAAGAGATACTCATTTTTGTCTTTCTTAAATACCTGTTTTTCCAAAAATATATTTAATCCAAACTTTAACAGTAGCTACATAGGAAGAGCAGAAGTGGAGCAGAAGCGGACAATTTGTTGTTGTGGGGAGATGTAAACAGATCCACTTGAGGAGTCCCCCATTGAGAAAAAATGGGATGGAGAGCTGTTGAGTATCCATTTGTGAGGTTTAAGAATTCTGTTCAGTTTGTCTTCCAAGAAATTCTGTTCCCTTTGAATATAGATTACTTTGAGAAATATGTGAGATGTGATTGTCCGTGCGGATTAGAAGGACATGATTGACTACCAAATGCTGAAAGGCTCTGAGAGCATAGTAAATTAAATGGCTCGGGGGGGGGGGGGGGGGTTGTAAGACTAGTTAAGTCTGGGTTATAAGAACCCAAGCCCAGACTCTGATTGTCATCACTTCTTTTTCTGATTTCGCTGTTTGCATTTGAGTATATTGGAAAATGTTGTATCTGCTGGTTTTTGGGGTTTTTTTATATAAATCTTTATTGATTTTTAAACTTTGACAATGCAATACAATTATCTGAACATAAATATTTCATAAAACGCATTATTAAACATACAATTTATACTTAGAACAATCATTTTCTCCCCCCCTTACCAAATTACTACAATAAGAGTGCTGTTGCTGCTGACGTTGCTTGAAGGAGGTTTGTTGGTCATCTCGCGGTGGAAGGGTTGGCGGGGTTCGCATGGGAGGGAGAGACGGATCAGCGGGAGCTTGGCTAGGGGGGAGGCAACGACGATGCTGCTGCCAACGAATCCAACAAAGGTGAGGGTGATGGGCTAGGTAGGGGGAGAAATGCCTGGACCACGAAGACCCAAACGTCCCTAAAGCACCACACTGGCGAACCCCCTGACCATTTTGGGCCCTAGGCACATGCCTACTGGACCTACCCTTTAATCCTGCCCTGCCTGCTGCCTGTCAGGGAGTCCAGTGTCTATGCAAGACCCGGCACTAGCGCTAGTTTAACTGACGCAGAGCCTTCGAGTCTTATCGCTTGTGAGGCCCTGTTGGTACGCAAATGTGTCAAAGTGGGTGGAGCCACCCGGGCCTTCCCAAGCACGTGGACTTGAAGGCTCCTCGGTGGAGGGGGGCATGCCACTGAAGGAAGGAGGGGTGGGACACCCGTGCCACATACCACCCACAAGTGGCTCACGTAACTGGTATACAGGAAGCATGGTGGGGGAGAAAGGGAAGGCACTAGGCACTTCCTTAGTAGACAATAAGATTTATCTTGGATATGGGAGATTTTCTTAAGCATAGATTGGTGAGACTAGTCAGAGTTGTGAGACAATGGTGGTGTGGTCAAAATAGCCTGGGAGCTAATGTCATAGGGTGAGGGTGAGAAGTAGCTTAGAAAAGTAGGCTTACCAGGAAAGTCCTTGCACGAGAGGCACCAAGGGTAAGAAGGCAGGGTTTAGGAAAGGGTAAAAAATAAATCTATTCCCACTAGAAAAATAGGAAAGAAAATGAGTAATAGACTTTTAAGCATCATTTTAATTGAGAATCAGGGCTCCAGTGCGAGTGGCTAGGAGTTAGTGACAGGTTTTGTGTTGTTGGGAAGGGCAAACTGAACCTACTGGAGACACTGACCCTGGAAACAGAGACACGTAATATATTCCTGACTGAAAAGTCCAGATCAGGAGGTGCTCAATATTTTCCAAAAGGGGTAATTCAATAAATTCCATCTCAGTAAGGCATGGAGATGCTGTACGCTAAGCGCAAATTCTATATTGGCAATTCTGCATGTAATTGCTATTATAGTGTGTGGTGCAGTGTGGCTGCAGAGGTTGGAGCTACAGCCTCAGCACCCTGGGATTGTGGGTTTAAACCCCACGCTGCTCCCTGTGACCATGGGCAAGTCACTCAGTCCTCCATAGCCCCAGGTATGTTAGATAGATTGTGAGCCCACCGGAACAGATAGGGAAAATGCTTAAGTACCTGATTGTAAAACCGCTTAGATAACCTTGATAGGCGGAATATAAAAAAACCTAATAAACTTGAAACTTGTAAATTGGTATTTATGCACCAGCATTTAGGTGTGGCTGCTTATACCATGTCAGTGGCTACTGTACAGCTCAACAGGTGTCAGTGAGAAACCCCAATATTGAGCAAACTCCTTTGTTGTGATCAGGGAAAGATAATTTGTGTAGTGTTTGGCATCCCAATCTTTTCAAAATATTGGTGCCTATGCTGGTGGTGGAGACAAAGACTGTGTCTGAATTCAAAAAAGCATGAAACATGTACATGGAATTTCTTAGGGAGAGGAGGAGATAATGGATGCTGAGGATAGGCAGACTGCATGGGCCATTTGGCTTTTATCTAACATCTTATTTCTATAAGAAAAAACTTCCTTTGTACTGTTAAAACGGGGAGAGGGGAAAACTACCAGATTATAAGCAGTTCTAGTTCATGAGATGGCGATTTTTCAGGCTCTCTCTAAATCTTTCAGTATTTACTTATTCAAGTGAAAGGTTTGTTTCCCAGATTGAACAGGAAACAGAGAAACACCTCCCACTGACAAGTAATTGAGTTAAAGTAAGCTGGAACTGGTAGGAAAATGTTTTTGGGTTGTTGTTGGGGTTTTTTTTTTGCCAAATATAAGTGTCTGCTGCTAACATTGAGCAGGACATTTAGAAAAAGGAGACTGAAAGCCATGGTGTAAAAGATTATTACAGCCTTCTCTATCTTGATGTGACAGACTCCTGATTTGTGACAAGTTCACAATGAGAGAGAGAGAGAGAGAAATACAATTCAACAAAATCAATGGCTAGAGGAGAGCCACAGTACTCACAGCAAGGATTTCCTCTTGCTTGCTTTTCAGGCCTTTTTCTTCCACTTCCTGCTCTGATATCACAGACCCCACCTTCTATAGGGAGGAGGTTACAGCAGGCAGGCAGTCTGGCAGTTAACTGGCGATTTCATAACTTCCACTGCTGTGAGGGATGTGAATGCTATAATTGCATAGACCATTTTAACGTGTAGGGTATCAGATTATATGCATCTGGGATATTTCAAATTTTATTGTCAGTACACAAGCACATGTGTGCAGTGGTCAAACTGTGTTTCTGAATGATTACTTTCTTGCCCTTCAGAATAATGCTTTATGCTAATGCTTTATGCTTATGCTGTATGTACTGATATAGTGAGAAATAACTAATACACATCTACCTCCATATTTGTGGGTTTGGAATTTACGACTTCAGTTATTTGCAGTTTTTGTCTGGGTGACACACCCTTGCCTCCCAGACCTCTCCACTTACTTACTTTTTAAAACCTAGTGGTCTAGCAGTGAAGCAGGGCAGGAGCGATTGTCCTATGCTCCTGCCCTGTGCAAAACTGGAAACAAAAATGATTGCTGTGAGTTCCCATGGTCTCGCGGGAACTCATGGCAATCAAGATCGCTCCTTCTCCGCTTCACTAAGAGACCACTAGGCTTTAAAAAGTAAGTACAGTGGAGAGGTCTGGAAGGTGGGAGGGAGGCGGGGTGGGTCAGAGTCAGCCCTAAAGTTATTTGTGGTTTTTTGGTATTCTTGGGCCGACATTGCCCCTAACCCCCGCGAATATGGAGGGGGATGTGTAATACTCTCTCAGATCATGTATCAAAATTAGTGTCTTCATGTTTCTATTACCTATGCCAGCTACTATATGCGTTTGTGTTATCCTGCTTAGACTCTCGCAACACGCTACTAGTAAGCTTACCTGAAAAAAATGTCTACCATCTCCAAGGCATGCAAAACGCTGCAATCCGACTCCTGAAAAACATGGACTTACACGACCATGTCACCACTGCACTAAGATCCATGCACTGGCTGCCTATCCAAAAATGATGCGTTTTTAAAGCCCTGGTTCTAGCTTTCAAGACATTCCACAAGATGACACCAAGTTACATAGCATCAAAACTACAAATTTATGTCCCCAACCGATCACTGAGATCCCAAGCAGAAAAATGGCAAGCCATTCCACCCAGTCACTCACTCACATCTGAAACAGCCGGAAATGCTTATTCCCATTTCATACCCAGATTATGGCACACCATCCCCCCATCTGTCAGATCTTTAAACAGTCTATGGAACTTCAGGAAAGCCGGGAAAACCTTCCTCTTTACAAACCCAGCTCCTTAGCTTACATCTGCATCCCTGACTGTTGTGTTGTACCAATTGTTGTATTTTTTAATGCACTTTGTGTATATTTTAAAATAAATAAAGAATTTAAAAAAAAATAAATTTTAAGGTCATAAGAGTCATAAGAGGTGGTGGGCTAACCTATTCTGGGCATCTTGGACCATGTTGTAATTTCTCAGTCTATGCTATTTTTATTTTATATTTGGCTTTTTTATCAGTCTGTGTACACATTATCTCCTCAAAACATTTCACCTACAGCAGACATGTCAAACACTGGCCCGCGGGCCAAATCTGGCCCTCGGTGTGTTAAAAATTGGCCCGCCAGACATTTTAAATTTTATGGTAAATCTGGCCTGCCAGCACAAACTGTTGCCCTCGCTGTTGCTCTTCACTCGCATCTGCCTTCACCTGGTCTCCTCTTCAAAGCAGCCTGCTGAGGATCGCCGGATGGATGTAGCGAACCTCACAGGCCACTGTCCATCTCAGTAGCGCGTTTCCTCTGACATGATCCCGTACGTCAGATGAGGGGCAGGATCACTTCAGAGGAAACATGCTACCGAGGTGGACAGCGGCCTGCGAGGTTCGCTACATCCATCCGGCGATCCTCAGCAGGCTGCTTTGAAGAGGAGACCAGGTGAAGGCAGATGCGAGTGAAGAGCAACAGCGAGGGCAACAGTTTGTGCTGGCAGGCCAGATTTACCATAAAATTTAAAATGTCTGGCGGGCCAATTTTTAACACACCGAGGGCCAGATTTGGCCCGCGGGCCAGTGTTTGACATGTCTGCTGTAGGTGAAATGTTTTGAGGAGATAATGTGTACACAGACTGATAAAAAAGCCAAATATAAAATAAAAATAGCATAGACTGAGAAATTACAACATGGTCCAAGATGCCCAGAATAGGTTAGCCCACCACCTCTTATGACTCGTAATTATTGCTACCTTAAAATTTATTTTTTTTTAAATTCTTTATTTATTTTAAAATATACACAAAGTGCATTAAAAAATACAACAATTGGTACAATACAACAGTCAGGGATGCAGATGTAAGCTAAGGAGCTGGGTTTGTAAAGAGGAAGGTTTTCCCGGCTTTCCTGAAGTTCCATAGACTGTTTAAAGATCTGACAGATGGGGGGATGATGTGCCATAATCTGGGTATGAAATGGGAATAAGCATTTCCGGCTGTTTCAGATGTGAGTGAGTGACTGGGTGGAATGGCTTGCCATTTTTCTGCTTGGGATCTCAGTGATCGGTTGGGGACATAAATTTGTAGTTTTGATGCTATGTAACTTGGTGTCATCTTGTGGAATGTCTTGAAAGCTAGAACCAGGGCACCAGGACACAAAAAAAGGAAAGATGCCAGACCTCCGGGCATTGCAATCCTCAGCAGGCTGCTTTGAAGAGGAGACCAGGTGAAGGCAGACGCAAGTGAAGAGCAGCGGCAGCAGTTCGTGCTGGCGGGCCAGAGACCAGGAAGCCGGAATGGAGGGAAGGTAGGAACGGCAGGCCAAATCTGAAGGTGAGACCAGGAAGAAGGGAGGAAAACATACAGGCCTTCGGGAAGGGGCGGGCCCTGGTGTAGAAGTACCCAGAGGGAGAGAAGAAGGGGTCCAGATGTACATATGCTGGACTGGAGGATGGGGTGGGGAAGAAATAAAACAGAGGAGAGGGAGAAAGGGAAGGAACAGAAAGAGAGAAGTTGGACACAAGGGATGGAGTGGAGGGGGTATAGAGATACTGGATAGGAGGGTAGTTGGGAAGAGAAAAGGATAGATGGTGGACCCTGGGGTGGTGGGGAAGGAGGGAGAGATGCTGGATGAAAGGGTAGTTGAGAAAAGGACAGATGGTGAATCTGGGGATGGTGATGGTCCATTGCTGCAGCTGCGGATATGGACACAAAAAAAGGAAAGATGCCAGACCTCCGGGGGAGGGAAGGGAAACGGAACGGGAGGACAGAGATGGAAGATGGATGGTTAGCACGGAGAAAGAAGAAAATGACAAATGGGCAGGAGACCCTGGCAAGCAAGTTATCAGAAGACAACCAGAGCCTGGGACCAACAAAAGGCAGAAAAAATAATTTTATTTTCTAATTTGTGGTTACAATATTTATTTTCTTTACACCACAGAGCTGGTGTGAGGTTGGAGACGTTGCAACCCTATACTTCTACTAAGACTAAGCCTTAGTCACTTAGGGGTCCTTTTATTAAGGTGCGCATTTAGGCCTGGATTCTGGATAGGATGCTGGCGATCTTAGGGGGGATCGGCAGGAGGGGTTGGGTATCCTCCTGCCAAGATCTTCAGGATGGCCGTTGGGGGTCCGACAGGAGGGGTTGGGTACCCTCCTGCCGCGATCATCGGGGGTGGGTGGGCGGGTTCTGTTGGCAGGAAGGGTTGAGTACCTTCCTACCAGCGATCATTGGGGGGGGGTTCTGTTGGCAGGAAGGGCTGGGCATCCTCCTGCTCGATCGCTGGGGGGAGGGGAGACTTGCGGCCATAGCCGCTATACTAATCATGGCAGGGAGATCCTTGCCACGATTAGGTAAAGCGGCCGCGTCTACTTACCATTGCTTACTTGTCTTACTTACTTTGCTAGCCTACATTGTAAGCGTCACCCATTCTGCTAGGGAGACATGTAGGGCTGCTTAGGTTCGCTTAAGGCTACCGCCTAGCCTTAGGCGAGCTTGTGGGCCTCTCTAAGCTCCCTAGAGGTGCCTTCAATATAGGCGGCCTGCCTGGGGAGCATTTTTTTTTTAAAGTGCCTCCCGATTGGCTGATTAGACAGCTTCCTACAGCTGTCAATCGGGAGCACTTTGTAGAATCAGGGCTTTAGCGCGCGCTAAATCGGTTAGAGTACCTTAATTAAAGGACCCTTAATTATCCTAGCTTAGCTTTTTTTCAGATTTCGGCCCCTTATGTGATTTGAGTTTGACACCCCTGACCTACAGCAACAAACATTTCAGGATAGTTACAACTATAGAATAGCTAGAAACTGAAATAATGTTTTCCAAGAAAACTTATAGATCTAGTTTCCAATTTAAAAAAAAATATGTTTTCCGATTAAACAGAAAAAAAAAAACTTGCATGATTTGCTAGGCAACTCTTTTCTTTTTTGTCCATATAAATTGATCTAAATAAAAACAAAATTCCCGACTGGATTAGGGATTTTTCCTGGTTTGAAGTTTGGAGCCAAAAATACAAATCAAGAATTATGCTACAAAATCTAAAAACAGTTGTTAGTGCCATGCCTCTGGAATCCTTGAGATCTTTGCTTTGAAACTTCCGGTGAGGCTGACGTTATCAGTTTTCTTCTGTATTGGTCCTGAATTTAAAATCTTAGTCGACGTTTCAACTCTAGAAGAACAGAACGACTGCAACAACTACAGCAGTTTACAAAGAGCCTGCTTGTTTGAAAGTGACAGGCATCTGATACCATCTTGTAGCCTTCCCACTGCGTATGATCCTCACCAATTTAGTCCTGGAGTAGTGTATAAATCATCAGTTTCAGTAGGAAGCTCTCCTGTGTTATCACCCCCACCCCCTTCAATCTGCAGTATACAGTACACTTCTAGCTCTCCCCCCCCCAACTCTGTGACTTAAACTTTGTGTAGTTTATCCCCTGATTGGTTGAGACAGAAGACTGCGCCGGAAGGGGCAGCACCACTAGCCTCATTCCTGGGTGGGAGCTAGTCGAAGAGACGGCTGCGATGATACTGTGAAAATGGTAAGTACGTTATGGGCTCCGAGTTTGCAGAGAATGCACGTAGGAAACGGAGGGTGAGGTAAGTGGCCCGATTTACCTACAGTAGCGCCGGTCTGAACTACGCGGTATTTCCCCTCCTTCCCTGCGTGCTCGCCCACCTCCCTCCCCCCAGCTTGAGCGCGTGTTCCTATGGTGGATCTGGAGCGCGACTTCTACGCCAGCCCTGGGTCGGCGGGCCATGCGCGGCAAGGCCTGGCGAAGTGTGCCCGCGTGCCCTTTAGCTGCAACGGGAGCGAGCGCAAATTTACTGCGCCGAGCTAATATATTTTCACTAAGCCCGATAGCACGGGCCGACGCGTTAAATGCTCCGGCGCCCTTAAGGATTGAATGGACGTTGGAGCATTTGCCGCGCGGCTTAGTAAAATGGGGCCTAAAACGTGGCCTATTTACCGTAATAGTCTCAGGGTGAAAAGAATGCTTCTTTTAAAAATCTAGTTTTTGTTGGTCCAATTTTAGGGCCTCTTTTACGAAGCCGCGGTAGCAAAACACATAGGAATTGAATGGGATCTGGTGCATTTACTGCGACTTTGTAAAAAATAACTTACCCTCCCCCTCGTTCGACTATTTGGCTGCAGCGGGTTGTAATGGTGTGGCCACGTGGTAGGTGCTGGAATCGGTGAGGGCACGCGCGTGAGAAGGGGCCGCGGCCTCTGGAAGCTGTGCGCGTGTAGGCGCCACGTGGAGTCGGTACTAGGACGAAAGGCCTGGGCCACACTCGAAAACTCGCATCGGGAGACTGGGAATGGTTGGGCAGATTCTTGCCGCGCGGTATGACGCTCTTGGTGTGCTACCATAAATTGTACCCAAATAATGTGACTATGTAATGACGTGTTTTAGGTGTTTGGTACTTTATTGTAATGATCTTTGTCATTTTCAGTGGATCGACTTTACAGAAATTGCAAATACTACAAAATATAGCGGTTAGTCCTTTGTTAGGCGTGAAAAGGAGAAAGCATTTGGAAAGTAGCACCACGATTTAAGTAGATAGTAGTGACCTTTTAAGATGCTTAATCAGCCGATCCAAAATATTTGGTATGTTCTTGGGAGGAAGATCAGTTTAAGGTGGTAAAATAGTGATTCCTTCCATCAAGGTAGAGAGGAAAAGTCTTTGGCTTGGTAGGGCCTTTTCAGTAGCGCTTCCAGAATGGATAAAAACCATAACACACAGTGTCTTTAAGGTGGAATAATTAAACTTGTTTAGTGTAGACAAGAAAAGGAGCTGAATCCAGCTTCTCTTTGGTGACTGGAAAGCTGCATATCTCTGAATATGCCAATACATTAAGATGGCATACAGGCAATGATGTAGTAAGAGGGGAGCGGGCAGACCGTCCCAGACATGGTCTTAAGGGTGCAGCGGTACCCCTCCCCCACTCCTCTCCTTGCCATGTGCTCCTTACCTCCCCCCCCGGCACGAGGTTGCTGCCCACGTTGGCATCAGCGCTCTCTTACATCACTTTCGTGACATGCACCTAGGAAGTGCTATCAAATGGCAAGCCAAAACAATGTGGGCAGCATGCTGCTTATGCTGGAGAAGCTAAAAAGGGAAGGGGGCACACATGTGACTTGGGGCAGGAGGGTGCCACCGCCCCTAACTATGCCACTGTGTACATACAGGCAATCCCTGGTTTAAGCATGAGTTTCTGTTTTTTAAACTGTTAAGTTGAATTTGTATATAACTTGGATCAAAATAAAGTACTGTAGTTTAAATAGAATGAAAAGATAGGAGGTTTCACTTACCCCTGTCCTGAGTTCTGCCTTCCTTCTCCTTCGCAGTCTTGTGCCTCCCGACCAGACCTTTCTTCTCCTCCACTGCTTCCCTTCACTTTATCTCTTCCCCTCCATGATTTGGCATCTCCTTTCCTTTCTTCCTTCCTCCTGGTTTTGCATTTCTGTCTCCTGAACCCCCCCTAATGCCCTGGTATCTCCTTTCCTTCCTTTCCCTCCCTTCCCCCTGGTCTGGCATCTTTTTCCTCCCCCTCCCTCCCTAGCCCCAATTGGGTGCAGCATTTATCCCAGGACAAGCAGGCAGCATATTCTCTACATGTGGGTGACGTCATCCACAGAGCCCCGTTGCGGACAGCTTTTCAAGCAAACTTGATTGAAGATCTTAAAGTTTGCTAGTGCTGCACCGTGCATGCTTGTGCCTTCCTGCTCAGCTAGGGGGCGTGTCTCCTCAACGTGGTCCTCAGTTCAGATAGCTAGCAAAGAAGCCAACCCAGGGAGGCGGGAGGGTTGCAAGAATATCTGCCTGCTGTCCCTGGATAACACCTGTTACAGTAAGTAACTGTGCTTTATCCCAGGACAAGCAGACAGCATATTCTCTACATGTGGGTGACCTCCAAGCTAACCAGGATGGGACGGTGGGAAAGTTGGCCAATTAGGAGAACAGTTTAGTGCTGGTAGATACAAATTTTATTATTATTGTAATCTTTTGGTGTCCTGCAGGTGCTGTTCCATGTGTTGTTTGAGCATGCAGCTGGCTATGCTCTCTTTGCTGTCAAGGAGGTGGAGGAGATTGGCATGCTGCTTCCTCAGGTAATAGAATTCAGAAATGATTGATAGAAGGCTATGTGATAAGTTAGCTGTTGCATTCTTGCCCAGAAAACATAAGATGTACAATTTGCATTTTTCACCAACAACTTCTAATGATTGCTATTCAAGTTTTAATAAAATTTGATATGCCGCCTATCAAATTTCTAGGCGGTTATACATATTTAAAACTATAAAATTCGGGTAACGAACATTGTGACAAAAAAGACATACTGTGACGATGGAGATAAGAAGTGCATTCAAAATAGGAAAGAGCCATTTAAAGGAAGTACAAAAGTGAGGGGGTTCCCATCTGTAAATCGAAGCTAGAGCAAGTAGCAGAGAGGAAATATAATTAGGAAACATCTTCATTCATTCTGGTAGCCCTAACATTATTTTTTGAATTGTTTGAATAGAACACTTGAATCACTTCTCTCTTCACATTCGGACACATTAGAATGCTTACCTCAGTTTTCTGCCTTGTGTAACTGACTGGTTTCATCTTGCAAATTGTGTCCCTGTTCCTCACCTTCCGCTGTGTGGAACTTGAACCTTAAGAGGGATAGAGGCAGATTGGCATACAATTGTTCAAATTTGGTTCCTGCCTCCAATGGTCTAGGATTGCACCTGAAGTATATGCCAGTTGCTGGGAGTGGGTTGACGCCACATTAAGACTGTACTCTCTTGTGCTATGCAGTAAGATGTCAGATGTTTTGCTACCACCCCATCCTTCCCAGGACTATAGCAATGGATAGTGGCAAGCCTGTAATTATCCACGGTGCAATGATGTGTCTAAATCTGTCAATCCACTGAATATGTGATGTCAGACTATTCTCTGAGCACTCGGATACATCTCAGGCATGATAAGCCAGTGCGAATTAGTACTAGTAATCTAAAGCAGTGTTCCTCAACCTTTTCAAGCCAAGTACCCCCTAAGCCTAACAAATACCAACAGAGTATCCTGCCCAAACTCCACCCCCCATAATTATAATACTAATTGTAATGCAATATCTTCCATCCATTTTTCATATACATACAATATAATTTTATTAATACACAATGGTAATCTCAAAATTAAAAAAAACCCACCAAGCACACTGTATGCTGAGAAAATGTTAATTCTTTAGCACTCTCCAGACCAGTAGAGGTTAACTTTACGAGTGGGTATATATCTGATCATGACCAGCAGGTGGAGACTGAAAACAAAACTTTGGGACAGTATATCCTAGCCCCTCCTCTCTATTTCCCTCAGTCTTCTTTCAGTCTCCAGCAGGTGTGAGTGATCTGTGCCCATCTCCCTTGGTAGGGCTGTTGGAATTTGTTTAGGGGTTTATTGTCCCTGTTTTTGGCCGGACGGAGCTTGGGCGGACCCTGTTTGGGGGTTCGTCCGACCTCGGGGGTGTCAAACCCGGCGGGTCTCGAGCGGGGTCCCTCCCCCCACTTCCTCCACCTCCCCCCACTTCCTCCACCTCCCCACATTTTTTTAGAGGAGCCTCAGCAGTAAGCCTTGCCCCCTAAATCAAGCAAGGCATATTGCTTCGAGAGCCTGTGGAGTCTGTTCTGTAAAAAAAAAAAAAAAAATCCTGAGGTAGTGCTGGTCTGAAGGGTTGTTTCCCTTTAAGAAAACTGTATTTTACTGTATTTTTTCATGTAACCGGCACTTTTTTATATCTAGGTCGCGTATGGAGCAATTGTGCCCTTCTCCGGGGGAGTAGGACACAATTGAGTCCAGCCGCGAGGCACTCGCGGCCGGCCTGAACTCGGCGGTTTGGGTCGGTGAGGTGGTGGAGCTCCGTCGGCAGCGGCTGCAGGCGCCCAGAGCTCCCCGCCGATGGTGCCTCGCGAGTCGGCTTGGAGCAGTGGGGAAGCCCGGTCTTCCACAACCGCCCACGGAGGGATTCCCCGAAGGATTCCCTCTCAGCTGATTTTTTGACAGCTGATGCCGACTTGCCTGTCTTAGCGGCTGAGACTGTTCAGTCTTCTCAGCCGCTACAGGCCATGGAGGGAGCATTTTTGGCGGGAACTTCGCCATTTTCTTTGTCTGGCCCCTCCATTTTGTCTGCAACCTCAGGTGACCTTCCCCCTGTATGGCGAACACAGGGGCAGGTTTCAGCATGGACCCCTGCTGGGGCAGGGAGTCCCTGGGGACCCCCAGGGGTTTTTTGCCCCCAATTTATTTTCTTTCTTTGTGCGGACTTTTGGGGGTCCCACGTGCACCTGGGGGGTTTCGGGGGGGTTTCCCTCCGCGCCCCCTATGGCTTTGCCTCCCTCTTTTCGTTTGGCGTCCCCTCTTCCTCCTCCCTCATCCAAGCGCCCGCGGGGGGGCTTGGATTGCGAATTGGTGGGCGGAGGAGCGTGTTGGCTTGGTTGAGGACCTGGCTGCTTTGGCGGGCTTCCAGGATCCTCTAGAGGGGACGCCCGTTGGCAGCGGGGCGGCGGGTTTCCCGTCTTCCAGAGCAGATGCGTCCGTGGTGCGCTTTTTATTCAGAGGGATGAGCTTTTAGACCTGTGTAGCAGGTCTCCTTGGTGCTGCATTTTTGCAGTGGTGCCACCGGAGACCCCGCGTATGGGGGCCCCTCTGCTTCAGGGGGTCTGTCCTGTTTCCCGCTCTTTTCCTGTGCGTCAGGATTTGCGGGATTTTGTGTTGGCGCAGTGGCCTATGGGCGCAGTTTCGTTTGGCTCTTGGGTATCCCGTCCCGGAGGGAGATAGGGCTACCTTAATTTCGCCAATGGGGAACGCGGTGGTCTTGGCACTTCCTAAGCGGCATACCGTGCCTGTTATGGACGGTTCTGCTCTTAGGGTCTCGGAGGAGCGTGCGTTAGAGACACTTCTTAAGTATGATTTTGATGTCTCTGCCTTTGGGGTCCAGGCGGCTATTTGTGGGGAGCTAGTCGCTCGCGCCGTGTTTCGGTGGGCTGAGCGTGTCCTGGATCGGGAGTCTGATGACTGGTCTCTAGTGGATCAGGAGGTAGCGAAGATTGCGATGGCTGCCTCGTTCCTCTCAGATGCTCTTTATGACTTGGTGCGGATTTCGGCTAAGTCTGTGGCGTGGCCGCGCGGCGTATTTTGTGGCTGCGCGCTTGGGCGGCGGATTCTGCGTCCAGTTTACTAAAGTTCCCTTTAGGGGGTCTTTTTGTTTGGAGAGGAATTAGATGAGTTGATTCAGACTCTGACGGACTCGAAGGTGCCCCGTCTGCCTGAGGACCGTGCCCGCCCTGCATCTCGGTGTGGGGCTGCCCGGGGGCATTTGCGGGAATTTCGCAAGTATCGCCCGGGGCGTGGGGCTGCTTCTTTCCCGGCTCAGGGTTTTTCCCGGGGTCGGTTCTTCCAGCGCATGCAGCCCTTTCGGGGGGCCCGTCGGGGTGCAGGGAATCCCTCCGCCGGTTCCCCCGCTTCCCGTCCTGCGCAATGACTCCTTGCCGGCGCCCCCTTTGGTTCCGGTGGGGGCCTGGCTGCGCAAATTTTTCCCCAAATGAGCCGAGATCACGTCAGATCAGTGGGTCCTTGAGGTGGTGCGGGACGGTTACGCTCTGGAGCTCACCCGCTCTCTGCCGGACCTTTTCCTCGCTTCTCCATGTCAGACTCCATGGAAGACGCAGGCTTTTCGTCAGACCCTTCAGCGTTTGCTAGATCTCGAGGCAGTGGTGCCGGTGCCCCCTACGGAGTGGGGCACCGGCAGGTACTCCATTTACTTTGTGGTGGCCATAAAGGAGGGGACCTTTCAGCCCATCCTGGATTTGAAAGGGGTCAACAGAGCTCTCAAGATTCCGTCTTTCCGCATGGAAACGCTGCGGTCGGTCTTTCTGGCGGTTCAGCCGGGGGAGTTTCTTACGTCTCTTGATCTGACGGAGGCCTACTTGCAGGTTCCAATTCGGGCCTCTCATCAGCGCTTCCTTCGCTTTGCGATCTTGGGGCGGCACTTTCAGTTCTGTGCGCTTCCCTTTGGTCTGGCCACGGCTCCTCGGACGTTCACCAAGGTAATGGTGGTCGTCGCGGCAGCCTTGCGGTCGGTGGGCATCCTGGTTCACCCCTACCTGGACGACTGGTTGATTCGGGCAAAGTCGTTGCAGGAGAGCTCCCGGGTTACGGCTCGGGTGGTGGAGTTTCTCCGGTCGCTGGGCTGGGTGGTCAACCTTTCCAAGAGTCGGTTGGTCCCGGCTCAGCGTCTGGAGTGCCTTGGGGTTATGTTCGACACCTCCTTGGGGAAGGTCTTCCTTCCAGAGGCCCGGGTGAGCAAATTGCAATCTCAGATTCGCCTGCTTTTGGCGTCCCGGGGTCCTCGGGCGCGAGATTTCCTCCAAGTCCTGGGGTCAATGGCGGCGTCCCTGGACGTGGTGAGGTGGGCGCGGGCCCACATGCGTCCTCTTCAGTATGCTCTGCTCCGGAGGTGGTCTCCCCTGAGGCAAGATTTGGATGTTCCGGTTCCCCTGCGAGGCTTGGCGCGCTGCAGTCTGCGCTGGTGGCTCCGGACCCCTCACCTGGTTCAGGGGGTGGGTCTGGATCTCCCGCAGTGGACGGTGCTCCTTACGGATGCGAGTCTCCTCGGTTGGGGGGCTCAGTTTATGGGCCACTCAGCTCGGGGCACCTGCTCCGCGGAGGAGGCCTCCTGGTCGATCAACGTGTTGGAGACCAGAGCGGTCAGGCTGGCGCTGTTAGCTTTCCACTCCCTTTTGCTGGGCAAGTCGGTCAGAGTCCTGTCGGACAATGCCACGGCGGTGGCTTATGTCAATCGTCAGAGGGGCACCAAGAGCACTCCTGTGGCGCAGGAGGCGGCTCGGCTCATGGTTTGGGCGGAGTCCCATCTTCTGGACCTCTCGGCTTCTCATATAGCCGGGGTAGAAAATGTTCAGGCAGACTTCCTCAGTCGTCACTTCCTGGATCCAGGAGAGTGGTTTCTCGGCGCCGGAGCGTTTCGGTTGATAGTGCAGGCTTGGGGGCAGCCCCTGATGGACCTGATGGCCACGAGTGGCAACGCCAAAGTGCCCCGCTTCTTCAGTCGGCGCAGGGACAGTCTGGCCGAGGGTCTGGATGCTCTGGTCCAGCCGTGGCCAATGGAGGGGCTCCTGTATGTGTTCCCTCCTTGGCCGCTGGTGGGCAGAGTACTTCTTCGCATTGTTCGCCATCCGGAGCTGGTGTTCCCGCTAAGCTGCGCTGGCGTGCGCTGGCGCACAAAATATTACATCGCAGCGCACAAGTTTCTCGTCACAGCGCACACACGAAGCGGCGGCGGTCTGCCCTGATCGCCTAAGATGCAGCAGCGGCGGCTCCTTTCATGATCCCCGTAATCAGTGGCGTATTAAGTGGGGGGCGGTCCGCCCCTTGTTCTCATTGGTGTAACGCCGGCCCTGCCCCTCCTTCGGATCGCTATTATTTTAAATGTTATAGCGGCGGCGCTGTATCCATCAGTGGAGACGTCTAACCTCGGCCTGACCCGGAACTCTTACTGCAACAGTCACTTCCTGTTCCTGCCTAGACGGGCGGCTGCTGCAGTAAGAGTTCGGGCAGGCCGAGGTTAGACGTCTCCACTGATGGATACAGCGCCGCCGCTATAACATTTAAAATAATAGCGATCCGGGGGGGGGGGAGTCCGGAGCTGCAGGGGAGAGTGTTGCGGTACCCAGCTGGAGGGAGAAGGAAGATGAGGGAGGAAATGAAAGGAGATGCCAGGGCTTGGAGGGAAGGAGGAAGGTATGCCAGACTAAGGGAAAAGGAAGGGGGAGATGTGAGAGCATGGAGGGGGAGGGAAGGAAAGGAGAGAGATGCCAGAGAATCAGGGAAGGGAAGATACCAGACTATGGGGTGTGAAGGAAAGAAAGGAGAAGAGAGAGATGTCAGAGCATAGGGGATGGGGTGGTGACAGAAAAAAATGGAGAGGTGGCAGAGCTGGCTGGCTTTGGGGGTGGGCAAATTCTGGAAGACAGTGGGGGGACATAAGAAGGAGGCACTGGGGGCACTATGGACACAGGAAGGAGGCACTGGGGGCACTATGGACACGGGAAGGAGGCACTGGGGGCACTAAGGACATGGGAAGGAAGGAGGGAGGGAATAGAATGGGACAATTGTTGGGCCTGAGTGCAGAAAGAAAGAAAGGATACACAGTCAATTAATAGATGTCCCCTTTTGATGAAAAAAATAAATGGTCACGTTACCACTGACTTACTTTCTCTTCAGCAGAGTCAGCATCCGCACTGAGGTGCAGGAAGGTCCCGCGATGACTCGTCTGCTGGCTCTGCTCTGGAAGAAGTAAGTTACGTCGGAGGGGGTGGACCCGGCAGACACAGTCATTGCGGGACATTGCCGCAACTCCCTGCGTCTGCCGGGTCCACCCCCTCCAATGTAACTTACTTCTTCCAGAGCAGAGCCAGCAGACAAGTCATCGCGGGCCCTTCCAGCATGCGGCTGCTGAGTCCGCTCTAGAGCAAGTACGTCGGAGTGGGGTGGATTGGCAGCAGGCAGCTACAATCATCGTGGGACCTTGCTGCATGAAGGGGGAGAAAGGAGCAGGACTGCTGGAATGGAAGAGTGGTGGAGGGAAAGAAAAGGGGCAGGGTGGTATGGAAGGGTGGTGCTGATGGAATTGATGTACAGAGAAAGGGGAGAGACATAAGGGGGAAGGATATTGGAGGGAAAGAAAGGGGGAAGATGCTGATTGAAGAGGGGTGGATGGAGGGAGAAAGGGCAGACATTGGATGGTAGTGGGGAGCCTATGCTGGATGGAAGTGCAGATGGGAGAGATAAGGCAGCAAATGCCAGAAGGAAATGGGAGGAGAGAAAGAGGGGAGCAGATGCTGGATGGAAGTGGACAGAGAGAGGAGAAGGTACTAGATGGAAGGGTTGGAGAAAGAGGGTACATGATGGAAGGAGGGGATAAATAAAAGGAGGGCACATGATGGGGAGAAAAGGATTGAGTTAGGGAAACACTGGGGTGAGGGAAAGAGGTGGCAAGCTTTAGGTAGACAGTAAAAAAGGACATTGATGAGAGGGTAGTAAGAACATAATCTAGACAGATGCAGAAAATAAATTGAAAAGGGAAATGAGGGAAAAAAGGGAAAGGGATTGCAGAGGAGAGGTGTGGGAGAGGGAAGGAGAGGAGAGAGATGCCAGACCAATGGGGGTGAAAGGAGAGATGAAAGGGGGAGGCATACAGTTTCTGGAAGGGGCATAGAAGGAGAGAAAATGCCATATAGGGGAAGAGAGACGGCAGACAGTGGATGGAAGGAAGAGAGTTACAAGAAGATGAGGAAAGCAGAAACCACAGAAGACAAAGGTAGAAAAAAAATTTCTATTTATTTATTGCTTTAGGAGACATGTGTCACTGTTTCTGTGAAGCATTGTATGCAGAGTCCAGCTTCTTGCTGGTTCAATTTAACCTTTGTCTATGTATTTTTATTTTATCCCCCCTTTTACAAAACTGTGAAGTGTTTTTTAGCACCAGCCGTGGTGGTAGCAGCTCTGATGCTCAGAATTCTATGAGCATCAGAGCTGTTACCTCCGTAGCTAAAATCCACACTACAGTTTTGTAAAAGAGGGAGGGGTTAGTTTGTGATTACATATTCCATAATAGGCGAAGGTGTGTTCTGTGTGTTCGAAAGACATAGTTTTCTGTTAGGATTGACGGTGTAGGATTGATCTGTGCTGGTCTGGCTTGTTTAGTTTTATAATGGGTGTATTGATGTACTGTTTACTGCAATATGTAAGATGCTGCCTTTTCTTAGATACTCATGTGTGACGGGTGGCTTGTTACTAAAAATCATGTTTTTCGGACAGATGGGGGGGTGCCAAAAAATGATGGGCCCCGGGTGTTACATATGCTAGGTACACCACTGCATTATGTAAAGATACCAGAAAGCTGGCGAAGCAAAAACTTTAAGTAAATTGTTATTCTTCTAAGTTTTGAGTATTTTAACCCTCCCACAATCTCATGGGCACTCGTTTCAAGTTTCAAGTTTATTGAGATTTTGATTTAAATGCAATATCAAATATTTTCAATGTGTATAACAAAAATAAATTTTGGGAAATAAATAAAACCATTTGAACAATAAACATACAAACATATCCATAGATGATTAAAAATACATAAGGAGTACAAGGATAAACTACATTTGTTTAAAAATGCATCCTCCGTGCCTGCTCATAAATTTGTGGAATATGTAACTTGTCGCTCATGCATATTTTTTTTTGCACACACCTCATCAATCCTTAGAGGGAACATTGGTCGGGACGCGGTGTTCGGTGAGCGTGTTCTGGTATCGGCCCTTCGGGGGTCCCGCCCGTAAGAGGGACTGCTTTGGTACGTCCCACTCGTAAAGTTAACCTCTACTGGTCTGGAGAGTGCTAAAGAAGGAGAAATTAGGTTCTTACCTGCTAATTTACTTTCTTTTAGCTTCTCCAGACCAGTAGAGGTCCCCACCCTGTCTGTTGTTGTTGTTGTTGGGGCTGTTGCGCGGGCAGTTTTTGGTTTTTGCTGCGGGTTCTAGTATTTTTCTAGGGCCGGGGAGAATTGAAGAACAGCGGCTGTGGCTCGGCTGGCTTAGCTGGCGAGCTGTGGGGACATTCTTCCTTCGGGAATTTCTCCTCTGCATTTTCCAACAGCATTTTGGGTATGTTATTTGTTACTCCTTTCGGAGTATTGTTTTTTCTCTCTGTTTTTTTCCAGTTCTTGGTTCTGCTTGGCTATTCGGCAGACTGAGGGAAATAGAGAGGAGGGGCTAGGATATACTGTCCCAAAATTTTGTTTTCAGTCTCCACCTGCTGGTCATGATCAGATATATACCCACTCGTAAAGTTAACCTCTACTGGTCTGGAGAAGCTAAAAGAAAGTAAATTAGCAGGTAAGAACCTAATTTCTCCTTATTTATATTCGGGTGGGGGGTTTTCAAGATGTCAAGGCAGATGACTTTAAAATATGCAATGTCACCTCAGTAACAACTATAGAAAAATAGACAAATGTAGTGCAAAATGTAGACAGCAGATAAAAATTATCAAAACGGACACATTTTGATCACTAAATTGAAAATAAAATCATTTTCCTACCTTTGTTGTCTGGTGATTTCTTGAGTCTCTGGTTACACTTCCTTCTGACTGCATATTTCTTTCTGCCTCCTGCATGCATCCTCTCTTCCAGACCTCATTCCATTCCCCAACCAACATCTCTCTGTCCCTCCAGGAGTCCAACTTTTCTTCCTCTCTCATCCCCCAGATCATGTGCAGCATTTTTCATCACTGCCCACCAGCCTCATTCCCATTTCTCCTTCTCCAACACCATGCCACATCTCTCTCTCTGTTCCCCCTCCACCACCATATCCAACATTTCTCCCTCTCATCCTTCTATTCCCCATGCATCTCTACCTCACTCCTCTCTATGCTCAATTTTCAGCTTCCTTTCCCCATGTGCACCATCTCTTTCCCTCTCACACACTCAGGCCCAACAATTGTCCCTTTCTATTCCCTCCCTCCTTCATATGTCCCAAGTTAGTGTCCTTATTTGTGCCCCCTCCCCGTATTCCAGCCTTTGTGCACCCCCTCCCTCCCCTGAAACCTGCCTGACCCGCTGTTGATTCCTCCTCCCCCCTGGTCCGCTTTCACCAACCTGCCCGCTCCATTCAATTATCCCTCGCCACTCCAACTCCAGGAAGGGAAGGGCCAGGCTCATGCAGTGATTGCACACCGCCGGCCCACAAGCTTCCCCCCCCCCAGACATCAATTCTGACGTCGAAGAGAAGGTTCCTGGCCCAGACCTTCTCGCCAACATCAGAATTGATGTCGGTGGAAAGGCTTGTGGGCTGGGTGTGCAATCTGCATGTGCCTGGCTCTTCCTTGCCCGCATGGTGGCAGTGACGGGGGATAATTGAATGGAGGTGGCAGCGCGGAGGAATTGGTCAGCCTGCGTACTCCAGGTTGAGAAATATTGATCTAAAGGCTCCATACACTATATTTTTACACATACAATGTGTATAAATTGTGTGAACACAAAAAAATAAAAACATGCACATGTGTGAAATTCGGTAGTTTTGCTGGCATCAAGGTCTTTCCACATCCTCCCTGCAAGACCTGCTCTGATTTCTGTCTCTTTAATTTCCCCCTCCGTACTGCATAAGTCTTGCATCTTCCCCTACCCCCATCACTACCCCCATCACGGTCTCAAGTTGTACTGCCGTACTAGAAGTGCTCCACAAAGGTAGTCTGCCAACATTGGGGACTTCGCTCTGAGCAAAGGCCCAGTGTTAACTGAAGGCTACCTGTGTGAAGCACTGCTAGTACAATTAGAGACTAAGAAGAAAGGGGGGCACTGAATCCCTTCTCCCCTCCACAGGAGATAGAAACGGGAGCAAGACTCGGCGCAGAGTGGTGAAAGTAGAGAGAGAGAGCTACAACTGGAGAAAATGGTTAAAAATAATTATGCATACTTTTTTTCCCAGTGTAGTAGGTAAGACTTTCTAGACATTAGGGTTATTTCCCTTTAGTTGCATGGTTGCAGAAGGAATTCACTCAGGTTTTTCACTCTGCTTAGAGCAACAGAATATTCAGCCCTAGTTGTTTTTCTTCTGAAGTCTGCAAATTCTTCTGCAGTGTTGGAGTACACTACATGCGTGGAAGGCCTTCCACATTTGGTGTGCACAGGTCCAGGTGGACCCTTATTCAGCTTTGATCTTGCTAATTTTTGCCTTTCTTCAGGCTAGTTTGGATAAAGGTCTTATTGTGGCTTCTCTCCGAGTCCATGTGGATGGTCTCTCTTTTTAGATCCCAGAAGTGTTGGTCTTCCTTGGTGTTTCATCCTGATGTCGTTATACTCTTGAAGGGAGCTCATCGTTTCCAACCAATGTTAAGCACCTTTTCCCTTCCTGGGACCTTAACCGGGTATTGTCTAGCCTTGCTGAGATGTCTTTTGAGCCCTTTTGAGATGGTACCCTCTTGGATTTGATGTGCAATACTGTTTTTCTGGTCACTATTACATGGATGCGTCAGGTGTCAATACTGAGGGCTTGGTCTTGCAGGGACCTTTTCCTCTGTTTTTCGGAGATGGGGGTTTCCCTTCAGATGGTTCCTTCCTGCTTGCTGAACATGATTTTGGTGTTCCTGGTCAGTCAGGCTGTGTGTTTAACCTGACTTTCAGCCGACAGGTTCCCAGTCACAGGATCGCTTGTTGAAGAAACTGGATGTGCACAGAGTTCTTATGCAATACTTGGAGGTCATCAACGAATTTCATCTTTGACCATTTGTTTGTGCTGATTCATTCCGTTCAGTGGGATGCTTCCGCTTTCAAGGCCACAAATTCCAGATGGCACTGTTAGGGCCATTTCGTCAGCTCACATTCTTGCGGGAATATAGTCTCCTGTTTCCGTCAAGGCGGCCGCTCTGTGGCCCACAGCTAGAGCTGTCTCTCTTGTGGAGATTTGCCAGCCAGCAACGTGGTCTTCTCTTCACACGTTTGCAAGCGTTTGCCAAGTTCTACAGAGTGGATGTGGCGGCAAGACAGGACTCCACCTTTGGGTCCTTGGTCTTAAAGGTCAGCGCAGCAAGCCCACTCTAGTTTTTTGGGGGGACTGTTTTTTTGTACATCGCTACTGTCTAAAATGTCTCTCCTATTTCACTGGAAAAAGAGATTATGTACTTACCCTGGTAAGCTCTTTTCCAATAGATAGGTGAGATATTCTAGACTTCTGCCCAGAATTTACTGTGGCTGCTTACAGTTTTCAGTCTGTTTAAGCTTTTCCAAGCTGTTTCTTGGATACCTGTCAGCCCTTGCGGGCTGGAAAGAATATGTATGTTTCCATTTATTGGGGAGTAGTTTCTCAGCTTTGAAGCCGGTGTTGACATTTCTCTTTAATGTTGGTTGAATTCTTGAGCAGAACAGATGGTTTGAGCCTGTTGCTATAGATGCCTCTACTTCACATGTTTTGGGTGGCTCTCCATGCTTGAGTACTAGCTATAGAGGGCGCTAAACTGCAGAGTGAAAAATCAGGAGTGGATTCCTTCTACAACCATGCAACTAAAGGGAAATAACTCTACTTTCTAGAACAGGGGCGCCCAAAAGGTCTACTCGCGTTGCCTTTGCGTTCTGTTCTCCCTGCTTCCCCGACGCCAGGCCAGGTGTGTACAAGCCTTCCCCCCACCCCTCCCGACATCAATTCTGATATCAGAATTGACCGGGGGGGGGGGAAGGCTTGTGGGCCCGGCTTGTACATGCCAGGCGTCTGGGAAGCAGGGAGAAATTGATGGCGGTGGCTTTGGGTGGGGGGCTCGGCAGGGAGAGAAAGAATAGAAGGGGGGTAGAGAAAGATGTTGGTTGGGGAATGGTATGAGGACTGAAGGAGAAGAACCATACAGGAGGCAGAAAGTAAGAAATATTGGATGTGCAGCCAGAGAGAGACTCATGAAATCACCATACAGCAAAGGTAGGAAAAATTATTTTATTTAAAATTTAGTGATCAAAATGTGTTCGAATTTCTATATCTGCTGTCTATATTTTGCACTAGGGCCCCCTTTTACTAAACCGTGATAGCGGTTTTTAACGCAGGGAGCCTATGAGCATCAGGAGCAAAGTGGAGCATTCAGTGCAACTCCCTATGCTAAAAGCCTCTGTCACGGTTTGGTAAAAGAGGAGGTGGTATATTTGTCTATTTTTGTGTACTTGTTACTGAGGTGACATTGCATATTTTAAAGTCATCTGCCTTGACCTCTTTGGAAAAAAACCCCCAAATATAAATGATAATTAACATTAAAAGTAGCCCGCAAGCTAAAAAAGTGTGGGCACCCCTGATCTAGAATGTCTCACCTAGCTACTGGAAAAGAGTTCACCAGAGTAAGTACATAATCTCTTTACTTACATGTGCAGATCGTACAAGGGTGATGTCATCTGTGATATAACACAAATGTTGTGTGCTTTTATGTGTGAAAATATAGTAAGTAGTTTTACTTTTCTACTGTGCAAATTACTGCTGCGTTAAAAGAGCACACACACTGCACATTGATGTAACTTGCCGGGAATAAATGTCTGCCCCACTTTTCATTTCAGTGCTTGAGTAATACTGAAAGAGAACTGGCTCATGCACTAATACAAAAGTAGAAGACACACCCTGAGGTGGTTATCAGATGTGGATATCTCTGGCTAGGGCATTTTCACCCAAACCAAAATACATATCCTGTTAAACTTTGGGAATTTTATATTGTTGAAAGCAACAGTGAAAGATAGTATAAAAGCACCAAGGGCAGGTGGTTCTTAATTGCCCACTGACTACCAGATAACCTTTTTTTTTTCTATTTTAACAAGTTAACCCCTTCCCATTTCCCAAGTGTGTACTGGTGCCCAAACAAAAGGCGCCAGAATCATGCCTAACACAACTATAGGTGTGGGTAACACCTGATGTGGCATTAAGCATCAGTAAGCACTTTCAGAGGCACAATTCACATCAAAAGATAGGTGCTGGAAATGTAGGCCTGTAAAACTCTGGCCTATATTTCTAGCGCCTATCCTTTGCCTGGGGTGCAATTCTTTAACTGGCGCCATCGTTCGATTGAAATCTAATCAGCAGCCACTTTTAAGGTGGCCGCTGACAACGGCACAGGTTACAGAGTCTGAGCCTATATCTTTTATTAAGCATGAAATAGCATATTGCTTCATGAAACAGTAGTCGGCCTTTTATATTTAAGAGCAAGCTTCTAGCCTTACAGAATACTTATTGGGAATGGATTTCCATTTGAACTCTAACACTCCCACATTTAATCTCTCCCATCGTTGCCACATTGAAATAACGTTCTGCACAATTTAAGTAATGGAGGAATCTGCACTTTCCAAAGTATTAAAATATTCTTGTAAGCAAGGAGTAATGCTTTCTGACAAAAACCTTTCTTTTTTCACATTTAAAGTTGAGGCATAAACAAATGTTATCTTCCCAGTTTTGGAATTGTGTGCTGTATTGCTTGTCCATTTGATTCATCACTACCACTCGGTATATCTTCTTATCCTCTACAGGTAGAGGATAGCGTGTTGAACGTTGGAAAGCTTGACAACATTGTAAAGCTTGTAGCCTTTTCCCCCTTTAAATCTGCCCAAAGTGCCTTAGAGAATGTGAATGCAGTGTCAGAAGGTGAGCCGTTTGATATATCTATTGTATTATTTTACACTTTTTCCCATGAGATGTTTCTCTTTTGTACCTAATATGCAAAATAAGTTCTACAAAGCAGCTATCTGCTCAGTACTGTGGCCTTCCTGTGCACTGGGCTGTTTAGGTGCTGGACTCTTGGAGCATGCCTTGCTACCACACAGTGCTAAATGTTTGGTAACTATAGATTTCTCCTCTATAAATGCATTCCTTATTTTGTCTTGAGTATGTTTTTGCCTTTGCTAGGAGTAGTGGGTGGTGTAAGCTGAGATAGTAATAGATTCTATAAGACTTTTCAGTAATACTTCTTGAGCGTTGGACACAGGAATATGCATAACAGTTAACTTGCACAAGGAAGGAAGGGATGGTCCTGGCACTTAGCCAGATTTTTAGTATTTCTTCAGCCAAGAAGTCCTTAAACTGCTGGGATAAAAAAGGGCTTCAATCCTAGGTGCCGGGTTGCCATAGTGATTGGAAATTTACCCCGATACCTATGATCATTGTGCCCCTGTATTCTGTTTTTCCTGATACTATCAGAACTTGCTTCCTTTTGGTCTGCACCACACTGTTCTTTGTGAGTTTGAGCTACATTGTGCAGTTACTCCTGCATAATCTTGTGAGACTTGAGAAACCCCCTCCCCCTCCCCACACACTCTTCAGGAGAATATGAGTTCTGCGCTGCAGTTCAAACTTACAGAAAGCTACATGGTCCAGAGGAAAGGAAACTTATGCGCTAACAAAAATGGGCTTCATGATGAGGATCAGACCCAATAGACACTGGCTAAATGTGCCTGGGAGTGCTGAACTGGGGGCATCTGGCTGTGAGAAGTGACCAGCTGACTTGAATGATGAGGTCTAACTGGGGAAGTGGTTGATTAGGTGAGAAAGGACTTAGTGATGTGGATGACTGGTTTGTAGGTAGTGATCCCTAGCTAGTGAAAGGTTTGCTGATTGGGGAATGGGGAGAGAGACTAGAGAAGAGAGCAGTGGTATATTAAGGGTCTGATTTACTGAATACCCCTACCCCTCAAAAGGTTTGGTTAATAACAGCCTTTAGGGTGGGGGGGGGGGGTGCAAAAGAGGTTGTTCCTTTAATTTTTGTCCTTTACAAAATTCAGAACTTTTAGTTCTGGGCCAGCCTTGATAAATTATCTGCTGTATGGCTGTGGATGAGTTGCTAATACGATGTACATGATTTTTTTTTTTTCAATAAATATATTTAGCATCTAACTAAGAAGATATTTGCACCCATTTGATGGTTTTGTGTGTTACATTAGTGTGTGTGTAGGAATTCTTCAGGATGTAACTTGGCATGTGGTCTGCTCAGATCTCTTCAGGGGATGAAGGAGACATGTGTGCATATCCTACCTGCTCCAGGTCCAGAACTTTTCTCTTAATGTTTTCACTCCTTTTTACTGCTGTCTGAAGATGCTGTTTCTCCATTTTGTGTTCATGATCTGGAGTAGAGAATAACACGATGACTGTCATTGCGGGTAACCCACTGAAACGAGGTGGGAAAAAAACCTGGATACCGTGGGTATGGGGACAGGGCCATTCACAGCCCCGTGGATCGGTGAATGATCTTGTTCCTGCAGTTAAGTGAGGCAGTGCGAACAAAATACTTATCATCCCTTATTGTGTGGTCCAGCAGCCCCCATCTCCTGCCTCCTGATTGCCATCATCCTGATTGCCGGACATCTCCCTTCCTCCCCACCTTCATTGTCGATTTTCATTTTTCTGTCTCTTGAGCGGCATGAGCATTTAAATAAGTCGTGTGCAGCTGCCTGAAACTTTTCCTCTGACGCAACCGGAAACAGGAAGTTGGTTGGAGAAGTTTCAGTGCAGCTGCACACAACTTCTCTAAAGGCTCGGGCTGCTCAGACCGAAAAATGAAAATCACTAGGGAAGGGAGGGAGATGCCCAGACTGTGGAGATCGGGAGGGAGGGGGCTGCTGGACTGCACGAAGGGCACTGAAGGGAAGTGGGGAGAAAGGAACAAACGCTGAAGGGAAATGGGGAGGAGAAAGTGGGGAGCAGATACTGTATGGAAATGGATAGAAGAGTGAGGGGAGAAGATGCTGAAGAAAGTGGGGAGAGGGGAGCACATACTGGATGGAAGGAGGGGATAAAGAAAAAAGGGTACATGTTGGATTTGGGAGACATATACCAGATCTGCGGGGAGGAAAGGAGGAGAGAGATGCTAAAAACCACTTGGGGGAGGGAAAGCAAGATGGAAGGGAAGAAGACAGATGCCAGACTATGGGGGGAGCAGAGGGAAGAAGATGGGTGCCAAACCAATGGGGGTGGGGTGGAGAGAGAGATGGAAGAGAGAGACATAGTTTCTGGTAGAAGCATAGAAATAGAGCAGATTCCATATGGAAAAGGCAGAGAGTGGATGGAAGGAATAGAATGACAAGAAGATGATGAAAGCAGAAACCAAACAAAAAGGTAGGGAAATTTTTTTTTTTTTTCTTTTCTTTAGGATAAAGTAGTATATTGTGTTGATAAACATTTTTATAAACAAAGCCCTGCCAGCTGAAGATATCTTCTTCTAGTTTGGCAGTCAGAACTTTTATTTATAAAATGACAATTGTACAGAATATTGTTTCTTTTTATATCAGTATATAACTATTCGAGGCTTGTGTGGATGGGATCAGATGGTTTGCGTGGACGGGGCCAAAATTTTTCCCCCGTGTCATTCTCTAATCTGGAGCTAAAGATGCTGCTGCCTCTGGGGCTCTCTTATCAATAACTAGAACTAAAATCCTGTGTATCCATAAGCTTTGGTTCCAGTGGGTCTCCTTGTGGTTTTCATACTGAAGTTCACATTCTTCTTTGTATCTTGTTCTGCATGTGTACACATTTCAGTTCTCTCATTTTGAGCAGGGATCCTCCACGAGGACTTGAAACTGCTTTTGGAAACATACATGCCAACTAAAAAGAAAAAGACATTGCTAGGTGTTGGGGATGCCAAAATCGGGGCTGCAATCCAGGAGGAGCTAGGATACCCCTGCCAGGCTGTTGGTGTTGTGGCAGAGCTTTTGCGAGGTGAGTATCTGGTAGTGGGAGTTGAGCCGCAATAAACAGAACTTTCATTTCATTCCAGAGTTAATGTGGATGCTTCTGTAGTGTGAGACACGATTCAAAAGCTGTTGTATACTGATCTGTTTATGTTTATCCATATTATGAGAAATAGAGGAACAGATACTGAAGGCCATCTTGAGGATGAAAGTCTATAGATCCAAGATCTAGCTTTTATCTTACATAAAAGATCTTTGCTGCTAGTATTCTGACTTCATAATTGTTTTCTTGTGCAGTCTCACTCTATTCCTGGACAAGTGGGTTATGCATCTATAGTCGCTAGATATCTTGTAGGTAGCATCATTTATGTAATGTTTTCAGTTCCTCTTCTACCTCGGAACTGCCTCCAGGACTCCAGTTGCATTCCTGCAAGCTAGACAGTAGGAGCTTATCTCTTCTGCTCATGCTTATTTTTCTTTAAACTCAGTATTTTTGTTCATGCGTCATGCCTTTGTGCTGCAGAGGTTCCCCATGGGGACAGTTCTGACTGCAGGAGATTGCAGACTTTGTGAAAAGTCTGTTTCCAGGGGTTTGGCAAACTGACAGTGCACCCTCTGGACTAGTGCTGCCTGATTTGCGATGCAAATCGATTCACCGATTCACTTCAGGTGAATCGATTCGAATTGATTTGATTTTGTAAAAAATCGATCTCACCGATTCATCTGCCCCCTTGCTAGAGACCCGTTCGAGCTTTCTCTCTGCCACTGGAATCCTTCCATCTAATGTAACTTCCGGTTTTGCAAGGACTCCGGTGGCAGAGAGAAAAACGAGTGGACCTATGAGTGCAGAATGGCGGCAACAAGGTGATTTTTAATTGGGTGGCTGGCAGCAGATGCTCACGCCTCATCTTCCTGCATGCACGCTCATGCTTCCCCCGGAGCCCGGCAAATGCCCCCCGATCCGCCATCTGCATGCACTGCTCTTGCTGCTGCTGCTCAGTGGCGCATGCCTGCTCTTCCGGGTCCTGCCAGCAGCTGGCCTTTCATCAGCCACATGACTGCCAGAACCCAGCGCACCTGCGAACACCGAGTGACGTGGTGCCGCACAGGGGTTGCATCGTCAGCAGATCACAGGAAAAGTGTATGTCAGCTGTGCGAAGTGCCGGAGCTCTTGGTAGGTGCCACAATGCACGAGTGTTACCCTCTGTCAGCCAAATACTGGGCTTCTTTGTTGGGAGACAGAGCTGGAGGGAGATGGGAGATGGACTTGGAGTTGGTGGACTGGAGAAGGAGAGATGGGGGGGAAGATGGATGGAGTTGGGGGAGGGAGAGGGGAAATGGGGGAAGGGATAGAAAAAATAATGGATCTAAAAACAGGAGAGGGAGAGAGATGGTGGACATTGGGATTTAGGGAGGGAAGGAACAGAAAGGGAGAGAAGTTGTACACGGGGTGGGGGTAGAAATACTGGATAGGAGGGTAGTTGGGAAGAGAAAGGGAAAGCTGGTGGAACCTGGGGTGGTGGGGAAGGAGGGAGAGATGCTGGATGAAAGGGTAGTTGAGAAAAGGAGAGATGGTGCAGCTATGAGAATAGAGACAAAAGAAAGGAAAGATGCCAGACCTCTGGGGGAGGGAAGGAAAACAGAAGGGGAGCACAGAGATAGAAGATGGATGGTTAGCATGAAGAAAGAAGGAGATCCTGGCAAGTGAGTTATCAGAAGACAACCAGAGCCTGTGACCAACAAGATCAGAATAATAGACCAGACAACAAAAGGTAGAAAAATAATTTTATTTTCTCTTTTTTGATTACAGTGTCAGATTTGAAATGTGTATCCTGCCAGAGGTGGTGTTAGATCACGAATGTGAGCTAGGATTTAACAGAGAGAGGAAAAGTCTTTTATCCCAGGACAAGCAGGCAGATATTCTCTACACGTGGGTGACGTCATCCACGGAGCCCCGTCGCGGACAGCTTTTCAAGCAAACTTGATTGAAAATCTCAAGTTTACTAGTACTGCCCACGCATGCGTGCCTTCCTGCTCCACTAGAGGGCGCATCCCCTCCTCGTGGTCTTCAGTTCAGATAGCTAGCAAAGAAGCCAACCTCGGAGAGGCGGGAGGGTTGCGAGAATATCTGCCTGCTGTCCCTGGATAACACCTGTTATGGTAAGTAACTGTGCTTTATCCCAGGACAAGCAGGCAGCATATTCTCTACATGTGGGTGACCTCCAAGCCAACAAAGCAATCTCCATATTTCCATCTTTCCGGAACATAGGAGGTACTTGAGATTCCACGTTCTGCAGCAGCATTACCAGTTCGCGGCACTGCCTTTTGGGCTGGTGATGGCACCCAGGAACTCATGATGTCAGTGGCCAACAAGAAGGCAGGTCAGTTCCTCAGCCGCAAAGGATTGGATGTGCTGGTACAGCCTTGGCCACTGGAGGGTGGTCTTTCTTTTTTCCTCCATAGTTCATGATCGTCCGTCTGCTGAGATGGATCGTGGCTCACAGGGGTCGGGTGATTCTCATAGTGCCCAACTGGCTGAGGTATCTGCAGCTGGATCATGTCCTCAGACTTCCTTGTCTGCTCATGCAGGGCCCAGGATCAGGCCCATGTGTTTCAGGATCCAGACTGCTTTGGTCTTACAGCCTGGTTATTTGAGTGCGTGACCTTAGTCCGAATGAGCTTTTCTTTGGCCATGAATGCTACTCTTCTACTCAGCAAGAAGAAGTCAACTGTGGCGGCTTATGCAGCTTGGAGATGTTATCAGGCGTGGTGCATCCAGAAAAACTGGCAGTGCTTCGATTTACTGGAGTTCCTTCAGGACGGGTTGGTGAAGGGACTGGCTATCGATCCTCTTAAGGTCCAGATTGCCGGAGTCCTGTCTGGGTCCTAAGCCTCTAAGAGTATTTTTGGCCACTCATCCAGATGTTGTTCAGTTTCTTAGGATCTTAGATTCCAGCATCTCTCTGCACACTGTTCCCTCCTTCCTTCCAAAGGTGGTCTTGGCCTTCCACATTAACCAAGAGGTTCAGTTCCCTATTTTTACTTGAGGGAGCAGGATAGAGTATTGCGGTCGCGGGATGTGCACAGGATCCTGGAGGTCACGGTGAGTTCTGGGTCTCGAACCATCTGATCGTACTGGTGGGTCTTGGCCACAAGGACAAGCCAACTTCAAAAGCCACCATTTCGGTGAGGGCTCATTCTACTAGGAGGCATTTCTTCTTGAGCAGAAACATCTGCAATTTCTTTGGAGGAGATTTGCAGAGCTGTTATCTGGTCTTGTTTGCATACTTCCATCAAGTTTTACAGTATCAATGTGGAGGCCAAGCAGGATGCTTCTTTTGGTTCCTCTGTTTTGGCAGCAGGCTCATCAGTCCCACCCTGACTCCATGGGACTGTTTTGTTAGGTTCCACGTGTCCAGGAATAGAGTGGGATTGTACATGAACGAAAGATTAGGTTTTTACCTTTGCTAATCTTCTTTCTTGTAAATCCACACACTATTCCTAGAACCTGCCCTGGGAATTGCTGATTTGCTGATTGTCTGCCTTTACAAGTACTGGTAAACTGGACTTCTGATTTACTGATTAGCCTTTCTAAGAGTACCATATAAATATATTAGCGTTTTTCTGGGAGGGGGGGGGACTCTAGTTCTAGCGCTCCCTTCCGTTAGTGCAGGATCTCTCCTTGTAACACTGTTCTTTTAGGTTTATACTGTTTAATGACCTGTTTCAATTGTTTGATTGATAGGGCATTTCACATTATGAGCAGATTAGACTTATTTGTTGGTGAGTATCCCTCCCTTTTATCTAAGTCCTCTACAGGTGTTACTGTCTGCTTTTGCACGCACTAGACTCCTGATGACAGTCCTGAGGTAGGAGAAGAGGGACTGAAAACATGTAAATGATGCTATCTACAAGCTGTCTAATGACTATAGATGCATTACTCACTTCTCCAGGAATAGAGTGTGGATTTACAAGAAAGATGATTAGCAAAGGTAAGAACCTACCATATTTTTCGCTCCATAAGACACAACTAACCATAAGATGCACCCTAGATTTAGAGGAGGAAATCCAAGAAAAAAAACCCATTCTGAACCAAATTCTCCCTGCCAGGCTCTGTCCCCTGTCCCCCCTCTTGTGGTCTAGTGGTAGGCTGGGATAGGGCACAGGGCAGTGCCTAGTGGCTGGCAGGCAGGTAGGGACAGGGCAGGCAGGGATGTCTTTCTGTTTCTTGCTCAGCTTTGGAAAATACACCTCTCTAATACCTTTACATTTTTATTTCCTCTTTTTAAATTTTTTTTAAAGCAATTAACATGTCCAGCACAAGACCTCTTGCCTCAGCTGTACATTTGTTGAAAATTTTATTTATTGTAATTCCAGCAGGAGGGCCACCTTCCCCGGTATCTTTCTGCAGGTCTGGGAAGCCTCCTGATTAATTCTGGCAGGAGGGCCCACTTCCCCGGTACCTTTCTGCAGGACCCCTCCCTCCCTGTACATTTCTGTAGGAACCCCCCCCCCCCCCCGGTACCTTGATGCAATCCTAGCAGTCCAGCACTGCATTGGCAGCCTCCCCTGCTGGAGAGCCGCCCAAGTCCCTATCTGCCGCGGCAGTGAGAGGCAGGCACGAGCTCCCGAGCGTGCCTGCCTAGTCTTGTGTCACCGCCCGAATGGTGTCAGCTCAGTCCAGTGCTGCATCAGCAGTCTCCCCCATCTGAGCCAGAAGTGAAAGGCAGGCGCGAGCCCAAAGCACGCCTGCCGGGTCCCGTGTCACCGCTCAAATGGTGTTGTCGGCTTCTGCGAGTCTCGCAAGAACCAACAACACCATTTGGGTGGCGGTGCAGGACCAGGCAGGCGCGATCGGGGCTCGCGTCTGCCTGGCAGATGGGGACTCGGGCGGCCGTCCAGTGCATATGACACACCCTTATTCCCTTTTTGGGGTGGAAAAAGTGCATCTTATGGAGCGAAAAATACGGTAATCTTTCGTGTTAGTGGTATTGGAACTTTAGTCTTTGCACTGAAAAGCAGAAATAAAATTCATTTCTGTTTACTGAAAGCTGCTGCCTCTGGCCTATCATTCATGCATAGTACATGTCATTGCATTTTTTCCTCTGGAGAATCCTCCATTTAATCATCAATAGCTGGATAGTTGTTTTCAGTGCTTTGTGGTTTGAATGCTGTACTTTGTTTGAAGGGCAGTAAAGAATATTACATTTTTATTCCACAGGAATCCGTCTACACTTTCACAGTCTGGTGAAAGGTTTGACAGCTCAGTCTGCTTCCAAAGCTCAGTTGGGTCTCGGGCACAGCTATTCCCGAGCCAAAGTGAAGTTCAATGTCAACAGAGTAGACAACATGATCATCCAGTCCATTAGCTTATTGGACCAACTTGACAAGGACATCAACACTTTTTCCATGAGAGTCAGGTGAAGGATTCATGCGCTTGTATCTACTACTTAGTCATCTTTTTGTCATGATACATTTTATTCAGTGGCAGTTTAAATAAATTTTTGAGCGCCACCACTTTGTAAAATATTTAATAATCATATAATGTTTAAATAATTTGATATACTTATTGTAAATCTAAGCAGTTTACGTTACATAAAACCAAAATATACAGTATGCATCTCTGTCATTTTATGCAGGGGCAAGGCTAGTTACATAATACCCAATTCCATTGGAGTACTTAGAAAATTTGTGGCTTAATGGGTAGGGTTCCCAGGCCTATTTCAGTGTTTTATAAACCTACTTTGGAGGTCGGGAGGGTGGTTTCAAAACTAGGTAGGAGGTTGATTTTTAAATCATTCCTTTATAGATTCCCAATGGAAGACCATTTGTTTGGAGGTCCAGTTGGCCTCTACTTGAGTATTGGTCCAGGAAAATGCATACAAGGTTTTGTCCAGATGGTACCTTACCCCAGAGCGTCTTCACACTTATGTACTCCTCGGTAGCTGATAACTGTTGGAGGTGTGGTACTTGGGTGGGGACGGGCAGACATTTATCCACATTTGGTGGTCTTGCTATTGTATTCAACTTTTTTGGAAGCAAATGACAAAAGCTGTCCGGTTGGATTGAGGGTCCTGTGCTTCTCACACCTCAAAGTTGTTTAATGGGATTCGTGATGTATGACACTTGAAGTGGCAAAGCTGATTACTTGCCAGGGGCTGGCGGCAGCAAAATGTTTAATTGCACCACATTAGAAAGATACAGGTGTGCCATCCATGGTTGAGTAGATGGCACGATTAAAACACTTGGTTAACCTGGAATGTATATTGGCTAAGTTCAAAGGACTTTAAGAAACAGTATAAAGACTGGTTGTTGATCCTACAGAAAATAGGTCGCTAATGGACAGAGCAAGATTGGAGGGGGGATAATATTGTAGGAAATGAGGACCTGATCTGTATATGGCTGCTTGTTTTGATATTTGTGTAATGATGGGTGTTAACTTTACAGGGGGTGTGTAGAAAGAGAAGGGATATGGGGGAGGGGGGTGGAAAGGGATAAGGGGAGACAGCTTGAATAGAGCTATGAGGATGCACAGCTCTACAATGATATGCAGAGTTGACTGTATATCATCTGGGGGGGTTGTTTTTTTATCTTGACATTTACAAATGTACACTCTTATGTGGGGAGTGTGAATTGGCTGTTTCTTAAATAACTTGTATATTGTTTTATTGGGAAAATTTTTTATAAACATCTATTGAAACAAAAACCAAACAAACCAGCATATACAAAGTAAAAATGTGAAACAATCATTTAAAAATCAAAAATTGCTCAGATACCAGGCTTTTAAGGTTTTTACAAAAATGCAATCTTACCTGAATTCTTGAGGCAACATATTCACAAAAGTGGACCCATTATAATAAAAAGTTGCCTTGAATATACTGGATAAGTGAGGCTTTTTCTGTGATCTCAACGGGGAGTTTGCTTCATAAAGAAACCAAGTGAGAAAGTACTATTTATAAACCATACAAAACAAATTGCCTTAAATTTACACCTTGTTTCACTAGTAGCCAATGCAGATCATGATCAAAATGGTTACTTCTAGTTAGAATTTGTGCTGCAGCATTTTGGACTGAATTGCACCCTTATCAATAGTTCACTTCTCATTGTATTAGAAATTACCATATATACTCAAATATAAATAGAGATTTATGGGCCCAAAAATGGAGGTCTTGGTTTATATTCAAGTCAGTGTTGGCCCCCCCCCCCCCCCCCCGAACTGTTGAAGGCTTCCCCTGGGCCTGCCCTAAGCCCTGGTGGTCCAGTGGGGAGCCAGGATAGGAGGCATCCCTCCCACCTCATGTTTAGCTGACTTTAAAATCATCCCACCTCTCAGACCTCTAGAATGCCTACTTTGAAAGTGGTGAACCAGGGCTGCCATGAGTTCTTGTGGTCTCGTGAGGTTTTCCGTAGGAACTTATGACAGCCATTTTAGATAGTGGCTCGCAAGGGGCAGGAGCTTAGAAAGATTGTTCCTGCCCCGGTTAACCATTGGACCACCTGGACTTAGGGCAGGCCCAGAGAAAGGCCTGTAGGTCATCGGGGGAGGGAGGAACTAGGGACAGGGTGCAGAGCCTGGCAGGGGGAGGGAGGGATCTGGGTGCAGAACCTGGTAGGGAACTTAAATATAAACCCTTGGTTTATATTTGAGTTCTCTTTTTTAGGAGAAAAGAGGTTACATCAATCTTATTCAGATTAGTTTATATTCGAGTATATATGGTAAGTCAGATATGATTCCTAGAACACCAAGAGCCTATAAGCTGCCAGATGTTTTTGGTTGGAGGCATGCTTTCATGGCTATCTTATTCTTTAGACTGCTGTTGGTTGGAGCCCTCCTAATGCTTACCACAGGCAGTGAGTCCCTACACTGACTGTATAGAAAGAGGAGGAAAAGCAACTATCCCTGTATACACCGCAGCTGAGAAAGTGATGACTCGGACTGTATCGTTATCAGGGAAACATACCAGAATTGATTTAAATGCTGTGTGTTTGCAGTGAAGCAGGTGTCGGGTGGTGGTTGGGATGGGCTCAGAATATAGATAGATAGATGAATCTCTGTATTGCTCTTTTGTCTGCAGAGAATGGTATGGCTATCACTTTCCAGAACTGATCAAGATTGTGAGTGACAACTATACCTACTGCCGAATGGCCAAGTATATTGGCAACCGAAAGGAGCTGAATGAGGAGAAGCTGGAGGAGATGGAAGAGATTTTGATGGATGGTGCAAAAGCCCAAGCTGTTCTGGATGCCTCGCGTTCATCAATGGGTCAGTGTCAAACGTGTATTACACTTGCAGCTTTCCAAGGGCTTGCTTGACTCTCGCAGTGCATTAGTTCCATTTCAGAGAGTCAGTTTCATTTTCGGTTTGATCACTGTACAAAAATTGGTCCTTTTATTTAAAATAAGTACTCCTTCATACTGTGTAGTTTTTTTTTATTGGGCCACAGTGGATATGGCAAAATAATCTTTAATGATTCTGTGGCTTTTCATACTATTTGTCTTGTAGGAATGGATATTTCTCCCATAGATCTAATTAACATTGAAAGCTTCTCTACCCGTGTGATCTCGTTGTCGGAATATAGGAAGGAGCTGCAAGAATATCTTCGCTCTAAGATGACCCAGGTTGCTCCCAGCCTTTCAGCTCTCATTGGGGAAGTGGTAAGTACACGTTGTGGATTTGTTCATTTGTACGCTCAGCCTGTCTAGTTGCTAACATCCCGCCCCCTGGACATATTTCTATAACTATCAGATGTACACACCACTGTATAGACATGAACTGATGTATGCAAATGAGCATGATGTGCTTAGCTTTAGGAACAGTGCAAGGTCCTTGACACAGAAATGATGTTTAGAGTAAATCTGTCAATCCACTGAGAAACATCGATGCAGAAATACTCAATCTCTCCTGATCTGTGCTTTTGGGCAGATGCATTGCCTACTGGGACTTTATCCTACTAGCTATTCACAATACTCAAATAACCAAAATCATTTCTCAGCCATGTTTATAATGGAAAGTTGTCTTTTCAACTGCTTGAACAGAAAAATAGCTCTCGGGGGACAATTTTTCAAAGCCATTTCTGTATTTGAGTGTCTAAAAATATCCCATTCCTAGTGCTGCTGAAAATCAGCTTCTCATCTTGAATCATGTTGATTTTTCAGCTGCATGGAGGAGATTTATGGGGCTAAATATTAGATTGGAGTAGGCAAAGTATGGGGCAGTTCTACAACTAGAGCACCTCCATTTAGGTGCCCTGAGGCTGTATGTAGGCGCCTGTTCTATAAGGGGCCTGGGCATTCGCATTTGATTCTAGAACAGTGTTCTTCAACCACTGGTCCATGGACCAGTGCCGGTCCACAGAAATTTCCTGCCGGTCCACAGGGCCAGCACGTGCATCAGGCACAAAACAGTGTTCTTCAACCGCCGGTCCACGGTGCGATCGATGGGGCGTTACCTTCGAGCCAGCTCCCTCTTCCTAACTGATTCAGTGCACAAAGCCACGGGCAGTGGCTCCTACGGGCATCCTGCGCCTGAACCAGAAGCTTTCTCTCTGACGTTGCAACGTCAGAAGGAAGGCTTCCAGATGAGGCACTGGACATGAAAGGTGCAATTAGTACTATTATGGGGGCGGGGTCTGGGGTGGAGATTGGGTAGAGATGGGTGGGCTATGGCTCACGACTTAGCCCAGTGTTCTTCAACAGCCGGTCCACGGACCGATGCCGGTCCACAGAATAATTATTTTATTTCTGCTGGTCTATAGGTGTAAAAAGGTTGAAAAACGCTGTTATCCCAGGACAAGCAGGCAGCATATTCTTAACGTATGGGTGACGTCACCGACGGAGCCCCGGTACGGACCTTTTTAACTAGAAAGTTCTAGTTGGCCGCACCGCGCATGCGCTGGTGCCTTCCCGCCCGACGGAGGAGTGCGTGGTCTCCAGTTTCTTCGTTTCCGCGGAGCGAAGAAGACGCATGTGCTTTCAACGGCCGTTGAAAACTCTATTTTGCCTTCCCGCTCGCGATTTTTTTGATCCTTTTTTGTTCTATATTTTGTCTTTTGACTTTACTTTCCTTTTCAAAAAAAAAAAAAAAACTCGTGTTTTTTCTTTGCTTTTTTGCAGCCGGCCCCGGCGGGGCCTGTTGTAATCATACAAGCCTCCGGGTTTGATTTCGCGGAGGCCGTGTTTCCCTTCATGCCCCCGCAACCGGGCTTCAAGAAGTGCCAGCGGTGTGCACGCCCGATCTCTCTGACTGACCCACACAACTGGTGCCTTCAGTGTTTGGGTCCAGAGCATCGGGCTGACACCTGCACCCGCTGTGCAACTCTCAAGAAACGCACACTTAAGAACCGGCAAATACAGCAAAATATTCTTTTCGGTGCCGGTTCTACCATGGAGCAGGCCCCGACGTCGACGGCACCGCCTAAATCGGCACCGGCCACATCGACACCGCCTGATCCTCCTTCGGGGTCGATAGCGCCAGGTAAGCCGGCTAAGAAGCCTTCCACTTCCCTTGAGCGACCTCCTGTTACAGCGGTGACACCGGTTCTTCCGACGTCCCGCCGATCCCGTAAACGCTCCGCTCCGATCACGGTGAGTGCCTCGTCATCGGCCTCCTCATCGCCGGAGCGTCGAGCAGCACCTATGGTACCGAAGAAATCTAAAGCGGTACTGGTGCCCCCATTGGAGGACCGGATCTCGGCCATCCTCCAGGACAAACTTCAGGAGCAGCTACAGAAGCAACTCCAACAGCTCCTTCCAACCATACTGGCACCGCTCCTTCCGGTACCAGTCCAGACCGAGCCTGGTACCGCCCCACCGGTATCCACCCCTTCGGTACCGCTGAACACATCCATGCCGGTCTTATCTGCTCAGCCTGTACTTCAGACTCGCTCGGCAGAGGACCCGACCCAGGCCCCAGATCGACGCCGGTCATCTCGGGACCGGGATGGACACCATTCCTCCAGGGACAGGGATCGACGCCGGTCTTCATCCCCCGGCACCGTATCCATGCGATCTGGCAAGTCCCTTTCTAAAACACGCCATACTGAACCGGCTGTCAGGGACCCAGACCTGTGGGAGCAATCCCCACTCGGTACCGAAGAGGATGCCTCTTCTACCGATGAGGAACCCTCTATGGCTGAAACCACTTCCAAGCCCGAGCAATCCTCCTTCACGAAATTCCTTCGGGAGATGTCTGCGGCTCTCTCCATCCCACTTGAGTCCGACTCCAAGAAGTCCCAGGCATTTTTAGAAGCCTTGGACTTCGACCAACCTCCCAAGGAATTTCTTAAACTCCCCGTACATGATATCCTACGGGAAACATTTTATAAAAATTTGGAAACCCCACTGACTGTCCCAGGTGCCCCTAAAAAACTGGACAGTTTATACCGGGTCATCCCGATCCCGGGATTTGATAAAACCCAATTGCCCCATGAGAGCCTCCTCGTAGAGTCCACTCTAAAGAAATCTCAGGGATCTAGTGTGTATGCCTCCACCCCTCCTGGCAGAGAGGGAAAAACTATGGACAAATTTGGAAAGCGCCTGTACCAGAATGCCATGCTGGCTAACAGAGCCAACAATTACTCGTTTCATTTTTCATTTTATATGAAACACCTGGTCCAACAACTTTCTGCTTTAGAAAAGTATATCCCCGAGCGTAAAATCCCACTTTTCCAACAGCAGATTTCCAGCCTCCTTCAGCTCAGAAAATTTATGGTGCGCTCGATTTACGACTCCTTCGAGCTTACTTCACGAGCCTCTGCACTAGCTGTAGCCATGCGACGCCTAGCCTGGTTGAGGGTGTCTGACCTTGATGTGAACCACCAGGACCGTCTCGCCAACGCGCCCTGCCTTGGTGATGAACTTTTTGGGGAATCTCTTGATACCACAACACAAAAACTTTCGGCTCATGAGACCAGATGGGACACCCTCATTAAGCCGAAGAAGAAGACTCCACCGGCACGACCATACAGGCCTCAGTCCTCTTATCAACGTCGATTCTCTGCCAGGCCGCTGAATCCTCCTCAGCAACAATCCCGCCGGCCTCGCCACCAACAACAACAACACACTCAGGCTCGTTCTCAGTCCCACCAGGCGACCAAGCCTCTCCCTTCGACTAAAAACCCTCAGCCCTTTTGACTCCTTTCTCCAGGGCATAGCCAGTCTCCAACCTTCCATGCCTCTTCCTCAGCCTATCGGAGGCCGCCTCACCATCTTCCTCCACCGCTGGGAGGCCATCACGTCAGACCTGTGGGTTCTCAACATCATCCGTCACGGATACTCACTAAGGTTCCAAACTCTACCCATAGATCATCCTCCCGTAGAGTCTGCTTCTCACTCCTCCCAAATTCCTCTCCTCCTTCGGGAGGTCCAATCCCTTCTCCTCCTCAATGCCATCGAAGAAGTTCCGCAAGACCAGAGGGGTCAAGGTTTTTACTCCCGCTACTTCCTGGTACCCAAGAAAACGGGAGATCTTCGTCCTATCCTCGACCTCAGGAACCTCAACAAGTGTTTGGTCAAGGAGAAGTTCAGAATGCTCTCCCTTGCCACACTTTATCCTCTTCTCTCTCAACACGACTGGCTATGTTCCCTGGACCTCAAGGAGGCCTACACCCACATTCCAATCCATCAGGCTTCACGTCGCTACCTCCGATTCAAGGTTCAGAATCACCACTATCAATACAAGGTGCTGCCCTTTGGTCTCGCATCATCGCCCAGGGTGTTCACCAAATGCCTGATTGTGGTAGCGGCCTTTCTCAGGTCCCACAACCTACAAGTGTTCCCCTACTTGGACGATTGGTTGGTGAAAGCAACAACCGCTCCACTTGTGCTGCAATCCACTCACCACACCATCTCTTTCCTCCATCTCCTGGGGTTCGAGATCAATTATCCCAAGTCGCATCTGCTTCCCACGCAGCGCCTTCAGTTCATCGGAGCTCTTCTCGATACCAACTCCATGAGAGCGTTCCTTCCTGCCGACCGGCACCGGACACTGCTTCACCTCTGTCGACAGGTACTCCTCCAACCATCCATCCCTGCTCGCAAGATGATGATTCTTCTGGGTCACATGGCCTCGACAGTCCATGTGGTTCCTCTGGCGCGACTCCATCTGAGAATACCACAATGGACCCTCGCCAACCAATGGTCACAGACCAGGGATCCTCTTTCTCATCCCATCTCTGTAACATCATCTCTTCAGCAATCTCTTCAATGGTGGTTGAACTCCTCAAATCTTTCCAGGGGCCTCCTTCTTCATCCGCCCCCTCATTCCATGATCATCACCACAGATGCCTCCCCCTATGCTTGGGGAGCTCACATGGGGGATCTACGCACCCAGGGACTCTGGACCCCTCAGGAGCGTCAACATCACATCAATTTCCTGGAACTCAGAGCCATGTTTTATGCTCTCAAGGCCTTCCAGCACCTTCTCTATCCTCAGGTTCTTCTCCTATGCACGGACAACCAAGTCGCCATGTACTACATCAACAAGCAAGGAGGCACCAGATCTCGTCTCCTTTGTCAGGAGGCCCTCCGAATTTGGACCTGGGCCACAGCCCACAATCTGTATCTCAAAGCCGTCTATATCCAGGGCGAACAGAACTCCCTGGCCGACCGGCTCAGCCGCATCCTTCAACCTCACGAGTGGACCCTGGATCCTCCCACTCTCCACTCCATCTTTGCTCGATGGGGCACTCCACAGGTGGACCTCTTTGCAGCTCCTCACAACCATCAGCTGCCCCAGTTCTGCTCCAGACTCTTCTCTCCACATCGTCTGGCCCCGGATGCTTTCCTACTCGACTGGACGGATCGGTTCCTCTATGCCTTCCCTCCACTTCCTCTGATGTTGCGGACCCTGTTCAAGCTCCGCAAGGACAGGGCCACCATGATTCTCATCGCTCCTCGGTGGCCCAGACAACACTGGTTCTCCCTCCTGCTTCAACTCAGCGCCAGGGAGCCCATTCCTCTTCCTGTATTTCCTTCTCTGCTTACGCAGCAACATCAGTCTCTGCTACACCCCAATCTGTCTTCCCTCCACCTGACAGCTTGGTTTCTCTCGGGCTGACCTCTCCAGCAAACTTGTCTCAGCCGGTCCGTCGCATTTTGGATGCCTCCAGGAAACCCTCCACACTCCAATGTTACCATCAGAAGTGGACCCGGTTCTCCGCTTGGTGTCTCCTTCATCATCACAATCCCACCTCCCTGGCGGTGGAAACTGTACTGGACTATTTGCTCTCTCTCTCCGACGCTGGCCTCAAGTCGACCTCAATCAGAGTGCACCTCTGTGCCATCACGGCGTTTCATGAGCCTATTCTTGGAAAACCCCTCACGGCTCATCCTCTGGTTTCCCGGTTCATGAGGGGCCTCTTCAATATCAAACCACCTCTTCAACCTCCCCCCGTCGTCTGGGACCTCAATGTGGTTTTGTCAGCCCTCATGAAACCTCCTTTTGAGCCTCTTGCTACTACCTCGCTCAAACTTCTCACATGGAAGGTGCTTTTCCTCATTGCCATCACCTCTGCCAGGAGGGTTAGTGAGCTTCATGCACTGGTCGCCGATCCACCGTTCACTGTTTTTCACCATGACAAGGTGGTTCTGCGTACCCATCCTAAATTCCTTCCTAAGGTGGTTTCAGCCTTTCACCTCAACCAGTCCATCGTACTGCCTGTCTTCTTCCCTAAACCCCATTCTCATCCTGGGGAACAGGCTCTTCACACGCTGGATTGTAAGCGTGCCCTGGCGTACTACCTTGACCGTACCAGGGCTCACCGCTCCTCTCCTCAACTCTTTCTGACCTTCGATCCTAACCGTCTGGGTCACCCTGTTTCTAAACGGACGCTGTCCAATTGGCTTGCTGCCTGTATTGCGTTCTGTTATGCTCGAGCTGGCCTGTCGCTGGAAGGAGCTGTCACGGCCCACAGGGTCCGAGCTATGGCTGCTTCTGTGGCTTTCCTCCGCTCTACGCCTATTGAGGAAATCTGCAAGGCGGCCACTTGGTCTTCAGTTCACACATTCACTACTCACTACTGCCTGGATGCCTTCTCCAGGCGGGATGGACACTTCGGCCAATCTGTGTTACAAAATTTATTTTCCTAATGGCCAACCATCCCCCCTCCCTCTCTGTTAGCTTGGAGGTCACCCATACGTTAAGAATATGCTGCCTGCTTGTCCTGGGATAAAGCACAGTTACTTACCGTAACAGGTGTTATCCAGGGACAGCAGGCAGATATTCTTACGACCCACCCACCTCCCCGGGTTGGCTTCTTAGCTGGCTTATCTTAACTGGAGACCACGCACTCCTCCGTCGGGCGGGAAGGCACCAGCGCATGCGCGGTGCGGCCAACTAGAACTTTCTAGTTAAAAAGGTCCGTACCGGGGCTCCGTCGGTGACGTCACCCATACGTTAAGAATATCTGCCTGCTGTCCCTGGATAACACCTGTTACGGTAAGTAACTGTGCTTTCTAGAAAACTAGTGTAACCCAGTATCGGCATCCTAAATGTGGGGGCGCATGTTTATTGTAAAAAGGAATGCTTCCCATGTCTACATCCCCTTGCATTTGTATACTGTTAGTTGCTGTTCTTTAACAGCATACTGTTACTCACAAACATTAGTGTACACTTAACCCACAAATACAATAGTCTTGTTTATCCAAAATAATCTGGTCATTAAAAAGTGCGTGGGTTTATCTTTTTCGCAGTATCACTTTTTAGTTAAAAAGCAGCAGTGTTAGGTAAGATTTCTTGAGTACATTTTAAGCATTTGTTTTTGTGGTGGTGGTTTTGTTTTTTACTGCTTCCTCTCTTGAAACTAATTCAATGTACTACTTCTGTTTTATCCCTCATCCTCTTTTTCTGTATTGGACAACAACATGTCGGTCCCTTTTATGTCAGATAATCAAGACTACTGTATTGTATATGTTTACATGTGCCTAGATCATAGAAATGCTTGTTTGTGTGTAAGTGGCATGTTTAGATTTGTGGCACATACGATTTTGCCCAGGAAATCCTAAAGTAGATCGGTCATTGTGGCTCTCCCAAGTCTACCTGGCTAGCAACTGTTTATAAACGTTTTCTCTGGGAGCTTGTTCAAACACATTTAAACTCACATACTTGACTGTTGTATAGCTTTTAGGTATAAAGTATGAACAGTTTGAAAAATTGCCTCCTCAGAGAACTACTTTGACATTCGAGTCCTTGTTTTGTTTGGGGTTTTTAAAGTGTTTTTGTAGTGATTAGCACCTAATCCAGTTTCCACAGCACAGATACGGATGGGTTTGCGCTCATCTGCCAGCAGGTGGAGACTGAGACACTGACTTTTGGCTTCAGTACAAGTGGGTTGTGCAGTCCCTATTACAATCAGTCTTTTCTTAGTCTCCAGCAGGTGGAGTGGTAAGTTTGTGCAGTTTGTGCTGAGCTAAATTAGGGTTTGTTGGATCTGATTAGTGAATCTTTCTTGTCCCTTTTGATGTCCGGACAAAGCTTGAGGGACCCTCTCGGGGGCCCTACCATCCTCGGGGGGTGATACACTTGGAAGTGTTGAGTCTCTCCCCCACCTCTCCAGGTTTTCTGAATTTAGAGGAGCCTCAACTGTATGCCTGGCCACCCATACCGGCACAGACTACAGTTTAGAGTGCCTATGGGATCTGTTCTAACTTGAGACAATTGCTGAGATGTGAGAAGTTGAAAAAAAGAAAAGACACAAAAAGTAAAGAAGAGGCCTGTTAAGCATGGATCTTTGGCACTTTTTTAAAAAAGCAGAAAAAGTGCGTTGGTTGTGGGCACAGAGCGGTGGATGGGCCAAGATCACAACGGTTCAGTAGGTCCTAGAGGTGATTGGGACGGTTATGTTCTGGAGTTTTCCCTGCCTTTGCTGGATCATTTCCTTTTCTCCTTGGAAGAGAGAGGCTTTTTAGCAGACACTGCTCCAGTTGTTGGACCTCCAAAGTGGTTGTCCCAGGGCCTCCTCCGGAGATTTGCACAGACAAGTATTCCATTTACTTCATGATGCCCGAGAAGGAGGGGTCTTTCAGGCCCATTTTGAATCTCAAAGTTATCAACAGAGTGCTTTGGGTTACATCTTTTCATATGGAAACCCTGAAATCTGTAATTCTGGCGATCCAGCCTGTGGAATTTCTGATTCTCTCAATCTGACAGAGGCCTGTCTGCATGCTCCCATCAGTTTTTTCTTTGCTTTGCAATTTTGGGCAAGAATTATCAGTTTTGTGCACTCCCCTTTGGGCTAGCTACGGCATCGCATACCTTTACCTTTGGTGGTAGTGGCAGTGGCCTTGCACAATGAAAGCATTCTGGTGCACCCTTATTTGGACGACTGGTTGATTCAAGCAAAGTCGTTCCTGGGTAATGGCTTGGGTGGTGGAGTTTCTCCAATCCCTGGGCTTTGTGGTTAACTTGTCCAAAATGATATCAATAATCACAGCTCTAAAATGTTTTGTTAAAAAATGTAAATAACTTAATTGTGAATAGCTCAGACCCTATAACCCGTGATTCAGTGATAACACCAAACTGAGGTTAACTGGGGGACTATCATTGCCTTCACTGTCCCTTGTGCCATCCAATATAAAATAAACAAAAATGAATAAAAACTTATCTGAAATGGATGGGCTGATGGATATAGCTGAACCTCAGTGGAGTTGAAGTGACGAGTGACTTTGTGTTTCAAATAAACATTTTCTTAATCACACCATTCTGTTATCCCTGTCCCCCCGACTTGAGTTTCAACTCTTCTTCAGGGAGGGACACTGTTATTGGCTCTACAAATCGGGATAGCACCGGAGGCAGGGCTAACTAATGGTGTGATTAAGAAAATGTTTATTTGAAACACAAAGTCGCTCGTCACTTCAACTCCACTGAAGTTCAGCTATATCCATCAGCCCATCCATTTCAGATAAGTTTTTATTCATTTTTGTTTGTTTGTTTTATATTGGATGGCACAGGGGACAGTGAAGGCGATGATGGTCCCCCAGTTAACCTCAGTTTGGTGTTATCACTGAATCACAGGTTATAGGGTCTGAGCTATTCACAATTAAGTTATTTATATTTTTTAACAAAACATTTTAGAGCTGTGATTATTGATATCATTTACACGGATTAAAACATCACAGAATACTATAAGATATCTCCCTATCAATAGGATTTAAGTTGATTCCATCTCGGCACTTGGAGTATCTCTGCATTCTTTTCGACACCAGCCTGGGAAGAGTCTTTCTTCCGAAGGCCAGGGTATACAAATGGCAGATGCAGATTCACTCTGATGGATTGCCGATGTCCGCTGGTGCAGGAATTTATGCAGGTCTTGGGGTCCATGACAGCCTCCTTGGAAGTGGTCCAGTGGGCTCACATGCATTCTCTTCAGTATGTGCTGCTTTGGTGGTGGTCTAGATAATATGTGAAAAGGCCTTAAATATATATATATCATCCCTAAAACTCAAATAATTAATGACAAGAGAAAAAGGAAGGGAAGAGAAAAAACTTATTAATAGAACAATTCTGACTATACTTATAAACTATATCAGAGCCATCATAGCACCTAATGATTACCAAAAAATTATATATGTGTAAAGAATATATTTATTAACACTGAATCAAGATTCCTATTGAATATTCAGGACAAAAAATGTGGTGGACATATCATAAATTATACAGACTTCAGTTTTAGGAACCTCTTATGATGTATATCTTTGCTTGGTCTTCCCTTAGGGTGCAGATTGCAACTTTGTCTTCCTTTTGCGGTTTCTTGCTTGGTAGGTATTTGGCCTCTTCTCCAGATGTGATTTGGTTCTTGCGAGCGGCAAAATTGCTCTGGCCACTGGTTATGCTGTCTGTTCCCACTTGGGATCTCAATCTGGTTTTTTTCCGTACTCATTCTTCGGCCTTCCTGGTGGCCATTATGTCAGTGAGACGCATATCCGAACTGCAGGCCTTTTTTTGTAGACCGCCATTTCTCTAAGGAGCAGGTCATGCTGCAGCTGGTTTCCTCCTTCCGAAGATGGTTTCACCTTTTCATGTGAACCAGTCCGTGGTCCTCCCAGTTTTGGGTAGTCAGGAGGGCTCGTTGGAGCAGAGACAGTTACGCAAGTTGGATGTCCTTATGGTCCTTTTTATGTTCAGCGGATCCATGAGTTCTCTAAATCGGATCGTCTTTTGGCCCTCGTAAGGTGAGTGGTGCTTCCAAGGATACCATTGTGCACTGGATCAAGGAGGCTATTGCTTTGGCGTACCTTCTTCAAAAGAAACCTGTTCCGGAACTTCTCAAAGCTCATTCCACCTGGGGGCAGGCAGCTTCTTAGGCCGAGTCTTCTTTTGTGCCTCCAGTGGATATCTGCAAAGCTGCGATTTAGTCTTCTCTCCATTCCTTTGTTCGCCACTATCGTGTGGACGTTCAGGTGCTTCAGGACAGTGTTTGGTGAGCATATTCTTGTGGCTGTCCTTCGGGGGTCCCACCCGTGATGGGTACTGCTTTTGTATGTCCATCCGTATCTGTGATGGTCTGGAAGGACGCTGAAGAAGGAGAAATTAGGTCCTTAACCTGCTAATTTTCTTTTTTTTGTCTCTCCAGACCTGCACAGACTCCGCCCTGTCATGTTATTTGGTGTTTTTTCGCAAAGAGTATGTCTTTTTCTGCAGGAGTTGCTTGTTTTTGGTTGTTGGAGGAGTTTAAAAGAACAGTGGCCTTTGGTTCGACTGGTTTAGCTGGTGAACTGTGGGGCATTTTCTGTTCTAATTGGTATTCAACAGTGTTTCCTGGTTCTATTTTTTTTTTTTGACTATTCCTTTGTCTTCTCCATGTGAGTATGGAGTTGCATGTTGTTGTACAGCCTAGTTGTGTTCTGCTTGCCTATTCGTAAAGACTGATTGTAATAGGAGTTGCACAGCCCACTTGTACTGAAGTCAAAAGCCAGTGTCTGTCTCCACCTGCTGGCAGAGTACTGTAAACCCATCTGTGCTGGTCTGGAGGGACTAAAAGAAAATTACCAGGTAAAGACCTAATTTCTCCTTTTTTTTCTCAACTGTACTCCTAGGTTGGCGCCCGTTTGATCTCCCATGCAGGCAGCTTAACTAACCTGGCAAAGTATCCAGCATCAACAGTACAGATACTAGGTGCAGAGAAGGCCCTCTTCAGGTACAACTGCATGGTGGTCGTGGTGATGGCAGGTCACTGGGAGACTGGCTTTGACACGTCAGCACTTGCAGAGTCTGCTGCAGCTACGTGGTTGATAATGACCAGCCCCAGACTCTGAACGACCACTGCGCTTTTCCTTTAAATTTCGTTTTTCTTGGTGCCTATAAGAGGTCTGCCTTGCCATTAAAAGCAGGTTAGAAATTTTTGTTTGTGGGGTTGAGGGGAGGGCATTAGAGTAAAAATCTTAAGACTGCACCATTGTTTCCTTCCTGATCAGCCACTGCTGAATAGGCATCTTGGCAGTGGTGATTCTTATAACCTATTCATTACAGGGCATTGAAGACCAGGGGAAATACTCCTAAATATGGTCTGATATTTCACTCCACCTTCATTGGGAGAGCAGCTGCAAAGAACAAGGGCAGGATTTCCCGGTATCTCGCTAACAAATGTACCATCGCATCAAGAATAGATTGCTTCTCTGGTAAGAATATGAAATTGACTGTCAACACTTGACAAAACTAGTATGTAGATGACGTAGTTGTGGGTCTGACACAGTAAAGTTAGAAGTGGCACAGTGGTGTATGGAGTTGGTTTGAATGTTGAAAACGGGCATTACTATTTCCAGCTTCTGCAATGATGGGAAATATTTTTCGTCAACAGTATTTCACCAATAGTGAGTGTTGACAGTGTTTTGCTGAGCAAAGCTGGAAGCAGTCGCTACATTTCACGTGGCAGTTTTTTCATTAAGAGAACAATTGTATGAGCAATAATACCAAAAAAAATTGTATGAGAGCAGAGATATATGAAACATGGACCCAGTTAATATAAAGCAGTGGTCTCAAACTCGCGGCCCGGGAGCCACATATGGCCTCCAGGTACGATTTTGAGGCCCTCGGTTTGTTTATCATAATCACAAAAATAAAATAAGTTTCTTGATCATATGTCTCTTTAGCTATAAATTGCAATATTATTAAGACAGCCAAAAGGAAAGATTTATAAACTATAAAGAGTTTTACCTCATGCAAAATTGTCATTTCTTTAATAAGACATTAACTATTTTTTCTGAGGCCCTCCCAAGTACCTACAAATCCAAAATGTGGTCCTGCAAAGAGTTTGAGACCACTGATATAACGTGTACTTGAAAAAAAATCAAGTCATGATTTAAAAATAAGATTCTATTTATGCAGAAATATGTGACATATTGGGATGTGTGGACATAACCAGTTATCTTTTTAGAGATCTGTCATAATGCTTTTGTGTATTGTCTAAATGCAAGATAAGTCAAAAGCTGACTCATCTTGCATTTAGACCAGCCACACTACTGCCCTCAGGCAGCAGGTGAGCTGTCCAAGATTTGCGCTTAACTTATTTACAGTATAGCTAATATAGCATAAAATGTGCTCTTTCTAGGTTCTCAGAATATAGGGCTAATCTATTTTTGAAATCCCTTAATATTATTACACCCTTCTGTAATTTTAGCGATCCTCAAAAACACCACTTAGTGTTCAATAAAATTTCATTACACTAAGCTTTATGTGTTAAATCATCACAGGATCAAAATTTATTAAGTATATCTAAATAAATAATTTTAAATATTTCTTAAATAGTTTTTGCTAGCTAAATGTTAGATAAGTAGTCTTTTTCTCATTTCTCCAACATATTTCATTTATATAGTATAGTATGTATTAGCTGTTACTTAGCTTTTTCTTGTGGTCTGAATCAGAGACATGAAATTCACCGACTTGTTTCTCTTTCTCAAGGTGAAGTCCCTCATAATCTAGTCACCTTCCTCATAGACCACTTTCTCCAAGGTTCTCTGCATGCACTGTACACAAACATGATCTTCAACACATCTTAATGCAGTACTAAGACAATACACCAAAAGCATTATGACTGATCTCTATTAAAAGATGACTGGCTTTGTCCACACATCCCAATATTTCACAAAGGTAGGATTGAGTCTGTCAGTTCAATTATAGTCATCCAGTAACTGCACTGCATATGTTATAAAGCAAAACAAATATTTATTCTGGAGTTGAGGCATGAAAAGGCAGTCTCATGCTGATGTATAGTGGATTTTTTTTTGGTTTGATATTTTGCAGAAGTTCCTACTAGTGTGTTTGGTGACAAATTGCGAGAGCAGGTAGAAGAACGTCTGGCTTTTTATGAAACTGGAGAGGCACCTCGGAAGAATATAGATGTCATGAAGGAGGCCTTGGTGGAGGTAAAAAAAAACCCCAAAAACCTTTGCCTTGGGTGGCCTGCTGTGGTATGCTAGAATTCTCAAGTGACTTATACTACTAATGTTTGAAAATGCTTACTGTAGTTTTTTAGGCTCTTCCTTTTTTATTTATTTATTTGCTTATTGAAATCATAACTTTATACAGTAGCTATTTAGGTTTCTTTATGGTTGGGTTTTATTTCTCCCTATGAGGCTTGGTGAGCCCCTCTTTATTCTAGCACTATGATCTGTTGTTAAGAACTATTAAAGGGTTTCCATATTTTTATCATCCCACCTCCTAATCATTTGTTGAAGTTGTATAGCTTGTCTGTCTGCTGGGCTGTTGGAAATGATGTACATCTTACTCCTGACAAGAATGCTGGAGGTAAAAACTGATTTAATGAGGCTGATCCAACAGATGTCTGGCACTTTGAGTTTAGGTTTATATCTGGAACAAAGAAATTATTTGCACTTGCTTGTCTGTTAACCTTATGTTAAAGTGCCTGGGGCCTTCCCTCAGTGTTTGGATTGGGAGAGGATGTTAATTCCTGCCCATAACAGCAGGGATATACTGACTATGGGCTAGATTCACGAACCTGCCCGATCCAGGCAGGTCCGATGCATTATTAAAACAAAAATATGTAGATGGGGGTGATCGGAGGAACGCCCTCATCTGCCTACCTGGATCGCTGGTGTGCGATCTCCACGCATGCACAGACCATCTGCTTTCCCTGCAGATGGTCTGTGCATGTGTTGTGTCTGTCTTGGTTTTTTAAATTTTTTTTGGGCCCGACTCTCCTGCTCCTGTTATTCCTGGCGGCAGCAGCCTCTTCCCATGCCCTGCTCTCTGCGCCTTCCCTGCAGTGCGAGCCCACGGGTTTAAAGCGGGGCTGCACTGTGGCGTGCAACCCCGCTTTAAACCCGCAGGCTCGCACTGCAGGGAAGGCAGCAGGGATTAGTCTGGGCGGCAAGAGGAGCTAAATTTTAAAGTTGCGTCCCCACTGCAGCCCATTCCAGCTTCGTTTGTCAGGGAGCCAACAGGCACTGCTCTCTCTCTCTCTCCCCCCCTCCCCACCTGGCCCCAGGGATTCTGCAGCCCCTGAAACAGTAAAGGCAACGAGATTGGGGCAGCAGAGAGCAGGAAATAGAGCTGGAGAGTGGGAAAAGAAGGTTTGGGACTGGTCCCCAGCAGTTGCTTCTTGAGTTGATCGGCCAGCCCAGTCGGATCATGAATTTTATGTTGTGAATCGCGTCCCTGCTTACTTTGCATATGTTTCTCCTCATTTGCATGCATGAATTCAAAGCGGATTGCTAGAAAGTATAGTGAATGGGGCTCGAGGGAAATCTGGTTGCAAAGGGATCACAAACTGATCAGTACACAATCGGTTTGCTTTGTGAATCTAGCCCTAAATTCCCTGGCACTGAGGCACCACCTCTGTAATATTATAGTACTGATATATGAAATGTGCATTGCAGCACATGTTCTCTTGAAAACAAGTTAATTGCCAGAATATTAATGTTTTCCAATGGTAACTTCAATTTCAGGCAACTGAGGTGGCAGCAGAAATCAAGAGGAAGCTAGCAAAGAAAGAGAGAAAGAGAATGAAACAAGAGAAAAGAAAGCAGGAGGCTCTGGCTGCTGCTGCTGCTTCGGGAGATGAGACAATGGAAGAACCTGCTCCCAAAAAAGCCAGAAAGGCTATAGAGGTAAATACAACTATTTTAGACTTTGATGGTGAAAACTGATCTGTAGCTGTAGATAACTCACTCAGAAATAGAGAATGACATGGGGGAAAAATTTGTCCCTGTTGGAAGAGGCCTCTGAAGATTTTTTGTCATCTCCGCAGCTGGCTTCTTCAGGTAAAACCACTGCCATGTTGAAAAATCTTAAAATACCTGCTCAGAGTCCCTCCTTAATGTAATGCCTGGTTTTGCAAAACAGGAAGTTACATCAAAGAGGGACTTGTCAGCTGAAGGAAGGTCTCAGAGTAGGCCTCTGAAGACTTTTCAGCATGGCGTGGCTGACTCATTCGGGTAAGGTAGCCACGAGGGGAGCTAGTAAGGAGATGCTGAGCTGTGGGGAGAGGGAGTGTTGCCACGCTGACCCTGGTGCAATTGTTTTTTTGCTGTGGGAATAAGGCAGTTTACTGCTCCTGTGGGGCGGTAGAAAGCTGCCGTCCTGTTCCTGCCGTAAACCGACTGCATTTTTCCCGTTCCTGTGGACCAACAGCAGTTGGGCCGTAACTAGGGTTGCATGTTTGTTGGGTTCTGGAGAGAATACACATGTGCCTCCAGCCCAGGGCAGGCTATTTAAAAATAGGGGAAATCACTGGGTAGATGTGAATGCCACTTCATGTTACTAATTGAGCTGGAAACATACAGAAGCAGAAAGGAAATTGTTGGTCCAAAAATAAATGTTGAAAATGAAGGGGGAATTGTTTCTAGCCTGTCTTGTGTTTTTATCTGGAGAAGGGGAGGGGGGTAGTTTGGAGCAGTTCTCAAACTTCTTGATTTGGAAAAACTGAGCCTCTTCTCCCTTGAAAAGAGAAGACTGAGAGGAGACATGATCGAAACATTCAAAATACTGAAGGGAATAGACTTAGCAGATAAAGACAGACTGTTCATACTCTCCAAGGTAGGGAGAACAAGAGGGCACTCTCTAAAGTTGAAAGGGGATAGATTCCGTACAAACGTAAGGAAGTTCTTCTTCACCCAGAGAGTGGTGGAGAGCTGGAACGCTCTTCCGGAGGCTGTCGTAGGGGAAAACACCCTCCAGGGTTTCAAGACTAAGCTGGACAAGTTCCTGCTAAACTGGGATGTGCACAGATGAGGCTGGACTCATTTAGAGCACCGGTCTGACCTAGCAGCGGCAACTCTTATGTTCTTATGAAACATGGTATCAGGCCATTGAGGTTCATGGATAACAGATTTTCAAAGGATGGATTTACAGATTAACACCAGAGCAACTATCAATTGCCAGTAAGTAATTGGTAGTATACATAGCAGTTATTAAAACTATGTTGTTCTGTGACTAGGTTTCACAGTAGGATTTACAACCAAACAAAATGCATATCTATACTCATCAGGAACATGGAAGTATTAATATGAAAGTTGGGGGGAGGCTGCAGGGTGGGAAAGGGCTGTGAAATTATGCCTTGGAATGCAATCCAAGTACCTGGCAGAATACCATACAATTGCAAGATTCCATACAGCCTCATCTTGGGATAAGCAGCAGGTCTACTTTACAGCTTTTACCTCCAAGAATTTGTCCATAAGAACATAAGAGTTGCCATACTGGGACAGACTGAAGGTCCATCAAACCATTCAACAGTGGCCAACCCAGGTCACCTGGCAAGATCTGAAGGAGAAAATTTTCTATTGCAATAGGTGTGTCATTCTGGATGATAGCTTGTGAGACTTTTTTAGAAGGAATCTACTCCAGGTTTTCGATTCATTCACCTGAGGGCTTTGCTGTCCCCTTCAGTTTTTCCTTATGCAGGCAAGCTGGAAGGAGTCTCTCTAATCTGCTCTGTACGCAGGATCTTCAAAAAGTTTCTGCAGTTTTTAAAAAAACATTTATTAAATATCTCAAAAGCAAATTACATCGCTTTTCCACATAATCACCCTGTTTTGCAATAACTTTTTCCCAGCATCTTACTAACTTCTTCAATGCCATCAGAAAAGAATATTTTTGGTTTTGTGTGAAAATATGAAAATGTAGAAACATTTTGAAGAACCCTCTTTTTTTTTTCATGGTTATAGGCAGTTTTTGGTGCTCCAGAGCTCCCCAGATTGAGGGGAAAGCTCTGTGTGAAAAAGCAGATTTGAGATTGCAGCTGACAAGCCAATCAAACTGTTGTGGAGCTCGGGGTCTGGACTCCTAGAAGCTTTGCTCGTCTACTGGGTCGCAGGGGCTTGAGCTTAGGCTGTTAGGTTCCCACAGGGGGCTCAGTGGGGCTCTTCAGGGTGTCGGCTGTGTTTCACCTCCCCCCTTTTGCATGTGGGGATTGAAGATTAGGCAGACTTCAGTCCCACTGGCAATCTGAAGATTTCAGGATTGGAGGACAGTTCCAGTGAGGGAGTGATTCTTCTCCATATCAGCTACTTTTACAGAGAGCTGAGGCAGGCTGCAGCATATCCACAGCACAGGTCATAGTGAGTAAGACTGTTAACGGCATATGGGCAAGATCGGAAGGGGGGTGGTGGTCTGCAAATCTGCTTTTGCAGGTTTCTGCCACTTCGTATAGGGTCCCTCCCTAAAATCTTTTTTTTTCTTCTTTCTGATAAAGCCATCTTAGATTTCCTGGTTTTTTTCCTTCCCCCCCCCCCCCCGAACTTTCCAGAACTTTCAAATCACCTCGTTTTGCCACAAAATTGGTAGGGAAAGAGTCCTAAAGCTCTTTTACCTTAATATATGTCAAATTTGCATTGGATGTGCCACCTGGCACATGAAGGGGGGGGGGGAGCTTTGAGTTTAGCCTTCCCTTTGGCCTATCTGCTGGGAGAAAACCTCTTCCAGAGCTGTGGAGCCCAAGAGACACAAGATGGAATCACCTAGAGCAGTCCTCCTTGAGGGCTGCAATCCAGTCGGGTTTTCAGGATTTCCCCAATGAATATGCATCGAAAGCAGTACATGCACATAGATCTCATATATATTCATTGGGGAAATCCTGAAACCATGACTGGATTGCAGCACTCATAAAAGGACTTTGAGATCCCTGACCTAGAGGGATTCAGCACTGCCTAGTACAGCATTCTCTTGAGTTTGTCACTCTGATGTGGAGAGCTTATTTGGATGGCAGCAAATCTGGAGGCGTGTGAGTGGGGGCTTGGGCTTCCAGGATCAGAAGCTGGCCAGGATCCAGACAGAGACTTATATGCCTTTTGCCATCGCAGAGTGAGCCCTTCCTGCTGGCATCCTGATGTGAAGTTTTAGTCATAGAGCATTGGGAGGCTCATTAAAGATAGCCAAGATGGTGGCTAGGCTGTATCCTTGGCACAGGTGTGTTAGCAGATGTTCGCTCAACCTAAGGTGGATTCCTTAGTAGTGCAAATGCTAAACACTTTCCTGCCAAGTGAGGGAGGTGTGGTATTAAAGAATATACAGGATCACAGAGTGGATTTGATTCTTAAGACAGTTCGAAGCGCTGGCCTTGGGAATCAAAGCATCTGCAGTGGCCTCTTTTGTGACACGAGCCTGTCATTCTCCTAACTCTGAGGTGGTAACTCTAGATAATATCTGGAGGGCCATTCAGAAGTTAGATGGAACATTAAGAAAATCTGCCCAGGAAACATCTTTAAGAGTGACTAAAGGTGACCTTCTCACTCAGTTGCTGGAAAATTTAAAACAAGAATATGCCTCAGATACTGTTCAAACTAAAAAGGAAATCATGGAACTTAAGGGTAATATTACATCTATAATTAAAGATATGATTCTACACCTGAAAATGGAAAAAATCAAACTTAAGAAGACTCGATCTCCGGGTTTTGAACTTTCCTAGAGCTGTGGAAGTATATCCCATAGAACTATTTTAAAATACCTTATAGAAGTATTAAAAAATTTCCCCTATACTAATTCCACCGTTAAACAAGTTTCATCAAAACTTCAGCCTGAATAGATCCAGGCCCAGGAGACAGAGGTTATTTCTCAGGATATATCAGCTATTTTGGAAGACTTATTGTCAGAAGTTTCAACTCAAGCAACACTCTTACTATCTTGTCTTCGATCTAAATGCAGTGATGAGATTGTTTTTCCGTAATGTTCAACTTTCATTTTGTGATAAAAAAAAATCTGGATTTACCCGGATGTTACCAAAGCTACTCAGAATAGAAGAAAAAAGATTCTTGGCACTGAGAGAGGAAACTCAGGCTTTAGGAGCATCATACTTACTGGCATACCCTTGTAAATAAGATATCTGGGCGTTAAATATGTTTTTATTGATCCAAGTTATCTCAGGGCCTTCATAGATATTAAGAAGATCTCCAGTGGTGGTGTTTCAGCTAAAAATGTATGATTAAGGAATGATAGGTGGTTTATTTTCAGTTTAATGCCTTTTCTTTAATTTTTCATTTTTTTTATGAATCTCCTTTTATTTCTTTGTTTCTTGCCCCTCTAGTTTTTGCCTTTAATTGGTGATCTAAGGAAGAGTAAGGACTTTTCTTTTTTTACTTTGTTCTCTTAATTGAGGATAAGATAATTGTTTATTGTTGCTCTCTGTTTTTCTTGAACAAGTTGTAAATACTTGTATAATTTTCAAAAACTATAAATAAAAGGGAAAAAATACTTTCAGAACAAAATAGGAGAAACTATTACTGTGTAACTTCATGGCATGTCCCTAGTCTTTGTACTTTTTGAAAAAGTAAACCTGTTCCACATCACCCAGGATTTTGTAGATCTCTAAGGTATCCTGTCTTAACTGTTTCTTTTCTCTAAGCCAAGGAGCCTTAACTGCTTTAGCCTTTGTTTGAGTTGTTTCTTCCAGTTGATCATTTTGGTCACCTTTCTCTGTACTTTTAATTGTAATGTTTTGTTTGTTGAGATACGACAACAGAATTGCACAGAATAGTCAAGGTGTGGTATCACCATGATTATTCTTTGTTTTATTCTCTCTTCCTTTCATAATATTTTGGTTGCCTTTTTGGTTGCCATTGCACACAGAGCAGAAGATTCAACATATTGTCTACAGTGGCACCTAGATCTCTCTTCCTGGGTGGTGGTACCTAATGTGTATCTACAATTTGGATTATTCTTCCCAATGTGTATCACTTGCACTTGTTTCCATTAACATAGTAACATGGTCCATCCAGTCTGCCCAACCTGATTCAATTTAAATTTTTTAAATTTTTTCTTCTTAGCTATTTCTGGGCAAGAATCCAAAGTTCTACCCGGTACTGTGCTTGGGTTCTAACTGCCGAAATCTCCGTCAAAACCTATTCCAGCCCATCTACACCCTCCCAGCCATTGAAGCCCTCCCAGCCCATCCTCCACCAAATGGCCATATACAGACACAGACCGTGCAAGTCTGCCCAGTACTGGCCTTGGTTCAAGTTTTAATATTATTTTCTGATTCTAGATCCTCTATTCATCCCACGCTTCTTTGAACTCAGTCACAGTTTTACTCTCCACCACCTCTCTCGGGAGCGCATTCCAGGCATCCACCACCCTCTCCGTAAAGTAGAACTTCCTAACATTGCTCTTAAATCTACCACCCCTCAATCTCAAATTATGTCCTCTGGTTTTACCATTTTCCTTTCTCTGGAAAATACGTTAATACCCTTCAAGTATTTGAACGTCTGAATCATATCTACCCTGTCTCTCCTTTCCTCTAGGGTGATCTATGAGATTAGGAAGCCAGTTTGTGGAAGTATTTATCTCATGATGTCTTGATTTTCATTTACATTGATCCCCTTTCTATTTTGCTGGGAAAATTGTGAACCTGAAGGATTTGCAGTTTTTGCTCTTGCTTCTTTGGGTTTCCAGTATCATGAGATTCATGATGAGAGCATTCCCTAGTTTATAATGCATTGCCTAGGCCGACTGTTACAGGGCAGCCCTTAGCTAAGATTTCTGAGCCCTGGCTTCCTGAGGAGTTTTAGTGCCATGCCAGCAAGTGTTAGTATAACGTAATAGCTGGGAGTCCCCAGGAGTTTTGAATGCTGTAGCAGCAGTGCCAGTTGTTTCCATGTGGAAGGAAAACCAGATCCTGGACCAGGCTGTAGCAGCATTGCTGTAAATACCGTATTTTCACGTATATAACGCGCATACGTATATAATATGCGTATAGTGCGCGGGTCCAAACCATTTGTGTAAAAAAAATTTTATATAGCACGCACATGCGTATGCCGCACATGCTGCTATAATCTCCTCCCGCCACTCCCGCTTACTCCCTCTTCTGGCCTGCGAACCGGCATCCTCCCCCCCCCCCCCGCTCACATCACCCCCCCTCCCCCGCGATCCTACATCCCCCCCAGCACCGCAAAGACATCAGTCGCTTAGCCGATTGGGCACCGGCACCAGAACCAATGCACAGGATGTGCCAGTGCCCGAAGATCCTCCATCGTTGTGCTGGGCTGGGCGGTGCGAGGGAGATCCTCCCTGTGCCGGGCTGGACAGAGCGAGACCAGAATGCTTTGAGCATGCGCAAATGCTCAAAGCCCAGTCCAGCATGGCACAGGGAAGAAGGAGGATCTCCCTCGCACCGCCTAGCCCAGCCCAACAAGGGAGGATCTTCTGGCACTGGCACGTCCTGTGCATTGGTGCTGGTGCCGGTGCTCAATCGGGTAAGCGACCGATGTCTTTGCGGTGCTGAGGGGGATGTAGGATCGCGGGGGAGGGGGGTGACGTGAGTGGGGGGGGGAGGGTGCCGGTTTGCAGGGGGGATGCCAGATTACACTGGAAAAAAAAATTTGTATAACGCGCTCACACATATAATGCGCATGGTTATACTCGGTTTATAAAATCGTGTATAAAGCACGCGTTATATGTGTGAAAATACGGTAACTGTTGACCACCTTTTTTTTTTTTAAAGTTTCACAGGTTGATCTGAGAACATAGAAATATTTTTCCTGGCATCTTGCTTTAGATATAAGTAATCTTAGTTTCTCCTTTTATTTTCTTCTCCTCATCTCCCCCCCCCCTCCCCCTCAAAACCTTTTTTTTTTTTTTTCAGGTCGGTGATGAAACAGAACCAAAGAAGAGAAAGAAACATCATGTGGAAGAAGAGGAGGTGGTTGAAGAGAATGGAGTAGCAGAGGTGGCAGAACCAAAAAAGAAGAAAAAGAAAAAGAAACATGTGGAGGAAGATGAGGCTGAAGAGCATTCCGGGACAAACATTGTCCCAGAAGATACAGCACAGCCTAAGAAAAAGAAGAAAAAAGTCAAATAAGAGGACAATGCTGATTGATAAGAGAAACTTTTATTTTTGCCCTGTAAATTTGTAAATATATTCCAGTCACTGAAAGAGAATAAAAGTTTGTTGGTTTTTTTTTATAAACTGCCATAGTTTGCTTTTCCTAACAAGTGAAAGATTTTGAGTTATATATCTGCTATTTGTAAGAAATAAGTATGGCACTACATGTAGATTGGATAGGCAGAGTGCATAAATGGAAAGGTGTGGATGTTGAAAATCTAAAATTGCTAGAACGCAAACTTTTTAAATTTCTTAGTTGTAAAATTTATATAAATAAAATAATTTTTAAAAAAAAGTAATTCTGATTATCCCTTAGTATTAGTACTAGAATTCCAGTGTATTAATGTAATTTCAGATTGTAAGTGTTCACACCTTTGCATGGAATAAAGAATTGGGGGCTGACTTAAATGGGGCAGTGGGTTTCCTCTACAGCAACATGTTGCATGAATTATGTTAAAAGTCCTCAAAACCCTAGAGCCAGACACTAAATACAAAAAAACGCACTAAAAAAAGCTTCTGATATATGTGTAGAAATATCCAGCTTTGCAGAGCATTACATATAAATAAAATAAAGTGGAGAAAAAAGACCTCAGCACATAGGCATCCTAAAAAGCAACTATGTACAACAAAGAGGAGCCATTCAAAAAAATTGATCATAGGTTAAAAAAAACTCCAGTGTCTCTCCAGACCAGCACAGCTCACTGATGGGTAATAGCTCACCATGACCAGTAGGTGGAGACTGAGACACAGACTTTTGGCTCTCAGACTCCAGCAGGTGGTGGTAAGCTGTTGCAGTCTTCCCTGGTTTAGTGTAGGCTGTTGGAATTTGTTTAGTGGCCTTCTGGTCCCTTTCTCTGGTGCCGGACTGAGCTTGGGGGATCTTTTCTAGGGTCTGTCTGACTTCAGGGGCATCACTTTCAACAGGTCAAGTCCCTCCACCTCCTTGAAATTATTTTCTGTAGAGGTGCCTCAGCTATAATAAGCCTTGCCACCGATACTGGCAAAGCATATGGCTTAGAGAGCCAGTGGAGTCTTAAAAAAAAAAAAAATCCTGAGGCAGTGCTGGTCTGGAGGGAAGCCTTCAATTATCCCAGGACAAGCAGGCAGCATATTCTTAACACATGGGTGACGTCACCGACGGAGCCCTCGGTACGGACCTTTTTAACTAGAAGTTTCTAGTTGGCCGCACCGCGCGTGCGCGAGTGCCTTCCCGCCCGACGGAGGAGTGCGTGGTCCCCAGTTTCTTCGTTTCCGCGGAGCGAAGAAGACGCGTGTATTTTTTCAACGGCCGTTGAAATCACTTTTTGCCTTCCCGCTCGCGCTTTTGTTCTAAATTTTTCTCCCTCTACCTTCGGGTTTCCTTTTTATTTGAATTGCAAAAAAAAAAAAAAAAAAAAAAAACTTTGATTTTTTCCTGTTTCTTTCGTTTTTGCCCCGGCGGGGCCTGTTGCCATTATACAGGCCTCGGACTTCGATTTTGCGGAGGCTATCTTCCCCTTCATGCCCCCGCAGGTCGGTTTTAAGAAGTGCCAGCGGTGTGCACGCCCGATCTCCGTATCTGACCCACACAATTGGTGTTTGCAGTGCCTGGGTCCGGAGCATCGGCCGGACTCCTGCACCCGCTGTGCCACTTTGCAAAAACGAACTCTTAAAAACTGAAGAATCCAGCAAACCCTTCTCTTCGGCACCGAGTCGGCGATGGATTCCTCACCTTCAACGGCGGTACCGCAAAAATCGGCACCGTCAAGCTCGACACCGACCAACCCCGCATCGGCGCCACTGGCGCCAGGTAAGCCGGCTAAGAAGCCTTCCTCTTCCCTCGAGCGCCCTCCTGCTACGGTGGCGACACCGTCCCTACCGGCATCGCACCGGTCCCGTAAACGCTCCGCCCCGATATCGGTGAGTGCCTCGTCATCGGCCTCCTCATCGCCGGGGCGTGGAGCGGCATCCAAGGAACCGAAGAAAAAGAAAGCGGTTCCGATGCCACCCCTAGATGACCGTATCTCGGCCATTCTACAAACTCAGCTTCAGGAGCAGTTGAAGAAACAACTTGAACAACTGCTACCCTCTATCCTGGCACCGCTCCTTCCGGTACCAGACCGGCCCGAGCCCCGCACCGAGCCCCCGGTGTCCACTCCTTCGGTACCGGTAAACACCTCGATGCCGATCCTTTCGGCCCAACAACTTCATGATGATCCAGTGGTTCATTCTCAACCCACAGTGGATCCTCCTCGGCACCAGGCGGTACGGCACTCTTCTCGGGACCGAGAACGACGCCGATCGTCCTCCCCTGGTACCGTTTCGGTGCGCTCTGGTAAATCTTTGTCCAAGACTCGCCACACCGCACCCTCCACCCCGGTGTCCCGACATGCACCAGAGGTCAGGGATCCTGATTTATGGGAGGAGACTCCTCTCGGTACCGAGGAGGATCCCTCCTCATCTGATGAGGAACCATCGGCACCTGATGCCACCTCTAAACCTGAACAGTCCTCTTTTTCTAAATTTCTGAGGGAAATGTCTGCTGCTCTGTCCCTTCCCCTGGAATCTGACTCCAAAAAGTCCCAAGCCTTTTTAGAAGCCTTAGACTTTGAGCAACCTCCTAAGGAGCTCCTCAAGCTTCCCGTGCATGACATCCTACGGGAGACATTCTACAAAAACTTGGAAAATCCCCTCACGGTACCGGGAGCTCCCCGTAAACTGGACAACCTTTACCGTGTCATCCCTATTCCTGGATTCGACAAATCTCAATTGCCCCATGAGTCCCTTCTGGTGGAATCCACCTTAAAAAAGACTCAGGGCTCCAGTGTCTATGCCTCTACCCCTCCTGGCAGAGAAGGTAAGACCATGGACAAGTTTGGCAAGAGGCTTTACCAAAATGCCATGCTTGCCAACAGGGCAAACAACTATTCCTTCCATTTTTCCTTCTATCTCAAACACTTGGTCCAACAGCTGTCTGCCCTCCAGAAGTACCTACCTGAGCGCAAGGTCCCGCTATTCCAACAGCACATCTCTGGCCTTCTCCAAATGCGCAAGTATATGGTCCGCTCGATATACGACTCCTTCGAGCTCACCTCTCGGGCCTCTGCCATGGCTGTAGCCATGCGTCGCTTGGCCTGGCTCAGAGTCTCCGACCTGGACATCAACCACCAGGACCGTCTGGCCAACGCCCCCTGTCTCGGGGATGAGCTTTTTGGAGAGTCACTGGATTCCACCACCCAGAAACTCTCTGCCCATGAGACTAGGTGGGACACCCTGATCAAGCCGAAAAAGAAGGCACCGCCTACCCGACCTTATCGGCCACAAACATCTTATCAACGGAGGTTCTCAGCCAGGCCACTCAATCCGCCTCCCCAGCAATCTAGGCGGCCCCGTCAACAGCAACATCACGCTCAGGCTCGATCTCAGGCCTCTCAACCCTCTAAGCCTCCTCAGCCTACTAAACAAACTCAGCCCTTTTGACTCTTCTCTCCAGGGCATAGCCAGTCTTCCACCTTTGCTACCTCTTCCACAACCCATCGGAGGTCGTCTCACCATTTTCTCCAGCCGTTGGGAAATCATTACATCGGACCAGTGGGTCCTCAACATCATCCGCCACGGCTACTCTCTCAACTTCCAGACTCTACCTCCGGACAACCTTCCCGTAGAGTCTGCTTCAAACTCATCTCAAACCCCCCTCCTCCTGAGGGAGGTTCAATCCCTCCTCCTTCTCAATGCCATCGAAGAAGTACCTCCAGATCAAAGGGGGCAGGGATTCTACTCCCGCTACTTCCTGGTACCCAAAAAGACGGGAGACCTCCGTCCCATTCTCGATCTCAGGGACCTCAACAAGTGTCTGGTCAAGGAGAAGTTCAGAATGCTCTCCCTTGCCACGCTCTACCCTCTTCTTTCTCAACACGACTGGCTATGTTCCCTGGACCTCAAAGAGGCCTACACTCACATCTCCATCAATCAAAATTCTCGCCGCTACCTGCGGTTCCAGGTACTGCACCATCACTATCAGTACAAGGTGCTACCGTTCGGCCTCGCTTCCTCACCCAGGGTCTTCACCAAGTGCCTTATAGTGGTAGCGGCCTTCCTCAGGTCTCACAACCTCCAGGTGTTCCCCTATTTGGACGATTGGTTGGTGAAAGCACCTACGTCTCAACTTGTGCTACAGGCTACTCATCACACCATCTCTCTCCTCCACCTCCTGGGGTTCGAGATCAACTACCCCAAGTCGCATCTGCTTCCCACCCAGCGACTTCAATTCATTGGAGCAGTTCTGGACACCACACTAATGAGGGCTTTTCTCCCCTCCGATCGTCAGCGGACCCTGCTCCACCTCTGTCGTCAGGTGCTCATGCATCCCTCCATTCCTGCCCGACAGATGATGGTCCTCCTGGGTCACATGGCCTCGACGGTGCATGTCCTTCCTCTGGCACGTCTCCACCTTCGCACGCCTCAGTGGACTCTCGCCAACCAGTGGTCACAGACTACGGATCTTCTTTCTCATCCCATCTCTGTGACATCATCTCTTCAGCAATCTCTCCAATGGTGGTTGAACTCCTCAAATCTTTCCAGGGGTCTACTTTTTCATCTACCCCCTCACTCTATGATCATCACCACGGATGCGTCCCCCTATGCGTGGGGAGCTCACCTAGGAGATCTACGCACCCAGGGACTTTGGACCCCACAGGAGCGTCGTCATCACATCAATTTCCTGGAACTCAGAGCCATGTTCTACGCCCTCAAGGCGTTCCAACATCTCCTCTGCCCTCAAGTCCTCCTCCTCTGCACGGACAATCAAGTCGCCATGTACTACATAAACAAGCAAGGCGGCACCGGATCTCGCCCCCTCTGTTTGGAGGCTCTGCGCATCTGGACCTGGGCCACGGACCGCAATCTCTTTCTCAGGGCGGTCTATATCCAGGGCGAACAGAACTCTCTGGCCGACAATCTCAGTCGCATCCTTCAACCCCATGAGTGGACGTTGGACCCCCCGACTCTGCTCTCCGTCTTTGCTCGATGGGGCACTCCGCAGGTGGACCTCTTTGCAGCTCCTCACAATCATCAGCTGCCCCTATTCTGCTCCAGACTCTTCTCTCCTCACCGTCTGGCCCCGGATGCATTCCTGCTCGATTGGAGGGATCGGTTCCTGTATGCCTTCCCTCCACTTCCTCTGATGTTGCGGACTTTGTCCAAACTCCGCAAGGACAACGCCACCATGATTCTCATCGCACCTCGGTGGCCTCGCCAACACTGGTTCTCCCTCCTGCTCCAACTCAGCTCCAGGGAGCCCATTCCTCTTCCTGTGTTTCCTACTCTACTTACGCAACAGCATCAGTCTCTGCTACATCCCAATCTGTCTTCGCTCCACCTGACAGCTTGGTTTCTCTCGGGCTGACCTCTCCGGAGAACCTATCTCAACCGGTCCGCCTCATTTTGGACGCGTCCAGGAAACCGGCCACTCTCCAATGTTACCATCAGAAGTGGACCAGATTTTCCTCCTGGTGTCTCCGGCATCATCAGGAACCCACCTCCTTAGCAGTGGAAACTGTCTTGGAATATTTGCTCTCTCTGTCCAACGCTGGCCTCAAAACTACCTCCATCAGAGTCCACCTCAGCGCCATCACTGCGTTTCATGAGCCTATTTTCGGAAAACCTCTCACGGCTCATCCTCTGGTTTCCAGATTCATGAGAGGCCTCTTCAACATCAAACCGCCTCTCAAGCCTCCTCCTGTCGTCTGGGACCTGAATGTGGTTCTCTCAGCTCTTATGAAACCTCCGTTTGAGCCTCTTGCCACAACTTCTCTCAGGCTTCTAACCTGGAAGGTGCTTTTCCTAATTGCCATCACCTCTGCCAGGAGGGTTAGCGAACTACATGCACTGGTTGCCGACCCACCTTTCACTGTTTTTCACCATGACAAGGTTGTTTTGCGTACCCACCCTAAATTCCTTCCCAAGGTGGTCTCAGCTTTTCACCTCAACCAGTCCATTGTGCTGCCCGTCTTCTTCCCTAAGCCTCACTCGCATCCTGGGGAACAGGCGTTGCACACGCTGGATTGTAAGCGTGCCCTTGCTTACTATCTTGATCGTACCAGAGCTCACCGAACAGCCCCTCAGCTCTTTTTGTCTTTCGACCCCAACCGTTTGGGTCGTCCTGTCTCCAAACGGACACTTTCAAATTGGCTTGCTGCCTGTATTGCTTTCTGCTACGCTCGGGCCGGTCTCTCACTGGAAGGAACTGTCACGGCCCACAGAGTCCGAGCTATGGCTGCTTCCGTGGCTTTCCTCCGCTCCACGCCCATCGAGGAAATCTGCAAGGCGGCCACTTGGTCCTCAGTTCACACGTTCACTACTCACTACTGTCTGGATGCATTCTCCAGACGGGATGGACACTTCGGCCAATCTGTGTTACAAAATTTATTTTCCTAATGGCCAACCATCCCCCCTCCCTCTTTGTTAGCTTGGAGGTCACCCATGTGTTAAGAATATGCTGCCTGCTTGTCCTGGGATAAAGCACAGTTACTTACCGTAACAGGTGTTATCCAGGGACAGCAGGCAGATATTCTTAAGTCCCACCCACCTCCCCGGGTTGGCTTCTTAGCTGGCTTATCCTAACTGGGGACCACGCACTCCTCCGTCGGGCGGGAAGGCACTCGCGCACGCGCGGTGCGGCCAACTAGAAACTTCTAGTTAAAAAGGTCCGTACCGAGGGCTCCGTCGGTGACGTCACCCATGTGTTAAGAATATCTGCCTGCTGTCCCTGGATAACACCTGTTACGGTAAGTAACTGTGCTTTACTGTTAATTGTATTTTATTACTAAATGGCACCTTTTTCGTTACCTTGCTCGCATATTACACAATGAGCACTTTTAAAGGGAAAAAGTGCTCCAGATATGAGGTCAATGCAGCCGGCCTGTGCTTGCAGTGGAAGGGGAATCCTCTCGGGTGCTGGATACCCTTTGTGAGTGCCTCACACGTCGGTAGCAGGCAATAGGAAAGACTGGGCTTCCCTTACCACCCACACAGGGATTTCTCCAGCTGACGCTTGTCAGGGAAATAAAGTTTCCCTTATCTCCGATAGTGCTGAGGATTCCCTTACAGCTACTGCTGGCTTGCTTTAACAGCTGGGGCAGTTCAGGCCTCTTTACCACTGTAGGCCTTGGGGAGGGTTTTTTTGTGGGTTTTGTGCTGGTTTTGGCGGGAAGCGCCTCCATTTTGTCTGCATCAGGTAACCTTCCCCCTGTATTGGAGAGATGGGGCAGGTTTCTGCTGGGTCTCCTTCTTTGGCAGTGAGTCCAAATGGGCTGTCAGGGAGTTTTTTCCCCCTGATTTTGTTTTAGCCTTGTGCAAGGTTTATCTTCAGGAAGCTAGGGGTTCTGCTTCTGCCCTGGGGGTCTCGGTTTGTTTAGAGGGGGGTTGCCCTCCACTCTTGTTTGGCCCCCCTCAGCACTGGTTTTGACCCTGTCCCCCCACCCCAGTTTAGTAACCAATAGGAGTCTTTAGGTGAATATGTTTGTTGCAAACTGTTGCAGAAGAATGTCAATCATATCTTGCAGTTCATCCTTCACCCATGGAGTATAGTACTCTTCAGTTTTTCCTTCTACAAGCAAACTGAGGTGTGTCCTGATACTCTCTGTTCAGCTTTATTATTTTGGGAATTTTTTTCTCCATTTTGTGAGGCTTATGTGCCTAGGAGTCCCCAAGTTAAGGCTACTCTGCTTTCCTGCATCTGTATGCGATTATGAGGTGGAGAGGACAATTGCGTACAGACATAGGCAAGCTCTTGCGTGAGGTTACTGCAGTGAGGCGGGCAGCGTTCCAGAACGTAAGGTAACCAGTGTAGCCTGTGCGTGTGTACGTAATCTTGTGAACTCTCGCGAAATTCGGCACCTCTCCTGGCGGTGACTGCTTGATGTAAGATGGCGGCTGTGTCCGGTGCTGGAGGAGGTGAGAGCTGAAGGCGGTTGCGGATGCAACCACCGGACACTTAAGGCACAAATCAGATATTGATTCTCCCCTCTACAAAAAAGCCTAGAGGACTACACCAAAATCTTGTCTCTTGCAGTTGATACTTTAGAATCTAAATCACAATTTTGCATGAGGTAAAACTATAGTTTATAAATCTTTCCTTAATTGCTTCTGATAATTTCAGCTATACACAACTTAAAGCAGTGCAACATGCAGAAAGTGAAAAACTAAACTTCATTTTCTGCATATTGCACTGCTTTCAGCTGTATAGCTGAAATTATCAGAAGCAATTAATGAAAGATTTATAAACTATAAAGAGTTTTACCTCATGCAAAATTGTCATTTCTTTAATAAGACATTAACTTTTTTTTTTTTTTCTTCGGTCCTCCAAGTACCTACAAATCCAAAATGTGGCCCTGCAAAGGGTTTGAGTTTGACACCACTGGTATATGCAAACAAGAACAGGAGAATGTAGATCTTTTTACATAGAAGAAGGGATGTAGCCAGCAGATAACCAAGAAAAAAACTGTATAAGTACTGAGGCAGGAAAAGAAACTATATAAAAATATATGAGCTCTTGCTGTGTCTTTAATAAGAATTCAGGTATACTATATTGTGATCCTTTCATATTTTATTGGGTGTTGCTGTATAATCAAACATTTAAATCAGTTAAACAAGAAACTGCTGTTATTTAAACTTAATTGTATTATATAGGACAAACTTTAAAAAGAATGCCCTATAATATAGTAGAATGGAAATTCTTTTGATCAATGGTGTAGAGCCTGAGAGATGATGACATATAGCCACTTAACAGTATATAAGAAGATGAGAAGCCAGAGTAAAGCTCAGACCTCTGGACAGAGTCACATGGCTTAAAACTGAGATGTCTCCTTTGTACAAACTATATTGGAACTCTATGGAAAGGATGCATTTGTAACTAATTGACTTTTGATAAATATTTTCAATTGAAAATGTATATATTTGTACAAATTCTTGAGTTGGGGTATCCTGTTGGGTAAGAGAGTTAGTCTTTCCCCCTTGCTCAACATAACTAAACCTTGTCCTCAGTTTCACATGCAGAAAGTTCTTATAAATTGTTTTGAAATATTCATTGAGCAATATGTGGATGTTACATTTAGTAGATTTTCTCAGGGGTTTGTTATCCCTGGGCATGGGCTTTGTAGTTTCAATAGGCGGCAGCAGTAGGTAAAGTAAGAGATGGGCAAGGCAGAAGTTTGCAGTGGATTTTGAAGAATAGTTTGGTAAGATGAAACGATTCCAGAGGCTAGATTAAAGATCATACAGGCATGTGATGGATAGCTCAAGGTGAAAAAGGCAGCCCTCTGCTCAGGGAGACCATCCATCTGCTGTTAATAGAGGCAGGAGAGAGAGAAAGCTCTGAACAATGGGTTTGGAAAGCAGGGCAACTTGGAAGAGAAGGGCTTTTCAGCAGACACTGCTCTGGTTGTTGGACCTCCAAAGCGGTTGTCCCAGTGCCTCCTCTGGAGATTGCACCGGCAGGTATTCCTTTTACTTCATGGTGCCCAAGAAGGGGTCTTTCTGGCCCATTTTGGATCTCAAAGGTATCAACAGAGTGCTCCATGTTCCATCTTTTCATATAGAAACCCTGAAATCTGTAATTCTAGCGGTCCAGCCTAGGGAATTTCTGACTGCGATCTAATGGAGGCCTTTCTACATGTTTCTATTTGGGCCTCCCAGCGCTTCCTTCGCTTTGCAATTTGGGGCAAGCATTATCAGTTTTGTGCACTTCCCTTTGGACTAGCTACAGCACCATGCACCTTTAACAAAATTATGGTGGTGGTAGAAGCAGCCTTTGCGCAACGAAGGCATTCTGGTGCACCCTTATTTAGATGACTGGTTGATTTCGAGCAAAGTTGTTGAAGAGTTCCAGGATTACAGTTCGGGTGGTGGAGTTTCTCCAATCTTTGGGCTGGGTGGTCAATTTGTCCAAAAGCCGGTTGATTCTGTCTCATAGAGAATTGTGCGGGGACAGAAATCCTGCCCGTCCTCCTGGAATCAAATCCGTGCCCGCCTGTCCCTATAAACTTCAGAAGTGGTTATTTCATTTAATTATGCTACTGAATTAAAGGCTCTGGTAGAGACCCATTTACAAATAAGCAAAGACAGTTTACTAATTTAGAAATATTAATTGGGAAGAATACATACTTTGTAAACGTGTTTGTACCAGAGCCTCTAATGTAAATATAAATACTCAGCTGATGAGGACCCCCAAGCTGTCAGCTGAGGACTTCCTCGGCAGTTGGCCAGGGATCCCTTTTACCAAGTTTGGCAGGCAGCAAGTGTCCCTGAGTAACAGATGCTGGCACCTCGGTGGCTCATGGATGCTGCCAGTGACTGCTGCACTTGGTGGAGGGGAGTTCTAGCTGTCTCTAGAGGAGGTCCTCTGCTGGCGGTGCTTGGGGATCCCCACCAGCCACAACAAAGGTCAGAAAGTACTTCAATACTATAGAAATAAAACCATTTCCTTTTCTTTTAAATACAATACAAAGACATCTATATATATAAAATCAGAGGTATGTGTGTGTGTATGTGCCGCGATCACGCAAAAACGGCTTGACTGATTTGAACGAAACTTGGTATGCAGATCCCTCACTACCTGGGATGATATGTTCTGGGGGTCTCGCGGCCCACCTGCACACATGGGCGGAGCTACAAACATAAAATCAGATTTCACCCATTCATGTCAATGGAAAAAATGTAAAAAGCTGCCATTCTCACAGTAATTCAAAAACGGCTTGACCGATTTGAACGAAACTTGGTATGCAGATCCCTCACTACCTGGGGTGATATGTTCTGGGGGTCTCGCGGCCCACCTGCACACGTGGGTGGAGCTACAAACAGAAAATCAGATTTCACCCATTCATGTCAATGGAAAAAATGTAAAAAGCTGCCATTCTCACAGTAATTCAATAACGGCTTGACCGATTTGAACGAAACTTGGTATGCAGATCCCTCACTACCTGGGGTGATATGTTCTGGGGGTCTCGCGGCCCACCTGCACACGTGGGCGGAGCTACAAACAGAAAATCAGATTTCACCCATTCATGTCAATGGAAAAAATGTAAAAAGCTGCCATTCTCACTGTAATTCAAAAACGGCTTGACCGATTTGAACGAAACTTGGTATGCAGATCCCTCACTACCTGGGGTGATATGTTCTGGGGGTCTCTCGGCCCACAACTCTATGTTGCTTGCTCAAGGGTAGGTTCACCCAAGAATTTATATGTTCTTGCTCCTGGAGGTGAAACTAAAAATGTTGTTTATAATCACGTTTTGCGTTAGTTGTATTGTATTCATTTTGTCAAATATTTTACATTATAATTTGAATATTGTACTTTTTATTAAGCTGTAAAAAAATAATTTCATTCACCACTATAAAGTATCTTTATTTGAATCCATTTACAGTGTTATTGCTATAATTAAATACCCGTGCAACGCCGGGGCATCAGCTAGTCTGCTATATACATTTCCAAAAGCTAACATATTTTAGTCAATAAATTCAATTTTTTTACCTTTGTTGTCTGGAGACTTATTTTTCCATCAAGTTGGTCCCAGTTTCTTTTTTTCACTTTCCCGTCTCCTGCAAATTCTTCTGTTGCTGTCCATTGGTTCCTCCTACCATGGTCCAGCATTTATGTCTCTCATCTTTCGCCCATGCCCAACATTTCTCCTATCACCCCTTCCAGTCTGTTTGTGGATCTCATGTTCTGAAAAATCAGATTATATATCATCAAACTAATTCTTTGTTTTAAATGGAAGACATCCTAAAACTATACTGAAAATGCACTGAAGCTCCCTCCCTCAAGATTGTACCTCTCCCGGGTGCTGCACTTCTTCGCAAGGCAGCGAGCCCTGCCTTTTCTGCCTCCCACCCCCACCCCGCAAGACTACATCTCCTGAGAGCGGCTGCACTTCACAGGGCAGCAGGCCTGCCTTTTCTGCCCCCTCCCTCAAGACACTACCTCTCTTGAATGCTGCTGCACTTCTCGCAGGGCAGCCAGCTCTGCATGCTCCACGTGGCTGAAGCGAAGCCTTGCCTCCGACATCAGCTCTGACGTCGGGGGAAGACTTCTGGGTCAGCTACTTGTGGCATGCTGGAAGCGCTGCATGCTGCAGGAGGGCAGGAAAAGAAGACGAGACACTCGGCTTGAGCTGCCTCCCAACCCCGCGGTATCCCCAAGACCACGAGAGACATCCCCAAGGGATCCCTATGACCAGAGGGGGGCGTCCCTGTGACCCGAAGGGGGAACCCATGAGATTCCCATCGTCCCTGTTCCCGTGCAGCTCTCTACTGTCTCAACGCTTGGAGTACCTTGGTATTCTTTTCGACACCAGCCTGGGGAGAGTCTCCGGAGGCCAGGGTGTGCAGATGCAGATTCGCTCTGATGGATTGCCGATGTCTGCTGGCGCAGGACATTTGCAGGTTTTGGGGTCCATGGAGGCCTTCCTGGAAGTGGTCCGGTGGGCTCGGGCTCACATGTGTCCTTTTCAGTATGCACTTCTTCGGCAGATGTTGCCACATGTTCATAATCTGGATTCTCCGGTCCTGCTTCAGGAATTAGTTTGTTGCATCCTATACTGGTGCCTCCACTCTTCCAATCTGGTTCAGAGTGTGAGTCTTGGTACTAGATTGGACAGTGCTTCTCACGAATGCTAGTCTCGGTTGGGGAGCGCAATGGCTCAGTCGCGTGACACAAGGCTGCTGGTTGCCCGGTGGAGGTGTCCTGGTCGATCAATGTACTGGAGACGAGAGCCATTCGGTTAGCATTGGTGGAATTCCAATCCTTTCCAGGGCAGGATTAATTCTTCGAGGGCCCCTCAGGCCCACAAGTACACTGGACCCCCCCTCGCCTTGCCCTGCCTCATTTGTGTTGTATTATTTACTTCTTTATTTCCACTTGTATTTTTTTTTTTTTTTCAAAACAAACAAAGATTAGCATACCAGTGCAGTTTTTCTTCTATGCAACCCCAAACAACTCTGAACAAATCCCCCTTCCGTCCCTTCCCATCTACTTAACCAGGACTTTAACTCTGAACCCTTTCCATACATATTTTAAGGATAAACAACCAAATCTGTAACTCCTCTAGTTTGTTCCACTCCATGTATGTTAACTTGTAACAAAACAATAAGGCAAGCAGTCCACTAAATCAGTGTTCTTCATCCTTTTTACACCCGTGGACCGGCAGAAATAAAAGAATTATTTTGTGGACCGGCAAACTACTAGGACTAAAATTTAAAAACCCCGTTTACGCCCCATCTCCGCGAGCTCGGTCCCCGCAAACCATCTGATCCCATCTGCACAAGCCGCAATTATGATTTTATATTGAACATATTTTATTAAAGTATAAAAAGAAACACTATTCTGAACAATTGTGATTTTATAAATACAAATATACAGAGCACGGACCAACAAAAAACCCCTGTCTCCCCTCCCCTTCACATATATCCCCTCTACTATCAAGAAAACTGAACAAGCCAAGTTATTATAGAATGCTACATAGAAATATCATGCTAACAGAATACTGCAGTCCCCAGTTATGTCTCTAGCAGGATATATATTTCAAATCTGATATATTCTAATGACAAAATAGAAATAAAATTATTTTTTTCTACCTTTTGTTGTCTCTGGTTTCTGCTTTCATCTTCTTTTCACTCTTTTCCTTCCAGCATCTGCCCGTTTCATCCAATGTTTGCCCTCTCCCCCTTCCATATGTATCTGACTTCTTTCTATGCCCCTCTTCCCTGTCCATCCAGCCTGTTCCTTCTCTCTCCTTTTTACATCATTCATTCCAGCTTCACTGCCGTCTTCTTTTTTTTATCTCTCCTATACCAGATCTAGCATCTTTATCCCTCTCTCATTTCTCTGCTGACCCCCTTTCCAGCATCAATGTCTCTCTACTTTCTCATTCCTCTCTCTTCCCTTTCCCTCATCTGATCTCTCCATTCCACCCTGACCCCCTTCCTCTCCTGTAATCTCCCTGCCAGCTGTTTCCTTCCTTTTTTCTTTCTCCCTTCCCTCCTTCCTTTTTTCCCTTCTCCCTTCCCTCCTCCCTCTATCCAACATTAACTCTCTTCCCATCCCTTTCCCTCCTCCCCTCCCAGCAGCATCTCTCCTTCTCCCTTCCCTCTATCCAATATTAACTCTCTTCCCATCCCTTTCCCTCCTCCCCTTCCAGCAGCATCTCTCCTTCTCCCTTCCCTCCTCCCTCTATCCAACATTAACTCTCTTCCCATCCCTTTCCCTCCTCCCCTCCCAGCAGCATCTCTCCTTCTAATTCTCTCCAAGTCCAGTAACAGCTCTCCCTTTATCCAGCAGCTTCTCAGCCTCCTACAGTGGCTTCCTCCCCTTCCAGCAGCTCTCAGTACTTGCCTGCAGGAAGTTACCGGTAAATCACTGCCCTGGCAAGTAGGAGAGCTGGTGGGAGGGGAGACAGCCACTGTGAAGGCTCCCCGGATCTTGCTCGCAAACGCTGACCATCTCCCTCCACCTGTATCTGCAGCTCTCTCCATTCTACTCGCGACTTCCCCGCGGCCCTCTTCAGCAACTCGGCAGAGGCGGCGATCAAGACAGGCTGCCGATATCGGGATGTTCACTCTCTGAGTCCCGCCTATTTTGTTTCAACTTCCTGTTTCCTAACAGACGAGACTCAGAGAGGGAAAGCCCCGACATTGGCAGCCTGTCTTGATCGCCTGAGGCTGGGAGGAACATTAGTCGGGAGGAACCACAGTCGGCAGGAAATTTAACTGCCAACTGGATCTCGGCGGCCCTGCGCAGACCGGCAGAAATTTTCTGCAGACCGACACCGGTCTGCAGACCAGCGGTTGAAGAACTGTGCACTAAATAATCCAACATGAAACAAAAGATCGGCAGACAATAAGGAGATTCAAATCAGGTTTATTCAAGGTACTCCCAAGAACCATGCCCAATGCATTTTACCAAAGAAGCCAGTCAACGCTAACAGAAAGCCATGCCTTTCCTACACACAGAACACAGATACACCCTCACCCAGTATGGAATAAGTAATCACAAACTAAAAATAGAAATATATAGATAAAGAAATTGAACCGCCAAGAAGCCAAACTGCATACAGTGAAACACCACAGAAACAATGAGACCCGGGAAACTACAGACCGGTGATCCTGACCTCGGTACCGGGAAAGATGGTAGAGGCGCTGATAAAGGACCGCATCATTGATCACCTTGATGGACATGGTCTGATGAGGACCAGCCAGCACGGTTTCAGCAAAGGCAGATCTTGTTTGACAAACTTGCTGCAGTTCTTTGAGGGAGTGAACAGACACATAAACAAGGGCGAACCGGTTGACATTGTATATCTGGACTTTCAGAAAGCGTTCGACAAGGTTCCGCGTGAACGACTACTTCAGAAAATTGCAAGCCATGGAATAGAGGGTGAAATACTCACATGGATTAAAAATGGCTGGAGCATAGGAAACAGAGAGTAGGGGTAAATGGACAATACTCAGACTAGAAGAGCGTCACCAGCGGGGTGCCTCAGGGTTCTGTGCTTGGACCTGTGCTCTTCAACATCTTCATAAACAATCTGGACATAAGTACAACGAGCGAGGTGATAAAATTTGCAGATGATACGAAGTTATTCAGAGTAGTGAAGACGCAGGGGGATTGCGAAAATCTACAACGTGACATAATCAGGCTCGAGGAATGGGCTGCGACATGGCAGATGAGGTTCAACGTGGACAAGTGTAAAGTGATGCATTTTGGTAACAAAAATCTCATGCACAAATACAGGATGTCCGGGGCGGTACGGAGAGTACTTGGGAGTTCTGATCGACAAGTTGATAAAGCCGTCCGCGCAATGTGCAGCGGTGGTGAAAAGGGCGAACAGAATGCAATATTTATTCTATGCATGTATGTTGTAAACCACTTAAAATTTGTAGATTTGCAGTACAGGCAGTCCCCAGGTTAACAACTTTTAATGCTGTTCTTGCCAGATTTGTATGTAACTCAGAACTTGTAGATTTTAAGATTCTTTCTGCTTACAGCTGACAAAAGGGCCAACCGTCCATACAATGTTCCCACTAAGGTACAGCATGCACAACCACACTCTGTTCTTAATGTGGCCATGCATCATTCCTCAATCTGCTGCAGGAGAGCTGCCATTAGAAAAACTACTTAATGAAATCAAATGAAGCTGGAACCTTAAGTATGAGATGTACTTAAGTCAGGTGTCTGTAACTTGGGGACTGCCTGGACTCAAGACATACAGTATTTATCTGGCCTCAGTCACATATGCAGAAAATAGAAAAAACCCTTCTCAAATACAGACCCACAAACTAAAAGTACTATTGTACACAAACAAAACCCTAATATGCCAGACTGCAAACAGTACACCACAAGTGAAATACCGTATTTCCCTGAAAATAAGCCCTAGCATGATGTTTGGGGTAGGTCTTAATAAATGCCCTACCCCAAAAATAAGCCCTAGTTGAGGCACTTATTTTGGGGGGAGGGGAAGCAAAATAAAAGTCCACTGCTGGTACCAGGATCTTCCTAAATGCTGCAGCAGCCCCTTCCATCTCTCCCCATGCCGACCGCGAGACCAACATACCATTACCTACTTCCAAAAGGCAGCGTTAGGGCAGCAATCTAAATGGGCTGCTTCGGGCCTTCTCACATCGGGGTGTTCCTCTGCCACATCACTGATGTCATCAGCTATGCGGCAGAGGAACGCCCTGTTTAGATTGCTGCCGCTTGGAAGTAGGTAATGGTCAGCATGGGGAGGGAGAGATGAAAGGGTCAGCGGGGGTTTGGCTGCGCGGCAGGGGGATAGAAAGATGTGGGTTTGTGATTGGGCATTGTTTCCCTGAAAATAAGCCACTGTCTTATATTATTTTTGGGCCCCAAAAATGCACTAGGTCTTATTTTCAGGGAAACATGGTAGAAACAAATGCATTTTTTCCTAACAGTCCAAAATATTTTGAAAATTAACATAGTTCAATTACTGAATTAAAAATAAAAAAACATCTTTCCTACCTGGCAATTTTATTTCTTTGATCAACTTATTCCCTCTATGCTCTTAACTCTGTTTCCATGGCCTTCTTATACTTTGTTATTTGTTGCCTCTTCGTTTTTTACACTACATCCATCTTAGGTACTGATTTGCATATTCTTTTCTTCCATTTTTCTGTCTCCATCTCAAATCTATCTACCTTTTTATCTCTTCCATCCATGTGCACCATCTCCTCCCTCCCCCTCTGTCCGTGGGTATCATTTCTTCCCTCCTTCGTCCATGTGCACCATGTCCTTTCCCTCCCCCTCCATTTGCACCATCTCCTTCCCCTCCATCCATGTGCTCCCCCCATTCATCTCTGCCCCCTCCCAGTCAGCATCTCTCCCTTTTTCCTCCCTCCCCATCACCCTGGTTCCACTCTGTTCCAAAGCCCCCTTCACCTCAAAAACTACAAGGTCACCTGCACAGCAGCAGTTTTCTACTCTGCCTCCTCGGCATGGTTCTTTTCCTGTGGTCTGCCCAAAGTTGCTTCAGATGGGGGTGGACCATGGCAGATGAGGCCATCAGCAGCATTGGAGAATCAGCTGCCCCGGCACCCTCCAAGTTTTCAAGGTGAGGGGAGCTTATTAGGAGATGCCATTTCCTACTGTACTGAAACACTATTTAATTTTCTATACCGTTCTAAGAACGGTTTACATGCATTTATTCGGGTACTCAAGCATTTTTCCATCTGTCCTAGCAGGTTCACAATCTATCTAACATACCTGGGGCAATGGGGGGATTAAGTGACTTGCCCAGGGCCACAAGGAGGAGCGTGGGTTAGAACCCATGACCTGAGGGGCCTGAGGCTGTAGCTTTAACCACTGTGCCACACTCTTCCCCCACCCTACCTGTTAGTTTCACTTTCTTTAAGGACAAGCATTTATTATTAGTCCCCATAGTAGCAGGTTGACTTTAAATTTAAAAAAAGGGGAACATGGAAAATATTATGCCAACAGGCAAACACGTTTTTGGCAATAAGAAGCCATAGCTCTAGTATTATGAGGATTATTACCATGGTACGTTCTAATGACATAGTATCTTGTGAAGTTTCAGTAGAAGCAAACCCCACAAGCAAATAAAAGTTGTACATTCAGGCTAATCTACATGATGGTGATAATCACCAATTGCACAAAGGTGCATCCCGACTGAATTCATTATTAAATTTGACTCTGGAAGTTATAAAAGGTTACCAAACCTTTTTTTTTTTAAATGTGAGTCACAAGAAATGTTCTAGAAGGGCAGCTTCTCAACACACTGCGCTACCCCAGGCGTGCGCGCTGCCGGAAGCATTGTAAATCTTCCCCCTCCCCCACGCTTTTGCGCGCTCTCTAATAAATAAGGGAGCATGCGCGGAACCTGGAAGGAGCACGTGCACAGGAGCAGTATGCTGTGAACGACGTGCTGCGCAATTCAAAAGAGGTTGCTTTTTTTTTTCCCTTCTGCATTCAATCCTGCCACCCTTCCCAAGGGAAAAAAGCAGTCTTTTTGCTCTGCTCTTGGACCCTCCTCCCCCACGGGAAAAACTGTGCTCTTTTGGTCTTGTTCTTTGGCGGCCCTCGTGGGGAAAGAACTCCATTCTGCGCCTCCTTGGAGCTGAGCTCCGTAGACTCTGTCTCTCCCCCTCCAGGAAAAAAAGAAGTGCATTCTGTGCTTCCCCTGACTCTCTGTAGTCCCCGCGGGAAAACAGCGTTTTCTGACCTCCACCAAGTCCTAAAGCTTGTACTCCTCTCCCTTCACCCCTCCCTCCCCGCGCGGGAACCACATCCTTTGGGACTGCCACCTTTCTGGGCAGCAACCTTGCTTCTGTCTGCTTCATTTTCCAGTACTGGGTAAGAATTAAAAAAGAAGGGAGAGGTAGCAAGAAGAAAATGACTAGGATGGGGAAAGGGGCGTGGTGGCGACCCGGAGCAGAGCACGCCGTCATTCGGTTGGGGAGAGATGCATGGAGCGGTTAAAGATTTGCTGCTCCAGATAAGCGCGACCATAGTCCCTGCTGGTCCTCTACTTTCTGCCCCGGAACAGGAAATTGACAGGGTAAGGGCGGTAGTCAGTGGAGTTGATTGCGTGCAGACTTTGGCCCTGTTATCGCTCCACTCGCAAATCTCCCCTCTCTAAATCACCCTGTTCTTAGTATGTGGCTGGAGGGGAGAGAGAACAAAATAAGGGTGTAAAGCTTGGGGAAGCAAAAAGAAGGCATGATGGGGCAGACAGGACTGGAGTGTATGCAGGTGTCCAGTGAATGGCGTTGCTGAGCTTCTCATGTTTCTTTGAGGCTGGGAGTTGTAAAAGGTTCTGCAAAAGTTGGAAGAATGGCTTGATGTCTGGCAACTAAAATTCAATGCAAAGATGTGCAGAGTGATGCATTTGGGGTGTAGAAATCTGAAGGAGATCTACGTGCTGGCAAGCGAGAGGTTGATATGCACAGATGGGGAAATAGACCTTGGGGTGATTGCATCTGAAGATCTGAAGGCGGGAAAGCAGTGTGACAAGGGGGTGACCATAACCAGAAGGATGCTAGGCTAAGCTGTATAGAGAGAGGTGTAACCAGCAGAAGAAAGGATGTGTTAATGCCTCTGTATAGTTCATTGGTGAGGCCCCTCTTGAAGTATTGTATTCAGTTTTGGAGGCAAGGATATAAGAAGACTTGAAGCTGTCCAGAGGAATAGTAGGAGTTTGTGCCAAAAGACATGGCATGATGCCAACAAACTGTGAGGGAGTGGGAAGAGTGGAAGGATCCTTGTTAACATTATCTGCCCTGCTCTTGACATTTAGATATAGGCTACTCACTCACTATCAGATGTACTTTTTTTTTTTCCTTTTGTCTTTCTTTGCTGGTTGAGGTAGAAATTTGTTATGCGGCATGAATTCAGCACTTCCAGTCATTTTCAAAAGTTGGCTCCAATGCAGTGTGCGTTCCTGTCATGTTAGCATACATTTCTTGTACTCAGCCTATTTGCATGCTGCATTGGGAAGCAAAAGTTTTCATTACCCTTGAATTAGGAAATCATTTGCTTGTATTAGAGCTTTTAGAACACAGCTCTAATGCAAGGTTATTGCATTGGTCCCATAGTTTCTTGCTTTCAGTCCCATCCAGACTCTAAAACCTCAAATCACAGCTTTCTTTCATTAATTGGCTGGTTTGCTGGTCAAGGTTATCACTGTGCGTCCGATTCCATTCGACTATTCCTTCAGTATATCGAATCACTGGTATTGCTCATGAGTTGATAGCGCTGATTGTACTGATAAACATTTAAGCTTCACTTTAAGATTTTTCTTCTTTGTAGTATTCTGTATTCATTTTTTTCTCTGTAGTGTGCAGACAAGTGCCTTTCACTCTCAAATCTCCTGCTTTCTTGTCAAGACTCTCCCAGGAAGCTCATTGAATCTCCTCTGGACTTAATCATCCGTCTCTTTTGGCCTGCACCAATGTGGTCTTTCCTAGAATTTAGTACCATAACACGTGAATCAGTCCACCACTACTCTCACCTCTATGTACTCTTCAAAGGGAGAAGCAGAGACCCAGTAATGGCTATAAAGACCCCTGTGCACATCTTTTCTCTTTTCACACACATCCCCAGTAGCTAATTGCCCCTTCATTTTACCTCCAGTTGATCTCTTGTGTTCCCTCACCCACCAAACCTTGCTAACTTACCCCCTCAAAATTTCCAGTTTCTTCCAATACCATCCTGCATTTAGATTCTCCCTGAGCAATCTACAGGGGGGGTGTTCCATAGGAGGGATTAGGTATCCCTCCTCCAGCTTTCGTTTGAAGGGGGGGTGCTGTCCAGGCAGGAGGGACTGGGCATCCCTCATGCTGCTTTTGTTCAGGGGGGGCCAGGGCCGGGCAGGAGGGACTGGGCATCCCTCCTGCCGCTTTTGTTTTGGGGGAGGGGTGTCAGGTCCGGGCAGGATGGTCTGGGCATCCCTCCTGCCTCTTTCATTGGGAGGGGGGGGGCAGGAGGGACTGGGCATCCATCCTGCCCTGTTCAGGGGGGGGGGACGGGACAGGGGGCTACAGCTGCAGTTGCTAAACTTATCACAACAGGGAGATCCCTTGCTTCGATAAGCTCAGCAGTCATGTCCATTTGTAATGCATTGTACGCATCTCCCACTGGCCTAAGGAGACGTGTACGGCCTTTTAGGTCCACCTAAGGCTACTTCCGGGCCAAACCATGCCTGTGCCTAGCCTTAGGCAGACTTATGCACCTCCCTAAGCTCCCGGAGGTGCCTCCAACTTAGGCGGCCTGCCGCGGGAGCTTTTTTTTTCTAAAAATGTGCATCTCGATTGGCTGGTTAGACAGCAGTAGGACACCTACTGCTGCCTAGAATCAGGACGCCGTTTACAGAATCCAGGCCTAAGTGTCTCTTTCCCTACCAACTCTCTTTCTTCAATTGACTCAAAACTCAGCTCTTATCACTTCCCTGTTGGCATTATACTTTAATCAGATAAGTTCAAATAAGTTAGTTTACTACATTTTGCTATATCCTATATGCAATTACAAAACCGTTGTATTTTACTGTTTCTGCACTTCATTTTACTAATAGCAAAGTATTTTCTTTCTGAAGGTGTCAACAAAAAGTGTGGGCAAAATGGCAGAATATTTTCTGAAGCAATGCATTCATATAGAGAAGAAAAAGAAAAACCCTTCAATTCATAAGCTGCAGCTAGAAATAAAAAAGCTGGATGAAACAGGCTCATGCCAGATATGCACCTTTGGGAATGCCAAAAAGATATGCAGTGACAAGGTAATCATGGTTCTTGGAGCTACTGGGTCAGGCAAAACCACCCTTATCAATGGAATGATCAACTACATCCTGGGAGTGACGTGGGAAGACGAGTTCCGAATCAAACTGATAGATGAACAAACCAACAGAAGTCAAGCAGAAAGCCAGACCTCCTCAATCATCGCTTACCAGCTCATCCATCAAGAGTTCTTCCGGGTCCCATATAGCTTAACTATTATAGACACTCCAGGATTTGGAGACACCAGGGGGATAGACCGAGATAGATTTCTTATGGAGGAGATCAGGAGATTCTTTTCCATACTTAAAGGTATTGATCACATTGATGCTTTATGTTTTGTAGTACAGGCATCCCTAGTTCGCCTGACCCACACACAGAAATATATTTTTGACTCTATTCTCTCTATATTTGGAAATGACATTGCTGACAACGTACTGATACTTGTTACCTTTGCAGATGGACAAAAACCCCCAGTGTTAGAAGCCATAATTGCTTCAGATATTCCATGTTCCAAAGACCAAACTGGCTCTCCAGCTCATTTCAAATTTAACAACTCTGCTTTGTTTGCACACAATGCTGCCAATAACCCTTTACACAGTGATGGAGATGATAACTTTGAAGAAATGTTCTGGAAGATGGGGCTAAAAAGTTTCAAGAATTTATTTACAGCATTGGGACAGCTGCAAACCAAGAGCTTATTGTTAACCAAGGAGGTCCTCAAAGAGCGTAAGCAACTGGAGATCCTAGTGGAGGGACTGCAGCCCCAAATCAGAGCTGGATTAACAAAACAAGAAGAACTCCGAAACATAACTGCAGCTCTGAATCAAAACAAGGATAAGATGAAAGCAAATGAAAATTTTGAGTATGAGACCTCCATAACTGTGGGGAAAAAAAAAGTGGTGACCGGTTTCATAACCAACTGTCATAAGTGTCACTACACCTGCCACTATCCTTGCGGAATTGCTAATGATATTGAGAAGCATAACTGTTGGGCCATGGATAAATACAAGAACTGCCGGATTTGTCCCAATCGTTGTGTCTGGAATGTTCATTTCAATCAAAAATACAAGTGGATTTACGAAAATCAAATTGTAAAGGGAACTTACCATGATTTGAAAAAAAATTATGAGAGTGCTTATGGTGAAGTCATGACAGCTGAGCAGATGTTCAAGCAGCTTGAAGAAGAACTCTCTGAAGTTGAAGAAAAAGTGTTGGAGCTCATAAATATGTTATCAAAGTGCCTTCAGCGGCTGGAAGAAATTGCCTTGCGACCAAACCCACTCTCCACTCCAGAGTACATTGACCTCCTGATTGTATCTGAGAAAGAGGAGGCCAAACCAGGATACCAGGCACGGATCAAGTCATTGGTGACAGTAAGGGAGAGGGCTGTAATAATATCCAGTATTGCAAATACAAAGATAGAATTGAATTCAGATGGGAGTAAAATGAAAGTTACTGAGAAAAACCAAAGTAAAGTATTTCATATCTTTGATAATGTCAGAAGCTGGATTACTTCTGCATAAGATTTCTGTTAACAGAAAATTTAATAATGTTTACTCCTTCATACCACTAGGCTAGCAAACATTTCTGAGAATACTGCAAAGTGCTAGAAATATGTTATTACAGACAGAGCAGGCATTAAGGTTAGGAGATAGAGTAAGGCTCTACTGTTCAGAAAGTTACAAAAATTTTGACACATTTTAATATGATATATGAACCAAACAGTGGTATTATGTAGGAGAATGGCTGCAAGTACCCCTCCAAATGTTTCTGGTGCTATGACCCTCCTCACCCTAAACCAGGGGTCTCAAAGTCCCTCCTTGAGGGCCGCAATCCAGTCGGGTTTTCAGGATTTCCCCAATGAATATGCATGAGATCTATGTGCATACACTGCTTTCAATGCATATTCATTGGGGAAATTCTGAAAACCCGACTGGATTGCGGCCCTCAAGGAGGGACTTTGAGATCCCTGCCCTAAACTAAACAGCAAAATCATACATAGGCTCTAAATTCTCTCTTTCCTACTGAATCCTTTGCATGTTGTGATACTTTCTATAAAACAAACATAAAATTACTGAAATATGTTGCTGTACTTAAGCTTTTGAGAACAAATATATCCCTGTATTCTACTGTATATGTGATTCAGGTCAGTTATGCTTCTGTTCATTCCTTTGTGAGAGTAAAGGATGAATGGAATATTGCATTAAGAATGGGATTTGTTAGATTTTAAAAAAATATATATGCATAAAATAATGATCTCCTTATTTCTAGTTTGCCTGTTAACTTGGTGAGTTACAATCATTCATACAAAAATTCAAAACATAAAACAGTATATTAATAAAGAAAACATCTGTGCCTCGCTTTATAAGAAATCCATCAGTTAAGCAGCAAGGTATCTATGCCTGTGAGAATAAGTATCATGAACATTATAAGATGTATATTCATTGGTAATTTATTCCAAAACAATGTAACTTAGTCAAAGAAGGTATTACAAGTTGTTTGTACTCAATAATTGTAAATGACTTGGTTGATAAATGTGCAACACTTCCATCATATAAAAAAGAACTTGACCAACAAGCATCAAAATCGTAAACTTAATCTTATACTGAACAGGAAACCAGTATAATACCTTCATCGACTGCTGTATCAGTTTAGAAATTTGTGCTTGCATATTTAGTTTCAAATCCAACAAAACCCCAAGGCTAAAAATTGATGTTTTATTTGAAGGGTTATATTTTGTTACTGTGCATATTTATATTATTGCTGTAAATCACCTTGCATTTTGGATTTAGATAGGACCTATGTTATTACTGGGTATAATTTGGGTGGGTTGTGGTCCTCTCCATCCCTTAGTAAAGGTAGAGGATAGATGAGCTTATGGCTCAAGGGTTGGAGTTTGTTAGATATTTTCATGCTGATGTATTTCAAAATGTTTTCTTTGTTCCTTCAGGTTCAGGTTGAGAAAGTGGTATGTAAAAGTGAATATTATGTTGTGTATCACATAGCTTTGTTACTTATAGCTTCCATATTTTATTATTGTATGTGTTTATGAAAATAAAGATTAACATAAAGCAAATAATTCAAGGTGATAGCATTTTTAAATGATTAAATTCCCAATCCAATTTGGAATTTAAATTCCACCTTATTTCAACCATCATTCAAGTGGATCACAAGTTAAGAAGTTGACATTTATGATAAGTGCAATAACTTAAAACCTACATATGATCAAACACACAAGACAGTCTATCAAGACCCATATAATAAAGAAAATAGATACGAGGGTGGTTTGAGAATTTGGTAAAAAAGCAAGTTATACATTTAAAAAAATTTGACAAAACTATATTTTTCTAATAGGATGGAAAAACTGGAAACTCGCTGGACTAAGTATAATTCTCAGTGGAGACTGAGAAAAATAATTTTTAATCAGTCATCTTTTTATATTTATATTTATATATATATATATATATATATATATATATATTTTTTTTTTTTTTTTTTATTTTATTTTTTTTGTTTTGTTTTGTTTTGTTTTAACTTGCTTTTCTACCAAACTTTTCAAACCACCTCATATGGTTTAAGAGCTTTTTGAAACATAGAGAAGACATAGCTCTAACAAATAATGAAAGTTCATTCCAGATCTTGGCTATTTTTGATCTACATGACTTCTTATAAATAGATTTAGAACAAACTTGCCTAATAGAGGGGAGTAAGCTAACTTCATTTGAATTGTTGAGTGTGATCTGGAGGGTTGTCAAATATTCCAGTGTTTCTGAAAGAGAGGATGTCATCCCATAAAAAGATTTAAAGACCATACTATAAATCTTAAATTGAATACACACTTTTAATGGCAACTAATGTTACTTTCAACAGAAGCGAGTCTCTATCAAATTTCTTTTTCCTAAAATTCAATTTGGCAGCTGTATTCTCAGAAGCTGTAATTTGGATATGAATTTAGCTGAAATTCCACTACATTGTATAATGCAGTAATCAAATTGTGGAATAAGAACAGCCTGAGCCACAATTCTAAAACTGTCTTGAGTCAAATATGATCAAACAGTATGTAATTGATCTGGCTTAATGAAAACCTTCATAACAAGATATGTATTTGGGCCTCAAAGGTCAAATTGGAACCTGATATAATGCCAAGGACCCTCAGTTGAGAGTACATTGACAGAATGTCCCTAACACAATGTTATTCAAAGTTGTTGGTCTGGCTTTACTAAACCAAACAAATTTACTCTCTCCCCCCCCCCCCCCCTTTATCAAGCTGCATTAAGGTTTTTTTTATCACCAGGTAAAAGCTCTGATACTCATGAATTCCTATGAGCATCTGAGCTTTTACCGCCACAGATGACGATAAATAAAACCCTAAAGGCTTGATAAAGGGGTGGGTTATGTGGTTTGTTTTTTTGCTAAATTTAAGATGATTCCTTTGAGTTCATTGATCAACTATTTCAGTCTACTTCTTTAGCAAATCTGCAGTTTCAACAAAACAATCTAAAATTGGAAGTAAAAGAAAAATGTCATTTGCATAAGAGAGAGCATAAATTCTTGCATCTAATAGAAACTGGCCCAATGGACCTACTTTTCTACAGTTTTCAAATACTGTAGGATGAGTAAAGGACATGGCCAAAAAATAAAAGTGAATCCTAAAGTACATTAGAATGGTAGAGGGATGAGGGGATTTGATGTGTTATGATGATAGAAAGGCAATAGAGAAAGTAGTACATTTTTTTGTGGTAGTGTATTTAAAAAAAATACTTTTAATGTGAGTTCCAAAGTGTTTGATCATTTGAACTTCAAATATTTTGCATTTCTTAATTCCTCCAAATTCTGTTTTAATATCCTGTTCATTGATACAGTGGTCTGGTTCCCAAAAATATTTCCACTAAGATAAGTTATCTTCTCTTATTCCTGGCAGAATTCTGCGCAACAGTACAACACAGAATTGCAAGTCATACAGAATCTCGTACAGTGTAAGCTTCATGTGGTTGCGGAATTGGCAGCGATTCCCTCACACTGCCTGCTGCTAACCCGGCTCGGCTGGGTGATCCATCTCAAGACAAGTCGCCTCGAGCCGACGCAGGACTTGGAGTACCACTTGGACAGGTACCAAGTGTTTCTGATGAAATCTGGGAAGCTCAAGCTTCGGAGTGCAGTTAGGACATAGAAACATAGAAAATGACAGCAGAAAAGGGCTATAGCCCACCAAGTCTGCCGATTCCAAGTGCCCGCCCCCCAGAGTTCACTCCCTTAGAGATCCCACGTGAGTATCCCATTTCCTCTTAAAATCCGTCACGCTGCTGGCCTCAATCACCTGCAGTGGGAGTCCGTTCCACCACTCTCTCGGTGAAGAAGTACTTTCTGGAGTCGCTATGAAAATTTCCTCCCCTGATTTTCAGCGGATGCCCTCTGGTGGTTGAGGGTCCCATGAGACAGAAGATATCATCTTCCGACTCAATACGTCCCGTGATGTACTTGTACGTTTCAATCATGTCCCCCCGTTCTCTTCTTTCCTCAAGTAAGTACAGCCGCAGTTTTTTTAGTCTTTCTTCATACGTGAGATCCTTGAGCCCCAAGACCTTCCTGGTCGCCATTCACTGAACTGGCTCGATCCTCAGTATGTTCTTACAGTAGTGTGGTCTCCAGAACTGAACACAGTACTCCAAGTGAGGCCTCACCATGGATCTGTACTACGGCAGCATGACTTCAGGTCTCCTGCTGACAAAACCTCTACGGATATCATTTGTCTTGCCCTGGAGGAAGCCTTCTCCACTTGATTGGCAGCTTTCATGTCCTCACTAATGATCACCCCTAGATCGCGTTCTGCCGTGGTCTTAACCAAGGTCTCACCATTCAGTACATAAGTTCTACGCGGGTTTCTCCTACCCAGGTGCATTAACTTGCATTTTTTAGCATTGAAGCCTAGCTGCCAAGTAGTTGACCATCTTTCCAGCAGCAGTAGATCGTGTGTCATATTATCAGGTAATAAGTTTTTGCCTACTATGTTGCAAAGTTTGGCGTCGTCAGCGAACAGTGCTACCCTTCCTTTAAGCCCTTGCGTCATATCCCTTATGAATAAATTGAATAGAATCGGGCCCAGGACTGAGCCATGTGGCACCCCACTGATTACGTCCGAAGGCTCAGATGGGGTACCGTTCACCACCACCCTCTGAAGTCTACCGCTCAGCCAATCCCCAACCCATGCAGTTAGTGTCTCCTAATCCTATCGATATCAACTTGTTCAAAAGCCTTCGGTGTGGGACGCTATCAAATGCTTTACTGAAGTCCAAATATAAAACGTCCAGTGATTCTCCGGCATCCAGCTGTCTAGTAACCCAGTCAAAAAAGCTAATCAGATTAGATTGGCAGGATCTACCCTGGGTGAACCCATGTTGGTGGGGGTCACGTAGGTTTTCCTCATCTAGAATTGTGTCAAGGTTCCGTTTGATCAGTGTTTCCATGAGTTTACACACTATAGATGTGAGACTCACTGGTCTGTAGTTTGCTGTCTCTGTCCTGCAGCCCTTTTTGTGGAGTGGGATTACGTTGGCGGTTTTCCAGTCCAAGGGGATTCTTCCTGTGCGTAGGGAAAGATTGAAAAGCACAGATAATGGTTCTTCCAGGACTTCACTTAACTCCCTGAGCACCCTGGGGTGTAGGTTGTCCGGTCCCATGGCTTTGTTTACTTTGAGTCTTGTTAGTTCGTCGTAGACGCTATTGGGCGTAAACTCGAAATCTTGAAATGGGTCTTTCAGGTTATCTCCCGTCTGAAGCTGTGGACCAGCTCCCGGCGTTTCACAGGTGAAGACTGAACAGAAGTATTCGTTTAGTAGCTCTGCCTTGGCAGAATCTGATTCCGCAAAGTTACCGTCCGATTGCTTCAGCCGTTCTATCCCATCTTTGTTTCTTTTCCTGTCACTAACATAGCTAAAGAAAGATTTATCCCCTTTCTTAATATTCCGTGCTAGCTCTTCCTCCATTCAGAGTTTGGCCTCTCTGACTTCTTTTTTGACAGCTTTGTTAGCTGCTCCAGTCTCGATGGCCTGGCAGTGTCTGCAGGTATTGGGTCTCATGGTGGTGACCATAGTTATGATCCGTGGGCAAGAGCTTGCATCCGTCATCTTCAGTTGTCCTTTCTGTCTCGGTGGAGTCCTCAGTGGGATGTGCTGGGGGGTGTAGTTGCCATTGTTGACGACAGCACGCAGCTGTATGGTACGGTTGTTGTCTCTGGTTACTCTGTACAGAGAGCTCCCTCTGCACATCTTGGACTGGGTGTCCCTGGCAACAGACGTGAATCTTTCTGGCTGGGGAGCAATTTGCCATTCGGTGCCGGTCCAGTGTCTGGATTGCGTTGGAGAGCGGATGGTTGATCAATCGGCTGGAGATGTGTATGATTTGTCTGGCTTTGCTGCGATTTCAGGGAATCTCTGCTTGTTCTCGGACATTGCGATGGCAGTTGCCTATGTCAACTTTCAGGGAGGCATGAGGAGTCCCCTGCTGAGCCTGGAGGCTCGGATGCTCGTTGCCTAGGCGGAGAAGCATCTGATGGCCTTATCCTTGGCTCATGTGACAAGAGTGGATGATGTGCCGGTAGACTTCCTCAGGTGTCAGATTCTGGACCTGGGACAATGGTTCCTGTCCGGGCTAGCATTTGAAGCCATAATTGGGTTGCCCCGCCTTCAATTTGATAGTATCCTCGGGGAACTGGAAGGTGGACAGGTTCTTCAGCTGCTGACAAGAGGTCGGCAGAACAGGGCTCGGCGCACTGGTTCAACCGTGGACAGAAGGGGAACTTCTGTATGGCTTTTCCCTGTGGCCTATGATAGGGTGCGTTTTTTGTGCCGGGTGGCATCTCGTGCAGGTCCGGTGTTCCTAGTGGCCCCGGACTGGCCCAGCCATCCTTGGTACGCAGACCTGGTGCGGTTGAGCTCCGTGATGGGTCTGCATCTTCCTTGATCTTGGAGATTTCTCACGCAGGGCCTGATAGCCCTTCAAGTTCTGGACCACTTTGGCCTTGCGGCCTGGTGCAGTACGCGCAGCCTTGAGGGCTAGGAGCTTCTTATGCTGTCATCGCCACGCTTCTTCACAGCGACAGGAATTCAACGGGGTCGGCCCCCACGAAGGCCTAGAGGTGCTTTCCAGCTTAGTATGCAGGAGTTCGCGTGGATCCTTTGGCCCTGTTGGTGGCACATGTTCTGGTCTTCCTGTGGCCTGGCCTCAGGAAAGGTCTGGTGGTTTCTTCATCCGTGTCCCCTTTGCGGGACTGTCGAGTTCGGGTCTCTCTTCTCTCAGGGGTTCTCTGGCATCTCCCCCAGATGTTATATGCTTCTTATGGGGAGTGGGGAGGCTGTGGCCTCCCTTGAGACTGCCGTGTTCTCCGTGAGATCTGAGCCTGGTTCTCCACTCGCTGGCTCGTCTGATCTATGAACCCCTGGATGGGATTTCTCTGAGAGATGCTACCGTTAAGACCGCTTTCCTTGCGGTCACATCTGCACAGGGTCTGTCGGAGCTTCAGGCTCTTATTGTGTAGGAATCCTTTTTTCCGCATCATGGAGTCTGCAGTTGTTTTGAGGGCCGTGTCTTCTTTTCTTCTGCATGTGGTTTCTGCAGTCCACGACAACCAGGTAGTTTGGCTACCCACTTTTGTTTTGTCGGGTTCCATGTCTAAGAACCGTGTTGTTTTGCGGTCTCTGGAAGTGCGGCATCTCCTTTTGAGGTACCTAAAGGCTACTAACGACTTCCATCTGTTGGACCATCTGTTTATCCTGGCGGGCCCCGCGCACTGGGGTTGGCCTGCTTCGAGGCTACCATGTTACGTTTGATATGTGCAGTCATTTCCGCGGCCTTTGTGGTGGCAGGGAAGAAGCCTCCCCTTGGGGTGAAGGCTCACTGCCGGAGGAATAGCTTCCTCGGCTGAATCTCATGCGGTCTTGCCTGAGGAGATTTGTCGGGCGGCCATGCGGGCTTCCCTTCATACTTTTTCCAGGTTTTACTGGCTTGATGTGGCAGCTAAGGGTGCTACTGTCTTTGGCTTTTCTGTTCAGGTGGCGGGCTCATCGGGGCCCCCCTTGAGATTTGGGACTGCTTTGATACGTTCCAAGATTTCAGCCTCCAGAGAGATTGTACAAGAATGAAAGATTAGGTTTCTTACCTCTGATAATCTTCTTTCTTGTAAATCTCCTCTGGAGGCTGAACTCCCGCCCATCTGTTTTGTCCAATTCACAGGTCGCCTGCCAGTAACTGGTAAGTTGGCTTTCTCTCTTGACCAGACTCACTAAAATTTCCATGAGTGTCCTTTTATGTAAGCTTATGGGGTTTTAAGGGTCCCAGGGTGGTGCCCCTTCTGCTCTTTAAGCTGTGTCTTCTTTAGTGACCTGTTCCTCAGTTTTGCAGGTGTGAAATGTTACAATTTCTGCTAACTTGGCCTTTTTTGGCGTTTGTTGATTATGTATTTGGTTATCATGAGCAGCATTGATTTGTAGCGGGGAGTCCCCGTACCCCCCCCCCCCTCTTTTTGCTTGTGTTTCCTGTTTGTATTAGATACTCCTGGCTTTGCTACCTACTGAACTTCAAGGGGAGTGTCTGCACAGTTGACATTGCAGAGGGGGTTGGTTTTATTTCTAAGTTCTGCAGCCAAGGCTGGAATAGATGCACAACCCAAGAGTTTAGTCTCCAGAGGAGATTTACAAGAAAGAAGATTAGCAGAGGTAAGAAACCTAACCTTTCATTCTGGCCCTTCTGCTCTCAGCAAAGGAGCTGCATGTCTTACCTATAAAAATGCCATCCTACAAAATGCACGGTTCTGGAAGAGCATCTAGGGTAGACATGGGCAAACTACAGCCCGCGGGCCATATCCAGCCCGTTTAGTTTTTTAATCCGGCCCACCAATTGCGAGCCCTATATACCTCCCTCCAGAGCAGCATCGGGCCAGGAAACTAAACAGGCTGCTTTGCAGCCTTCTCTGGGGGAATTCCATCTGCCGCTTCACTGATGACGTCATCAGTAATGTGGCACACGGAAGGCCCTGATAAGACAAGGCCGCGAAGCAGCCTGCTTAGAGTTTCCTGGCACGACACTGCTCTGGAGGGAGGTATGTAGGGCTCACGGTCGGCGGAGTTCGGATGGGAGAGAAGGATGGAGGTTCAGTGGGGGTTTGGCTGCGCGGCGGGGGTGGGTGCTCAAGGGTTCTGCTGCACAAGGGATGGGAGGAAAGGATGGAAGCTGGGCAAGGGTTCTGCACTAGGGATAGGAGGGAGGGAAGGATGGAAGCTGGGCAAGGGTTCTGCTGCACAGGGGGATGGAGGGATAGAAAGATGCTGCAGAGGGAAGGCACAAAGGGGATGGGTGAGGGGAGGAAAGATGCTACACATGGGTGGGGGGGAGAAAGGAAAGGAAGAATTGGGGTGAAGGAGAGGAAGGGAGAGATGATCATGTATATTCGTTTTGTACAATAAGCCTTACGTTTTCATGCTTTGATACCTTTTAAAGACCAAAACCTTTTATGTTATAAGAACATAAGCAGTGCCTCTGCTGGGTCAGACTAGAGGTCCATCATGCCCAGCAATCCGCTCACATGGCGGCCCATCAGGTCCAGAACCTGTATAGTAATCCTCTATCTATACCCTTCTATCCCCTTTTTCTTCAGGAAATCAATCCCTTCTTAAACCCCAATACCATACTCTGTCCTATCACACCCTCTGGAAGCGCATTCCAGGCGTCCATCACCCTTAGGGTGAAGAAGAACTTCCTAGCATTGGTTCTGAATCTGTCCCCTCTCAATTTTTCGAATGCCCTCTCATTCTTGTAGTTTTCAAAAGTTTGAAGAATCTGTCCCTCTCCACTTTCTCTATGTCCTTTATGATCTTGTCTCTATCATGTCCCCTCTAAGCCTCCTCTTTTCCAGGGAAAAGAGCCCCAGTTTCTCTAATCTTTCAGCATATGAAAGATTTTCCATACCTTTTATCAATTGCGTCGCTCTTTTCTGAACCCTCTCGAGTATCGCCATATCCTTCTTAAGGTACGGCGACCAATATTGGACGCAGTACTCCAGGTGCGGGCGCACCATCGCCTGATACAATGGCAGGATAACTTCTTTTGTTCTGGTTGTAATACCTTTCTTGATAATACCTAGCATTCTATTTGCTTTCTTAGAGGCCGCTGTGCACTGTGCCGACGGCTTCATTGTCCTGTTCACCACCACACCCAAGTTCTTTTCTAGGGTACTTTCACCCATTACCAGCCCTCCCATCGTATAGCTGTACTTCGGGTTTCCGTTTCCTACATGCAAGACTTTACATTTCTCTACATTAAACTTCATCTGCCATTTCGTCGCCCACTCTTCTAGTTTGTTCAGGTCCCTTTGCAAATACTCACAGTCCTCTTTGGTCCCAACTCCACTAAATAGTTTGGTGTCATCTGCAAATTTTATTACTTTATTATTTTATTACTTATTACTTTATTATGATGTTTACATTTAATTTATATTACACAAACACTCCATCCATATGCTCTTGGTCCGGCCCCCTCTGTCAAATTTAAGAACCCATTGTGGATCACGAGTCAAAAAGTTTACCCACCCCTAATCTAGGGGGATGGAGCATGATCACGAAAGATAGCTGGCTGGTACAGATCAGTGGGCTACAGAGTCCAGCATCCTGACTCTGAGCATGGATATAGAGTTTATTATTAATAATCATTATGTGAAAAACATCTGGGGCGAGGAGCAAGATCATATCAGGTAGCATTATGGGGTAAAGATATGAAACAATTATTCATGCTTGCGAATACCTATGGGGAATTCAGGAAACACCTAAAAACATATCTTCCTAAAGTATGTAGGCAGCTGCACTGCACATCCTTCCCCACTACTGATTGCTAAACTTCAACTCTGTTGGTACTACTCAATCTGTAACATTTTTAATCATTGTAAACCGCATAGAACTTCACGGTCCTGCGGTATATAAACTGTTGTTGTTATTATTATTGGATCATTGGTCCCTCTGATTTACTGATTTAATCTGGGTTAAATGGGAGGATCTATGCCCAGCAGTAACAGTTGGTAGTGCCTATGTTTACATGTTTAATAACTGTTAATAGACTTGTTCTCCAGAAATGAATGTGGCCAGTACTTTGAAATTAGTGTGGGAGCCCAAGTGATTGAGAGGGTTGTACAGGTGGGGGGGGCAACCTGCTCTTTATCTGGTTGGAAGTTCTGCTTTAATCCACAGCTCCCCCACCCAGAAATTAGATTGTAAGCTCTTCTGAACAGGGACAACTGTTACATGTTAAATGTAGAGCACTGCGGACACCTTTCAGCACTATAGAAATAATAAATAGTAATAGTAGTAGTAAAGATGCTGGCACAGCGAGACTGGGTGAAATGCTGCACATGATGATGGCGGGGAGGAAGAGAAAGATATTGCATGGAGGGGGATAGAAAGGTTTGACCCAGGGCACAAGACAACAGAGAGAGAGATGGTGGACAGTGGGAAAGAAACAGAAATGTTGGATATGGCAGAGGAAGGGAGAGAGAGAGAGAGAGAGCTGTTGAACATGTGGGTGGATGAGGAGGAAGAGGAAGAGATATGCAGGGGGGGGGGGGGAGAAGGACCGAGATATTGGATCCAGGAGCAGAAAAGAGTGATGTCTGGGAATGGGAGTGAGGGAAGAGTGGGAGAAATGCTGGACCATTGGGGAGAATGCAGGAGGGAAGATGGAGAGGGAGATGTCAGGCTACGAGAGTGGGGAGGAAAGGAAGAGGGCGCAGATTGTAGGCTATAAGGGTGGAGGAAGGAAGATGCTGAGAATGGTAGAACCCTGAGGGGGAGGAGGCGATAGATATTAGAGTGCAGAAATATGTTAATGGGGGGTACATTGAAGATGAAAGGGAATGGAGGGATGAGGAAAAAATGAGATGAGAGAAGATGGAAATTTGATAGCTGAAAAGAGAAGGGTAAGGGGCAGAAAACTAAAAAGGAGGCAGGTGTAGTTGGATAGGAAAAGGAAAGATAAATGGATAGCAGCTGCTTGAAAGAGAATTAGCATATAACAGGAAAGCAGAAGAGCAAAACAAACCAGCATGATAGAAAACTAAAACGTCCAGACAACAAAGCTAGAAGAAAAACATTTTATTTTAAATGTTTTAAATGAAATATGAATAATTAGCAAAAATATTGTTTAAATTTTGATGAAGAAACTTGCAGAATTTGCTAATTTTGTGTGCAGAATTTTGAAATTTATTTTTGCACAGAATTTTGCCAGGAGTATTCTCTGCAACTTGTCTTATATTTATGTAGATTTATTCTAAACTCATTTTCTTATTTTAAAAATAGCAAACACTATCAGTTTCTAAAATCTCTCTCAAACAAACATAAAGAAGTCAATCTCTGAAGGTCAAAGTAAGCAAAGAATAAGGTAACCAAAGCAGGAGGGGTGTGCAAGCTGAGTCAAATGCCCCAAGTTTAAGAAGTGTCAAAACTGCAACAGAAATCGATGATTATAAGAAGCCACCCCCCAAAAAAAACAAGTCTTATAAATTATATAGATTCTGACTCTTGTGATGCTCCTGGAAATTGCATCTCTATGCATTGCTTTGGGATGATCTTCTGGAAATACTTGGAGATTGGATCTTTGTACATCAATACAATGATTTCACTTTTTTCCTATTTATCCCTATTGGTTTCAGTAAGAATATAGGGGTAGGATATTGGTACTTACCATATATGCTCAAATATAAACCGATCTGAAAATAACAATTTTTCCCCCAAAAAAGGAAGAAGAAAAGTTGATTCAAATATAAACTGGTTAATATTCAAGTACTGGTACAGGGCAGAAGCAACCCCTTCTCCCTTCCCTGGTGTCCTGTCTGCTGGCTTTGCAGCTAAAGAGCCTGCCTATCTGCGCTCCCCCCCCCTTCCTGGAATGGTCCCCCCCCCTCCAAGACCCACTGCGGGCCTCCAGTTCTGCCCTGGTGGTCCAGTGGAGCGGGGAACTTGAGCTGCCTTCAATCCCTCCCTCCCTGCGACTTTTATAATTACCCTGACCCTCTCCTCCTGGTCCCCCTGCAGGTCTACCTTAGGTCCCCAGTGGTCCAGAAGTTAGGTGCAGCAAGAACGATCCCTTTACACTCCTGCCTGGCAGTCTCCATAGTGAAAACATTACTGCTTAAAGATCCCTTGGCAAACTTCAGTTCTTTATCAACCTTGCCAGACTGGTACAGCTTCAGCTTACTGATGGGTATATATCTCATCATGACCAGCAGGTGGAGACTGAGACTAAACTAAACTAAACCTTAAGTTTATATACCGCGTCATCTCCACGGAAGTGGAGCTCGACACGGTTTACAGGGATTAAAAATAAAGAGGAGGAACTACAATGGAAGGAGGGAGAGGTAAGGTGAACAAGGACGGAGGAGGTACATAGAATAATGGAGAGGGAGGGAGTGGTTACATTTTGGTGAAAAGCCAGGTTTTCAGATGTTTTCTGAAATGTTGGAGGGAGGTCGAACTCCGAAGATGGGCCGTAAAGCTGTTCCACAGCTCAGTGATCCTGAAGAGGAGGGATGTACCATGTTTTCCTGTATGGGAGATGCCAATTAGAGAAGGGAAGGATAGTTTGAATTTCTGAGTGGATCTGGTGGAGTGAGTGCTCGAGAGCCAAGATAGTGGGAAGAGGGGAGGAAGGATGCCGTGAAGAGATTTGAAGGTAAGACAAGCGCATTTGTAGCGAACCCTGAGGAAGACTGGGAGCCAGTGAAGCTTAGACAGAAGTGGGGAGACGTGGTCAAATTTGCCTTTTGCGAAGATTAATTTAGCTGCGGTGTTCTGAATCTGCTGAAGTCTGAGAAGATGTTTCTTTGTTAGGCTTAGAAAGATGGAGTTGCAGTAATCGAGTCGGGATAGAATGATGGATTGGACAAGGACGGCGAAATGTTGTTGGTGGAAGCAGGATCTAACTTTTCTTAGCATATGGAGATTGAAAAAGCATTTTTTTACTAGGGAGTTGATGTGGTCGTTAAAGGACAGTGTGGAGTCAATGATGATTCCCAGAACTTTGCTAGACAAAAATTTGGAATATCTGACCCTCTCTATATTCCTTCAGACTTCTCATTCTCAGCAGGTGTGAGTGAGTTGTACCTATCTCCCTTGGTTAGGGTTGTTGGAATTTGTTTAAGGCTGGTCCCTTTTTGTTGCCATACTGAGCTTGGGTGGACCCTATTTGGGGGTCCATCTGACCTCGGGGCTGTCACACTCAGCGGGTCTCGTGCTGGGTCCCCCCCCCCTTCCTTTATCTCTCCAACTTTTTGTAGAGGTGCCTCAGCTGGCAGCCTGGCCCCTGATTCCGGTCAGGCCTCCAGCTTTGAGAGCCGTGGAGTGTGTTCTGACAGGGGAAAAAAAATCCTGAGGCTGTGCCGGTCTGAAGGGCTCTTTCCCTTTAAATTTACTGTCTGTTAATGTATTTTTCATCTAACCGGCACTTTTATTTAGCTAGGTTGTGTCTGGAGCAATGAGCCCTTTTGTGAGGGGAAAAAGTGCTCATTGTAATCCAGCCACAAGGCACTCACAGCCAGCCTGTTCAAGTGAGGCAGGCTGCTGCGAAGGGGAAGCCTTGTTGGCATCAGGTGCCGGCGGCCAGGGATTCCCTTCGCAAGTGCCTTGTGGCCGGCAGCTGTTAGCGCGGAAGCCTGGGCTTCTCCAGCCGCCTGACAGTCAGGCAGACAGGATTCCCTTACCGTCACAGTGGCTGGGGACTCCCTTAACATCTGATGCCGGTTTTTCTCCTTTAGCGGCTGGGGCGGTTTAGGCCTTTTAGCCACTGAAGGTCTCTGGAGCTTATTTTTTTGGCAGGAAGCACCTCCATTTTAGTCTGGTCTCAGGTGACTTGTCCCTGTTTGGTGAACGAAGCGACAGGTTGGTTTGCTGGGACCCCTGCTGTGACGGGGAGTCCCCGGGGGCCACCATGGTTTCCCTCCTATTTTACATGTTTAGCTTTTTGTTGCGGCTGGAGGTCCTGCTTCCGCCCTGGGGAGGGTTTGCCTCCGACATCCTCTATGGGTCAGCCCCACTATGTGACAGTTCTGTTCCTCTCTGCTCCTCGTGCGTCCCAATGCTTGAGGGTCTCTTGGGACGCCACTGGGTTGGAACGAGCAGTTTTTGGTAGCGCAGGACTTGGACCCTTTGGTGAGCTCTCCAGGATCCTCTAGAGCAGTGGTCTCAAACTCGCGGCCCGGGTGCCACATGCGGCCCACCAGGTACTATTTTGAGGTCCTCGGTATGTTTATCATAATCACAAAAGTAAAATAAAAAACTTTCTTGATCATATGTCTCTTTAGCTATAAATGACAATATTATTATTAAGACTTAGCCAAAAGGAAAGATTTATAAACTAAAAAGAGTTTTACCTCATGCAAAATTGTCATTTCTTTAATAAGACATTAACTATTTTTTTTTATGAAGCCCTTCGAGTACCTACAAATCCAAAATGTGGCCCTACAAAGGGTTTCAGTTTGAGACCACTGTACTAGGGGATACAGTTTTCTTGCTAGCAGTGGTTGTTGCTCTGTATACTGGCGCCTATGTGTCTGGGAGGCACGTTGTTCCGTGGGATTAGCTCCGTGGACTGTTTGCCGGTCTTCTCTCTGTTGCAGTCCGAGGACATTGTGTCAGAGCCCCCGCATGTGGTGGATCCTTTGCTTCATGGGATCTGCTCTGTTCCTGCTCTTTCCTTATGCTTCAGGATTATCGGGATTTTCTGTTCGCTTTGTGGCAGGTGCTGGTGGTGCCTTTTCGCTTGTGCGTTCCATGGCCCGCCTGTATCCCATCTCGGAGGGGGGGATCAGGTCCCAATGCTGTTGACTGGTGAATGCAGTGGCCTCTGTCATGGTGAAGTGGCATGCTGTACCTGTGGAGGGCGGCTCTGCCTTGAGAGGCCGAGGAGCATAAGTTGGAGTCCCTCAAATTGTGTTTTAAGATTCCTGCCCTGGCAGTCAAGGCGACAAGATGTGGAAGGCTGGTTGCTCAGGTGTGTTTTTTCACTGGGCCGAGTATGTCCTTGTCAGTGAGTCTGATATTTGGGCTTAGTAGAGCAGGCAGTTGTCAACCTTGAGATTGGTGCTTCTTGTCTCTTGGATGCCATGTATGACCTCTTGCGAGCTTCTGCTATGTCTTTGGTTTATGGATCAGTTGGTTCTGACCTTATCCGGTCCTGTAGTGCTTCGCTTGCCTGACCTTGGAGCTCAGCCACGGGCACGGGCATGTTTCTGCCGTCTCCGCCCTGGTCAAGGGGCCACTGCCTTTCAGGCCTCTGGGTTTAGGGAAGGAAGAATGCCATTTAGGATCTTGAATGTTAGGCAGGTACATTTAAAGTGAACCCTAGAAATCACTGGAAGCCAGTGAAGTTTTGACAGAAGTGGGGAAACATGATTGAATTTACTTTTTGTGAAGATCAACCTAGCCACAGTGTTCTGAATCCACTGAAGTCTTTGAAGACTTTTCTTGGTTAGACTTAGATTGATAGAGTTACAGTAGTCCAATCTGGAAAGAATAATTGATTGTACAAGGACAGCAAAATGTTGTTGACGAAAGCAGGATCTCACTTTTCTCAACATGTGAAGACTAAAAAAACATTTTTTTACCAGAGTTGAGATGGTCATTAAAGGAAAGTGTAGAGTCAATAATGATGCCCAAAACTTTGCTTGAGCCCGACTCTCCGGAAGGGTGCTTTGTCTGCTATATATCGGTGTCTTAATAGTCGGGGGGGCTCGGCCCTTGCCTTATATGTTGGCTTGGGAAGGGGATTGGGAATCAGCTATCTCTTTAGATACTTGGGGCGACATCTGGAGAGAAGTTGCTTCGGCGGGCATTGCAGCATTGGTGGTTGAAAATGGGTATAAAGTTCTATTCCGGTGGTATTATACTCCTCAGGTTCTGGCTCGATGGCGTGGGGGGACGAGTGCTTCTTGTTGGAGGGGATGTGGGGAGGTGGGAACCTATATGCATATGTGGTGGTATTGTGGGAGGGTGAGCGGTTTCTGGATTGAGGTGTTCTCTCGAGTTTCCCGGATTCTCACTGTGCAGGTTCCGGTGGACTGGAGACATGCCCTGTTATTTTGGCACCAATTGGATCTTGATTGGGGTGACTCTTTATTTTGTAAGTTAGCCTTCACTGCTGCCCGGTTGGCCCTAGCATCTTTGTGGAATCAGGGGCACTCCCCCACTTGGCATATGGTGGAACAGCGCTTAATTACCTGGCAGCTCCTTTATCAGTTAACGGCTTTACGACATGGCAAACATCATGGCTATGCTCATATTTGGCGTAGATTTCGGGCTTCTATAGGGATTGGTGGGAGGGGGGAGTGGGGGGTTGGATTGTATTGGATGTTTAATTGGGAGTGTGGGACAGGACGAGACCCTATGATAACTGTTTTTGAAGGTGAGGTTGGGAGATTCTTACCCAAAAGGGCGGTGTGTGCATTGTGCTTTATCCCTGGGGGGGGGGGGGGGGGGGTGGGAGGGGGGATTTTGCTGTGGTTTTGCTGGATTTGTGATTGGTTTTCGACATGTTGGGGCTATAACTACTGTTTAATTTGTTGTCTGCACTGTTGATTTTTCCTTTGTGCTTTGCTGAAGCTGTGTATCACTGCTGTATACTTATGTATATTTTTCAATAAAAGCTTTCATTTAAAAAAAAAAAAAAAACTTTGCTTGAGAATTCAATCTGCAGTGTGGGACCAGAAGGTAGTGAAATGAGTGTGGGTAGCTGATCTAATTTTGGGCCAAGCCAAAGTAGTTTTGTTTTGGACTCATTCAGCTTCATTTGTACAGTGAGGGCCACAATTTCACTACAGTCTTATAAGCCACATGAAATTTCCCATGGCTAGAGACTTCATCTTGGTTACTCCTGAGTGCACATTAGCATGGCCTAAGGCAACCCTTTCCTTGAGGCTGGTAGGATAGCAAATGATCCAGGCAGACAGGGCTAGTCTCAGGCAATGGACTCTTGGGAGCAAGCCTGGCTTCTTCCACCCATTATGCACTCCATCACTCTTTCCTAACTACCACCTTCCGGAACATCTTGGTAGGCCAAGCAGTATCACTAAAATTGGATGGGGTTTAGCCCATCTTTTCACAAACAATGGAGGTTAGATAAATTCTCACTTGTAGGTATGGACCCTGCTAAAATTAGTTTCTCCTTAAGCATGCACTCCACCTTGTTCATGCTACTAAATTACACTTCCTCCAGGACCTCCAATAAGCCTACTTGATTATCTTTAGATAGAAAAAGACAACTGATCCAGAGCTAGAAAACATATGATGGTAAAGAGTTTGGAAGGAAATTCTATTGGCCAGATTTGACAGCTGTAACCTGAATCTTTCCCTGAAACATGAAAGGGCTGCTACCTGAACTTTGAATGAATTCACCAATAAACCTCTGTCCAAGCTCACTTAGAGAAAGGAAAGAATGCATAACAGACACTGAGGTTCTCATAGAGGAAAGCTTTTTGGCCTAATCCAAGTACAGTACTTCTGCAAATATTAGCAGTAAATCTGAGATTGAAATAATACTCCACATCCCTTGCCTTGGAGTTAGGTTCATTACTGTCATGAAATGCAAAAATAACTCATTTGGAGACATTGCCCCCAAAGAAACCAGGATCACTTTGTACCATTGTTTAAAAACCATCCTTGTTATCATATAGAATAGAAAAGTGGGTTTCTTCCTAGCTTTTAACAAAGAAGCTCAGACTGCTGCCAAATTTCCTCTCTTTTGGGACCTACCCCTTTCAATAGCCAGGCCATAAGTGAGTAAGAACAATACTGGGTCAGACCATTGGTCCTTTTAGCCCAGTATCCTGTTTCCAACAATGGCTAATTAAGGTCAGAAGTACCAGGCAAAAACCCAAATAGTAGCAGCATTCCATGCTATTGTTCCCAGGCCAAGCAATGGCTTCCCCCATATCTGTCTCAATTGCAGACTATGGACTTTTCCTTTAGGAACTTGTCCAAACATTTTTAAAGCTAGTTACGCTAACTGCTGTTAACACATTCTCTGATAATGAGCTCCAGAGCTTAACTATTCACTGAGTGAAAATATATTTCCTCTCATTTGTTTAAAAGGTATTTCCATGTAACTTAGTCTTTGTAATTTTTGAAAGAGCAAAAAGTCAGTTCACTTTTACTTGTTCTACACCACTCAGAATTTTGTAGAACTCAATCATATCCCCCCTCAATCATCTCTTTTACAAACTGAAGAGCCCTAACCTCTCCTCATATGAGAGGGGTTCCATTCGCTTTATCAATTTGGTTGCTCTTCTTTTAACCTTTTCTAATTCTCATATATCTTTTTTGAGAGAATGGTGACCAGAAATGAATGTAATACTCATTGAAACATAGAAACATGATGGCAGATAAAGGCCAAATGGCCCATCCACAGTAACCATTATCTCTTCTCTCTAAGACGGGTGTGAAACTCTGGCCCGTAGGACAAATTTGGTCAGAGATTTGGCCTGCTGTTCCTTCTCTCCAGCTTCCCGGTCTCATCTTCTAAGCAGACTGCTGAGGATCACCGGTCGGCTTAGCGATCCTAGCAGGCTGCCTCAGCCTCCGCAGCACATTCCCTCTGCCGCAGTCCCGTACGTCAGAGGAGGGGTGGTACTGCGGCAGAGGGAATGTGTTGCGGAGGCAGCCTGCCTAGGATCACTACAGCTGACCGGCGATCCTTGGCAGGCTGCTTAGACGATGAGACCGGGAAGCCGGGATGGAGGGAAGGAATGATGGGATAAATCTCGGTGAGACCGGGAAGAAGCAGGGGGAAAACATGAAGGCTTTTTTTTTTTTGGGGGGGAAGAGAGGACTGCAGCGGCTGGCCATGATGTAGAAGTACACGGAGGGAGGCTGGACGGTGGGGGGAGGGGAAGAAATAATGGGTCTAAAACAGGAGAGGGAGAGAGATGGTGGACAATGGGATGGAGGGAAGGAACAGAAAGGAGAGAATTAGATACAAGGGATGGTGTGGAGGAGGAAGATAGAGATACTGGATAGGAAGGTAGTTGGAAAGAGAAAGGGAGAGATGGTGGACCCTGTGGTGGTGGGGAAGGAGGGAGAGATGCTGGATGAAAGGGTAGTTGAGAAAAGAAGAGATGGTGGATCTGGAGATAGTGGGGTACATCGCTGCAGCTGCGGGGATGGAGATGAAAAAAGGAAAGATGCCAGACCTCCAGGGAAGGGAAACAGAAGGGGATGACAGAGATGGAAGATGGATGGTTAGCACCAAGACAGAAGAAAATGAATGGGCAAGAAACCCTGGCAAGCAAATTATCAGAAGACAACCAGAGCTTGGAACCAGACAACAAAAAGAAAAAATAATTTTAGTTTCTGTTTTGTGATTACAATATGTCAAATTTGAAATGTGTATCCTGCCAGAGCTGGTGTTAAGACAGCGAGCGTGAACTAGGACCTAAAAGAGAGAGGAAAAGTATTAAGGTGCGCATTTAGTGCACACTAAATCAGTTGGCGTACCTTAATAAAAGGACCCCTAAGTATCTTAATAAAAAATTTGGCCTGCAACTTAACCTATGTTTTAGATTTCGGCTCCTTATGTGGTTGAGTTTGACACCCCCTGCTCTAAGAGATCCCACGTGCCTATCCCAGGCTTTCTTGAATTCAGACACAGTCTTGTCTCTACCACCTCTTCCAGGAGACTGTTCCACACATCTACCACCCTTTCTGTAAAAAAAGTATTTTCTTAGATTACTCCTGAGCCTATCACCTCTTAACTTCATCCTATGCCCTCTCATTCCAGAGCTTCCTTTCAAATGAGACTTGACTCATGTGCATATACATCACATAGATATTTAAATGTCTCATCATATTTCCCCTCTCCCGCCTCAAGGTGAAGTTACAACATGGAGCAATACAGAGGCATTATAATATTCTTGATCTTATTTACCATCCCTTTCCTAATAATTCCTAGCATCCTGATTGCCGTTTTGGCCACCGCCACACATTGGGCAGAAGATTTTGGCATATTGTCTACAATGACACCTAGATTTTTTTTCTTGGGTTCTGACTTCTAAGATGAACCCTAGCATCTGGTAACAATGATTTGGATTATTCTTCCCAATGTGTATCACTTTGCATTTGCTCACATTAAATTTCATCTGCCATTTGGATGCCCAGCCTTCCAATTTCCTAAGGTCTTCCCACAATTTTCAGTCTGCATGTGTTTTAACAACTTTAAATAGTTTCATGTCATCTGCAAATGTAATCACATCTGTTGTCATTCCAATTTCTAATTGATTTATAAATATATTAAATTGCACTGGTCCTAGTACAAATTCCTGTGGCATTTCACTATTCACCCTCTTCTGAGAGAATTGGCCATTTAACCCTACACTGATTTCTGTCCAAAACAAATTCCTAATCTACAACGTAACATTACCTCGTATCCCATGACTTTTTACATTTTCTCAGGAGTCTTTCTTTCATGAGGAACTTTGCCGAAACCTTTCCAAAAATCTAAATACACCACATGAACCGGCTCACTTTTATCCATGTCTATTCACATTTTCAAAGAAATTGAGCAAATTGATGAGGCAAGACTTTCCTTGTTGAATCCAAGCTGATTCTGTTCCATTAAATCATGTCTATGTGTTCCATAAATTTATTCTATATACAGTACTAGGTTTCACTATTTTGCAAATGGTTAAGATTTTTTTCTAGTGTTAAGGATTTTAAAATTATAGTGCTACATGTACTAGAAACATAGAAACATACTACTGTATTTTCAGATGAAAAAATACGTATGTATATAGATTCATACCTATGCCCCAACTCACATGAAGCTCTTAGCCCTAATGGATTATTGCAGTCATGTAAAGGTACAGCCCAATGTGATGAAATTACAATTCACGGTGAAGAAGTCTGAGAATCCTGTCCCCTCCAAACTTCCTGTTTCAGAGGGGCAGGCTGTTGAGTACGCATGGATGTTCAAGACCCCATCCAGAGGGATAGAGATATTTGAGACCATAGTGAGGGAGTGGTGAGGAGATGCTAGAGACCGTACCAGTGTCGCCTTTTAAATTGGGCCAAGCTAGACAGAGGAGCTGACACTGAGCTTCTATACCTCTGCAGGTTAAGTGAAGGCGGAAGCTTGTAGGAAATATCGGTGGGGGCCAGAGCTTGTGTGGGTCCTCCTTCCTTCCGATGCCTATGGAATAAGTGAAACTGAAGTAGCCCCATGCAATGATGCAGATATGGAAACCCCTGCACATGCTTAGCTGAACAATTTCAAAAGCTCATCTAAAGTTTTGTTTAGAATAGTCTGGGACTGGTCAGACTCCATCAGATGTGAAGACTGCAATTTTGCTTGTCCTTGGATACAGAAGCACAGTAAAAGGATAATGTGCAATATTTTTATTTAGTGGTAAACATTCTTGTAGCAGTTTATGTTGAGAGACATCAACTATTAGTAAATTATAGAATGTGTTTAATTTTACTCTATGTTAAAAAAAAATGACAGTAGAAAGAAGTCACAATCCTAGGATACATTCTTATCACAGCATATTTGAAGCAGGACTTTGAAGTCAAATTGTAATGCCTCCAAGTTTTTAGTTTTAATTATCAAGGCTAAAAGAAACAGTGGTGACAAAACTTAGAATCCTGTACAAAGTAAAACTTATGATTAACTGGACTATAAGAATGCATTTAAAAATCATGATTCACCCAAACATACTACTGCAACTGTTAAAAGACCACTACAGCCTCATTGCGTATCAAGAATCTGTGCTTTGCTCAGTGTTTCCCAGAAGTGATTTGTGCACAAAGAAATAAAGGTAAAGTAGCTTTCTATAAAATATCTAAAACGGCAATTTAATAAATATTTGAAGCTCCTATCTAAGCCTTGAAGCTCCTATCTAAGCCTTGAAGCTGAGGTTTGCAATCACAGCCTGCGTGTAATCAAGGGATGTAGCATAGCCGCCCATGTCTGAAGTCCGCACCTGTGGTCAAAGAGAGAGATCATCATTTGCTTATTTTCACAGATTCTTCACTAGCAAGCCATAACAGGGGAGTTTTACAGATATATGGTAATTGGGCATTAGAGTGATACACAAAAGAACATCGCAGGAGAAGTCAGCCAATCAAATGGAATAGGAGCAATTTATTAGATATCACAAGGTGACGCGACGAGTCGTGTTTCAGCCGGAGGCTTGCATCAGGAGTCTAATGCTTGCAAATACTGGAAGATGTTCCAAGTTGTTTTAATTCCAGATCAACTGGTATATAGTCTCTAGTGAAAGTATGGCCAAAACACAACTCGTGTCGAGTCACCTTGTGATATCTAATAAAAGAGTTCCTATTCCATTTGATTGGCTGGCATCTCTTGTGTGCTTGTATTTTGCAGAGGATTCTTTTTCTTCTGTTTTTGTCCTTCGTTAGGCATTAGAGTCGCATCTGCTTTTGACAAAATTACCCTTAAATTCTTCCAGCATGCATTGCACTATTAGAAGAAGAAGCCTCAGCATTAGTTACTTCTCAAAATATTTTGTACGTTCTAAGGCCAGTGTTACTACTATTATTTATTTCTGTAGCGCTACCAGAAGCACGCAGCGCTGAACATTAAACATGCAAGAGATGGCCCCTGCTTGAAAGAGCTTACAATTTAATTAGGACAGACAGGACATGGGTGATCAATATATGGTGCTCATGAAGGGAAATACAAAGGGATGAAAAGGTAGAGAGGATAGGGGTGCTGCTGCCCACCTCCACTCACACTCTTATCTTGATATCCCACCCTACAAAGAGACAGAATTACCAAAACAGAGAGAAATGGGGGAGAGTGTGGCACAGTAGTTAAAGCCCCTCAGGTCATGGATTCAAACCCACACTGCTCCTTGTGACCCTGGGCAAGTCACTTAATCCCCCCCATTGCCCCAGGTACATTAGACGAATTGAGAGCCCACTGGGACAGACAGGGAAAAATGCTTGAGTACCTGAATAGACTCATGTAAACCATTCTGAGCTCTCCTGGGTGAACAATATAGAAAATTGAATAAATAAATAAAGACATTACTTAAGGGCACTTTCCAAGACACCTCCTCTGACAATTCTCAATTCAAACACACATCTCACATCTACTCCAACTTGGCACCTTTATTCCCCCTCAAATACCTTCTGTGCAGAGGCTGTGTCTCTGCATACTTTTCATACTTATTTCTTTGTAAGCAAAGGTATGCATGTTTTCTGTTGTGGCTTGTCACTGACCTGAAACCTTTGTGAACTCTGACAAATTTTAAGAGATAAGAATTTTCAAAACTCACAGAGCAGCACTTCCTGGTTGGTGATCTCATATTTTGCAAGGTCAGCAACCAGAAGGTACGGATGCCTAGCCTGCACATTTAAAAAAAATGCTTTGAGATGTTGCAGGGATGGGGCAACTTGCAGAGTTCATTTTATCAGCCCTTGAAGAACTGAGGAGCCAAATAGGAATATGGAGGGCCAGCCATCGAAGAGCGCTGTGCTCAGAAAGACAGAGGGAAAGGAATGTCTAACACCAGATCTCAATGATCAGTATTAACATATTAATAATAGTTATGCACATATAGAAAAAACAGGGGGGAAACTCCCATTTTTTCCTCTGATCACAGAGGCTTTTGTAAAGTACAAGAAAGGATACCTGGAAATAGATGTGTTTTTGCCCTGCACATCCAGTGACAATAGTCATTTTAAAAAGAAACAGATTAATAAAAAGAATAGCATCAGATGTGACTTTATACATGTAAGTAGAGTTAGACACCACAGATGTAAACACAACTGCCTCCTCAGCCACTGGCGGAGACTCCAAGTCCAAACAAGCAGGTAACTGTTGTGGCTGCCTTGGAGCATGTTGTAAAATGCTGATGGATACATTTCAAAGAATATATGGGAAATACTTATTTTTAGGACCATTCAACCCAGGCCTTCTTCAAATCTATGAATCCTGCAACATCAACACTTTTAAACTGCGGCTTTGTAAAATCAACATTTATCCCTGTAAGATGCCACACAACTCTTTTAAAAATGATCTCTTTAATATCCTAACAGGGTTACCTATTTTTCTGAACTTCATTGTCTAGAAGTTATTTGATTTCCTATATTGTTATAGCAGTGCTTAGTGATATTTGATATTCTTTGATTACCGTATATACGTGAGAATTCGCAGGAACCATTAAGGAAGCCACTCAGCACTGAGCAGCAGCGCAAAATCGCGCGCCTGCTCGTGCTTCTTCTCAGCGGCCGAAGACACGGCAGCCAGTTAACAGCGGGGCAGTAACTTGGAAAGTTGAGCCCGAGTCTAGGACAGGTAGGACGGCAGGGTGAACGGCGGCAGCAGCGGCCTGCAAAAACTTTGGAAGGGGGTATATTGGCTTGAATATAAACCAGGACTCACATTTTTGGGCCAGTTTTTTGGCCCAAAAATCCCAGTTTATATTCAAGTATTTACGGTACTCATTTCAGCAGGTTTACTTTTTTCTTGGCTGCATTTTCTAATCTCCTGTGAGCCATTCAATTATGATCTCTTTACAAAGATGCTGGAAGTGCTCCATCAAAATTTTACTATTTTAGGGATCTTTTTAGTAAGCTGTGATAAAAATAGTGTGCTTTTGGGTCTTGACCACACACTAAAGTCTATTTTTACCATGGCTGTAAAATGGCTTTTTTTTCTTTTGTTTGCATTAATTTCCTTTGAGCTAATAATGTTGCCTTTATCACACTACCATTTTTTAGAATTACTGTGTGAGCATTTAATTCCACCTATTTTGTAGGTAGTAAGGGCTTTTGTGGTACAGGTACTCATCGACTTATGACCTATGCAAGTTACGACTGTTCAACCTTACGACACGACTTTCGCTCTCCCAAGGCTCACTACGTAGTGTAATAACATATGCAGGGGTGTTGCCCCACGTGAGTTTGTGCCTTGTTGTTTTGGTGATTTCATGCCCTTAAAAGGACTGCAAAGAAGAAACTGTCTCTGTTCACTCCTCAGCCTTCCAAAAAGGAAAGAAAGGCCATGGATCTAGACACCAAAATAATAATAAAACAGTATGAAGGAGGAAAGAAAGTGAGTGTGATCACATGTGATATAAAGTTATCACTTGAGGCAGTCCAGAGGAGGGCGACGAAAATGATAGGAGGCTTGCGCCAGAAGACGTATGAGGAGAGACTGGAAGCCCTGAATATGTATACCCTAGAGGAAAGGAGAGACAGGGGAGATATGATTCAGACGTTCAAATACTTGAAGGGTATTAACATAGAACAAAATCTTTTCCAGAGAAAGGAAAATGGTAAAACCAGAGGACATAATTTGAGGTTGAGGGGTGGTAGATTCAGGGGCAATGTTAGGAAATTCTACTTTACGGAGAGGGTAGTGGATGCCTGGAATGCGCTCCCGAGAGAGGTGGTGGAGAGTAAAACTGTGACTGAGTTCATAGAAGCGTGGGATGAACACAGAAGATTTAGAATCAGAAAATAATATTAAATATTGAACTAGGCCAGTTACTGGGCAGACTTGCACAGTCTGTGTCTGTGTATGGCCGTTTGGTGGAGGATGGGCAGGGGAGGGCTTCAATGGCTGGGAGGGTGTAGATGGGCTGGAGTAAGTCTTAACAGAGATTTCGGCAGTTGGAACCCAAGCACAATACTGGGTAAAGTTTTGGATTCTTGCCCAGAAATAGCTAAGAAGAAAAAATTAAAAAAAAAAAAAATTTAAATTGAATCAGGTTGGGCAGACTGGATAGACCATTTGGGTCTTTATCTGCCGTAATCTACTATGTTACTATGTTACACTCTACTGTGTCGACTATTATAGAGGACAAAAATAGAATTTGTGAAGCTGTGAAAGGTTCTGCACCTTTGCCATCAACAGTGATTACGAAGCAACATACTGGGCCCATCCATGAAATGGAGAAAATTTTTCAACATTTGGATGAAAGATCAGATTCAAAAGCGGATGCCGTTAAGCCTCGTTACAGTACAGTCGAAGGCTAGAAATCTGGGACTTTTATGGAATGCGCTGGAGAAGACTACAGTCAAGAATTTGTGGCAAGTACTGGTTGGTTTAAGAGGTTTAAAAATAGATTCCAGTTGCATAATGTTTGGGTGACTGGAGAAGCAGCAAGTATGGATGAGAAAGGAGCTAAAAAGTTTGTTGATAGTTTAGAAGAAATAATCAAGGTGGAGGGTTACCTGGCAAAGCAAATTTTCAATGTGGATGAAACAGGGTTATATTGGAAGCAGATGCCAGGACGCACTTACATCCACAAAGAAGCCAAAAGCATGCCAGGATTTAAAGCACACAAGGATAGACTCACTCTACTGCTTGGAGGGAATATCAATGGGTTCAAGCTGAAGCCCTTATTAATTTATCATTCTGAAAATCCACGTACATTTAAGAATGTGAACAAGCACACTTTGCCTGTTTATTATAGATCAAGCCATAATGCCTGGATGAACCAGACTTTATTTGAGGATTGGTACAGTAATTGTTTTATTCCTCAAGTGCGTAAGTACTGTTTGGAGAAAGGAATCCCCTTCAAAATTTTACTGTTGCTTGATAATGCGCCTGGACATCCACATCACTTAGCTGATCTCTATCCCAACGTGAAAGAGTTATTTTTTCCTCTGAACACTACACCATTTATTCAACCAATGGACCAAGGGGCGATTGCTACTTTGAAGGCAAACTATCTCAGAACCACTTTTGTCCAAGCCATAGCTGCTTTAGATGCCGACCCTGAACTATCACTACGTGACTATTGGAAACAGTATAACATTCTTAAGTGCTTAAAAAATCTTGCTACTGCTTGGGACTCAGTGATGGAAAAGTATATGAATGGTGTATGGAAGAAGTGTGTTAAGCGCTATGTGAATACCTTTGCTGGATTTAACAGTGAACAAGAACTTCATAAGATTTGTGAAGAAATAGTGAAACTGTCAAAAGACCTTTCATTGGAATGTGAAATGGAAGATGTTGAGGAGTTGATAGACGGGAATCAGGGGAACTTACGAATGAAGAGCTGATAGAATTAGAAGAAGAAAAAGTGGCAGAAGAAAAAATAAAAGAATTAGAGAAAGACCAAGAGGATGAGGGACCACAATGAATGTTCACCACAAAGGGATTGTCAGAAGGTTTATCTCTACTGAATAAATTCCTCACCAATTTTGAAGACATGGATCCAAACATTGAACGATTTGCGAGGATTGAACGGATGGCACGTGACACATTTTGTCCTTATGAAAAGAGCAACTCCACCCATCACCGGGTCTGCAGCCTCGCCTGATGAAGGAGATATTGACAAACCGCAGCCAAGCTCCAGTGGTGCCGTGAATTAAATGTACTTTCTGTACTGTATTTCTTATTTTTGTCTGTTTTTCCACAATTGTATTGTTGTTTGACTTAGAAAGAAAATGTTAACAGATTGCTTTAAGATGATTAAAATATCATTACCCAGTCTAATATTCTTGCCTTAATTTAACATAGGCCGACTTACGTCCGGATCAACTTACGACCTATCAGTCGGAACCAATTGCGGTCGTAAGTCGATGCATACCTGTATATATACACTAACCAGTTAGCAAGCAGTCATACAAATGCACTAACTTGTTAGTGCAGGAACACCCATTCTCCACCCTTGACATGGCCCCTCATAAAAATTAGAAAAATTTATTTAGCTCATGAGGATTTCCAAGTTATTGCAGGACACCCAAACACATCCTTTGGTACTCCAATTTTTGTTGCATTGGGCTTGCATTAGCACCAAACGCAGCTTAGTAAAACGACTCCTTAGACTCTAACTCATTTGGTTTTGGGTTTAAGTCCCTTCCACCTATCCTAAAAGAAATCATTTATGGCCTCATCCATTGGGGGGGGGGGGGGGGTCCACTTTAGGTTTGTTTTGTAATTTTTGGGATCATGAAAATAAGTTCTTAAATCTTCTGAGAGGCTGTGTTTTAGGTTAGAAACATTTATCTTTTGCATTAAATTTCATATCAAAGCAGGTAGTTTTACATTGTTTTTTAAAGTTCTGGTTTGATGCAATTTTACATATTCTTGTTAGTTTGGAAATCTGTATTAATCCATTGTTACTGAATGTTACCCAGTGGTTCAATTTATTATATGCCACACTGGTGATGGAATACCAAAGGACAGGGTGAAGTAAGCTTTTGACTAAGTTCCTCATGAGAGGTTCCTGAGAAAATTAGAGTCATGGAATAGGTGGAAAAGTTCAGTTGTGGATTAGGAACTGTTTATCAGAGAGAAAACAAGGTAGGGTTGAATAGCCATTTTTCTCAATGGAGGAAGTAAACAGTGGAGTGCCGCAAGGATCTGTACTGGGACTAGTGCTATTTAACTTATTTATAAATGATCTAGAACAGTGGGCTCAAACTCAAACCCTTTGCAGGGCCACATTTTGGATTTGTAGGTACTTGGAGGGCCTCTGAAAAAATAGTTCATGTGTTATTAAAGAATTGACAATTTTGCATGAGTTAAAACTCTTTATAGTTTATAAATCTTAATAATAATATTGTCATTTATAGCTAAAGAGACATATGATCAAGAAACTGTTTTATTTTACTTTTGTGATTATGGTAGACATACTGAGGGCCTCAAAATAGTACCTGGCGGGCTGCATGTGGCCCCCGGGCCGCGTGTTTGAGACCACTGATCTAGAAATTGGAACAATGAGTAAGGTGATTAAATTTGCAGATGACACTAAACTGTTCAAATTTGTTTAAACGCATGTGGATTATGAAAAATTGCACGCAGATCTTAGGAAATTGGAAGACTGGGCGTCCAAGTGGCAGATGAAATTTAAGGTGGACAAATGCAAAGTGATGCACATGGGAAAGAATAACCCAAATCACAGTTACTGGATGCTAGGGTCCACCTTGGGGGTTAGAGCCCAAGAAAAGGATCTGGGTGTCATCATAGACAATATAATAATAATAATAATTTTATTTCTTATATACCGCTATACCATGTGATGAAACCTTCTGCCCAATGTGTGGTGGCAGCCAAAAAAAGCAAACAAAATGCTAGGAATTATTAAAAAAGAGATGGTTAACAAGATTAAGAATGTTATAATGTCCCTGTATCACTCAGTGATGCAACCTCTCCTGGAGTATCGTGTTCAATTCTGGTCTCCTTATCTCAAGAAAGATATAGCGGCAGTAGAAAAGGTTCAAAGAATAGCAACCAAGATGATAAAGGGGACGGAACTCCTCTCGTATGAGGAAAGACTAAACAGGTTAGGGCTCTTCAGCTTTGAAAAGAGACGGCTGAGGGGAGATATGATTGAAGTCTACAAAATCCTGAGTGGAGTAGAACGGGTACAAGTGGATCAATTTTTCACTCTATCAAAAATTACAAAGGCTAGGGCACACTTGATGAAGTTATAGGGAAATACTTTTAAAACCAATAGGAGGAAATATTTTTTCAATGAGAATAGTTAAGCTCTGGAACACATTGCCAGAGGTTGTAGTAAGAGTGGATAGCATAGCTGGTTTTAAGAAAGGTTTGGGCATTTCCTGGAGGAAAAGGCCATAGTCTGTTATTGAGAAAGACATGGGGGAAGCCACAGCTTGCCCTGGATCGGTAGCATGGTATGTTGCTACTCCTTGGGTTTTGGCCAGGTACTAGGGACCTGGATTGGCCACCATGAGAATGGACTACTGGGCTTGATGGACCTTTGATTTGATCTAGTAAGGTTATTCTTATGTTATTAAATTTCAGAAAGCATGGGAACCTGTGTGGTTGACTGTCTCATCAGACTCGTAGATGGGTGCTAAACTTAACTATAGTAGATACTGTTGATGTTTCTTTCTAGTCCCTATTTCTGGAATATAGTGTATAGACCAGTTTATCTTTATACCACATTTTTGACCAAAATGTCATCCAAGCCTCAAATGCTCAGAACAAAACCAGTTGGACATGGGAGGGGCCAGTCTTGTAATGGACTGGCCACCTAGACATCCCAACAGAGCAGTAGGGCACCTTAGAAGGCACTGGTATGAACGTTAACATAAAGGATGCCAGATAAACATCTCACCAGAACTCCCTTATAGGTTATGGTGAGCCCCCCTAAAACCCACTATACCCACCTGTCTACTATCCAAAAGCCTTTATAGCTGCAGGTGGCACCCATATGGCAGTAGAGTAGGGTTTTGTGGGCTCATATTTCCCACCATAAATGTACTGGTTAGAGTGGCTTATGGGACTTGCTACTTCTCTCTATGGTTCACTATCCCACCTCCCAGGCTACTTAAGACATGTCTATAGATCTACTAGGCTTTCCTATACCAGGTGCTGCTGTTCTGGAGACAGGTATGCACATTTGTATTCTGATCTTTGTGGGTGTGAGGAAGTCAGTGAGCTCTGGGGAAGTGTGTGTGGGGGGCTTCTTATCTCTGCAGTGGTTATCTGGTGATCTTGGGTACTTTTTTCACACTTATCCTGAAGCTAAGGGGGGACAAGTTCAGAACAAATATTAGGAAGTTCTGCTTCACGCAACGAGTGGTGGACACCTGGAATGCTCTCCCTGAAGAGGTAATTGCGGAATCCACCGTTCTAGGATTTAAGGATAAGTTAGATGTACATCTCCTTATGAGAGGCATAAAGTGACATGGTTAAGGGTAATCTAGATGCACTTCTCCTTATGAAAAGCTCAGAGTGATATGGGGACTAAAACTATGCCAGGGTATACCTGGCGAGGCCTCCGCGTGTGCGGTTCACCGGACTTGATGGACCTAGGGTCTGTTCCGGGGATGGCACTTCTTATGTTCTTATGTATACCCTTTTAAAACAGGTCTGACAACATAGTTTCAGCTTCAGCGCATCCCTGTCTTAACGCACAGAAATAGAAAATGTGTCACAATGGTGTTAAAATCCCTAATACAAGGCTCACTTCCACATTATTGCTACAGGAAACTTCAAGGTAGGTGTAGTCTCCAGCAAAAATACTAGTAAGGAAAGAGATCAATACTTTTAATAACATATATAACTTAACAGTTTATTGTCAAAACAAAATTAAATGTAAAAATTATTCAAGTAAATTATTTAAATAAACAATAACTATGTCTCAAGTAAGGATTGGAAAAAAAAAAAAAATTAACCCTCTGTGTGCACACAGTAAAAATAAAGCTAACCTCTCTTGCGTTGGCTAGCGCTGGAATAAAACCACTGGATGCCACAATGGATACCTGGAGTATTTTCAACTGCTGCTGCTGTTCAAAACAAAACTTAAGAATCCTCCCGTGCACACCATCTCCCAGAATTCCCACAGGCACTCTCTTATTCAGAACTTCTACACTTTGTTACATAAGCATGCCCAGAGTCCACCCAAATATGCCCCTTTAAGCGGCTTAGAAATCCTGCTGTAAGTCCAGAAAGTTGCTGCCGCATTCAGACTGACCAGTAAGTCTCTGGAACTGGGCTAGAGGGTACAAATGGTCTTTGCTGTTTTACTATGTGCTTACCATGCATCGCTTAAACTACTTCCAAATCTACATAGAGATTAACACAAGAGGTAGAGAAGCAATTACATGAAGCCTTAGATTTAAGAACATAAAAATAGTCTTACTGGGTTAGAGCAATGGTCCATCTAACCCAGTAGCCAATCCTCACAGTGGCCAAGCCAGGTCACTTAGTATCTAGCAAAAACCCAAAGAGAAGCAACATTCCATGCACTGATCCAGGGCATACAATGGCTTCCCCTATGTCTGTCTCAATAACAGACTATGGACTTTTCCTCCAGGAAATTGCCCAAACCTTTCTTAAAATCAGCTATGTTAACCGCTCTCACCACAACCTCTGACGAGTTCCAGAGCTTAACTATTCTCTGAGTGAAAACAATTTCCTCATTGCTTTTAAAAGTATTTCCCTGTAACTTCGAGTGTCCCCTAGTCTTTGTAATTTTTGACAGAGTAAAAAATAAATCAAACATTCTTAGTCTTGTTAACCATCCCTTTTTTAATAATTCCTAGCATTTTGTTTGCTTTTCTGGCCACCACCGCGCATAAGGTTTCATCATATTGTCTACAATGACATACAGATTTTTTTCTTGGGCGCTGACTCCCTAGGTGGACCCTAGCATCTATGATTTGGGTTATTCTTCCCAATGTACATCACTTTGCATTTGTCCACATTAAATTTCATCTGCCATTTAGATGCCCAGTCTACCAATTTCCTAAAGTCTGCCTGCAATTTTTCACAATCTGCATGTGTTTTAACAACTTTAAACATTTTAGTATCATCTGCAAATTTAATCACCTCACGCATCATTCCAATTTCAAGTTCATTTATAAATAAGTTAAATAGCACCGGTCCCAGTACAGATCTCTGCAGCACTCATCTATTTATCCTCCTCCATTGAGAAGAATGGCCATTTAACCCTACCCTCTGTTTTCTATCAGATAGCCAATTCCTAATCTATAACTGAACATAAGAACATAAGCAATGCCTCCGCTGGGTCAGACCTGAGGTCCATCATGCCCAGCAGGCGGCCCAACAGATCTAGGACCTGTGCAGTAATCCTCTATCTATACCCCCTCTATCCCCTTTTCCAGCAGGACATTGTCCAATCCTTTCTTGAACCCCAGTACCGTACTCTGCCCTATTACGTCTTCTGGAAGCGCATTCCAAGTGTCCACCACACATTGGGTAAAGAAGAACTTCATAGCATTCATTTTGAATCTGTCCCCTTTCAACTTTTCCAAATGTCCTCTTTGTTCTTTTATTTTTCAAAAGTTTGAAGAATCTGTTCCTCTCCACTCTCTCTATGCCCTTCATGATCTTGTAAGTCTCTATCATATCCCCTCTAAGTCTCCTCTTCTCCAGGGAAAAGAGTCCAGTTTCTCCAATCTTTCAGCGTATGAAAGGTTTTCCATACCTTTTATCAGACGTGTCGCTCTCCTCTGAACCCTCTCGAGTAACGCCATATCCTTCTTAAGGTACGGCAACCAATATTGGACACAGTACTCCAGATGCGGACGCACCATCGCTCGATACAACGGCTGGATAACCTCTTTCGTTCTGGTAGTAATACCCTTCTTGTTTATACCTAGCATTCTATTCGCTCTCTTAGCGGCCACTGCGCACTGTGCCGTCGGCTTCATTGTCATGTCCACCATTACCCCCAAGTCACTTTCTTGGCTACTCTCCTTCAATAACATCCCTCCCATAGTATAGCTGTACCTCAGGTTTCTGCTTCCCACATGTAGTACTTCATCTGCCATCTCGTCGCCCATTCCCCTAGTTTGTTCAAGTCCCTTTGCAATTCTTCGCAGTCCTCTTTAGTCCGAGCTCCACTAAATAGTTTGGTGTCGTCCACAAATTTTATTATCTCACACTTTGTCCCTGTTTCTAGATAATTTATAAATATATTAAATAGCAGCGGCCCGAGCACCGAGCCCTGCGGGACACCACTCGTGACCCTCCTCCAGTCCGAGTAGTGGCCCTTCACTCCTACCCTCTATTTCCTACCCGCCAACCAGTTTCTGATCCATCTATGTACGTATCCTTCCACCCCATGGTTCTTCAGTTTCCAAAGTAGGCGTTCATGGGGTACCTTGTCAAAGGCTTTTTGGAAATCTATACGATGTCTATGGGGTCTCCTCTGTCCATCCGTTTGTTAATTCCTTCGAAGAAGTGCAATAAGTTCGTTAGGCAAGATCTCCCCTTGCAGAAACATGTTGGCTGGTTATCAGAAGTTTGTTTCTTTCAAAATGTTCATCGATGTTGCCTTTTATCAGTGCTTCCACCAATTTCCCCGGAACCGAGGTCAGACTCACTGGTCTGTAGTTTCCCGGGTCACCTCTTGATCCCTATGGGTGTAACGTTGGCTATCTTCCAATCCTCCGGGATTAAGCCTGTTTTCAGGGATAGATTGCAAATTTGCTGCAGTAGTTCTGCTATCTCCTCCTTTAGTTCCTTCAGATCCCTTGGATGGATTCCATCTGGACCTGGGGATTTATCAGTTTTTAATTTTTCTAGCTGCCTGCGTATGTCTTCAAGGCTCACTATCATGGATGTTAATTTTTCTGCTTGATCTCCATTGAAGATTTGCTCAGGTTCCGGTATGTTGGATGTGTCTTCATTTGTAAATACAGACGAAAAGAATATGTTAAATCTTTCTGCTACTTCTTTCTCCTCCTCTCTTCCTGCCTCCTATTCCATGATTCTTTAATTTTCTCAGGAGCCTCTCAATAGCTTTCTGAAAATCTAGATACACTACATCAAGCGGCTTACCTTTATCCACATGTTCACACCTTCAAAGAAGTCAAGCAAATTGGCGAGACAAGATCTTCCTCGGCTGAACCCATTCTGACTATATCCCATTAAACCATGTTTGTCTATGAGTTCCACAATTTTATTTTTTATAATTGTTTACACTATTTTGCTCAGCACTGAAGTCAGGCTTACTGATTTCTCATATCTCCCCTGGAACCCTTTTTAAAAATTGGCATACCATTGGCCACCCTCCATTCTTCATGTACTACAGACAATTTTAGCAACAGGTTACAGATCACTAACAGGAGGTCAGTTCTTTTAATACCTAAGGATGTATACCATCCGGTCCAGGTGATTTGTCACTTTTTAACTTGTCGATTTGGCTTAGTACATCTTCCAGATTCACTGAGATTTCTTTCAGTTCCTCCGCATCATCACTCCTTGAAAACCTCCTTGGTTCAGGTAGATCTCTTACATCTTCTTCCATAAAGACTGAAGCAAAGAATTCATTCAGTCTCTCTGCTATGGCCTTATTGTCCCTGTGCACCCCTTTTGCTCCTTTATCATCCAACGGTTCCACAGATACCCTCACAGGTTTTCTATTTCTGATGCACCTAAAAAAAATTATGAGTTTTTGCCTCTTTGGCAAGTTTCTTTTCATATTCTTTCTTAGCTTTCTTTATCAATGCTTTGCATCAAACTTGCCAGTGTTTATGGCTCTTCTTATTTTCTTCATTTGGATCCTTTTTCCATTCTTTAAAGGATGTTATTTTTGCTCTAATAACCTCTTAATCATGCTGGCTCTCGTTTCCTCTTTCCATCTTTGTTAATACATGGAATACATCTGGTCTGGGCTTCCACAATGGTATTTTAAAATCATATCCACTCCTGCTTTACAGTCCTAAACTTTGTAACCGATTCTTTTAGCTTATTTAACCATTTTCCTCATTTTATCATAGTTGAACTTTTGAAAATTAAATGTTTTTTGTGTCGTTAGATCTTGTATCTTTTCCGTTTGTCTCCAGCCTCTCTCTCTTCGCCTTTTGTCTAAGGTGCATGTTGTTCATTGTCTGCTATAGCTGTGATAAATGTAATAGGATTCATTTCCTCCCCTTCAGGCCACTTTCCCCCCCAGTTGTCCTCTTCTGAGCACCAGCAATGTTACACCCAATGCTACTTGCACCAGCTCCAGCATCTTCCCTCTGCTGTACCCCCCCTTGATGTAACTTCCTGTTAATGCAGGGGCGTAGCAGAGGAAAGATGCTGAGGCTGGTGCAAGTAATATTAGGTGCAACGCTGCCAGTACTTGGGAGGGGACAACTGCATTTAAAGGTAGACAGGAGGTTTGGGGGGGGGGGTAAAGATTGCCAGACCCAGTGATGGAGGTTTTGGCTGCTGTAGGGGAGCAGGTTAGGCAAGCTTTTGGTGCCTTTGAGACTTTGCACCCTGAATCAGTGCCTCACCTGGTCCATGCCTTGATATGGTCCTGTAGCACTTAACTGAATAAGTGCCAGTTATGCCTCCAAATCGCCAGCTTTCATTTAGCAGTCAGTGCTGATATTCAGTGGCACTAACTGGTTAAGCCTCTCCTGGCCACTTAAATCGCTTTGAACAGTATTACACATGCACAGTATCTGTCCCCATTAAGAATAAAAAAAAAGTCATGTCAGGATCTCCCCAAATGATGGCCCACTCTCCCCCCAACTTAAAAAAAAAAAAGAATCAGCAGGAGGGAAGCCCACTCCCTCATGCGTTGGACACCCGGATCCCCCATCTTTAAATTTAAGATTGGCAGGAGGGATGTCTACTCCCTCCTGCTGCCGGGGCCTCCCTGAAAAACCCCGGACTTCTAAATTGAAGATTGGTATAGGGAAGGGGCCTAAGGGAGGAACGTTAGGTGCCTAAACCAGAGTCTTAGGCCCCTGCCAGTGCATACCAGAATCTACCAGTAAGGGGCCTAAGGCCCTAATTGGCCCAGGTGCCTAAGGCCTATGGGAGGGGCCTTAGGCACCTGGGCAATCAGAATCATAGGCCCCTCTCTCAGTGCATCCCAGGATGCACTGGGAAGGTCTGCCATTTTGAGTGGGCATCCCTCCTGCCGATCTTCAATTTAGAAGTACTGGGGAGGGAGTCTCAGAAGCCAAAGGAAATGATACCGCTAGAACAGAAATAGGTCTCAGACAAAAACAGACTGAAAGGACCCCTGAAATGGTAACTATTCAAGAACTCCCATTTATGCTCAGATAAACCTGCATTGATACTTAGATGACCAGAGCCTACTAAATAGCGATAATTTGATCCTGCTTGTCGACAGAGAACAAATTTTATATATGTGTCCTCTATTAACACCTCTTCTCTTCTTCCCAGATATGAACTTCTAGTTTATAAAAGAAGCATACACCACAAGAGAAATAGCAAAGTCAGTGCCAGAGCTACTCAGCATTGCTTTGTATTTCTGTTTCCACAGTGCAAAAGCAGCTAAAGCTGCACACAGGTGAGATGAGGGAAAAGGATGACATAACTAGGGTGAGGTCATACAGATGGAGGACTAGTAGAAAGCAACATGTATGACAGGAGTGAGACTATACTGATGCAGCTTCTCTAGGAATAACATAGCTCGTGGTATTCACCATAAACTGCATTATTTGATTAACACAGTAATGAATTATTTTTCATGCATTGCTATTTATCCCACTATAACTAATATTAATATGCTTTATGATAATATGTTTTATTGCCATTCAATGCATGTTAAGGGGCAAATAATGTATGTTTTGGCCACAACACACGTTAACTACCTCTACTTAGTTATTTACAACTAAAAGGCACCAGACATTATTTTCAACACATTTTTTTTTTCAGGATGAGCATTGGTCCCTGCAGTCTATTAATAGAAACTTGGGTCATTTGAAGCAGAGAGAATAGAGAAATAGAGCTCAATGTTAAAGAGATTAAAGGAACAAAATCAGAACAGAAATTTAGGGGTCATAGTTAAAAAATGATAACTAAAACTAATGTCAAATATGAAACAGATCCAGTCTTTGAAACAAATTTATTCAACTGTATGCCTTAAATAAATACAGGATTTATATTTATGTTCTGTATATCAAAGGGGCTAAGTACAAGATTACATTCATTTGCACAGTCATTTAAAACTTGCTGCTCTCTGAAAAAAGATGCTGCAACATGAAAGTCCTGTGATATGCAAAGTGCCTACAGGACATGTTTGTGTTCCTGCAATGTGATAGAGGGTGGGCAGATTTTGTGTTTCATACAAGCCCTTCCTTATTAATTAAGACTGCATAATACATGATAGAAATACCACTTCCTTTAAAATTGGTCAAATATTCAAAACTAGCTGGTACTGCTTAATCAGCCACTCATTTTATACATTTCAGATGAAAACAGTGTTTAAATTAAACTTGAGCCCCCAGAAGCAGCATTACAACAGGTAAAAACTTCCCATTAAGTAGTATCTTCAGCTACTAGCTTCCTTATTGGCTCACTTTCACTATCATTATTAATTCCATACCATATTTTTTAAACTATGTCAATTTGAATAAACCTGAATGATTAATAAAGCACTTATATTGAGAAGTAGTCCATAAACACACTGCAGACATGCATGTTTCGCAACCATCAGCATCAGGGCAAAATTTTCCATAAGAGTAGTAATAAACCAGATTTCAAAAATCTACTCTACAATGTTTAAACATTAATACATTTTAAACAAATGCTATATATTTACTTACTTGTATCCTCATTGTTTCCCCCTTTCATTAAAACTTCTAAGGCTTGGCAATATGGTCACACAGCATTTCATAGCCCCCCAACTGACATTACAAAGACGTAGCAGTCCTTCATTGACATAATTAAGTTAAGGACATCCAATCTAATTCAGCATTTAATCTCTTTGGTTCCAGAGTTTGCAATTCAAAAATCTAGCACTGCTCTTTATAGTTTAACAAAGCTTCAATTTCACCACCCTCCCACCCTACAACTATTTCTTCTAGGATGCGACCTCTGAAATCTAATAAGAGACTAATGGTGATAAAGCTGTGCAATTTTTTAATCTTGATTTATGTTCTGTTAGTCATATTTTAATTGGTCGCATAGATCTCACAATTTATAGTTTATCACATGTACATATCAAGACATAAATCACACATTAGGATAAACAGGAGGTATTAGTTAGTGAATAAATACAGTGGTACCTTGGTTTATGAGCATAATTCGTTCCAGAAGCATGCTCGTAAACTAAAATACTCATATATCAAAGCGAGTTTCCCCATAGGAAATAATGGAAACTCGCTTTGATACGTTCCCCCCCCCCTGAGGCCAGCGGCGCTGCTCCCCCCCCCAAGAACCGGCATTGCCCCCCCCTGCTCATGAAGCCCCCCCCCCCCGCGATCCGGCGACCCCCCCCCCCCGCTCGCATCGCACCCCCTCCCTGCCGCGATCTGGCATCCCCCAGGCATCCACCTACCCACCCGATCACATTTCTTACCCCCATTTGGCACCAGCACCAATGTACAGGACATGCCGGTGCCGGAAGATCTGCCTCCTTCGCGCTGGGCCTTGAGCATCTGCGCATGCTCAAGGCCTTTGGGTTCACGGGGGGGAGCTCATAATTCAAAGCACGCTCAGTTTCCGAGGTGCCGATTTTGCAAATGTTTTGCTCGTATTGCAAAATACTCACAAAACGGTGCACTTGCAAACCGAGGTACCACTATAATTTGATTGGCTGTTGAAACCAACAAAGAAGACTCTTGAACAGTTGATGCACACCACCAACAAGCACCACATTTTTTATAACCTGTAATTTGAATATCTAACAAACTGCAATCCAACCATTTATAGGTCAACATTTCACCAATTATCTTTCCTCTACGATATGCAAAAGTTGGAAAAGCTTCAAATTCATCATAGTTAAAATAGACCAATGTTTTCTAATTATAGGTTCAAAGAAGAGCGACCAAGATGTTAAAAGAGATGAAACTCCTCTCATATGAGGAAAGACTAAAAAGGTTAGGGCTCTTCAGCTTGGAAAAGAGACGGCTGAGGAGAGATATGATTGAAGTCTACAAAATCCTGAGTGGAGTAGAACGGGTACAAGTGAATCGATTTTTCACTCTGTCAAAAATTACAAAGACTAGGGTACACTTGATGAAGTTACAGGGAAATACTTTTTTAAAACCAATAGGAGAAAATATTTTTTCACTCAGAGATGGTAGCAGTAATGCCTTTTTCCATGAACTACTCCCAAGTGAGAGCTATAATTAGAAAACATTGGTCTATTTTAACTATCTACAATTAATTTGAATATTTTCCAATTTTTGCATATCATAGAGGAAATACTGGTGAAATGTTGACATATAAACAATTGGATTACAGTTTGTTAGATATATAAGTTACAGGTCATAAAAAATGTGGTGCTTGTCAGTAGTGTGCATCAACTGTTGAAGGGTCTTCTTGATTGGTTTCAACAGCCAATCAAATTATTTATTCACAAACTAATATCTCCTGCTTATTCAAATGTATGATTTATGTCTTGATATGTACACATGTGATCAGTGGTGTGCGGTGAGGGCTTTCAGAGGATTCAGTGAATCCCTAGCTCTGTTTTATTTTTTGTTTACTTTTTGTTTGATGCAGTTTGATTTGCCGAGAAGGTAGACTGGTCAACCAGTCAAAATGCATCAAACAAAAAGTAAACAAAACAAAAAAAAGCAGGGCTTTTGGGCTAGGGATTCTCCAAAACCCCTGAAGGCCTTGACAGTACTGATCTGAATTGGAATGGCTGAACAGCTTCTGCCTGTTGCCTGATCAACCAAATTCAGAGCAGTACCCTCAGGGCCTGTATTTATTTAGATTTTTATCCCGTCCTTCCAGTAGCTCAGAACGGTTTACAAGTAAACATTCACAATGGAGTGAATTGGACATACAAGATTATACAGTAGATTTAAATACTTGGACATACGAGACTGTGCAGCAGTATAAATATAGGGACTATTCAGCAAATTAAGAACAGTAGTTTAAATATAAGTAGTTTAGTTTAGATACAAGTTATTTGAGTATAGGCTGAGAGTGGAGGCTGAGGGGCTAGGGCGAATCCCCTGAAGGCCCTGACGGCATGCCATTGCATGTGATAAATTATACATTTGGAAATCTATGCAACCAGTTAAAATATAACTGAATATAAATCAAGTTTTTAAAAAATTGCACAGCTTTAGCACCATTAGTCTCTTATTGGGAGCAAGCAGGACATTCCTTATTGGATTTCAAATGGCATTCCTAGAAAAAATAGTTATAAGGTGGGAGGGTGGTGACACTGAAGCATTGTTAAACTTTACAGAGCAGCACTGGATTTTTTGAACTTCAAACTCTGGAACCAAAGGGATTAAATGCTGAATTAAATTGGATGTCCTTAACTTAGTTATACCAATGAAGGAATGCTTTGTGACCATATTGCTAAGCCTTAGAAGTTTTAATGAAAGGGGGAAGCAATGAGGATACAAGTAAGTATATATACAGCATTTCTTTAAAATTTATTAAACATTGTGGAGTAGGTTTTTGAAATCTGGTTTATTACTCTTCCAGAAAATTTTGCAAAATATGCATGTCTGCAGTGTGTTTATATGGGCTACTTCTAAAGATAAGTGCTTTATTAAAATCATTCAAGTTTATTCAAATTGACACAGACTAAAACTGGTATGGAATTAATGATAGTGAAAGTGAGCCTATGAGGAAGCTAGCGGCTGAAGATTCTACTTAATGGGAAGTTTTTACCTATTGTAATGCTGCTTCTGAGGGCTTGAATTTAATTTAAACAGTATCTTCATTTGAAGTGTATAGTGCTGGCTTTGATAAGAGGTTAATTAAGAAATCTTATTCCAGCAGACATCCTTTTGCAAATTAGCAGAATAAAAGTCATTTTTAATTCTTGCTTCCCACTGTCATAGCAATAATGTTAAGTACTGATTTTCAAATGCATACTTGGGGATATTTTCAAGTAGTACGAAACTGCCATTAAAACAGAGGCAGAGGGGTAATGCAGACAGTCATGGATCACCCTTTGGGAAGGGTTTTCTGATTGTCTTTCTGATCCAAAAGTGAATTTTAACTATATTACTAGAAATGAAAAATGAAATGTTGAAGTGGAATGACCAGTTCTTCAGTAGGTTGTCACAGATGGATCCTAACACATTTAGGGCCTGTGGGGCTTGCACCGTATCTAGAAAATTTTGGAATGATAGGGGGCCCGATGAAATCCTAATGCTTGTAGGCTGGATGCAAATAGTCAGTCACAGACTTGATGAAGTCCGAGGTAGTGGAGTAACCCCCCATGTCACATGTTCGGACCTAAAATAAATGAGGCAGGTAACACAAACACACAAAAAGAGAAATGATAAAAAAATTAAACAAATAACAACAAACTATATTAAAAGAAATATTAAGCAAAAAATATTTTTAAGTATAGGAAAGAAAGATTAAAAGCAGAATTGACATTCTGATAAGACTTGTGCAATTCTGACTCTCGTTTATAGGTGCCTAAAAGCAAGCAAAACATCTTAGAAGAAGAAATGTAATTTATCTATGTAAATTTGAAACGTGTTTTTACTACAAATTAAATTGTTCTATGGCGTGCTCATTTAGAGGCATTGGCAAAAAAAAAAACACTCATAACCACCAGGCTCTAACTTGCTATACCTGGGACAGGCAGCTCATCAGAAGAGACTCCTATCTAGCAGTCTATGACCATCTAACTGAACAGCTATTACACTTCACTAGGTCCCTTTAGGTTTGGCAATCACCAGGGTTGATACAAAAGTATAAGGCAACCTTGGTGAATCTTCAAGCCTTACACCCCCTTCAATTAATATTTGGTCCCTAATATGCTATCCCCCAAACCATCATGCTTTTAAATAAATGGATGAAGAGCTAACTGAAAATGCCTTACCCTTCTGCACAAAACAGTAGACATTGATAGATCTTTAGTTTGTGTAGCTATTCAGGATCTATTGTTTCATTTTGTTTTGCTTTGCTGCTCCCCTCCCTCCTACCACCGAATCTGCTGCCCTAGCCTTAATAGTAGAGACAGCGCTGGCAGTCACTAGTAGTGTCTCTCCACTATTTCCTCTTTAATTGCACTATACAGCAAAACTGCAAATACTTACCTGTAACAGGTGTTTTCCACAAATTCGAGAATGATATAGGGACAAAGTTTGCCCCTGTCTCCGCCAGCTCCATCCCCATGGGCTCTGTCCCCATCTCTGCCCATGGACTCTATCCTCATTTGCACAAGCCTCAAACACTTATGATTTTATATTTAAATCTTTTTATTAAAGTATAAAAAGAGACAATATTCTGTACATCTATTTATAAATCACAACTAGAGCTTTGCATTTCTCTCTGGTTTTGGTACAACCTTCTCAAAGATTCAGTTGCCTATGTTTTTACATCATCTGGGAAGGTAACTGGATTGTCTTTCAGATATGCGTGAAGAAGAGAACCTAAACTGTTTAGTGGAAGAATAGGAAAATAAGTGTCTATTAAATGTTAGAAATGTTCCTTGATGCCAGCAATGATGGATGAATCTGTTGAAGTAACAGTAAAATGCTCAAGTAGATGGCAGGATGGAAGGATGTTGCAGATGGCAGACAAGACACAAATGATGTCATTTAACAGTAGTTCATTGAAATCCCAAAGCAGCTTCAGCAATTTTTTAAAATCATCAGTTGCCAGTTGTCTAAGATGTGTTATGATTTTACATATTGATACTAGTCTCAGGTTTTTAGAGAATGACACGGGGACAAAGTTTGTCCCTGTCCCCATGGGCTCTGTTGCCATCTCCACCCCCATGGGATCTGTCCCTGATCTGCAGGTACCTGCTGTCCCTGTGTCATTCTCTACTAGAGACAGCAAAATAAGTCAGAAACAGCAGTGGACAATATAATTCAATGGTGCCAACTACAAAGTAGCTCTCTTAGAGCTCAAAAATTATTTTAAAAAAGCTTCCAAAGATGCACACCGCTTCCAGGACATCATGTGCCTGTGAAAGTACTTAGGTTTGTAAAAAGCTTATTATTAAAATTATTCTATAGAGCAGTGGTTCCCAACCCTGTCCTGGAGGAACACCAGGCCAATTGGGTTTTCAGGCTAGCCCTAATGAATATGCATGAAGCAAATTTGCATGCCTATCACTTCCATCATATGCAAATCTCTCTCATGCATATTCATTAGGGCTAGCCTGAAAACCCAATTGGCCTGGTGTTCCTCCAGGACAGGGTTGGGAATCACTGCTATAGAGCACACTCGTTATAGGTAAAGCAATTTTGTTTTCTCCATCGACAAGCAGTTTAAATCAGTCAGACAAGCAGATTCATCCAAGCTAAGGGATACACTATAAACCATCCACAGAAAAAGAAAAAATGCAGATTACCTTTTCTGAATGGGGTCTGAGCAATTATTCTAAGGTTGATAATACTGGTTTTTCTTAGTAATTTGGAAGAGCTGAAAATATTGTGTAGAAGGTTTTTTAAAAATATGTTTGCCTTACTGTACTGCCCTTTCTATACAGATGATGCAGGTGATCTTGCATCAACTCCTTTTTTAAGTGGGCTATAGATACTTATATTGCTTTTATTTAGTGCACTTTTAATTTGTCTTAGAGCTAGTCCCGCTTGCTCATAAACCAAATGAATAACCTAAACCAACTAGAAAGGGATCTCCTGGCAACAGTAATGTCTAGCTGGTTTGAATTATATGAAATGAAAAGTTGTGAGAGATTTTTTTTATTTTATTTATTTATTCAATTTTCTATACCATTCTCCCAGGGGAGCTAAGAACGGTTTACATGCATTTATTCAGGTACTCAAGCAGTTTTTCCTCTCTGTCCTGGCGGGCTCACAATCTAGAAATACCTGGGGCAATGGGGGGGGATTAAGTGACTTGCCTAGGGTCACAAGGAGCAGCGTGGGTTTAAACCCACAATGACCAAGAGTTCTTTTGAAGTCCAATGTACGCAGTGTTTTCTTTTCCAGAAGAACGCAGTCTCTGAAAGAGAGCTAGATAGGTATTTTGCTTCTTGAATTTGTATCCATCAAGAGGACACAAACTCAAGGGGCAGCAGGGACATGAAGACATTATCATCGCCTTTCTCTGTACCTTTTCTAATTCAGCTACATCTTTCTTGAGATGCAGTGACCATAATTGCACAAAGTATTTGAGGTGCAGTCACACCATGGAGTGACACAAAGGCATTATAATATTCTCATTTTTGTTTTCCATTCCTTTCCTGATAATTCTACCATCCATGATAAAGTAGTGCAATTGCTGTTAGTCCATTAATAAATGAATGAAACAAAATGAAAAAAAAGATTATATAAATTTTTTATTTTTTTTTTAACTGGACTAACCCCCAAATTCTGTGTATATATATATATATATATATATATATATATAGCACCATAGGTTATGCATGCAATCAATGCACACAGTCAATTTGTGCGCACAACTTAATTGTTTAATAAGATCAATTGGCACCAATAATTGCCACTTCAGACTTCATAAAATGTTAATTGGCACTAATTAGAAGTTGCGCACACAACCTGGTTGGCATATTCTATAAAGTGGTACCCATCAGTTCTAGTGTGGGAATCTCAAAAGGGGACATGGCCATGGGATGAGCATGAGTGGATTGTAGACGTTCCTAAAAGTTAAGCGCACTGTTATAGAATATACCTAATCCATGCACAACTTAGGCATGGGCATTAGGCCTGAAGGTACTCTAAAGGGTGCATGCTCCTTTTGAGCATTCTTTTGCGCCTCCTTCCATCCTTCTGGGCAGTCCTCCAATTCCTCAGTTCGTATCAAAACAGTTGTCAAGCCCTGGAGAGGAAACAGAATAGGGTGGGGTATCGTGACACTCCCCAAGAGACATGTCTTTTTTTTCCTCATATCATTAAACATATAACAGATAAACAAACGTAATCATTTGCAATACATAACAAGGTGAAAAAAAACAAACAAGTCACCAACTTGAGTGCAGACGGACCAGATATGCATATAATGGTCACCTTGGCCTGTCTGATGCTACTAGAGTCATAAGATCATCTCTAGACCTTTCCCAAAAAGTAAATGTTCCTTAAATGGTAATTTACTTTAGGTCGCCTTAGAGGAATCCCCTGACCACTGTCTGATCCATAGCATCCTACAGGTGGAAAGAGAATAAGCAGAAATTTTGCTCACGACTCTGAAAAGGTCATGCGGAGCATCAGCTACATAATTAATACCAGACATTAAAAACTGGAGAACAATAGTCTTTGGATTGTGGCACAACTTGGAGTGACAAGCCCGGGTGACAAAAGACACTGAGGCACCTACTTTCAAACACGAGGCTGCTGTCTCAAAAAGCTTCTTATGAACAAAATCCAGCCTGCAGTCCTGGGCAGCTTTTAATACCACGCCTCCTTCACTGGGAAGGGAGACATACTTTGTAACCTGCACCACCAGTGAATACACTTTCAGAGGAACAAAAAGCTGATTAAATTTCGCTTCCATCGGATAGTGCTTCACCATGGCTTTGGCCATCCGAAGAAACCCCTCTGGGACCTCCCAATGGTCTGTGAGCATTTTGATAATGTCTTGATGATAGGGAAACAGGAGGTCTATGTCTTTGTGCTACTCATAAGCAAGAACTGTGTAGCAGAGGACTGTGGAGTCTTTATCTTTAATTCCCACAGGAATTCCGTGATCACCTTCAAAAGCCCTGAGGGCTTAAACAGCTTGTGCACATTCGGATCCTTCCCGAGATCAGGGGCCTCTACCAGATCAGAATCTCCCTAGAGACGAAGCAGCATCGCCTGCTATAGAGGACCCGGACTGGGAGAGTAAAGGTATTGAGATAGAGCCCATTTCATCCCAGTCATCCTTAGACTGAACTGCCCCATCTTGCGAATGGCACTGTTGCTGGGGCATTGTGCTCTGGGGTAGGGAGGACCCCTAGCACTAGCAAGGCTGCAATCTCCGAGGTTTCCATGCAGCCCTTGTTAATCATGTAAGCTTCAAACATCATATTTATGCACTCACTCAGCTGCCCCTCACTCTCTCTGTTCACTTATTTCCCACAAACAATTCCTCTCCCACAGCCCAAAACTTAGCAAAATTTTTTCAAGCAAAAATCCAAATCATAACGAATTCAATAAAAAAGTAAATCTCAAAACATCCATTATCCAGATGAGAATACTACAAACCACTTATTTTTTTGTTTATTTCTCACCCGCCCTTATCCTGGGCAAGTTACACATTAACATACAAAATAAAAAAATTTACATTTATCATACAAAACACTTCAGAGACACACTATAACAAATTACATAAAACATATCAATTACATATCAAATCAAATTACATAAAACATACGCGTCGCATCAATGACAAATATCATTTAGGCCAAAACTGGCCAAACCCACACATACATCAAAATATAAAATTCCATAAGTCATACAAGATGCCTCATTAACAGACATCAATAAATCAAATAAAACAAACCAGACTATCGAACATCTCCGTGACCAGCACTCAAGAGTCATCACTCCTTCTCCCTCAGCCAAACTCAGACCCTATATTTCATTTTACAGATGTCTTTTCAGCAGTCTCCTAAAGTTCTGAATATTTTGCTGCTGGCGAATGTATCTTGGAAGATTGTTCCACTCCCAGGGATCGATGCAGTGAAAGACACTGTTTCTGGAAGAGGAAAGCCTTAACTCCTGTTCCACTCCCAGGGATCGATACAGTGAAAGACACTGTTTCTGGAAGAGGAAAGCCTTAACTCCCTAAAAGATGCTACAGGCAGATCACAATGCTCAATTGAGCGGAGCAGTCGAGTTGATTCATGCGGCAAGATGCTCTGGACCAAGTGTTTAGGGGCCAACTTCTCTAAGTACATAAAGACATTCACCAGTAGCTTCTACTGGATCTTATCCTTTACTTCAACCAAAACAACCTTATTAAATATTCTGTTACATGCTCAAATTTCAATCTTCCTTCTTTAAATGACATTCAGTGCATTATGCAATCTCTAAATTCGAAAGGCTCAAATTCTGATTCCATCCCACCATTTATCTTAAAGCATTATTTTTCCATTTTTGGTCCATTCATACTTAAATTAAATTAACAAAAGTTTTACCACAGCAGTAATGCCATCAGCCTGGAAACACTCCTTAATCCATCCTATAATCAAAATAATAAAATATCTTGGACTGCTCCAACTATAGGCCAAGCTCAAATCTTCCATTCCTTTCAAAATTAACTAAAAAATAGTATTTAACCAAATATCCGATTTCTTTGACAAAACTCAAGCTCTTCACCCCAATCAAACCAGTTTTTGCAAAAATCATTCAACAGAACATGTATTACTAGGTCTAACCACCTCTATACAATACTTTCTGGACCAGCACAAATCTGCCATTCTTGTTTTAGATCTCTCAGCCGCTTGTGACACGATAGATCACTCATTACTTCTCCAAAGACTTGCCGCAGTTGGAATTTCTGAGCAAATTCTTCACTGGTTCTCTTCTTATTTTTCAAATCGTACCTCCGTAGTATCCTTCAATAACACATCAACGGTTTTCCAAAATAATTTTGGCATCCCACAAGGATCAATATTCTCCCCTCTACTCTTCAATATCTACCTGGCCCCTTTACTAACTTTATGCCAATCATCGGTCTTACCGCTTACGCAGATGATCGAAAGTAAATTGTCCCCTCCTTCAGATTAGTGCAGTTGTTAAGAACTGTTTTTTCAAGCTCAGAATGATCAGATCCTTAGCAAACATTCTTGACCCCCAGTCTCTTAACATCCTAATTCACTCCCTTGTTATTTCCAATCTCGATTACAGTAATTCATTATATAAAGGTATCTGTCAAATGTCTACAATTAAAACAAAACACTGCCATAAAAATTATCATGAACAAGAAGAAATTTGATCACGTTACCCCCTGCTAAAGAGTGCACACTGATTTTCAATTCCTCATCAAATTACATATAAAATTGCTTTAATTTCCTTTAAAATCCTATACACCAAAGAACCTGCCTTCATTCATAAGCTTCTCATTCCTCATGATCCTTCAAGAACCTTAAGAATCTGAAGGCTTGGAATCACTATGGGTTAAGCTACCGGGAGGAACTGGAGCAGACATTAAATTGGGTCTGTACTATCGCCCACCTGGACAATCGGAAGAAATTGACCAGGACCTGGAGGCTGAACTGAGGCAGGTATGCAATAGTGGACGTGTGGTGGTGATGGGGGACTTCAACTACCCTGGGATAGACTGGAGTATCGGGCACTCAAACTGCACGAGGGAGACCAAATTCCTGGAGGCCACGAGGGACTGTTTCATGGAACAGCTAGTCACGGAACCAACACGGGGAGATGCCACTCTTGACTTAATCTTCAACGGACTAGGGGGACCCGCAAAGGAGGTGGCGGTAGTAGCCCCACTAGGAAACAGCGATCACAACACGATCCAGTGCAAGTTAGAAATTGGATCATCAAAGGTGAAAAGAACCATAACGACAGCACTCAACTTCAAAAAAGGGAATTATGATGCCATGAGGAAAATGGTGGGAAAGAAACTCAACAGCAACACAAGGAAGATGGAGTCCGTAGAAAAAGCCTGGACCCTACTCAAGGGCATGGTGCACGAAGCACAGAACCTGTGCGTCCCCAAGTTCAGGAAAGGGTGCAAAAAAAATAGAACAAAAAACCCAGTGTGGATAACAAATGCAGTGAAAAAAGCGATAAGTGACAAGAAAGCATCGTTCAAAAAATGGAAAAAGGACCAAACAAAGGACAACCAAAAGGAGCACAAGGAACACCAAAGGGAGTGTCACCGAGTGGTTAGGAAAGCAAAAAGAGAATATGAAGAGAGACTAGCGGGGGAAGCAACAAACTTCAAATCATTCTTCAGGTACGTTAAGGGGAAGCAACCAGCAAGGTAGGAAGTGGGACCCTTGGATGATGGAGACAGAAAAGGAGTGGTAAAAGAGATAGCTGACAAGTTAAATGAGTTCTTCACGTCAGTCTTCACAAGGGAAGACACAACCAACATTCCGGAACCCGAAGAGATCGTAAATGGAGATCAGGATGATAAGTTGGTCTAACTAGAGGTGAGCCAAGTGGATGTCCTCAGGCAGATAGACAGGCTAAAGAGCGACAAATCGCCAGGTCCGGACGGCATTCACCCAAGGGTACTCAAGGAACTAAGGAACGAAATAGCAGAGCCACTTCGACAAATATGCAACTTATCCTTAAAAACTGGAGAGATTCTGGAGGACTGGAAAATAGCAAATGTCACGCCCATCTTCAAGAAGGGTTCAAGGGGTGACCCAGAAAACTACAGGCCGGTGAGCTTGACCTCGGTCCCAGGAAAGATGATGGAAGCGCTGATTAAGGACAGCATCTGTGAGCACATCGAAAACAATGGACAGCTAAAGTCGAGTCAGCTTGGCTTCTGCAAGGGTAGGTCATGCCTCACAAACTTATTGTACTTCTTTGAGGGGGTAAACAGTCAGATGGATAAAGGGGAATCCATAAACATCATTTACCTTGATTTCCAAAAAGCCTTCGACAAGGTACCACATGAAAGATTGCTTAAGAAGTTATGGAACCACGGGGTGCAAGGGGAGGTCCACTGATGGATCAAAAACTGGCTGGCAGACAGGAAACAGAGGGTTGGAGTAAAGGGCCATTACTCAGACTGGCAATGGGACACGAGCGGAGTTCCGCAGGAGTCGGTGCTGGGACCGCTCCTGTTCAATATATTTATTAACGACCTGGAGGTGGGAACCAAATGTGAGGTCATTAAATTTGCGGATGACACCAAACTATACAGCAGGATTAAAACCACGGAAGACTGCGAAGATCTCCAAAAGGATCTGACGACACTGGAAGAGTGGGCCAAAAAGTGGCAAATGAGCTTCAACATAGGGAAATGCAAGGTCATGCATGTAGGGAAAAAGAACCCGATGTTCACTTACAAAATGGGGGGGATCACTGCTAGGGGTAAATAACCTTGAAAGAGACCTGGGAGTGATGGTAGACACAACATTGAAGGCGTCGGCACAGTGCACCACAGCCTCAAGGCAAGCAAACAAAATGTTGGGTATCATTAAGAAGGGTATCACGACCAGGACGAAGGAAGTCATCCTGCCACTGTATCGTGCAATGGTGCGCCCGCATCTGGAGTACTATGTCCAGTACTGGTCGCCGTACCTCAAGAAGGACATGGCAGCACTTGAGGGAGTCCAAAGAAGAGCAACTAAGCTAATAAAGGATATGGAAAACCTCTCATATACTGACAGACTGAAAAAGCTGGGGCTGTTCTCCCTGAAGAAGCGGAGACTTAGAGGAGACATGATAGAAACCTTCAAGATCCTGAAGGGCATAGAAAAAGTGGACAGGGACAGATTTTTCAAATTATGGGGAACCACAAGTACAAGGGGGCACTTGGAGAAATTGAAAGGGGACAAGTTTAGAACAAACACTAGGAAGTTCTTTTTCACCCAGAGGGTGGTGGATACATGGAATGCGCTTCCGGAGGCTGTGATAGGCAGGAGCACGTTACAGGGCTTCAAAGAAGGTTTGGATAGGTTCCTAGAGGACAAAGGGATTGAGGGGTACAGATAGGAGTAGAGGTAGGTTATAGGGATAGGAGTTGAGGTAAGTTATAGAAATAGTCAGGGACCACTGGGCGAGATGGACCTCTGGTCTGCCTTGGCGGAGGCAACTTCTTATGTTCTACTTAGGTAGCTGAACTGCACAATCTCTCCCACAACAATTGATTTCTAGAACTGTTAGTCACTAATCTCTAACTAACTTTGTTAGTTCTACTCAATTTGTAGCATTTTTAATCATTGTAAACCGCATAGAACTTCATGGTCCTGCTGTATATTAACTGTTATTATTATTATTCTCAGTACCTTCTTTATGTTCCATCTTTAAAAATCATTAGTACTCGTAGGACTTCTTCTTTTGCAACCACAGCCCCTACAATCTGGAACTTGTTACCTTTACATATTTGGGCTGAACAAAATTTAGATAAATTTAAGGGAAATCTCAAATGTTTCCTCTTTAAAGATGCATTTGAATGCTAAATGATCGCTGGATCTAACCTAGCCGATATCTTTATTGATCCCATTCAACTTTTAATATGATTTCCCTCACTGCTCTTTTGTCTTTAACCTTAATTGTACTCTTTTCTTTTTAAATTGTTTCTCCCACTCTCCTCTTGTTTTTATGTATGTTAATTGTTCCCCTTTTTAATTGTTAAAATGCTTAGAATTTATGATTAGCACAAAAAATAAAGTCACCACATTTTTTGTGCTACCGATTTCTTTAGTCACTCAATAGTAACCTTATTGTGTAAGAGTTACCCCTGCACATTTTGTTTTGACTTAGAATTTATGATTAGCATTTCATCAAATTTTAATAAACTTGAAACTTATTTTGGCAATTGCCTTTCTGTAGCTTCATTATTTTCTCTGTGAAGAAGCTGCCAAATTCTTTACTGGTTAGAGAATATTTGTTGGCAATTTCTTTCTGCTTTTTCCCTCAACAAACAATATACTACTTGGTAAAGGGATTTTTTGATGAATTCAGGGGGAAACCCCTGACCAGGATGTTTAGATGGCCCTTCGGATGCTCATAAGCTCCTTTCTGGTGTGTCATGGCTGCACTTTGCCGGGGATGCACTTGCGCTGCTCCCCGGTTAATATCTGGAATTTTTCCTTGGGCCTCGGACCAACTGGGCACTAACATCTCCTGAGGGACCAGAGGAGGCTAAGTCAGCGGCTCCTGTCTCCTCTCATATGCAGTGCAGCACGTGGAATATAGACGATCCTCAGATGGCCATCTACTGCAAACCTAGCACAAATCCAAGATACCCTGGCCCGAAGAATCCACCATACCTGTTTTTAAGCAAAAGCAATGTGTTTTGAGGCAGATAGATGTTTTTATTCTCAAATCGGAAAATCCAAGATGGCCTCCGTGGCAGCAATTTTAGCGCCATAAAACGGCTGAGGGATTAAAAATGAACAATTTTAAATGTGGGGGAACCTAACCCCCCACCCCACCCCCCAATTTTGTTTTCTCGGCTGTCAGCCTGTTACTCACTGTGCCATGCTGTGTGCTGGAAACTTCAAGTGTGGAAGTTGCAAACAGCCGACAGGAAGAACTTCTGCCTCAACAAGCCTGGAATCCGGACTTTTTGTGTTTTCTGATTGCCTCTCGTGCCTAACGAACCGGTAGGAGATCTCAATCTTCCATTGGCCCCCGCACACGCAAACAGGGAGACGAAAGCAGTTAGCCACGATCCTGGAAAAACCACCACGGAGCCACTTGGCCGGTGCTCAAGCCCATTCAGATGAACCTGGGGCAAACTTTACTCTTAAGGAAATGGTCCCAGAGCCCCAAAACTGATAGCCTTGCAGGCTGTCCAAAGGGTGCACTGCAAAGCAGTCTGCCCCTTGGAAGCAGACCTTTGACCTTAAGAGTCTGCGTTCTTTCACAGCCAGAGCTGTCCCAAAAGATGGATCCTCTACAGCATCAAAAAGCCTTGCAAATGGTTAGCAAAAAAGACCAAATTTAAATGAAAAGAAACATGAGCAGAAAAGACAAGCTCATACCATCTCACTTGTAGAGAGACAATTGAGGAATTGGAGGACAGTCCAGAAGTCAGGCAAAGCAAAAGAATGCTAATGAAGTTCTCTATAATAATTCTTGCGAGAAATAATAGACTACCCACACATTCAGAAATGGAGTGTCTGTTGCACTAGAAATAAATATTATGGAGGAATTTGGGGAGATTATATTCTTTCTCTGACTTCGGCTGATTTTATTCAAGAACTAAAATCACTAGTCAATAACACCTTCCTCACTACTGATGTCAGTTCTCAAAGGAATCTTTCTGAGGGTAGCATTCCAACAAAAGACTTTTTTAACCAAAGGGCCACTCACTATAAGACTTCTGTCAACTACACTAATGAAAATATGAAATTGAAAATGCAACACTGATCTTTCTCATTCTCGGACTAAATCCCTCACCCACCACAGAACCAAACACAAATTGAATGTAAAGGAAAACTAAACAACAAAAAACCCTGAACCAAACTTAAGAGTGAAAGAGAGAAGCTGAACCAAGTTCACTTTAAAAAAAAAAACAACAACCCTCAAAAAAAAAAAAAATAAACCCCCAAACAAAAACCCTTCAGCAAAAATCTGTTAACCCCAACTGGATTCAAGCAATTACAATGTCCATGACAGGGAACATAATGCTGAGAAAGGATTGAAATTTAATTTAATTTAATTTATTTCTTATATACCGTTAAACTCCGTTAGGATTCTAAGCGGTTTACAGAAAAATAGACAATAGGGTGCATTAAAATTATAAGTAAAATAGGTACTTAGAAATTCCCTTACTGTCCCGAAGGCTCACAATCTAACTAAAGTACCTGGAAAAATGAAAATTATGAAAGTTTGTTCTTCAGGGAAATACTAGATACAGTTAGATTGATTAGTACTTACCTTCCCTAGTTTAACGACCTTCTTCACTGCATCAGAAATTATGTTGGAGTGATATTCCAGGCTGATGATGGAGAGAGGGAGAACAGAATCAGATTCATTTCACATATGCATATGGCAGGAGATGAGGAGACAATGGAAACTATAAGATTGTGATTCCTCTATTTATCACTGAAAAAAATACTCAAAACATAAAATACTAACACAGATGCTTGCTAACAAGACATTTGTACAAGTTTCAAGCAGCTTTGCACCTCACATGTGCAAGTGCCTTCCCACCCAACGCATGAGCACAGGTTTCTCAGTCCTATAACATAGCTTAGAGCAGACCTCGACAAATTTTCATTAAATCTAGTAGTCAGCCCAAAACTTAGAAGCCAATATCTAAAACCTTTCTCACCCTTCCAACATTGTTCCCAGTGAAGTTTGGGGGAGGGGATTGGAATTCCCTCCCAGATTAGCAGTAGCTCCTTTAGAAATTGACTTTTTTCCCATTTTGTGCCTGTGGGCAAAGAAACTTCAATATATCAATTACTTAATGTGCCTCTGATAAATTGCAGAAGTCAATAGTCTCCCTTCCCAAGAGCATGCTTTTAACTACTCTCTAGTTTCTCTCTCATGCTCCCTTCCCACAGCTTTCCTCCCAGTCTGTCTCTCTCTTGTGCCTCCTTTCCAGCCTTCCCCCTGGCTCTCCTGTGCCACCAGCCAGCCTTCACAGCTTCACAGCCTTCACAGTATTCACAGCTGCCTAAAACTGCTTCTCTCTCCTGCATGGCAATCAGGCTCTTTATATACTTGAACTGCGTGGTGCAGGAGGTTCAAGAAATCTCATGGGACTTGAAAACCACAAAAAACCAAATTCCTGCACCAAACGGCTCAAGTATATGCACAGCTTAATCGCTGTGCAGGAGAGAGGAGCTGTTTCAAGGCAGTGCAGCGGTAAGATTTTTTAAAATTCTGAGGGTATGAAATCCTGGACACCAAGATGCAATTTCTAGGCACCTGGTGCCTGAGATTTGTCAAGCCCTGGAGACAAGGGATGCTGGGAGGTTATGTGAGAATATTTGGCCTACTGTCCTCAGAGAGCACCTGCTATAGGTAAGTAACTTTGCAGAGGACAAACAGGCCTTCATATTGTCACAGCTGGAAATCCCTAGCTATCAGGCCCACAAAAAACAACAAGGCTAGAACAATAGGACTAGAAACATCGAGACCTGTACATCAATTAACCTGAGAAACAAAACATGCTAATGTGAAGGTGCAGCCTGGAACAGAATAAAAAAATGGGCCAGGGTGGGGGTGGAGTTGGATTCTAGACAAACAAATTGTGCAGGAATTTTGCTCTAGGCAGTAGTGTAATGTGAATTTTTTTTAAAAAAATAAATCTTTATTCATTTTATACATACAACTAGTCTTTAAGCCCGTTACATTAACGGGTGCTAGAAAGCAGCCCCCTTTCCCTCTCCCCCTCCAGTTCCTCCCTATCTCTCCGTAGCTCCCTTCTGTCTTCCCCCCCTAAGCAAAATGATCTGCCTCCCAGCACACCCCTCCCCCCGAAGCAGCCCCCTTTCCCTCTACCCCTCCAATTCCTCCCTGACAGTGTCTCCGTGGCCCCCCCTTCTGTCTCCCCTCCCAAGCAAAGCTGTCTGCCTCCCAGCACACCCCTCCCCCCTAAAGCAGACCCCTTTCCCTCTACCCCTCCAATTCCTCCCTGACTGTCTCTCCATGGCCCCCCATTTTGTCTCCCCCCAAGCAAAGCTATCTACCTCCCAGCACACCCCTCCCCCAAAGCAGACCCCTTTCCCTCTTCCTCCCTCTTCCTTCTTCACAGTTCCTCCCTGTCTCTTCGTGGCCCGATTTGCTCTGCCGCGTATCTGATGATGTCATCAGGGACACGGAAGAGCAAATCAAGGCAGTAGAGGTCGCGAAGCAGCGTGTTTACAGTGCTGCGGCCGCTGCTGGAGCCAAGAGGTTTATCGACCGCGGGAAGGGAAGGGGTGGCGGCAGCGGCGGCAAGGGACTAAGGTAGCCGGCCAGACCGCGAGAAGAGAAAATCGGGTGGGAGGCTCAACGGGGATTGGGGGGGGGGAGAAGACAACGACGAAAACTGAGCCCTTGCTTTCTCCCTAGCTCCCAGTGTCCTACCGGTCTGTACACCGCGATCTGGAGAGCAGGGAGTCATAGAAACATAGAAAAAGACGGCAGATAAGGGCCGCGGCTCATCTAGTCTGCCCACCCTAATGACCCTCCCCTATTTAGCTCTGTGCAGAGATCCCACGTGACGATCCCATTTCTTCTTAAAATCAGGCACGCTGCTTGCCTCGATCACCTGAACATAAGAAACATAAGAATTGCCACTGCTGGGTCAGACCAGTGGTCCATCATGCCCAGCAGTTCGCTCACGCGGCGGACCCTAGGTCAAGACCAGTGCTCCAAATGAGTCCATTCTCACCAGTTTAGCATGAACTTGTTCAACTTTGTCTTGAATCCCTGGAGGGTGTTTTTCCCCTATAACAGACTCCGGAAGAGTGTTCAGTTTTCTACCACTCTCTGGGTGAAGAAGAACTTCCTTACATTTGTACAAAATCTATCCCTTTTCAACTTTAGAGCGTGTCCTCTCGTTCTCACTACCTTTATCTATTAAGTCTATTCCCTTCATTATCTTGAATGTTTCGATCATGTCCCCTCTCAATCTCCTCTGTTCAAGGGAGAAGAGGCCTAGTTTCTCTAATCTTTCGCTGTATGGCAACTCCTCCAGCCCCTTAACCATCTTAGTCGCTCTTCTCTGGACCCTTTCGAGTAGTACCATGTCTTTCTTCATGTACAGCGACTAGTGCTGGATGCAGTACTCCGGTTGAGGGCGCACCATGGCCCGGTTCAGCGGCATGACAACCCTCTCCGACCTGTTCATGATCCCCTTCTTTATCATTCCTTGCCTTCTGTTTGCTCTTTTCGCCACCGCTGCACATTGCGCGGACAGCTTCATCAACTTATCGATCAGAACTTCCAAGTCTCTTTCCTGGGAGGTCTCTCCAAGTACCGCCCCAGACATCCTGTATTCATGCATGAGATTTTTGTTCCCGACATGCATCACTTTGCACTTTCCAGCGATCAACCACTCTTTCGGTGAAAAAGTATTTCCTGGTGTTGCCGTGCAATTTCCCGCCCCTGATTTTCCATGGATGTCCTCTTGTTGCCGTCGGACCTTTGAAAAAAAAGATATCTTCTTCTACCTCGAAAAGGCCCGTGAGGTATTTGAACGTCTCGATCATGTCTCCCCTCTCTCTGCGTTCGAGTGAGTATAGCCGTAATTTATCCAGCCGTTCCTCATACGGGAGATCCTTGAGTCCCGAGACCATCCGGGTGGCCATTCGCTGGACTGACTCAAGCCTCAGTACATCCTTGCGGTAATGAGGCCTCCAGAATTGTACGCAGTATTCCAGATGGGGCCTCATCATGGATCTATACAACGGCATAATGACTTCAGGCTTGCGGCTGACGAAACTCCTACGTATACATCCTATGATCTGCCTAGCCTTAGATGAAGCCCGCTCCACTTGATTGGCAGTCTTCATGTCTTCACTGATGATTACCCCTAAGTCCCATTCTGCAACAGTTCTTGCTAGGATCTCGCCATTTAGGGTGTAAGTCTCGCATGGATTTTGACTGCCAAGGTGCATGACTTTGCATTTCTTGGCATTGAAACTCAGTCCAACGGTTGCGGCTGGCAAGCAATGCGGCTGGGAAGCAGTAAGGCTGGGGACTCGTGCATGCGCACATCTGCAAAGCCATGGACCTCACAGATCAGGGATTTCAGATCACGCAGATCTGAGTGCGCATGCCCGTCTAGCGTTTTATTATATTAGATAAGTGTGATACAAAGTAAACACATTTAAACATTGAAAATATCACTTAATATTCAACAATAATACCAATCATAAGATCTTATCTTCCTCCCTTCCCACCCCTTCATGACAAGTACTTGAATTACTTTATATGTTATACTAAAATCTCCCCCCCTCCCTGAAAAATGAACTTGTAGAATTAAGGGATAAGTAACATCTAATCATTACAAAATTTTGTTAATGGCTCCCACACATCTTGAAATTTCCTAATATACCCTCGCTGTGTTGCTATTACTCTTTCCATTTTATACATATAACATAATGAATTCCACCAAAAATTATAATTTAGTCTACTCCAGTTCTTCCAGTTATAAGTAATTTGTTCAACGGCAACCCCAGTCATTATCTAACTCTTTGCTCTCACTGACATACCAAATTATACAGTATCATATGACAATGCAACTGGATTTTCTAATAAGCAATTAATTTGGTCCCAAATTGATTTCCCAAAAGTCATAATAAATGGACAATAGAATAATAAATGATCTAAAGTCCCTGCTTTGAGATGACAGTGCCAACATTTATTAGACTTAGAGCTATCCAATTTTTGTAACCGAACAGGGGTCCATAATGCTCTATATAACAGAAAAAAAACAGGTTTGTCTCATAGATGCAGACACTGTACATCTCATCCTTCAAGTCTGTGGCCATTGAGATGCAGAAATTTGATGCTTGATCTCAATGCTCCAAATGTCTCTCAGACCAGTGTTTGGTTTCTTTTTAATAAATCCAGTTTATACCACTGGGCAGCCTGGTGACTCAGGAAGTCCGCCTGAAAGCATAAGAACACCATACTATATTGATTATTAAGGTTTTTCCATTCAGGGAACCCCACCTGAATGGCCTGCTCCAGTTGCAACCATCAAAATCTTTCTGACTTATTGAGGCCATATTTATGTTGTAACTGTGAAAACTCAAGCAGTTTACCATTAGATATAACATCATCTAATAAACTTATTCCTGCTGTCATCCAATGCTTTCAGACGAGCTTTTCTCCGCCAATTTGAATCTTGGGAGTTCAGCCATATAGATTGATTTGTAGATTTGTGAATTGGAATAGTTGTTAAATTACTTACATATCGCAGTGTTTTCCATGTATCAACTAATATTCTGTTATCTTTGCAGAACCTAGGCATTTTGATACTGAGAACATGGCATAGACATATAGGAGACATGAGTTGTCATTCTAACCACAACCAATCTGGGAGCTTTTCCATGAGTTCTGGGAGGACCTAATACATACCCTGGCGCAAAATATAGGATTGATGGTACCTATAAAAATTGGGAAAATTTACCCCTCCCTCTGAGATTGGCTTTTGTAGAGATACCAAAGCAACTCTAGGAGTTTTACCCAGCCAAATAAATTTTGTAAGAATGCTATTTAATTTTTTATAAAAGGACCCTTGAAAAAAAAAAACCAGCAACATACCCATCTGATAACAAACCACAGGCAAAATCATCATTTTAATAGTTTGGACTCTCCCCCACCACGAAAGATGTAAAGGATTCCATTGCTCACACATTTCTGTTACCTTCTGTAATAAAAAATTTTCATTTATTTTCATTGTTTCTTCCAGTGTATTTTTAATCCAAATGCCTAAGTACTTTATTCCATCTTCTTTCCAAAGAAAAGAGAATGAATCAAACAAACCTTTTGTACAGTGCACATTAAATGGAAAAATTTCTGATTTACTCCAATTTATCTTGTACCCTGAAAATTTTCCAAATTTCTCTATCATTTCAAGTAAGCAAGAAATGGTTGTCTCAGGATTTCTCAAATAGAGCAATATATCATCTGCATAAGCAGAGACTTTATATTACCGATCTCTACGAGGAATACCCTGTATCTCCTTCGCTTGCTGAATAACTAATAACAAGGGTTCTAAAACAATATCAAAAAGCAGAGGAATAAGCGACAATCTTGTCTAACCCCCCTCTGCAACCTAAAACATTCTGAAAAATTATTATTAATATACAGTTTAGCAACAGGGGATCTATACAATGTTTGAACCATTTGGATAAATCCTGAACCAATACCAAACCACTCCAATGCTTGATGCATAAAGGTCCATTCCACTCGATCAAAGGCCTTCTCTGCATCCAGGGATACAGAAAAAGCCGGATCATTTAAGACTTTTGACAAATTTAACATATGTAAGGTCAACCTAGTATTGTTAGAAGAATGTCTCTGAGCAACGAATCCTGTTTGGTGCATTCCAATAATAAAAGGGAGAGCTTTAGCCAAATGTATAGCCAAAGTTTTAGCTAAAAGTTTTCCATCTACATTAATTAAGGAAATAGGCCTGTAGTTTGAAACCAGCGTAGGATCTTTATTTGGCTTTGGCAAAACTATAGTTAATGATTCTGCCATGGTACCTGCAATACAACCTTTAGTTAGTTGAGTCTGATATAAATTTAACAAATATGGTAATAGGGTAATATGGAATGATTTATAAAACTCTACCATAAAACCATCTCCACCTTGAGCGGATCCAGCTCTAAGGGACTTCAATGCTGTTTGCAATTCTTTTATTGATATTGGCTTTTCTAAACTTTCTTTTATATAATCAGGAATTTTAGGCCCCTTAATTAATTTAAAAAAAATCTAATCCATCCTTTTCTTTATCTAAATAAGGCTCAGAAGAATATAGATCTTTATAAAAATTTAAAAATTGTTTTAGAATAGGTCCAATTTGTGAATAAGTATTTCCTTTTTCATCTTTTACCGCCACTACCTTTGGTTTTCGTTTTTTTGCTTTAAGATAATTTGCCAATAATCTTCCCGCCTTATTTGAATTTCCATAATTTTGAGAAAATAAGACTTTTCTTATCATTTTAGAAGAAAACTCATTATATTTCCCTTTAGCTTTCAAGAGATCCTGCAGTGTAGAGTATTCCTATTTATCAATCAATTTTGATTCTAATATCTTAATGTCTTGTTCCAAACTGGAAAATTGTTTAATTTGTTTTTTAATATAGGCCGAAAAAGAAATAATTTGACCTCTCATGGCTGCCTTAAAAGCATCCCATAGAGTTTCCATTGAGATATCTTCTGTATTATAAATTTGAAAATAATCATTTATCTTTAACTGAATTTCATCAATGAAATTTGGTTCCGCAAGCAATGTATTATTAAATCTCCATACAGATCTACTATCATCCTGACCAATTATTCTAATTTTAATCCACACCCCACCATGATCAGACAAAATAATTGGATCTATGGAGGCTTGTGTTACTTGTTGAACTAATGTATTTGAAACAAATATATAGTCTATTCTTGAAAAGGATTTATGAACATGGGAGCAAAACAAAAATTCCCGATCATTAAAATGAAAAATTTGCCATATATCTTTCAAATCACAATTTTGTACCAAATTATCTAGTCCTAATGATTCATAATTCTGCTAGGTTTTTTGTCCATTAAAAGATCTATAACAGCATTAAAATCTCCTGCCACAACTAAATTAGAAGCAGCCAGTGGTAGTAATAATTGTTGTAGAGATTTAAAAAATTCAATTTGGTTCGAATTAGGTACATATACATTGAAAAGCACCATTGTAGAATTTCCCTGATTCATGTCTACATGTAACCACCTTCCTGAAGGATCAGCAGCAATCAACTTAAACATAGCATTACATTTTTTATTCACCAATATTGCTACACCTGCTTTTTTCTTCACAGGTGGGGCACAAAAGCAATGTTTAACCCAATCCCCTTTTAGTTTTTGGGACTCTGCGGCCGATAAATGAGTCTCCTGTATATAGCATATGTCAACATTTTGTTGTTTTAAAAACAACAATGTTTTCTTCCTCTTTATTGGATGGTTGAGGCCATTAACATTTAATGAGAATACTTTAAGCTCCATGAAAGAATTTACTTACAGAACACATGAATCTCAAATATTTCAAGTATTGATTTTCCTGTATATAATTCATTTCCCTTAAATTAATATTTGGAAAATAATATCTCTTTCTCTTAAACATCCCCTTCTCAAATTCCCTTCCCTCCCTTAATCTCTTATACATTATACTTTTAAAATCCCCAAAATCCTTCCCTATTCCCTCCCATATCCCTCCTTCTCTTATTGTGATAACTTGAAGACATAAAATCAGACTGGAAGCCCCTCCCCTCCCCCATGCATCTTACTTCACTATCTCCTCTAGCCTATAAAAATTAAACATCCTTTGTGAATATAAGATTAACTCTAAATATATAATCTTACTTAAGAAGAATAAACTGTTAAATTTCCCTTTCAATGACAATTTATCCATTTTTGAAACTTACTAAATATAATTCATAAATCTAAGAAATATGTGCCCCTATTCATGAAATAATTAAATATTCCTTATATAATATTTCATATATAAAGATTAAATATTTACTAGAGTATATAGATCACATAAATAATTAACTAAATTTCCTGAAAAATTCATTCAATTTATATATTCATTACCATATCAAATAGATTTCTTGTTTACTAATAAATTTCTTGTTTACTAATAAATTAATAATAAGAATCCTTATATCATTTTTTCCCTTTTCCCCCAATTCACCTGCTTTTCGAACCAAAGACCTATGGATATGAGGGATCATTCTACCATCCCCAATACAGCTTAATTTACTAACATCTGTAAAGTTTGGTCTTTGTTCCCTCTTCTTGATGTAAATGCATGTCAGCACATAATATTACCAGAGTAACTAGAGCAAGAAAAACAAGTTTAGCTGCCCATAACTAATCCCCACATCTCCTAGACAGGTGATCTATACAATAATATTTTATAAATATTTTAGTTTTATGTACTCATATAAGAAGGCTAAAAAAAAAAAAATCTATTACATTAATAATTAAATAATTAATTGTGTAATGTGAATTTTCAGACAGATGACTGTATCACATCCTTGTATAAATCCTAAAGGCTGATCTCACGTGGGCTATCGATGCCATGGCTCTGATATTATGAGCCTTGACATCACCCCCGAGAGTCAGCCCAGCCTGAACCTAAGTAAAGAAGATGCAGTCTGCTAGCCAAATAGAAACTGTGCTTTTGCCAATGGCTACCACCAACTGATTTGGGTCAAAAGAAACAAAAAGATGGGAGAACTGTCTATAGCCTGCTCCAGATAAAAGGCTAAGGCTTGCTTGCAGTCTAAAGTATGTAGTACAATTTTGCTAGGATGAGCGTTGAGGTTTTGGGAAAAATGTTGGCAGAACAACTGACAAGTTAAAACAGAACTCTGTCACGACTTTAGGAAGGAACTTTGGGTGTGTGCAGAGAACTATTCTGTTCTGATGACATTTTGTGTAAGTTGGGTCTGCTACTACAGCCTGAAGCTCAGTGACTCTATGAGCTGAAGTGACCACCACCAGGAATACCACTTTCTAGACCAAAAACTTCAGGTGACAGTAATCAAGTGGTTCATAAGGTGCTTTCATTAGCTGGGTGAGAACCACGCTGAGATCCCATGACACAGCAGGATGTTTGACAGGGGCTTAGTCAACAATAAACCTTTCATAAATCGAACAACTAGTTGTCTGAGACCACTGGGCTTCTCTCAAATGGAGACATGCCATAGGTGTGACATGCACTGTAGAGGCCATGTGGCCCATCAATCTCAAAGGAGATTAAGCAGAAAAATTAACATCCATGGAGGTAAGCCTTGAAGACGTACACAAGCAGATAGATAGATTAAAAACTGACAAATCTCCGGGCCCGGACAGAATCCACCCTAGGGTATTGAAAGAACTAAAGGAGGAAACAGCCGAACTACTACAGCAGGTTTGTAATCTATCCCTGAAAACAGGCGTGATCCCAGAGGATTGGAAGATAGCTAATGTTACGCCCATCTTTAAAAAAGGATCAAGAGGTGACCCGGGGAACTACAAACCGGTAAGTCTGACTTCAGTTCCAGGGAAGATGACGGAAGCGCTGATTAAAGACAGCACCGACGAGCATCTAGACAGGAACAAACTGATAAAAACAAGCCAAAATGGCTTCTTCAAGGGAAGATCGTGCCTAACGAACTTATTGCACTTCTTCGAAGGAATTAACAAACGGATAGACAAAGGGGACCCCATAGACATCGTATACTTAGATTTCCAAAAGGTACCCCATCACCATGGGGTGAAAGGAGACGTACATAGATGGATCAAAAATTGGTTGTCGGGTAGAAAGCAAAGGGTAGGAGTGAAGGGCCACTACTTGGACTGGAGGAGGGTCACGAGTGGTGTTCCACAAGGGTCGGTACTTGGACCGCTGCTGTTCAATGTATTTATAAATGATCCAGAAACAGGGACAAAGTGTGAAGTAATAAAATTTGCAGACGACAAACTATTTAGTGGAGTTAGGACTAAAGAGGACTGCGAAGATTTACAAAGGGACCTGAATAAACTAGGAGAGTGGGCGACGAGATGACAGATGAAGTTTAATGTAGAGAAATGTAAAGTCTTGCATGTAGGAAACAGAAACCCGAAGTACAGCTATACGATGGGAGGGCTGGTAATGGGTGAAAGTACCCAAGAAAAGGACTTGGGGGTAATAGTGGACAACACAATGAAGCCGTCGGTACAGTGCGCAGCGGCCTCTAAGAAGGCGAATAGAATGCTGGGTACTATCAAGAAAGCTATTATAACCAGAACGAAAGAAGTTATCCTGCCGTTGTATCGGGCGATGGTGCGCCCGCATCTGGAGTACTGCGTCCAATATTGGTCACCGTACCTTAAGAAGGATAAGGCGATACTCGAGAGGGTTCAGAAAAGAACAACACGATTGATAAGGTATGGAAAACCTTTCGTATGCTGAAAGATTAGAGAAACTGGAGCTCTTTTCCCTGGAAAAGCGCAGACTTAGAAGGGACATGATAGAGACTTACAAGATCATGAAGGGCATGGAAAAAGTGGAGAGGGACAGATTCTTCAAACATTCGAAAACTACAAGAACGAGAGGGCATTCGGAAAAATTAAGAGGAGACAGATTCAGAACCAATGCTAGGAAGCTCTTCTTCACCCAAAGGGTGGTGGACACCTGGAATGCGCTTCCAGAGGGTGTGATAGGACAGAGTATGGTTTTGTGGTTCAAGAAGGGATTAGATAATTTCCTGAAGGAAAAGGGGATAGAAGGGTATAGATAAGAGGATTATTATACAGGTCCTGGACCTGATGGGCCGCTGCGTGAGTGGACTGCTGGGCGAGATGGACCTCTGGTCTGACCCAGCAGAGGCACTGCTTATGTTCTTATGTTCTTAACATAAACATTATCAACATGTACAAGTCTCAAAGACCAACAGAGGTAGCTGAACCTATGCATTACTTACTTGAGATGGCGCAACATGTTGCTGGCAGAAAGTAACATAGCAGTGGGATTAGCAATACTCCTGCCCATTGCCTGAGCAAAAGGATGACGTGCACCCTATTAACACAAACAGACCTTAGGGTCAGAAATACAGAATTCTGATAGACAAATAACACTGCATGTCAAGCTCCCAACTCTCCCAAAAAGATTGATAGAGACTGAACATTTATCCCCTATATGACCTCATTAAATGAAAGATAATCAATTATTATAAAAAAGGAACCTCAAAAACTATCATCAAATATAAGAGACACCAATATTCCAGTATTAACCAAAAGATGGCAACAGAATGTCAATGTACATGTCTCAGCAAATTTGTCCAGGTCAAAAATGGCATCCTTCAATGTGTCGCAGCAAATTTGTCCAGGTCAAAAATGGAATCCTTCAATGTAAGTGAAACAATTCAGATTTATAAAATAGTATTGTCATCAGTCAATTGAAGAGTTACAGGATGGGAAAAGCTCTATCATCTCAGTGTCGGAAATGTGCATTGCTTATTGGACAGAGACTATTGTGAATTTCTGATCTCAAGTATGCAAAAATAAAGATCAATGAACAACTTGTAAGTGATACTCTTTTTTTCTGATTTAATACATTTATGACTAGGTTTCAATAGTTCTAGCTTAGTGCAGAAGGCACTACCATGTTTCCTCAAAAATAAGACAGTGTCTTATATTCATTTGGGGCCCAAAAAGGCACTAGGTCTTATTCATGGGTAGGGCTTATTTTTTTTCATGTACATTATCTCTCCCTTCCTCTCCTTCACCACAATTCTTCCTTTTTTTTTTCCCCCACAAGTGCAACATCTTTCCTCCCCTCTGCAGCATCTTTCTATCCCCCCATCCTTCCCATCCCTCATGCAGCAAAACACTTGGCCAGGTTCTAACCTTCCTTCCTATCCCTCGTGCAGCAAAACCCTTGAGCACCCACCGTGCAGCCAAACCCCCACTAACCCTCCATCCTTCCCTCCCAACCAATCCTCGCCCATAAATACCTTTTGGCAAAGGAGCGTTGGGTCAGAAGCACTCACAGGCTGCTTCACGGCATTCTCTCTGGGGCCTTCTGTGTACTGACAACATCAGTATCACGGCACACAGAAGGCCCCAGTGAGAAGGCTGCGAAGCAGCCTGTGAGTGCTGCTGGCCCGATGCTCCTCTGCCAGAAGGTATTTATGGTCACGGTCAGCGGGGATCAGTTGGAAGGGAAGGATGGAGGGTCAACAGGGGTTTGGCGATTTGCCACCTCGGCAGGGGCGGGGTGAGGGAAGCGCGGCTGCCTACAACTAGGGCTTGTTTTCGGGGGTAGGGTTTATATTAAGACCTAGCCCGAAAATCATGCTAGGGCTTATTTTAGGAGTAAGTCTTATTTTCGGGGAAACACGGTATCTGATGTTGCCCAAATAAGTAAACAACAGATTACTTTGCAAAGGTGATGAGGCAGTGTTTCTTTTCAGAACTAGAAAATAAAGGGAATGCGACACTGGGAGCAGGAAGGGGATGTGAGGGATACAGAAAGCTGCAGGGGCAAAGGAAGTGTGACATAAGAAGCTGGGTAGGTGGGTGTGAGAGACACAGAAAGCTGCAGCACAGGAAGTGTGACATAGGAAGTAGCAGGGAGAAAGGGAATACGACACAGGACTCTGGAAGAGGGTGTGAGAGACACAAGCCTCTACAAGGGCAAAGGGCATATGACACAGGGAGCTGGAAGGATGTAGTGTAAGAGAGATATAGGAAACTGGAAGGGTTGAGGTGGGAGTGATAGAAGTTGGTGGTGCTCAGAGGGTGTGTGAGGGGGAAATGTGGATCTAGAGTATCGCCAGACTACTGCTAGGAGTCACAGTTGCCCTGCCCATATGGTCCCACCAGATTGCTATGGACTTTAAAGATAGGCCTGGAGGTGGGGGACTATGAGTATATGGGTGATCAGGACCATGGGGACAACCTAGAAGCCCTGATGCTTTTCTGCTGTCCTAAATTTAACCACTTATTTAACCTGTTGGCAGCCTGAATATAGATGCTAATCATTTAAATCCTGGCTAGGGTTACCAGATTTTCCAAACGGTAAATCCGGACCCCTAGACCCACCCAGTTCCACCCATCTCCATCCCAGGCCCGCTCCCCGCTGCCTGCTCACTAAGACACATTGCTGATTGAGGGACACTGTTCTCTATGGGCACCTTCCTAACATCTCAAAGTCCCACTAGCCCATGTCTCCAGTTTGGGTGAGAATATACTGCTGTCAACCTAATCCTCGACTCAAATATGTGGAGAAAGTATTCCAACCAACACCTCCAACTCACTAGGATTGCATCTCTATATGCCTATATTTGAGTATATGACGAGTACAGTACGTTGTGAACGTATCCTCCTATATCTCCAAATCATTCAGTCACCACAGCTTACCACTGCCTGTTAACCCAAAATCACCTACGTAATTATGAATCTACATCTGTAACCCTGCCCCAAATGCTCAGTATACTGTGTATGTACCCTCATTTCTCTGTCTCCAATATATTGTGAATATGCCACTATATTCCTTGCCTATTTCTTCAGTAATATGTGAAATGTACCCTTAGTCCTATGCCAATATAATGTGATTGTACCCTTATTTGTATGTAATTAAAACATTGTGAATGCATCGCTATAACCCGTTCTGGGATCCTGGGGAGGACGGGCTAAAAAACTTAATAAATAAATATACATTATAAAGAAAGATAGTAGAGGGGGATCTATGATACAGAATTTAAATACTTTTGTGGCAATGGCCAGGTAGACAGTAAGCAGAGACCTAAATAGTTGTAGTTGGTAAGACCACAAAAAATGGGAAATGCTGTAGCCACAGCTGAGAAACAGTGGTCTAACAGTTCTAAATGGTTAGTTGTGTCAAACTGTATTCCTCAATGACAGCAAACCGGTCTAGTTTTCAGGTTATCTATAATGAATATAAGTATCTACGTATATATAGGAGGAGTCAGTGCATGCCAATACATCTCTAGCATATTCATTATGGATATCTTGCAAACAAGACTGCTCTGCAGTTCAAGCACTGTGGTTGGACCACCTTGAGCAAAATGGAATTATTAATAAATAAGTCATACTTCTTGCTGCTTAAACTGGCCAAATTTCTGAAACCATACCTGAGGGAGAATCATGCTCTCTTATACATATTAAACATAGTTGTTAACCACTAATGTTCTATGGAGATGCAGTCGAACAAGCATTCATTACCATATATACTCAAAAATAAACAGATTTTTGGGCCCAAAAAATGGCCCAAAAATGTGGGGTCTTGATTTATATTTGGGTCAGTGCAGATCCGCCCCCCTCAAACTTGTTGCAGCTTTTGCTGAGCCTGGCATGAGACCTGGTGGTCCAGCGGTGGGCCGGGACAGGAGGGATCCCTTCCGTCTCCTGTCCCGGCCGACTCTACTTTTACCTCCCACCCCCTCCCCGGTGTACCTTTTAAATCCCTGGTGGTCCAGCGATAGGCCAGGACAGCAGGGATCCCTCCCGCCCAATTCTAAGAATTTTTACTTCCCTCCCTCTCACCTCTCCTGTATACCTTTAGAATTTCTGGTGGTCCAGTGGTGAACCACAGCAGGAGCGACCTTCCTTCACTCCTACCCATGCCCATTCGCTAGCTGATTGGCTATTGTGAACTCGCAGCAGCCAATCAGCTAGCGGCTCTGTAAGGGCACAAGCAAAGGAAGGTCGCTCCTGCCCTTGTTCACCATAGAATCACTTGGGACTCTAAAGGTACACGGGGGAGTTGGGAGGAAGATCGAAATTATTAGAATTGGCTGGGACAGGAGGTGGGAGGGATCCCTGTTGTCCTGGCCCACCACTGGTCCACCAGGACTTACAGCAGGTCCGGTAGAGGCCTGCAAGGCATCGGAAGGGAGGGGGGACAGGGTACAGAACCTGGCAGGGTGCAGAGACTGGCAGGGGAGACAGTTAATGAGGGGGCTGGATGCAGAGCCTGGCAGAGCAGGGAGGGAGCTTGATTAGGGTGCAGAGCCTGGCAGGACAGGGCAAGGTACTGCACTTGAATATTAACCAATCCCCCATCCCTTCCCCCGATTTATATTCGAGTCAACCGTTTTTCCTTCTTTTTTTTTTTTTTTTGGGGGGGGGGGGGAAAAGGTTACCTCAGTTTATATTTGAGTATATATGGTAAATAAATACATACATACAATGATGACAAATCTTTGCACAGGTCCTAACCTAAGTGGAAAACAAAACATATACTTCTAGAGGCACAAACTGAAGATCCAGACTGATCCTGCACTTTTTTTTTTTTTTTTTAAACTCTTCTGAACAAGTTCTAGCTATCATATATGGGTAAAGCTGCAGCTAAACCACATGCTCGTCAAACTTAATTTCAACAAGACTAGATTGCTATTCACCACTTATGCTTACAGTCTCAAAGACGACATATTCTGCACCATAACTCTCGCCAGGAACCACACCAGCACCACCGACCAATCCAGCAGCCAGGTTATCCACGATATTACCATACAGGTTAGGCATGACTAAAACATCAAACTGATAGGGGTTTTGTACCAGCTGCAGCAAGAAATAAACAGAGAAATACACTATATTTTTAAATTAATGTAAAAACAAAAATATGAAACAGACTACATGATTGTACTGGAAATGACATCCACTGGATAAAAACATAATTGATGCACATCTGCTTATGAGAAGCTTAGAGTGATATGGGGACTAAAACTATGCCAGGGTACACCTGGCGGGGTCTTCGCGTGTGCGGATCGCCGGACTTGATGGACCTAGGGTCGGTTCTGAAGATGGCACTTCTTATGAGTATTGTATGAAAAGACTCACAAAGCACGGGTTTTTTTAAATTCTCCAATTTATCCAGGTTTGACAGAGCTGGCTTACGAAGAATTTGGTGACAATCACTCGGGTTCCTCTTACCTCTTCAGCATTTCAATTTTCTTTGGGCTGTCGGCAGCCTTTGGCTTGCCCCGGAAGCCTTCTCTCTGAGTGACTTCCTGTCCCCATATAGACGGGACGCTGCTGAAAGAAACTTCAGAGGCAGGCCGAAGTCAGCAGGCTCACCTCGCTAAGTTGCTGGTAGTCCGAAGACAATTGAAGAGCTGAGGAGCTTAAGAGTAGCCAGTAGAGAGCCACTGGACTCCCTATAAGCCGGCACTGTGGACTGGATTCAGGAGAGAGAGAGACAGAGAGAGAGACAGAGAGAGAGACAGAGACAGAGACAGAGAGAGACTTTGAACATAGCTTTGTGCTCCCATTACATAATGGGGGAGGGGAGGGCATGGGGTGGGGTTAAGTGTTCTCTTTTTTTTTCCCATCAAAAATATGATCACCCTAGGAAATGGGTACTGAACCCAGTTCCTCAGGTTCTTAACCCACTACACTAACCATTAGGCTACTCCTACATGCATATCTGTCATAGAAGCTGGGTGTAAAAATTATCTGTATATTTACAAAACCTTGTGTTGGTAAAAGATATTCTGAGAGAATTAATTACTTACTGCTCTCTAAAATGGCAACAACTAATATAGTAAGCAGTAGTCAACATAGTACAGTCAAACCTTGGTTTACAAGTAACGTGATTTGCAAGTGTTTTGCAAGACGAGCAAAATATTTAGTTAATTTTTGTCTCGCAAACCGAGCATTGACTCGGTAAATGAGCACGTTCACCCATGGCATGCACAACTAAGCAAAACTCACAACTAAGCAAAACTATAAAAATGTAGTGTATGCGCGAAGACTGCCTGAGCGGAAAAAAGCAAGAGAGAGCTCTACTACTACTATTCTACTATTTTATCCAGATCTTCGAAGTGTTATAGCCCTGGTAGCCAGAACCCAGAGCTGGTACTCTTTCCTTTTCCCTACCCTGCCGGTAGCCAGCCAGATAATAATAAAAAAAAAAAACTAAAAAAAAAACACCAAGCTTAGATGTAGCCAGCCAGATTTACAACAACAACAACTCCTTCCTTTTCTCTACCCTGCCGGTAGCCAGCAAGATTTTTTGTTTTTTGTTTTTAAATCTTTATTCATTTTCAAATATTACAACAAATGTATAATATTCAATCAGAAAAACATTAACTAATCACTTGACAAACTTACTTATACATTTTAAAATATATAAATATAAAAGAATCCCTTCCCACCCACCCATATATTAATAATAAACAATTATCAATTATTGGTTTTCCCACTCCCCCCCCCTACATCTTATCTAATACTAAGGTGTTTAAGATGTCTGATCATTAGAGTAAATAATCAATGGCCCCCAAATCTTTTTAAACTTATGATAATTTCCTTGTTGCATGGCAAGCACCTTCTTTATTGATTTTTAAAGCTTACAATAAGTGTAACAGCATATAACACCATTTCATACTTAAAATACATCACTTAATATCCTATCAAAATTTAATTCAAGCCAGCAAGATTTAAAAAACAATTTTCTCTGCAACATCTACCCTGCACATCATATAAAAACAAAACCTGTGTGCCCATCTCTCATTACTGCATATTGTGCCCATCTCATTGGTGCATCCTGTGTGCCCATCTCATCTCTCATTAGTGCATCCTGTGTGCCCATCTCATCAGTGCATCCAGTGTACCCATCTTAGAAGCTGTGTGCCCATCTCATCTCTCATTTAGTGCATCCTGTGTGCCCATCTCATCTCTCATTTAGTGCATCCTGTGTGCCTTCTCTTCAGTGCATCCTGTGTGCCAGCTCATCAATGCATCCTGTGTGCCCAACTCATCTCTCATTAGTGCATCCTGTGTGCTCAGCAGTGCATCCAGTATACCCATCTTAGAAGCTGTGTGCCCATCTCAGAAGCCGTGTGCCCATCTCATTTCTCATTAGTGCATCCTGTGCCAGCTCATCAGTGCATCCTGTGTGCCTTTCTCATCTCTCATTAGTGCATCCTGTGTGCCCTCTCTTCAGTGCATCCTGTGTGCCAGCTTATCAATGCATCCTGTGTGCCCAACTCATCTCTCATTAGTGTGTCCTGTGTGCCCTCTCTTCAGTGTATCCTATGTGCCAGCTTATCAATGCATCCTATGTGCCCATCTCATCTCTCATTAGTACATCTGGTGTGCCCATCTTAGAAGCAGCATGAAAAGGAAGACGGTAAGTAGGAGATGAATATTTTTACTTTATACAGTACAGTACTGCATTTTCTATTAAAGAATTTGGGTTGTGGAACGAATCATCCGAGTTTCCATTATTTCCTATGGGGAAATTCGCTTTGATATACAAATGCTTTGGATTACAAGCATGCTTCTGGAACGAATTATGCTCTCAAACCAAGGTTTGACTGTAATATTAATCAACTTTAGTGTTGGAATAAATTAAATACGGTCTGGCACTTTCTTTCCATTGCCTGAGTGAGTGCTGCAGGAAATCATTTCAATGTTGCATCTTGTTACCCAGTCAGAATGCTGGTAAAAGTGAAAGGGAACAAAGAAACATTTTTTTTTTAAACTGCTTTTATTAAATATTTCTCTTTTGAGTATTCTCAGAGCCTATTCTGTTTTTCTTTTTTAATAAAATGGACATTCACTAAGACTTTTACCTACCTGCATACAACAATTATCAATTATCATGGTATCAAATTTAATCTTAGGATAAAGCTCAGCCACATCTTTACAGCACTGAAGGAACAGCCCATCCCCCAATTTCCTGAAAGGAGAGAAAAGAGTTGCTTCATTCATTCAAGTCTTTCGATAAACTTTACCGTGTTATTTACTGAGAGCGTGAGTTTTAAACATTACCAAGGGAGAGAACTCGTATGACACACAAGTAACAGTGACAGAACAATGTGGAGACTAAATGGTCTTACTACTGAAAAACAACATGACATTGTTTGCAGTAAAAAATCAAAATACACTAGCAGAACTAATTAAGGACTCAATATTAAAACAGCAGGGCTGTTCACTTTTGAGATAAATCAGTGTGGTTGACCAGACTGAAAGCCTAGAATAGCAAGTTCAAGTTTATTATTAATTTGATTTTTGTGCAATGGGAATATCATTCTTGAACCTGTGGGTTTATGCATCTCTGGTTGTGATACTTGTATAGACTGCCTCATTTACATTTTTTGACTCCACCTCCCTCACTCTGGGCTGTCCTGAATCTCTTCAGATTTTCTCTCTACTTGTGAGCCTGTCTGTTCTGCTTCTATTTATTTTTTCTAAACTGTGTTTTGTTTTGTTTTTAAATCTGATTGTGAGGCTTTCTGGTGCTGCAGAGCTTTGGCTGCGAGAAGACACAGACTCAGAGGTCAGAGTCTGTAGCTAAGGGTCAGCCTTCTTTGCAGGGCACCTGCTTGGCCAGCCTGCACTAAAGGTTTGAGAGCTCGGGGACCGTTACCTTGAGAGCATAACTTGCTCCAGGTTGTGTTCACAGAGAACTTAAGCACAGGCTGCGTGGCCCAATGGCGGTATTGCACCTGGATCAGGTCCTGACTGCATTTTTCTCACCCTGTCCTTGCACACAGGATTTGGTGGGGGTTGAGGTCACAGTCCATCCGGTAGGACTGAGGAAGCAGTCCAAAGAGCAAGCTATTCGGTTTCCAGGCTTGTCTGAGGAAGAAATCTTCTTAGTAATTTGGCTGTAGTTTTCAGCTCTGGCAGCTCCCAGCACCTGCATGGCACTGTGAGTAAGGCTCTCTCAGCCTATGAGACAAAATTGGGAGTGGGGGGTCTCTAAAAGTGATTTTTGTTTTGTTTCTGGGACTAGGGACAGGGTCTCCCACCTCTACTTTTATTTTAGCTTCCATGGGTCATTTTTGGCAGCAAAAATGCTATTGCAGCAGCCATCTTGGATTTCCCAATTTTTAAATAAAAGCCTCTATCTGCCTCAAAACACCTCAATTTGACTTAAAATTAGCCTAGATGGACTGCTCAGGCCAGGATACCCTAAATTCACACCATATTTGTGCAGGATGGTCGGCTGAGCAGCGTCCATGTCCCACATGCCACGTGGTAGGCAAGGGGAGACAGGAGTCACCTGTTCAGCCTCCTCAAGTCCCTTTCATGGTATAGTGTCCCAGATTGCTCGAGTTCCAGATCAAAAATCCTGATGGGAGCTGGGAAATGGCGAAAGTGCATCCAAGCCTCTGCTGGAAAACCCCAAAAGGGATAGCAGGAGCACCCACAAGGGCCTCTCAGGGTGTCCTGGTCAGGGTTTCGCTCCATAATTTATTAGCATGATATACAAAGCATACTTAAATTACAGCAGCTACAGAGATTCCTAAGAAGCAGCGACTGCGATAGTGCCAGAGGGCCTGCCCTATATGGGTGCATAGATATGGGGGCGCCAGGAATCCTCAGTCATCCACTCTGCTGCCCCTCCAAAAAGCAGATAGGACGCCAGGCCAGAGTAGCAAGGGGTAATTGGAGGGTCAAACAGGAAAGGCATCTTTGAATAGGAAGGGTTTTAGGGCTTTTTGAAAATTGGGATAATGTGATTGCAGACGGATAACACAAGTTGTTGAATTTCACTAAGCATTTTGGAGTGGGTCGAGTCATTAACAAGTTTGACTAATGGAAGGGACATATAGCAAGTCAGTCTGTGAAGATCTCAAAGCTACATGAGGTAGGCTGATAAAGCCTTGTGTAAAACTATCAGGAAGACCTATACAAGTCAATACTGAAGTGCATGCATAAGCAAAGCTGTGTGGGATTCTCGTACTGGAAACACTGGGGAAAAGTGTGAGAAATCAGGACTAAAATACATTGGAAAAAGCTGGGATTATTCTAATGATCATGTAGCTGGAAACAGGAACATGTTGCACTGGTATAGCTTTGGGAACCGTTGACTTTTGCCAATACCACTGTTCTCATTTACACAAACCTTAGATATGTAAACTTCACCAATATACAGGCTCACAAGGAGTGTTGGAATTGCTATATTGGTGCTATGTGGGGTGCAGAGGTTAGAGCTACAGTCTCAGTACCTTGAGGCTGTGGGTTCAAATCCCTCACTGCTCCTTGTGACCCTGGAGAAGTTACTTAGTCCCCTCATTGCCCCAGGTACACTAGATAAGAATTTGAACCCACCAGGACAGATAGAGAAATATGATAAAGTACCTAAATGTAAACCACTTAGGATATAAGTGGTATATATATAAATAAATTTAAAAGATGACCTCCAAATATAAACCTTATATTTGCTTGTTTATAGTACTGCATTTGTAAATTATCTGCATTTTATTTATTTCATTTATCAGAAGTTATATTGTAGGTTACTGGGTGTGTCCATATGGTAATTCAATAGGCTGCAACAAACACAGTTGGCTCTTTCAGTTGATTGGCAATGTTTCCATTGCTTTATATCACCCTCTTCAAATTATCTTTCTTACATGATATTGGCCTTGTGCACTGCTGTGACCTTTGAACGTCCTTTCTTCGTGGCATAGTCAAATGCAAATTTGGCAATTCGGTTTGATTTCTCACGTGTGATGATTTTCAGACACTCAATGACTCCCTTTGCGCTCTGAAAGAGGAATGTTTAAAGAAAATCAATTAAAAGTACCATGACTTACACTTAAGCATTGCTCAACAGCCTATCTCACTTTCTCTAAAACCAGAAACTTGTAGAAAAATTTAGCTTATCCTGAATTTACCAAAACAAAGACAAAGCTCATTGCTGCTCTCAGCTCTGAAATGTCAATAACATTCCATTTGAAATGCAGCCCTAATTTGAAGAAGAAAACTAGGGATAAAGGATGACAATTAAGAAATGCTGGAGATGGTGAGGAATTCAAGGAATCTCAAATCTGTACTGGTGACCCCACATCTACAGTAGCTTTTCAGGATATCCTAGGCCAAAACTGCATACAATATGCAAATTTAGCTCATGAATTGTAGATATCCTGAAAACCAGAGCACTCTTGGACTTAGAAGACCTCATTTTGGTCCAATATTGAAAATCATCCTCACTTGACCTCCTCCAAATTGATTTTGTGTGGATGTTCCCTATAGCCTCAAATGAAACCATGGAAAATTTTTCAGCTAGATCTCTATTGGTTTGAGACCTAGAGGTTCGAATATAGATCACTCTCGGAGTACTGTGCTCTGCACAAAATTGCAACTCTGTCAGTCACTACAGCCCAACAAAGCCTCCAAAAGAACTGAAATTTTGCAGATTAATACATCCCCTGGTACTAACTTCATGTGCAAAGTTTGGAATGTAACATTAGTTTACCTCCTCTTTTATGAGCCAGCAAAGTAGGCAAAATAGTTATAAAAACAATTTAATGCCTACTTTGACTCCTTATTGCTCCTGACCTGTATTTCGATTCAAGTCATAACTGTACCAGCAGTCATGGCACATGGGATGCATATAGGATTTGCATTAAGAGGCTATGCATCCAGTTGGAAGCAAAGATATAAATTACATAAAGAAATTATATTAGTGCTTTATACAAATTTTGGCCATTTTTTTGGACACAAATATCTCAACAATACATGGCCCAATTTTTTAAATCACTTTTTTTGCGAGAAAAAGCCATTCTGTTTTATATTTGAATTGGCCTTGCTTTGGCCAGAAGTTAAGTCTCAAATGCACGCATTATTCACATGCGTATACATGCAGTGGTTAAAAAAAGGGCATATTTGGCATCCTATTGTGTAATATGCAAATGAGCTAGAGGTGTGAAACTGCATGGTGCAGCTAAGCTTGTTGGTCTTGCCATGCTAACTCAGGTTACAACATCCATTGCTTTCACATACTGTACTCTTGTAAATGGCCCATCAACATGGACATTTAGCTGTTGGCGATTCATTACAAGTTCAATAAAGGCTCCTAGCTGCACATCTCCAATTTCAATAAAATTTAGTGACATACTAGCCCATGGCCCAAAACCTAACTGGACAACTTATTAGATATCAATATGCTTTGGTTTACACGTTAATATGTAGACTATTAGCCTAGTTTTTCTCAAACCAGTCAGGTTTTCAGTACATACATAATGAATATGCATGAGATAAATTTGAATACAAAAGAGGCAGTACAAATTTATCTCATGCATATTCATTATTTATCTCCTAAAACCCTCAACAGGCTGGGTGTGTCCCACGGATTGGATTCAGAACCATTGTACTAGCCAATTATACAGTGTACACTTGGCAACAGCAGTCTCAGTCTTGGGATAAAATGAATTAAAAAAAGACAGATAGACCTTCTAAGGGTTTTACCAAACTGACCTCTGTAAGGAGCAATATCCTGCAGGTGGTCAAGCCTGTAAGGCTGAGAGCTGGGATATACCTTTTACTGAAGCAAAGTAGATAAAAACCAATTGTGCTCCATTCTGTATCTCTAAGTAGTTTGTTTGTTTCATTTTTATGTTTAATTTTTTATCCTATAACTTTTTGGTTCATTTTCTTTCTCCATCTTTCATCCATTAATCACCATGTCTTACTTAAGAACAGTACCGGGCAGAGCTTTGGATTCTTGCCCAGAAATAGCTAAGACGAAGAAAAAATAAAATATATATATTTTTTTAACTTGAATCAGGTTGGGCAGACTAGATGGATCATTCGGGTCTTTATCTGCCGTCATCTACTATGTTACTATAATCTCTCTCTTTTTCCCAGCCTATCATTTTCTTCCTTCCTCACACAGCCTTCTTGCTAAGTTCCATATCTCTTTCCTTTCGCTCTACTTTTTCCTGTCCTGTTTGCACCGTTCCTCACTTTCCTTCCTCCATCCTGCTTTTTTTCTCCCTTTCCTCCTATTTGTCTTTTGACTTCTATGAAGCACCCTACATTCATCCATGGCAACTTCTCCAGGTGTCTTCCTCCTGTTGTCCACCCTGAAGGACTCTACTTTGAGCTGTGTGATAGGTATGGACTAGACATTGTAGTAGAAAAACAACTGCTTTTACATACAAGCAGCAGCGAGACCTACCGCAACCACCAAGAGCCCACAGACCCGATCCTGCCAGGAGTGTGAACTCCTCCCCCTGCAGTCCATTGGAGAGATCAATCTGCCTGCTTTTAAATATCATAAAAAATAAAGATAAAGACTGACTGCATTGGTAATAAATGTCAGCGGTGAGAGGGCTGATGACAACTTAGAAAAACGCTCAGAAAAAGTGAAACTCTGAGGGGGGTGAATACCTCCCCTTGGGTAAGAGTTTACAATCCAATCATTGCATTTGCTGTTTGAAGCATCACTCTCTGACTGCTGGTAAAACTTAATCGATTCAATAACTTTGATTGACAAAATTTTTGTTCAAAAATATATCATACACGAACTCTCTTGCTCTTTAAACGATACTATACACTTATCTGTGCAAGCTTATAAGGATTATGGTAGTAAGGGCTCTAGGGGTCTCAACGTGGCCCCGTTTCGATAATCTTCTTCAGGAGACCCGATACTGCACACTCTAAGACCTTGTGCTAACGTATCTTTGCAACAAGAGATGATCTAGAATTACAACAAACATTTATCAGTCACAACGCACAAAATATACTTGCAGTGCGCTGTAAAAACTTATACTTGTTTATAGCAAAAATGAAGAAAGAAGCACTGTATATGAACAAGTAGAACATGAAAACAGAAAATGAAAATTATCCACATACCGTTTGCCAAATTTAGAAAGTCCAAACGACGGAGACCGCTTCACTCCTCACTGGTTTTATGCTACTGTGAGGAGGAGGGGTGACCTCCGACGGAACGTGATGACGTCACTGAACTGCTGACGTCAAAGGTTACTGTAATGATTATAGTGCAATCACTGTAAATAAAGTTCATTTGAAAAAACAAAAAACAAAACAAATCCCAAACTACTGGCCAAATTCACTGAAAAAGCTGAAATCATGAAAAACTGAAATCATAAAAAAGCCACCCACTCAATCTCGTTATTAAGTCCATTGGGGTAAAGTGTGTTCAGCTCAAAAATCCATTTCTGTTCCTTCTGCCAGAGGAGTTTAGGTATATTACCCCCTCTGACAGAATGTACTGTGTCTAACACTGAAAATTTTAAACCAGAGATGTCATGACGCTGTTGCATCCAATGCTGTACAAGGGGGGCTTCTTGTATGCCTGAGTTTATTCTACTTATATGTTCACCTATTCTAGTCTTGACACTCCGCACTGTGCAACCCACGTAACATAAACCACAAGGGCATTGTACTATGTACACGACTTGTTTCGTGTTGCAGTCTGAGACAAAAGGAATTTGTCTTCTTTTAATGTTGAGTCTCATATCCTGTAGAGGAACACTATACTGGCACATTTTGCAGTGACCACACGGATTATGCCCACTCGTGACGGTAGGAGTGTTCCGTTGACAGCATAAAAACTGGGAACGAACCAGCCTTTGCTTCAAGTTTTGATTTCTGGAAAACGCAAACCGAGGGGGCTCCTGAAACTCCGAATGGTACTGCATCACATGCCAGTGTTGTTTGATAGTGCGTTTGATGTGGAATGCCAGGTGAGAGTAGGGTAACACACATACTAGAGATTGGTCTTCCCTTCTAGGATGTGGTTCTAACAGTAAAGTACGATTGGCATACAAGCCCCTCTTATATGCTTTCTTAATTACAGTGACAGGATACCCTTTTTCTTCAAATCTAGTTTTCATAATTTCTGCCTTAGAGATGTAATCCTGTGTAGAAGTACACAATCTCCGGAGTCTCAGAAATTGTCCTGCGGGGATATTATCCCTTAGATGTTTTGGGTGAAAACTGTCATATTGAAGTAAATTATTACGATCAGTGGGTTTTCGGTAGATACTCGTTTGAAAACTCCCATCAATCAATCGGATATTGATATCCAAAAAAGGCACTTGGTGGTAGTCTTTAGTCAGCGTGAAATGCAAATTAACATCACAACTGTTTAACCAGGCTAAAAATTGATCCAACTCATCTGCTGTGCCAGTAGTTTGGGATTTGTTTTGTTTTTTCAAATGAACTTTATTTACAGTGATTGCACTATAATCATTACAGTAACCTTTGACGTCAGCAGTTCAGTGACGTCATCACGTTCCGTCGGAGGTCACCCCTCCTCCTCACAGTAGCATAAAACCAGTGAGGAGTGAAGCGGTCTCCGTCGTTTGGACTTTCTAAATTTGGCAAACGGTATGTGGATAATTTTCATTTTCTGTTTTCATGTTCTACTTGTTCATATACAGTGCTTCTTTCTTCATTTTTGCTATAAACAAGTATAAGTTTTTACAGCGCACTGCAAGTATATTTTGTGCGTTGTGACTGATAAATGTTTGTTGTAATTCTAGATCATCTCTTGTTGCAAAGATACGTTAGCACAAGGTCTTAGAGTGTGCAGTATCGGGTCTCCTGAAGAAGATTATCGAAACGGGGCCACGTTGAGACCCCTAGAGCCCTTACTACCATAATCCTTATAAGCTTGCACAGATAAGTGTATAGTATCGTTTAAAGAGCAAGAGAGTTCGTGTATGATATATTTTTGAACAAAAATTTTGTCAATCAAAGTTATTGAATCGATTAAGTTTTACCAGCAGTCAGAGAGTGATGCTTCAAACAGCAAATGCAATGATTGGATTGTAAACTCTTACCCAAGGGGAGGTATTCACCCCCCTCAGAGTTTCACTTTTTCTGAGCGTTTTTCTAAGTTGTCATCAGCCCTCTCACCGCTGACATTTATTACCAATGCAGTCAGTCTTTATCTTTATTTTTTATTATAATCATCTTTACTGACTTGGACCTTTATACATTAGTCCCTGTATTTTTCTTTAACGTGCTTTTAAATATCAGCAGCAGTGGAGATCAACTGCTTTTACACCTAAGCAGCAACGAGACCAGCCACAACCACCAAGAGCACACAGACCCGATCCTACCAAGAGTGTGAACTCTTCCCCCCCTGCAATCCGCTAAGAAGATCGACTGTCGGCTCCGGGCGGCTTTCCCGCAGAGGAGAGAATCCTGCATTCACCGTGGGCCTCATCTGAGGCAGCCTCCTTGGAGCGGCTGGGGCACGGGCAGTGTGTCTGGGAGGGAATGCATGGATGGGAGAACATCGCAGGGGAGGAGACATAGGCATCCTGGGACTGTCGGCCAAGTCTCTTCCCTGAAGAAGCCCTTTCTGGAAACGTCAATCGCTCCTCCTAAACTTACTTGCTCCACTTCATCACTGACGCTGAAACCGTGGATTGAAGACAAAGTTTTATTTTTCTTTTCTTTCCAGCTTATGATTTATCTTTAATCTTATCTATTGTTTTGCCTTTTGTCTTTGTTTTGTTCTATTTCTATCATTTAAATTTCTCCAGAATTCTACTGTTCAACGGCTCCCCCTTCTGCTTCTATTCCTTTCTCTCCTCTCTTCTACCTTCCAAAGTATTTAGATCAATGCTGTCTTGTTAAAATGTTTATTTTATTTTTATTTTTCCTCTAACTCTACTTTTCATTTCTCTATTACCCTCCAGGTACTTTAGTTAGATTGTGAGCCTTCGGGACAGTAAGGGAATTTTTCAAGTACCTTTCTTATTTCTAATCTTAATGTATATTTTCTGTAAACCGCTTAGAACCTAACGGATGTAGCGGTATATAAGAAATAAATTACATTACATTACATTACATTGAGATCCAAGTAATGCTAGCAGACATAGGAAAAGAGGTGGCACCAGTATGAGCACTATCAGCAAAGGATAGAAAGAGGAGATTGTGGTCTGATCAGTGTCAACAATGGCATGAACATTGTCTGAAGGTAGCAGTCTAAGACAGTATAGATAAAAGGACATGGCTGTTTGCTCAGTGTCAGCACTTGAGAACAGAGAAAAAGGGGTAGGTATCAGCCTTATTAGGGTCAACAGTAGGATGACAGAAAGATGCTGCATACTCAGTGTTGGCAGGACTGGAAAGATGGACAGATAATGTGCTTTGAGGCACCTTTTCCACAAGAGGGAAGATAGTCAGAAGAAGCATCTATTTCATGGCACATAGATTGTAACTGTGGAATACTGCGTCCAACCGTACATGAAAAAGGATATAGTACTACTTGAAAGGGTCCAGAGAAAAGCAACAAAAATGGTTAAGGGACTGGGGGAGTTGCTGTACAATGAGAGGCTAGAGAAACTGGGCCTCTTCTCCCTTGAGAAGATATTGAAGGGAATTGACTTAGTAGGGAAGGAGAGACTGTTCACCCTCTCCAAGGTGAAGAGAACGAGAGGGCACTTGCTAAAGATAGAAGGGAAAAGATTCCATACAAACGTAAGGAAGTTCTTCTTCACCCAGAGAGTGGTGGAAATCTGGAATGCTCTTCCAGAGGCTGTTATAGGGGAAAGTACAAGGGATTCAAGACAAAGCTGGATAAGTTCCTACTGGAACAGGACATATTCAAGTAAGGATAGACTCTAATAGGGCACTGGTCTTTGACCTAAGGGCCGCCAAGTGAGCGGACTTCTGGGCACGATGGACCACTGGTCTGATCCAGCAGCGGCAATTCTTATGTTCTTATGACTATAAAGGAGCCTGGATTTGTGAGATCAATGTGTGCTCACAGTCCCTGCAATGGCAGGTATTTTCTTTTCAAAGAAAAAGGCTACACAGGAGGCTGTGATGGCCAAAAACCCCAGACTGACTTACACTTTGCCTCTGTTGTTGCTATCTCCTAACTACCTATGTCAAGTGAGGCTAAGGAAAATCAATGATCTAGAGATAGGAATAACTAGCGAGATAATTAAATTTACTGATGACACAAAGTTGTTAAATCACAAGAGGATTGTGAAACTGGAACTCTGAGCATCTTATTCATAAAGAGCATGCTAAATTGCAGAGGGACTGAGTGGGTACCTGCATAACGGCTGCAGTGCAGGGGAAGAAATGTGGGATAGCTATACTTTTTCATAAGGGTGTAGCCAGTCAGATTACCATCGTGGTGGTTGACCCAGGGAGCTGCTATATTTTCTGCACAGCATTCATTGCATGCTGTTAGGCAGCATCTATGCTTCTAGTACTTATGACAAGCTATTTTATAAGCGATTGCAAACTATATTACTAACTCAGGCTCCGGTCCCTTTGATGTTGGGAGGTGATTTTAATGCAACCTGGGACCCCTTCTTGGACAGATCGGCATCAACCCCCATGCGATCTTCTCTGAGGACTAAGGGCCTTCCACAAATGTCACCTATGGTGCTATACCCCACTGAGAAAGATTTTAGCCATACATCTCAAGTGCACTCGATGCATGTCCCATATTGACTACCTGTTGGTATCTAGAAGGCTCTTCTCTAATATCACAAAAGTGGAGAAAGGGCCTTATATGATCTCTGATCATGCTTCGGTATGGCTGAATTGGATACATCAGAATAAGCTTAGTCATAGATCCCCATGGGCATAGCCCCTGTTGCTAGCTAAAGATCCAAAATTTTATGACTTTATGGTGAAGTGCTGGAAAGATTATCATAATCAGAGACTTGAGGAGAATCCTGTTCTGTACTGGGAAGCTGCAAAAGTGGTACTTAAAGGACATATTATTGACTGAATTGGGCCCATGTGCCTAAGGCCCCGCCCACAGGATATATTATTGACAGGATTGGGCCCAGGCGCCTCAGGCCCCACCTGTGGGCGGGGTTTGAGGCGCCTGGGCCAATCAGGCCCTAAGACCCGCATTCGACAGATGGCGGGCCTGCCGGATGGACGGGCTTGGGAACTGTCCGTCCAGCCAACTCTTTTGAAGTACCGGGGGTGTGTTTGTCGAGGGGTCAGTGGGTGGGGTGCACCGAGGGCAGGAGGGCTTGGGCTCCCTCCTGCCTGGATCGAATCGAGGGGTGAGGGTGGGGTCGCTGGGGCAGGAGGGCTTGGGCTTCCGCCTTCCCGGATCGATTCGGGGGGGAGGGAGGGGTGGTCACTGGGGCAGGAGGGCTTGGGGTCTCTCCTTCCCAGATTGAGTCGGGGGGGGGTTCGCTGGGGTAAGAGAGCTTGGGCTCCCTCCTGCCCGATCATGTCGGGGGGGGGGGGGAGGGGTGGTTCACGGCAGGTGAGATGGCTCATCTCTCCTGCTGTGAGAGCGATCCCAAGTGCCGCGTTTGGTGGCACTTGGTGGTATCGCTATCGCAGCAGGGGAGATGAGCCATCTTTCATGCTGTGATCATTGCTGGGGGGGTGGATTCTGTAACCGGTGTTGTTTTTGACAGACACCAGTTACAGAATCCAGTTTTTAGGTGAAGGACTGGCTCCTCCTTCGACTAAAAGGCCTGGCTTTGGGCGTTTGGGACTTAGGCTTTTTTTTGTTTATTATATGTCTTAAGTGCAGACGTAGTGGTGGTCTGGGCATTTAAACAGCTGAACAGGCCATTGAAAAAAAACAAAACAAAACAAACAAACCCAAAAAACCTCCTTCTGGACTTTTTTTTCAGGAATGGACATTTTCCCTGCTTCTACTTTCAAAGTTTAGGGCCTTAGGCCAAAAGGGGACTTAAACATTTTTTTTGATTATGCCCCTCCACGAATCTGGGAATCAGGCAGGGAAATTAGCACACCGTATTAAGGTACAACATTTGCAAGGTAATATGAGTATACGTTCCAAACATGGAGATATCTTGACAAAGGAGAAGGATATTTATGAAAGGTTTTTAGAATTTTATAAGGAATTATATACATCAGAATATCAAGGAAAGGAGGATTCTCTGTTGCAGTATTTTTCTCAGTTAGTCTTAAAGAAGCTGCAAGAATCAGAGACTCAAGGATTGGATGAGGATATAACAGAGGATGAGATACGAGGGGTGATACGTCATATTAAGATAGGTAAATCTCTGGGAATGGATGGATTTATGGGATTGTTTTATAAAAAGTTTATATCCTTTGTAACTCCTCTCTTGGCAAAATTGTTTAATAATTTAAAAGATAGGGAACAATTATCATATTTTATGAGATTAGCAGGAAAGACAATACATACTGTGCCAGTTACAGACCCATCTCCTTATTAGGAATCGATACAAAAATTATGGCTAGAGTCCTTGTTGATAGTCACCATTCATGACAACACTTATTCATCCAGACCAAGTGGGTTTTATCAGTGGGAGACAGGCGGCTGATGGGATCAGGAAGGTTTTAGATTTGGTTTGGAGGGCCAGAAGGGAGGAAACAGAATGGGTGGCAGTCTCAGTCGATGCTGAAAAAACATTTGACCGAGTTGAATTGAAATTTATGGAAGCAGTGCTGGGATGTATGGGTTTTGGGAAAAGTTTTATAGACTGGATATTTACATTATACAATAGTCCATTAGCTTGTGTTAAAATATATGGGTGTTATTCCCCTACATTTGAACTCCAGAGAGGGACAAGGCAAGGGTGCCCGCTGTCCCCTCTGATTTTCACATTAATTATTGAATCTCTGCCACAGAGAATTAGACAATCTCAACAGATAAAAGGTCTGAGGATGGTGAGAGAAGAACAAAAGTTGTCTCTGCTAATGATATATTGGTTATTGTTGAGGCTTCGGAGTTGTCTGACTGCTCTTAAAGATATTAGGGGTGAATATGGTCAGCTTTCAGGATTTAAAGCTAATCTATCCAAGATGGAAGTGATGAATATATCAGCATCCATGACAAAGGTTAAGGAATTACAGAGATTAGTGCCTTTAAGATGGGTAAAGGGACCCATTCGCTACTTAGGAATAATTTTGGGAGCAGATTGGACACTCTTGTTTCTGCAGAACTATGTAACACTAGTAGCAGATATTCAAAAAGATTTAGAAAGGTAGAATAAGATATTTATCTCATGGCTAGGACGTATGGAAGTGGTAAAGATGATACTAGGTAGGGAGGGGGATTATTAAGAGGTGGGAGGCAAAAGGCTCGAGGTGTTTTGGTCAACTTATTAAGGAGGGGGGAGTTAAAGCCTTTGTAGACCTTCAGGACCAATATCAATTGGAAACAAGAGATCTTTTTCCTTATTTACAAGTGAAAAATTGTACTGTGACATGTAAGGAGATGGAAAAAGAAATTTTAAAAAAATCTGAATTTGAAAGGGGGTTAGGGAATCCAGTTGCAAAAGGGTGTATTTCTTAGCTATATAAAATTATACATGTTGATGAAAAAATGAAAACATCATATATGAAAGCGTGGGAAAAAGATTTGGGGAAGGAATGGTCAATTGTTGAGTGGGGGGGGGTGTAATTGTATCACATCTTTTCCATATAGCTAGAGCAGCTACTTTGGTGGAAAATGCTATTAAACTTTTAGTACGATGGTATATTATCCTGGTTCTAATTAGTAAATGTACTAAGGGGAAAAATGATGTTTGTTGGCAAGGATGTGGTGAAAGAGGTACATTTTATCATATGTGGTGGGAATGTCAAATGGTTCAGAAATATTGGGAGCAAGTATTTTATTATGTGAGTAACTTACTCCATTCCAGATCCCTCTCGATATGAGTGCTGAAAGGGCATTACTGGGAGTTGGAGTAGAGGGTTTATCATCTTCTCGATCTAAGCTTATGGATTTGGCATTTATAGCTGCCCGATTAATATTGGCCCAGCAGTGGCGTGCCCCAATTGTACCCACAATAAGAGATATGAGAGATCATTTAGAAATAGTGTGTGAAAAATATAGATTATTGGCCCTTTTAACAAATCAATGGGCAAAGTTTAAAGATATATGGGAGAAATACTTTGAATTGGAAAAAGAGGATTTTTGAAAGATTTAAATTATATATTATCCTATCCTTAGGAAAAGAGAGTCCAGGCCTCCTGGGGGGCGGGAGGGGGGGAGGGAAGGGAGTGGGATTGTTTTGTTTGTATGACAAGTTGTGTTTTTTCACCATCTTATCAAGTGTTATGAATCATGTTAAATTGTAATTTATGTCTTGTATCGAGATTGTATTATATATTCTTTTTTGTTAAAATCATTGAAATAAAATTTTTTTTAAAAAAAGGAATCAGCACAAACTTAAACTTAGATACACTTATCTGATGGGTGGTTGGATTCAAGGAGAGCTAGGTCTCCTCAACTTTGGGCTGTATATAGCCTGTCTCTTGAGACACTTAAAGGATTGGTTGTTGTTGGGGGAGCAACAATACACCCTTATCTCCTTTAAGTCTGCTTTTTATAGCCCCCCATTCATTGCATACTCTGTTACATCTGTCAAGAGATGCTTTACCAATGGGGTTGCATAGTGTTTTACTGAACTCTATACGAGAAGTATGGTGGATCCTAATACAGAAATTTAGAGGAGACCCTAGGGCTATAAATCAATTACCCTTAAGAGGGTACCCTGCTTTCGAACCTGGGATGCACAAGATTAACTTTTTTGCGGTGAGAGGTGAGGGGCCTTTATTTGGTGGAACATCTTTTGGATGATACGGATTGGTTGAGATCTCAAGACACTCTCAAAGATCAGCTGGGGAATTGTTGGGGAGACACTTTTGCATACTGCCCAGCTAAACACTACATACTGTCATTACCGAAGGACCAGCTGTGTTAACTAAAAGGACAACATATTAGAGCATTTTAAGCAGAGGTGGAAGCTTTCAATACCTCAGTGAGATCATCAAGTGAGATCATCAAGTTTGCAGATGACACCAAGCTATGCCAGGCGATCAGATCACAGAAGGATAGCGAGGAACTCCAGAGCGACTTGTGTCATTTAGAGAAATGGGCGGAGAAATGGCAGATGAAGTTTAATGTGGAGAAATGCAAAGTAATGCATTTAGGCAGAAAAAATAAGGAATACGAGTACAGAATGTCAGGTGCAACTCTGGGTAAGAGCGAACAAGAAAAGGACCTGGGTATACTGATAGATAGGACCCTGAAACCGTCGGCACAATGTGCGGTGACGGCATAGAAAGCAAATAGGATGTTGGGCATGATAAAAAATGGAATCACGAGTAGATCAGAGAGGATCATAATGCCGCTTTATAGAGCAATGGTCAGACCTCACTTGGAATACTGCGTCCAACATTGGTCTCCCAACCTAAAGAAAGATATAAAACTGCTGGAGAGGGTGTAGAGACGAGCAACGAAACTAGTAAATGGTATGGAGAAACTGGAATACCAGGATCGACTTAAGAGACTGGGATTGTTCTCCCTTGAGAACAGAGACTGCGAGGGGATATGATTGAGACCTTCAAAATACTGAAAGGAATCGACAAAATAAAGCAGAATAAATTATTTACATTGTCCAAGTTGACACGGACAAGAGGACACGGAATGAAGATAAGGGGGGACAAGTTCAGGACAAATATCAGGAAGTTCTGCTTCACGCAGAGAGTGGTTGACACCTGGAATGCTCTCCCAGAGGAGGTTATTGTGGAATCGACCGTCCTAGGATTCAAAAGCAAATTAGATGCACATCTCCTTACGAGAGGCATAGAAGGATATGGGTGACTAAAAATGTGAACGAAACACAGCTTGTGTTGAGAAGGAGGGAGCTGAATGTTTCTTTGGAGGATGATTTTGTTTTGCTTGTTTTTTCATTTTGTGTTTTGAACACTACTGGATCACATTGTTGGATTTTGCACTTGCACTTTGCTCATCGTGATGAATTTGGGAACAGTTTGCACATGACTCTTTGAACTTGTGGACGCTTGATCTTCAGATAGTTTTGGATGGCTAAGGATTTCAATTTGTTCTTGATGTTTCATTGGACTTGTCATCAAAGGATGGAAGATGAACTAAGATGAATTAAGCTGACCTAAGCCGAAGTTTGGGTCTATTTGAGATAAGTGACTGATGAAATATCTGATGAAAATATATGAACACTATGAATAATTGAATTCCTGTGCCTTGTCTAGTGTCTGTGTATATGTTTATATGTTTGCCTTTTTAATTTATTGATGGTGATGTATATATTAATAAAATGTTGAACAAATGCTCTATTAATGAATTTATATGATTATTTTAATAATTTATGTGATAGATTATTGGGTTAGTGGATGAATTTGGATTGTGATTTTAAAGAGTGGGTTCGATTGATGACTAAAAATTATGCCAGGTGTACACCTGGCAGGGCCTCCGCGTGTGCGGATTGCCGGACTTGATGGACTGAAGGTCTGATCCGGAGATGGCGCTTCTTATGTCCTGCATCAGTTTGAAAAAAGGATACACAACATATAAAATCAGGCTGGGAGGGAGAGCTTCATATCACATAAGAACATAAGCAGTGCCTCTGCTGGGTCAGACCAGAGGTCCATCCTGCCCAGCAGTCCGCTCACGCGGCGGCCCATCAGGTCCAGGACCTGTATAGTGATCCTCTATCTATACCCTTCTATCCCTTTTTTCTTGAGGAATTCATCCAATCCCTTCTTGAACCCCGATACCGTACCCTGTCCTATCACACTCTCTGGAAGCGCATTCCAGGCATCCACCACCCTTTGGGTGAAGAAGAACCTTGGACCATTGGAACACTGGACATTGGAACCATTGGACATTGGAACACTGGGAGGATACCTAGACTAATTAAAGGTGTTGTGCTGCGAGAGAGCTATGCTTGGGTGAAATATGCTTTATACAACACTCAAGTGCAACTACACAAGATAGGAGGCACTGAATCCCCTTTGCGTCTCAAATGTGATAGAGAGCCAAGCATTTTCTCATTCTTTTTGCGAGTATGGGAATACAGTACTCCCCTGATATTCGCAGGGGTTCTGTTCCAGGAACCCCCGCGAATCTTGAAAAACCGCAAATACGGTTTTTCGTGGGGCAGACTGGAGAGGGCAGCGGGAGAGGCAGGAGAGGGAAGCTGGAGCACTGGCGAGTGAAGGAAATCACTCGCTGTATGCTCTGACCGCCTCTTCCTGTACTAAAGTCGGGCCTTACCAATCAGGAGCTGTGTGTCCCTTTTCAAGGGAGAAGAGGCCCAGTTTCTCCAATCTCTCATTGTATGGCAACTCCTCCAGCCCGTTAACCATTTTAGTCGCTCTTCTCTGGACCCTTTCAAGTAGTACCATGTCCTTCTTCATGTACGGCAACCAGTGCTGGACGCAGTACTCCAGGTGAGGGTGCATCATGGCCCAGTACAGCAGCATGATAACCCTCTCTGATCTGTTCGTGATCCCCTTTTTAATCATTCCTAGCATTCTGTTCGCCATTTTCGCCACCGCCGCGCATTGCACAGACGGCTTCATCGACTTGTCAATCAGAACTCCCAAGTCTCTTTCCTGGGAGGTCTCTCCAAGTACTGCCCCAGACATCCTGTATTCGTGTATGAGATTTTTGTTACTGACTTGCATCACTTTTACACTTATCTACGTGGAGGACATGAAGGATATGTTGGTGGAAGGATTAGCAATGGAAGCTGCAGGGAGGGAGCATTAACAGCTGATTGGAGACTGTAGTAGGTCAAAACCCAAGCCATTGCAGAGTATGACTCACTGTGATAGGCTAGACTGACACTATCCTGTTCTGTGACACTGTCTCATTCTGTGACAATATACAAATTCCTTGGCATAATAGGAAACTGGGAACCCTAATCATAATTTTGGTGACTCATAATTCCTTTGATGATAAACTACTGTAGCCTCTCTGCAGTCTGGAGCTAAATTGCTCTAGGCATTTCTAGCTGGTGCTCATGATGGTTTTACTACCTGTGTAAATGTGGGACCATAATCAGTGTGAAGAAACACACTGTGAAATAAGGACAATTAACTTAAAGATAATTTTTCTTTTTTACTAGCTTGCTATATTATTGTTTATATGAGAATATAATTGGATACTACAAATTCTGTAATATTTAAGGTTTTGGGTTTTTTTTTTTTCCAAATATGGGGCTCCTTTTATCAAGGCGTGCTATGGGGGATAGCGCGTCGGACATTTCATCATGCGCTAACTCCTGTGGCAAGCCAAAAAACTAACACTTTGTCAATGGAGGCGTTAGTAACTAGCACTGCAGGCAGTTGAACGCGCGGTATTCCGCGCGTTAACCGCCTACCGCGCCTTGATAAAAGGACCACATAGTGTGCAGTAATTTATATAAAATTATCAAATCAAGTGAGAAAGCATGGACAGGCCTGTTTAAACAGATCTTACAAGGCTACCTTTAGACCAGGGTGCCCAATAGGTCGATCGCGATCGACCGATAGATCGCCAAGGCAAAGTGAGCCGATCGTGGAGCTTGGGGGCCTGTTCCCCGATGGCAGCGGCAGTGGCTTGGGGAGGGCAGGGAGAAAGAAAGAAAGAAGGCAGGCAGGGAGACAGAAGGAAAGAAGAGAAACACAAAAAAAGAAAGAGGCATGAAGAGAGAAAAAAAGAAAGGGAGGCAGGGAGAGAGGAAGAAAAAGTCGGGGGAGGGAATGAGGTCTGGAGGAGAGGAAGCATACAGGCTAAAAGAAGTGAAGAAAGATTGGATGCACAGTCAGAAGAAGAAAGTGCAACCAGAGACTCATGAAATCACCAGACAACAAAAGGTAGGAAAAATGATTTTATTTTAAATTTAGTGATCAAAATGTGTCTGAATTTATATCTGCTGTCTATATTTTACACTATGGTCCCCTTTTACCAAACCGCAATAGCGGTTTTTAGCGCAGGGAGCCTATGAGCTTCGAGAGCAGCGCTGGGCATTCAGCGCTAAAACTGCTCTTGTGGTTTAGTAAAAAGGGAGGGGGGGTATTTGTCTATTTTTGTATGGTTGTTACTGAGGTGACAGTGCATAGAGTCATCTGCTTTGACCTCTTTGAAAAAATCCCGGAATATGAATGATATTAACATTTTCTATGTGTACAGTGTGCTTAGTGGGTTTTTAAAAATTTTTTTTCTTGTTGGTAGATCATTTTGACTTAATCATTTTAAAAGTAGCTCACAAGCCCAAAAAGTGTGGGCACCCCTGCTTTAGACTTAGGTCAAGACTTCTATGAGCATGTGTGAATAAATAGCACCTGTACTTTCTGTAGCCTGGTTTGCAACTATCATATACCAGTGGTGGAGAACAAAGGCTGCAATTCAGTCGGGTTTTCAGGATTTCCTCAATGAATATACATGAGATTTATTTGCATACAATGGAGGCAGTGCATGCAAATAGATGCATATTTGTTGGGGAAATCCTGGAAACCTGACTGGATCACCGTCTTCGTTCCCCACCATTAGTCATATACCCACAAACCACTATGTTTAAACCCTTTATGAAAGACATTCTATCAGCTTTAGCAATAGCAGGAAAACATATCATGCATAATAATGAGCCATAATACATAGCAATTAACTAAGAAACTAACCAAGAAACTTGCTGTAATACCAAAGCAAAAATCTGTCTTGAGTGGTCCTGGAGAGACATTCTCTCATCAGGCCTACTTTGACAATAAAAGTATGATTGAACCAATGCTCATTATGGAGTTTAATTATCCTGGTATTCCCAGTTTGCCGCAACATAAGGGGGCAGTGATTAGTCATGTATTACTTCCTAACACACAGTATGTGCTATTGCTTGAAGTATAATTCTGTAACAATGCACCTCTATTTAAGGTGCCTACTTTTCTTTATAGAATACTAGTGTAAACAGGTGAAATACATGCCTATAATTTAGATGCAAGCACTTATACAAGCCTAAATGCCAGCGATACAAGTGTAATTTATAGTATTCAATGTTATGCATGTTAAGTGTGAGTCCAAACCAGACTCTACCTATGTGTGTGCCCATCTATAAAATACACACTGTGTAGATAAATTTGTATAATTCTATTTCTAGAACAGCATATAGGTGGCTTTTTGCCATATATGTGCTAGAATTATTATGCACATAAGTGGTGCATGAATGTTACAATAGAACCAACTTTATAAAATTACCCCCATACTGTGGAGGAAAGAAACCCAAACAATGACTAGATTTGACAGCGACATTCTCTGCCCACCTCATGCTCCAGTGAGCTATACTCGCCCTCTGTCTGCTCCCGGATAATAACCAAGTCCAGATTGTTATGTCGTGTGTTAAAACCAGGCAAACTGCTCACATGAACAACGTTGGCAAATAGGTCCAGCTTGCGTCTGTAGAAAAAACAGCTCTGTAAGAAGAATATATGTCTAAGAAGCACCATTATGACATGGGCCCAAGGCACCAGCAAATTCTTTGTTAAGACAAATATTTACAATTACTAAAGCATTCTAATTTAGACTATTTCAATGTATATGAACTAGGGAAGTGTTATCAATTTGAGTTTTTAGAGGATTTTTTTAAAGCCTCCAATCAAAAAAATATAAAAAATAAATGAAATAATGAAATAATTATAACATATTCCCCTTTGATCCTGATGATTACAAAAGTGAAGAATGGAGTATACTATAACATAACAGTAAACTCTGCTGTGGAATTCCAGCTGGCCAGACAGAACTGATTAATTACTAGCCTTTCATTCTATTCTAAAGGTGCCTGCTTTATAAATATAAACAAAAAATCTCAACTAGCACAAGAAGTGATTAGTAAAGATTTAGCTGAAGTCATATATAACAGTGTTCTTCAACCACCGGTCCATGGACCAGTGCCATTTCACAGAAATTTCCTGCCGGTCCACAGGGCCAGCATGTGCATCAGGCCCAAAACAGTGTTCTTCAACCGCTGGTCCATGGTGCAATCACTGCGGCATTATCTTCGAGCCAGCTCCCTCTTCCTAACTGATTCAGTGCACAAAGCCACGGGCAGTGGCTCCTACGGGCATCCTGCGCCTGAATCGGAAGCCTTCTCTCCAACGTGCAATGTCAGAGGGAAGGCTTCCAGATGAGGCACGGGAAGTGCAAGGTGCAATTAGTACTATTATGGGGGCGGGGTCTGGCCCACTACTTAGCTCCATGTTCTTCAATCGTCGGTCCACGGACCGATGCCGGTCCACAGAAAATTCTTTTATTTCTGCCGGTCCATAGGTGTAAAAAGGTTGAAAAACATTGATATAACATTAAAAGAAGGAAGGAGGTATAATTGGTGGAAGATTTCAATCTGCCAAACACTGACCGACACATCCCAACTATAGCAAATATAAGATCTCAAAATGGAAGAAAAGCAGAAGGGAGACAATTCAGAGAATTTAAATACTTCTATGTCAAAAATGCACAGGAGCCAGGCCTCTTAATTGAAAGGAAGCTCTGGAATGAAGGGGTGTGGTAGAAAGGTGAAAGGGGACATACTCAGAGTAATCCAAGAAAATACTTCTCTGTGCAAATGGTGGTGAATTTGCGGAATGGCCTCCCAGTGGTGATGACTGAGACAAGGACTCTATTTAAATTCAAGAAAGCATGGGACCAGCATAGAGGAACTCTAAGGGAGCGGAAATGATAGCAGAGATTAGTAGTTGGTATGGATGGGCAGACTGGATAAACCGTATGGCCCTAAACCTGCTGTCATTTTTCTGTTTATGTTTCTACAGTACATAGTATTTACTTGTCCAAAAGCACTAAATAGGATGGTTTTTCCTGGGCTCCATTTAAGAAGAATCTAGGTAATATGGAACAGTGTGGAAAATGAAAAGGAGCCATTTTAGTTGTACAAACCTTTTGTGTTAGGAAAGCAAATAAAAAGGATCAGTATTGCTTCCACAAGAAGTAGAAAGATAAAAGCAAACAGGTTAGCATTCAGAAAGAACACAGGATCTTAATAGGAGGCAGACTGGAAAGAAGTTTTAAAAAATGAGGGAGGTAGTTGATAGGGATGTGCACAGGCAAAAAAAAAAAAAAAAAAGTTTGTTTTCAGAATAGCTCTCATTTTAGGGTAATTTGTTTGTTTTACAATTTTTAAATAAAGAATTAAACACATTTTAGAATGTTTAACACAAAGTTATTGCACATGTTTTGTATGTTAATGCACATGAAATCAATTTTGCATGCACTAAAATTTTTAAGGAGCATTAAATAATTTATCTACTCGAGTATGAAAAAGTAGCAAGTGTGTTCAAATAAGTCTGTACATTTTGTGATGTCTCAAGGTTACTCATGCACAGCTGTGGCTCAGTGCGAGTCTAACATTCCAAGAGACAGCAGTGTTTTCCCTAGTGCCTTCTAGCCAGGCGCTCCGCCCGGCCAATTTAGGTGAGCACCCGGCTGTCATCTCGGTCGCGAATTGGCCTTAGCCTGCCTTTTTTTTTTTTTTTTTTTTTAGCACCAACAAGTGGGTTTTCAGGTTAGAAACATAGAAACATAGAAAGATGACGGCAGATAAGGGCTACAGCCCATCAAGTCTGCCCACACCATCGACCCTCCCTTTTAAGTCTAATGTCCCATTTAAGTAGAATTGTAAGAATGCCATTCTACTGACCCGCTCTTTCAAGTCTATACCCTAGTGATCCTATCCTTTAGCTGACCCTCGTAGGGATCCTACATAGGTATCCCATTTGTTCTTGAAGTCTGGGACGCTGTGTGCCTCTATCACCTGCATTGGAAGCTTGTTCCAATGCTCAATCACTCTCTCCGTGAAGAAGTACTTCCTGGCATCTCCACGAAACTTCCCTCCCCTGAGTTTGAGCGGATGACCTCTTGTGGTTGAGGGTCCCTTCAGGAGAAAGATATCATCTTCCAACTCAACCCATCCCGTGATGTACTTAAATGTCTCAATCATGTCTCCCCTCTCCCTACGTTCCTCGAGAGAGTAGAGCTGTAACTTGCTCAGTCTTTCCTCGTACGGGAGACCCTTTAGCCCCGAGACCATCCTGGTGGCCATCCGCTGAACCGATTCAACTCTGAGCACATCTTTACAGTAGTGTGGCCTCCAAAATTGCACACAGTATTCCAGATGAGGTCTCACCATGGCTCTGTACAATGGCATCATGTCTTCAGGCTTCCTGCTGACGAAGCTTCTCCTGATACAACCTATCATCTGCCGTGCTTTAGATGAAGCCTTCTCCACTTGAGTGGCAGCCTTCATATCAGCACTGATGATTACTCCTAAGTCTCGTTCTGCCGTAGTTCTGGTTAAAGTTTCTCCATTCAGGGTGTAAGTTCTGCAAGGATTTCTGTTTCCGAGATGCATGACCTTACATTTCTTGGCGTTGAAGCCCAGCTGCCAGATCGAGGACCAGCTTTCTAAAGTACGCAGGTCTTGCTCCATAGCATCCTTTAGATTATAGTCGTTTACTATATTGCATAGTTTGGCATCATCAGCGAATAAGGTTACCTTGCCTTGAAGCCCTTGAGTCAGATCCCTAATGAATATGTTGAAGAGGAGAGGGCCCAGGACTGAACCCTGTGGCACTCCGCTAGTCACTTCCGACATTTTAGAGAGAGTACCATTAACCACTACCCTCTGAAGTCTGCCACTAAGCCAATCTTTGACCCATGTAGTTAGAGTCTCTCCCAACCCCATTGATTTCATCTTGTTCAGCAGCCTGCGGTGTGGGACGCTGTCAAACGCTTTGCTGAAGTCCAGGTACACGACGTCCAAGGACTCGCCTGAGTCCAGTCTTTTTGTTACCCAGTCAAAGAAGCTGATAAGATTGGACTGGCATGACCTACCCTTGGTGAATCCATGTTGACTGGGATCCCGGAGATTTTCCTCGTTTAGGATCGTATCCAATCTATACTTAACCAGTGTCTCCATGAGTTTACACACTATTGAGGTGAGGCTTACCGGTCTATAGTTCGCAGCCTCAGCCTTGCAACCCTTTTTATGTAGAGGAACGACGTTGGCAGTTTTCCAGTCCAACGGTACTTTCCCCGTACTTAGTGAAAGATTGAAGAGCACTACTGCTGGTCGGTTTTTACAGTCACAGTTGGAGGCAGGGGCTGTAGGCTCATTACGACCGAGTGCGCAAAACAGAGAGAACCCCAATGTCGTGTTAGCTTTCGTTCTGCTGCGGATCTCACAAGATAGGCTGATGTGTTTCTGCAATTGGTTTCGCTTTGTGCAGGAGAACCAATTGGAAAGAGGAGAGGCGGGAGCTAGCAGCTGTGTGCTTAAGTAACTGCTGCTGGCTCATAGAAAAGGAGGGAGAAAATGCCTGAGAGGAATAAAGCAGGTCCGAGAAATAGATTTGCTACAGGCTAAGATGGGAGATAGGGCATGGAAAGAAGCTTACAACTTGGTGTTCTTGCTTGCTTCGGGTTTTCCTCGCTGCCGGGTCCTGCCGTCACTGACCTATCTCCTGCCTTAGCCTGTAGTGAATCTTCCGGGGGGGGGGGGGAGAAGAGAAACGCTGATGTTACTGCACCCAATTTGGGGGGGGGAGAGAAATGCTGCTTTCGCTGCACCCAATTTGGGGGGGGGGGAAGGAAGACCAGGGAAGGGAGAGGAGAGGAAAGAGACACCAAGACTATGGGAGGGAGGGATAGGAGCAGAAATGTTTTTCATTGGGATACTCCGGCTCTGTGGAATTTAAATTCTGAGATTGGAATGGCATGCATTATTTAATGAATCAGGATAGGACTGTCACTTATGTAAAACAATATGTGAATGTGTGGGTGTCCGGTACTGCAGATACCATATTAGCAAAATTAAATCTAGAAATGTGTAGCAAGTGCTGTGCCTGGTGAATGAATCAAGTGTATTAAATGCTTATGCTCCTCACTTTGTGCTAGATGCACTTAATCAGTCAGTAATACAGACTGGATTGCTGTTGGTCAGTTCTCTGGCTGATTGTGGACCAGTGATTGATGTTCTAACAAGTTTGCATGCAAATGATTTGCACAGAGATGCAAATCATTTGCATGCAAACTCGACAGATTGCTCAGTGCGCTATTTACACATATGCAGAGCCCTAAAAGCAGTGACAGGGGAAGCAGCAGCCTTCAGTCATTGCTGTTAAGGCTTCTGTTTTGTTTTTTGTTTTTAATGGCACAGATGTTACAATCTGCCCCATTAAAAAAAAGAAAAAGAAGCTCCCTGAGTTGATGGCTCTCCCTAATGATGCCCCATGAACCAGCACCGCAACACCCCCCCCATGGCACCGAGAATGGCAGGAGGGATGCCTACTCCCTTCTTCCTGGCCGAATACCCCTGCACCATGCCTCCACCTGGTCCTTGAGCCCCCCTGCACCACCAACCCTCCCCCCCCAACCTCCCCTCCCCCTGAAAAAAAAAAAAAATGGCAGGAGGAATGCCCACTCTATCCTGCCACCGGATGCTCACCTGGACCCCACCTCTACTCCCTAAACCCCCCTCCCTGAACCCTGTACCTTTGTTAAACGTTGGGAGCTGGAGGAAAGCAAGGTTCCTTCAGCTCCAAAATCTGCCTGTCGACAATGACGAGTCTTCCCCTCTCCGGTGCACCACCTCTATGTGTTCCAATTTTTCAGCCTGTTCCCCACTCATGAGCTCCTCTGAGTCCGGTATATTAGATGTGTCTTCTCTCGTGAAAACCGACGAGAAGAACGTGTTCAATCTCTCAGCTACCTCTTTATCCTCCTTAATCACTCCCTTCCTATCCCCATCGTCCAATGGCCCCACCTCCTCTCTCGCTGGTCGCTTCCCCTTTACAAAACTTCAAGGCATTCTTCAGTTACGTAAAGGGGAAGCGACCAGCGAGAGAGGAGGTAGGGCCGTTGGATGATGGGGATAGGAAGGGAGTGATTAAGGAGGATAAAGAGGTAGCTGAGAGATTGAACACGTTCTTCTCGTCGGTTTTCACGAGAGAAGACACATCTAATATACCGGACTCAGAGGAGCTCATGAGTGGGGAACAGGCTGAAAAATTGGAACACATAGAGGTAAGTAAGGAGGATGTCCTCAAACAGATAGACAGGTTAAAATGCGGCAAATCGCCGGGCCTAGATGGGATCCACCCAAGGGTTCTAAAGGAACTAAGACAAGAAATAGCGGGCACAATCCAGCATGTTTACAACCTATCCTTGAAAACTGGAGAGGTACCAGAGGACTGGAAATTGGCGAATGTCACACCTATCTTCAAGAAGGGATCGAGGGGTGACCCCGGGAACTACAGGCCGGTGAGCCTGACTTCAATTATAGGGAAGATGGTGGAAGCTATGATCAAGGACAGTATTTGCGAGCATATCGAGGGAAATGGCCTACTGAGAACAAGCCAGCATGGATTCTGTAAGGGAAGGTCATGCTTAACGAACTTTCTGTACTTCTTTGAGGGAATAAGCAGTCGGGTGGACAATGGGGAACCTATAGACATCATTTACCTCGATTTTCAAAAGGCTTTCGACAAGGTGCCACATGAAAGGCTGCTTAGGAAGCTGTGGAACCACGGGGTGGGAGGGGATGTGCACAGATGGATGGAGCACTGGTTGTCGGGTAGACTGCAGAGGGTCGGAGAAAAGGGACAATATTCTGACTGGCGGGGAGTCACGAGCGGTGTGCCACAGGGATCGGTGCTGGGGCCGTTACTCTTCAACATATTTTTCAATGACCTGGAAAAGGAGGCAAAGTGCGAGGTTATAAAATTTGCAGACGATACCAAACTGTGCGGCAGAGTTAGGTCCAGGGAGGAGTGTGAGGACCTACAAAGGGACCTGGACAAACTGGAAGACTGGGCAAACAAATGGCAAATGCGCTTTAACGTGGAAAAATGCAAGGTCATGCATATAGGGAAAAAGAACCTGTTGTTCAACTACAAATTGGGGGGGGGGCATTGTTGGGAGACAGCAGACTTGAGAGAGACTTGGGTGTGATGGTGGATGCATCACTGAAGCCATCTGCACAGTGCGCAGCAGCCTCGAAAAAAACCAACAGGATGCTGGGCATCATAAAGAGGGGCATAACAACCAGGACGCGGGAAGTCATCATGCCACTGTATCGAGCGATGGTGCGTCCACATCTGGAATACTGCGTTCAATATTGGTCACCGTACCTCAAGAAGGACATGGCAGTACTTGAGAGAGTCCAAAGGAGAGCAACGAAACTGGTAAGAGGGCTGGAACACTGCCCATACGCTGAGAGGTTGGATAGGCTGGGGCTCTTCTCTCTGGAAAAAAGGAGGCTCAGGGGAGATATGATAGAGACCTTCAAGATCATGAGGGGCATAGAGAGGGTGGATAGGGACAGATTCTTCAGGCTGAAGGGGACAAGTTCAAGTTCAAGTTCAATTTTATTTGATGAATCGCCTATAACACTTTCTAAGCGATGTACAATTTAAAACATCATATAAGATAACAAGCAGTATTAATAACAAAAATTCTTAACAAACTTTTTTAAAAAGCATAAATTTATAACATACAGTGTTAGAACTTAAGGGGTTACGTCACTAACTAGGTACATTAGGGAAAAAAGGGCACAGTTACAATTTTCTCAATCTAAGATGGAAGAAACATTAAAGGTAAACACATAGGGAAAGGGCAAAAAATATATTTAGAAGATTAAAATTTTGAGCTTGAAAAACAACAATTTTTTGAACAGAATTTTAAATCTTTAAATAATAAAAGCATCTTTAAATAAAAAGGTTTTTAAAGATTTTTTAAAGGAATTGAGGTCTTTTTCTTTTCTTATATAGAGGGGCAGATCATTCCAAGTTTTAGGTGCTAAAACGGAGAACATTTCATTTCTTCTTGTGCCTACTATTTTTAGAGAAGGAACTGATAATAGATCTTGAGATGAGGATCGAAGGGATCGAGAAGAATGATAAGGAATAATCATTTTGGATATAAATTGTGGTTCATTAGATGCCATAGTCTTAAAGATTAATAGTGCTATTTTAAAAGTAATTCGGTGGTTAATGGGTAGCCAATGGGATTTGATCAATAATGGGGTTACATGGTCATATTTTTTTGCTTTATGGATTAGTTTTATTGCGGTGTTTTGGATAATTTGAAGTCTCTTTTTTTCTTTTTGCGGTATATTGAAGAGTAAAGAGTTGCAATAATCTAGTTTTGATATTATCATAGAATGAGTAAGTATACTAATGGATTTGGGTTCTAAAAAAGAGGAAATAGAACGTATAAGACGGAGTTTGTAAAAACAAGATTTGACAGTTTGGTTGATGTGGTCATGGAAATTTAAGTTAGTGTCAATAATTACACCTAAGATTTTTAATGATGATACTGATACAATTGGAAAATTATCGAGTAAAAATGAGGATATTGGGACGATGTCTTTTCTCCAAGTAAAAATCATTGTTTGTGTTTTCTGTATGTTCAAAGATAACTTATTGGAGCTAAGCCAAGTTTTAATTTTTTCTAGTTTACAACAGGTACGAGGGGGCATTCGGAGAAACTGAAGGGAGATAGGTTCAAAACAAATGCAAGGAAGTTTTTTTCACCCAAAGGGTCGTGGACACTTGGAATGCGCTACCGGAGGAAGTGATCAGGCAGAGTACGGTACAGGGATTCAAACAGGGAGTGGACGGATTCCTGAGGGATAAAGGGATCGTGGGATACTGAGGGAGGAGCTGGGATGTAACACAAGTATAGAAAGCTAACCAGGTAATAAGTATAGAAACCCAACCAGGTCGTGCATGTGCAAGACCGGAGGGTTAGGACTTCGATGTGAAGATAGGACTTCAATGAGAAACCAAGGTGGCAAGGGAGCCCCTTCTGGTGATTCAGACAGGTTGTGACCTGTTTGGGCTGCCGCGGAGCAGACTGCCGGGCACGATGGACCTATGGTCTGACCCGGTGGAGGCACTGCTTATGTTCTTATGATGCATGGAGAGGAGCCTAAGGTCCTGATTGGCTCAGATGCCTAAGGCCCCTCCTAAGGGGAGGAGCCTTAGGTGTCTGAGCCAATCATGGCCTTAGGCTCCTCCCTCTATATCCCATGTGATGCACAGGGCGGGGCCTAAGGTCTGGCATCGGAGCAAATATTTGAAGAATAAATCTGTTGTCTTCTACTTGGTCATCAGACTGTGGGGTTCTGCTGAGTTCACCACAGTTCCTAATACTAATAAAATGTTTTTGGGGGGTTTTCAGTTCTTTCGGAGCATTATTTACAGCTTCTGCCTCTGTGCAGACAAAAAAACATTATGCAAAAAGAGGGGCTATTTCCATGTGCAAGATGTCTTCAGCTTGAATCCCTCATGAAGGAAATGATAGAACTAAGAGAGAAGGTGGCAAGACTGAGAAGCATCCATGAGAACATAAGAACCGCCATACTGGGACAGACCAAAGTTCTATCAAGCCCAGTATCTTGTATCCAACAGTGGCCAACCCAGGTACATTGATGAAATACTTTATGAGGCAGATTTCCAGCAGTGAGGAAGAAGAGGCCGTACTAAGGGAGGACTCAAAGGTACAGGACCATGTAGTATTGATATAGTGACTCCATTTGCCCTTGAAATGAAGAACAGATAGGCAAGCCCTGGAAGTGGAGGTGAGAGCATCCGAAGGGAGAGGGAGAACCAAATCTCAAAATCCCCCAAGTTGTTTGATTCATGACCACTAAGAGGTGAAAGGTAGTGGAAGATTAGGTCTTCACCTTTGAAAATCTTTTTTCTGTTAGTCTCTGGAGGATTCAGAATGCTAGGTGTTCAATCCCTTCCTGCAATCCAGGTGTTGCAGAAATCCAAACACTTTTCTGAGCCCATGCTCCTCCCACCTGAGCGAGAGAGAGTTAGAGTCCCCTATAGTTCAGTCCCAAAGCCAAGCAAAATACCTGCACAAATCCATGGCAAGGAAGGGGGTACTGGGAAAGCTCCCCAGCAACATTTTGCTCTGCAAAACATGAAAACAAGCAACAGGCACAAAGGAAAACATTGAAGAACAATGTAGAACTAACCTGCTGTGTGCAACTATCACCAACATGAAGCAGCCTTCAGTAATATGCATACTATGCAAAGTCCCAAAAGCGGCATGAGCGAGAGAAGACCAAAAGGAGCCGCCCTGCAAATTTCATTTGGAGAAAACGAACAAAGACTCCACCCACAAAGCAGCAACCCTTCTAGTGGGAGGGCCCTCAAAGGAAACCAGCAGCAGATTGCCATGGAAATGACCATACTAATTCATCAAGTGATCAAGGTCATAGACACCAGGCTTTTCAGAATGTAAACCATCCTGAGCTAAAAGGGTTGAGATGATATATAAAATAGTCCATTATTGTGTTCTTTTCTCGTGGGGTTTTTTTTGGTGTACAGTGGAACCTCGGTTTGCGAGTGTTTTACAAGACGAACAAAACACTCAAACTTTTGTCTCGCAAACCGAGCACTTACAGCTGCAGGAAGCGCCACTTCAGAGGGATTCCTCTTCCGTCCACCGGCTAGCCTTCCACTCTGGGTGCCTTCCGCATGTTGGAGAGCCTCTATCTGAGCCCATGCAGCCGCGTGCCGTCCCACCTGCACGTTCCGTATGATCACGCACGTCGATGATTGACATGCGTGATCATACGCAACGTGCAGGTGGGACGGCACGCGGCTGCATGGGCTCAGATAGAGGCTCTCCAACATGCGGAAGGCACCCAGAGTGGAAGGCTGGCCGGCGGACGGAAGAGGAATCCCACTGAAGCGGCGCTGTGTGGGCTCAGGAGTTCTTTAGCGGCTGGCGGACAGATGAGGCATCCCCCCAAAGTGGCACTGCAGGGTTCTTCAGTGGCTGGTGGACAGAGGAGGCGTAACTAGAGACCCAGCACCCATCAGGTACAGACCCCTGGGCCACGCCTTGCCACTTCCTCGGCACCTTTTAGGTTCTGGAATGAATTGTCAGTGTTGCCTTTATGGCCTATGGGGACAGTTTCTTTGATATACGAGTACTTTGGATTACGAGCATGCTTCTGGAACGAATTATGCTCGTAAACCAAGGTACCACTGTATAATAATAATAGCTTTATTTATATCCCGTCAAACCTATTCAGTTCAATACGGTACACAGTAAAGTAGAAATACAGAATGGATATCGCAGGTATCGTGGCAAAAGAAGATTACAGAGTTGGATTAGAGGGGGGTGCGCGGGTAGGAGGTGGTGCTCCTTCTTGCTGTTACCTTAATTACCTTTTAGGTTAATGTTTCCTTCCTTTATGCAATAAGCACTGGGCTAAAGTTCAGGATTATAAAAAAATACAGACACAGGACAATTAGTTTTCACAAAAGGACATACCTGAGAGCCATTTCATAGGAGGCCAGCTCTCCTTTGAACTCCATAGGAGTATGAATCTTCCCTGCAAGTATAAACACAGCAATGCATGAAAATTCAAAACCTGACAAGCATACATACCCTATAGTTTAGAAAAAGTAATTTCCAACTGTTTTAAGAAAGTGCAGGAGCTGAAGGGTGAATTATCTGGAATATCACACCGTGATTTTGGAAGCAAGGCACAGCCATGGAATTATCAAACAAATGAAATAGTGTAACATCAAATCAAAGTGTAAAGAGAAATAAAAATAAGAAGTGTATCACCAAATAGGAGGTGGCTAGCTATTAATGTACTCGATAATTAGGTTCCATTCCTGTCTCAGATTCTTTTTTTTTTTTTTGCATTCAATTAAATCTTTATTCATTTTTTCATCTTACAACAAGCGTATCAATGAATAACATTTGAATGTAAAAACATCAGGGGATCGAGGGGCGACCCGGGGAACTACAGGCCGGTAAGCTTGACTTCAGTTCCGGGTAAGATGATGGAAGCACTGATAAAGGACAGCATCTGCGAGCACATAGAAAAAAATGGACAACTGAAAGCGAGCCAGCATGGCTTCTGCAAGGGAAGATCATGCCAAACAAACTTACTGCACTTCTTTGAAGGGATAAACAGCCATATGGACCAAGGGGAACCCATAGACATCATCTATCTTTGACTTCCAAAAGGCCTTTGACAAGGTACCCCATGAGTGGCTACTAAGGAAGCTGTGGAACCACGGGGTGGAAGGGGATGTACACAGATGGATTAAGCACTGGCTAGCAGGCAGGAAGCAAAGGGTTGGAGTGAAGGGCCACTACTCGGACTGGAGGGAGGTCACAAGCGGTGTTCCCCAGGGGTCGGTGCTCAGACCGCTGCTGTTCAATGTATTTATAAATGACCTAGAAACAGGGACGAAGTACGAAGTTATAAAATTTGCGGATGACACCAAACTCTGCAGCAGGGTCAAAACTGCAGAAGAATGTGAAGACCTACAAAGGGACCCAACTAAACTGGAAGAGTGGGCAAATAAATGGCAAATGCTAGAGAAATGCTAGGTCATGCATATTGGGAAAAAGAACCCCATATTCAGTTACAAAATGGGGGGATTAGTACTAGGGGAGAGTAACCTAGAAAAAGACTTGGGTGTGCTGGTGGATACAACAATGAAATCAACGGCACAGTGTGCAGCAGCCTCCAAGAAGGCAAACAGAATGATGGGCATTATTAAGAGGGGTATTACAACCAGGACGAAGGAAGTTATCATGCCGCTGAATCGTGCGATGGTGCGCCCACATCTGGAGTACTGTGTCCAGTATTGGTCGCCACACCTCAAGAAGGACATAGCAATGCTTGCGAGGGTCCAGAGAAGAGCGACGAAAATGATAAAAGGTATGGAAAACCTTTCATACGCTGACAGGTTAGAGAGGTTGGGGCTCTTCTCCCTGGAAAAGCGGAGACTCAGAGGAGACATGATAGAGACCTTCAAGATCTTGAAAGGCATAGAGAAGGTAGAAAGGGACAGATTCTTCAGGCTATTGGGAACCACAAGTACAAGGGGGCACTCGGAGAAACTGAAAGGGGACAGGTTTAAAACCAATGCTAGGAAGTTCTTTTTCACTCAGAGGGTGGTGGACACCTGGAATGCGCTTCCGGAGGTTATGATAGGACAGAGTACACTATGGGGTTTCAAGGAAGGATTGGATGAATTCCTGAAGGATAAGGGGATTGAGGGATACAGATAGAGGTAGAGATAGGCTATAGAAAGGGTATCGATAGAAAAAAAATAAAATAAAAAAACGAGAGGGATTAAAGGGCTTAGACAAGGACCACCTTACAGGTCATGGACCTGATGGGCCGACGCAGGTGCAGACTACTGGGCACGATGGACCTTTGGTCTGACCCGGCGGAGGTAACTTCTTATGTTCTTATATAAAAATTGTAATTCAAGATCTTGCTAGCTAGCATGGAAATTTGGAACACTCTAGAGTCCAAATTTATCAAGGATTCTACCTTCTCTTCCAGGTGGTGTGCTTGCATATGTTCTGGAACTATGTGCCTTTTTTAAAAGCAGACTAAAGACTAGTGTTGAAATTGAGGCTTATTAAAACCAGAACAAGATTGATTCTATGTAGTGTATCAAACTTGCCTGGAGACCGAGAGTATCCCTCACTGATCGCTGCATGGAGTCCCTCTCCGAAGCGTTGAGCTTATCGGCTCAGGCACACATCCCCTTGAGATTTCATCATCGTCACCTTCAGGAACAATTGGGGGAACCGGACTACGATTCAATTGCTTTACGATGGTCTCAGGATCTCCCTTGTGCGGTGACTGCAACTATGATTCGCAGGGGGACTTTTTGGACAGCCCGTGTGACTCATAATGTTATCTTGTTTGAACTTAATTACAAATTTTTACACAGGTTCTACAGATCAACTGCATATCAGTTTCGAGCTAAAATGTGTGCGACTGACCAATGTCTCAAATGTCCTCATTCGCCATCTACCTTGGGACATCAGTTCTGGACTTGTACTCGGATCACTGCATTTTGGCATCAGCTACATATTCAAACTATGTGGAATTACAACTTTGTCCTGGACCCGGTGATGCTGTTTGCGTTGGATCATGTTCCCTTGTCTGCTCCAAAGGGATTTCGCAGCTTTCTGTCAAGAGCGGTGTTACTGGGGAAGAAAGCAATCTTGCTGTGCTGGATTTCCACTGATTCCCCGACACTTTCACGTTGGAGAACATTGATGATTCACCAAGCATCCATGGAGAGGCTCTGTTTTCCTTCCTTGGACTCTGCGCAGGGACGGTTATTTAGTCTTTGCTGGACGCCTTTTTGGGAAACTTTAACGCCAAGGGCACGTAGCCATTTATTGAATGTTTGAGTGTATTTGCTGTGATAGCACTGGATTGGAATTTGTGTTTTTTAAGGCATAGCTAGGGGATTGGGAGTGGGGAGGGATGGGGGGGGTGGGAGGGGTAGACCTGAAGCGGGGTTAAGTTGGGAAGTGTATTGGTGCAAGCTTTCTTGTGTTGTACATCTTGCATTTTGAAGTTTTACTTATTACAAAAATTTAATAAAATATATTTTGAAAAAAAAAAAAACTTGCCTGGAGCTACTCTGTGAAAGAGAGTGGTGCTTATCAGTTTTTAACTAAAGCCTCTTTAAGTAGATTATGGAGAGGCACCTTTATAAAATCTCTAGGCCATTCTTTGTAATTTAAAGTGTCCATCTATTCTAGGCTCTGTCTCCGATTCCAGGGAAAAACTGCTGATGCAAGGTCAAAAAGACTACTTTCATTGTATGCTAATAGATCTCATGCATATTCATTGGGGAAATCCTGAAAACCCGACCGGATTGTGGCCCTCGAGAAGGGACTTTGACACCCCTGCTCTGTGGTCTAGAAAGGTCAAGTAATTGGTAATTTGAAAAAAGGTCAACGCTCCTGGCCTGAAAACAGGCTGAGAGGAGCCCGAAGGCCCAAAAAAATGAAAACTTACAGTATACTGGAAGAATAAAAAAAATTAAGGTCAAAATAATGACTAAAATAAATTAAAAAATTCGAATGAGGACTCACAAAAACTACCAAAAGTTTGATGCGCTGAGAGAAACTAACAAACAGCTTCTCAGCTCTGCAGAAAACTGAGAACCAATGGTCTTGCGAATTTTCAGATGGGAAGGCAACAACATGCAGTATGGGCGGTCTTAAGATTTAAAGTGATAGTACACTTTTTTGTGATGGCTGTGCTGGGTTCAGTGGATGACAATCACTCACATGTGAGAATATTCTGCCTGCTGGTCCTCAGAAAATTCATGGCTCAATTTCTGGAAGCAGCAGCCCATGAAACATGAATTTGGGTCGGCATCTATTCCCCATGGCATTCTTTAGAGATAAGTGATTTCAAATGTATCTTTCATATAAATGAGAAGTATATGTACTTAATATACACATAAAAGGGTGAATATAAGAAAAATTGATGTAATTCAACTCTTATGAAGATATAAATATGAAAAGCTCACCTCTGATGGCTCAACATCAAAAAATCATTATAAAGGATACACATAGTTGATAGGTATTAACAATAGAAGAGCCATGTAGTGATCTCACTAATAGGATGCAGACTCTAGCTAGGATTAGAGCAAGACATGGGGACAAATTTTTACCCGTCCACACAGGAACTCAATTTCCTCATCCCTTCTCCATAAGTTTTGTTGCTGTCGCTGTCTCTGCCCCATTCCTGTAAGCTCTACCTTAACCACACAACCTTGAAAACTTATGATTTTAAAGTCTTTGAGCTTATGCAGATGAAGACAAAGCTTGCGTGAATGGGGCAGAACTCACCAAGACGGGAAAGCAGTTATTTACTGTAACAGTTGTTATCCAGGGACAGCAGGCAGATATTGTCACACATGGTTGACGTCACCGACGGAGCCCCGCAGCAGACAGCCTCGAAAGCAGACTTGCTTGAAGATCTTTATAAGAGCTTCAGAGTGCTGCATTGCGCATGCGTGAGCACCCTCCCTCCCGAACTAGGGGGGCGCAGCTCCTGTGAGGATCCTCAGTTCAGATACCTAGCTAAGAAGCCAACTAGGGAAGGTGGGTGGTGGGTTGTGAGACTATCTGCCTGCTGTCCCTGGATAACAACTGTTATGGTAAATAACTGTGCTTTATCCCAGGACAAGCAGGCAGCATATTCTCACACATGGGTGACCTCCAAGATAAGCAGAAAGGGATGGAGGGAGAGTTGGCAATTTAAGAAAAAAGATTTTGCAAAACAGATTGGCCAAAATGGCCATCCCTCCTGGATAAGGTATCCAGACAGTAATGAGAAGTGAATGTATGAACCGAGGACCAAGTGGCAGCCTTGCAGATTTCCTCAATAGGAGTTGATCTGAGGAAAGCTACAGATGCTGCCATTGCTCTAACTTTATGGCCCGTGACTCTACCCTGCAGAGGGAGACCAGCCTGAGCATAGCAGAAAGAGATGCAAGCAGCCATCCAGTTGGAGATGGTTCGCTTCGAGATAGGACATCCCAACCTATTTGGATCGAAAGAGATGAAAAGTTGAGGAGATGTTCTGTGAGGCTGAGTGCGTTACAAGTAGAAAGCCAAAGCATGTTTGCAGTCCAAAGTATGGAGCGTCACTTCTCCAGGGTGAGAATGAAGTTTCGGAAAAAATACTGGCAGAAAAATAGATTGATTGATATGAAATTCTGAAACCACTTTAGGCAAGAATTTTGGATGAGTACGTAGGACCACCTTGTCATGGTGGAAAACTGTGAAAGGTGGGTCCGCAACCAAAGCTTGTAACTCATTGATTCTTCGAGCAGACGTGACAGCAATGAGGAAAACCACTTTCCAAGTGAGATACTTGAGATGAGCTTTATCAAGTGGTTCAAATGGAGGTTTCATTAGTTGAGCTAAAACAACATTGAGATCCCAAACCACCGGAGACGGTTTAATTGGTGGATGAACATTAAAGAGTCCTTTCATAAATCGGGAAACCACAGGATGTGCAGAGAGAGCTTTCCCATCAAGAGGCTGATGAAAAGCAGCAATAGCACTAAGATGAACTCGAATGGATGTAGATTGAAGTCCAGAGTTCGATAAGTGAAGTAAATAGTCCAAAACAGAAGCCAAGGATGTAGACATTGGCTCTAGCTGACGTGTGGAACACAAAGCAGAAAATCTAGTCCATTTCTGGCCGTAACACTGTCGAGTGAATGGCTTCCTGGAAGCGACCAAAATATCTTGAACAGACTGGGAGAAGTGCGAGGAGTCAGTCAGGCCGAAAGGTACCAAGCTGTTAAGTGTAGAGACTGAAGATTGGGATGAAGTAAAGATCCCTGACTCTGAGTAAGCAGAGAGGGAAAGACTAGTAGAAGTAGAGGTTCCCTGGTGCTGAGTTGAAGTAGAAGGGAGTACCATGGTTGTCTGGGCCACAGAGGAGCTTTCAGAATCATGGTGGCATATTCCGTCTTGAGTTTGACAAGAGTCCTGAGAATCAGCGGAAATGGAGGGCAGGCATAGAGAAACTGACCCGTCCAATCCAGGAGGAAAGTGTCCGCCTCCAGACGTTGTAGAGAATATATTCGAGAGCAAAACTGAGGCAGCTTGTTGTTGAGGGGGTACACAAAAAGGTCTATCTGCGGGGTCCCCCAGCGAGCAAATACCTGACGCAGCATGGGGGAATTGAGTATCCATTCGTGAGGTTGCAGAAGGCGACTCAAGTTGTCCGCCAGACAGTTGTGTTGACCCTGAATATAGACAGCTCTGAGAAAGATGTTCTGATGAATTGTCCAATGCCATAGATTCAGAGCCTCTTGACACAGGGAGTGAGAACCCGTACCCCCCTGCTTGTTGACATAATACATGGCCACCTGGTTGTCGTCTGGACCAGTACCACCTTGTCACAAAGAAGGTGTTGAAAAGCTTTGAGAGCATTGAAGATCGCTCTGAGTTCCAACAGATTGATATGACAAAGTTGGTCCGCCGAAGTCCACAGACCCTGGGTACGGAGGCCGTCTACATGGGCCCCCCATGCGTAGGTTGACGAGTCTGTTGTGAGAACCTTGTGATGAGGAAGAATGTGGAATAGCAAACCTCTGGAAAGATTGGAAGAGAGCATCCACCAGTGGAGAGACCGCTTCAACAAAGGAGTTACTGTAATTTGTCGGGAAGGCGGGTCTGTAGCTTGTTGCCACTGAGATGCCAGGGTCCATTGAGGAATGCGAAGGTGAAGTCTGGCAAAAGGAGTCACGTGGACCATAGAAGCCATGTGGCTGAGCAGAACCATCATTTGTCTTGCAGAAATTGATGGAAGACGAGATACTTGAAGACAAAGGTGAATGAGGGCATCTTGACGCGACGGAGGTAGAAATGCTCTGAGTTGGATGGTGTCCAGGGTGGCCCCAATGAACTAGAGAGATTGAGATGGGGTCAACTGAGACTTCGGAAAGTTGATTTCGAACCCCAGACTTTGGAGGAACATAATAGTCTGTTGGGTCGCTGCAATAACCCCTTGAGGGCTTTGATAAGCCAGTCGTCCAGGTACGGAAAAACGTGAAGACCATGAGAATGAAGAGCTGCAGCCACCACCATCAGACATTTCGTAAATACTCTGGGGGAGGAGGCGAGTCCGAAAGGAAGAACTCTGTACTGAAGATACCCACCTTGAATCGAAGGTATTTGCGATAGGCTGGATGAATGGGGATATGCGTGTAAGCCTCCTTGAGATCCAGTGAGCACATCCAATCTCCCTGAGGTACAGCTATACGATGGGAGGGATGTTATTGAATGAGAGTACCCAAGAAAGGGACTTGGGGGGTAATGGTGGACATGACAATGAAGCCGACGGCACAGTGCGCAGCGGCCGCTAAGAGAGCGAATAGAATGCTAGGTATAATAAAGAAGGGTATTACAACAAGAACGAAAGAAGTTATCCTGCCGCTGTACCGGGCAATGGTGCGTCCGCATCTTGAGTACTGCGTCCAGTATTGGTCACCATACCTTAAGAAGGATATGGCGTTACTCGAGAGAGTTCAGAGGAGAGCGACACGACTGATTAAGGGGATGGAAAGCCTTTCATACGCTGAGAGATTGGAGAAACTGGGTCTCTTTTCCCTGGAGAAGAGAAGACTTAGAGGGGATATGATAGAGACTTACAAGATCATGAAGGGCATAGAGAGAGTAGAGAGGGACAGATTCTTCAAACTTTCAGAAAATAAAAAAACAAGAGGGCATTCGGAAAAGTTGAAAGGGGACAGATTCAAAACGAATGCCAGGAAGTTCTGGTGGTGGACACCTGGAATGCGCTGGAATGCCCAGGTTATAGGGCAGCGTACGGTACTGGGGGTTTAAGAAAGAATTGGACAATTTCCTGCTGGAAAAGAGGATAGAGGGGTATAGATAGAGGATTACTGCACAGGTCCTGGACCTGGTGGGCCGCCGCGTGAGCGGACTGCTGGGCGTGATGGACCTCAGGTCTGAACCAGCAGAGGCATTTCTTATGTTCTCTTTGACCAGAAATTTGTTGAGGGCTCAGAGGTCCAGAATGGGTCGCAAGTCCCCCGTCTTCTTTGGAGCCAGAAAGTAACGGGAATAAAAATCCAGGTTTCCCCATATTGAAGACAAATTTTGCGAAAGAAGTGGACTTCGAGGTCGAGGCATCCTCTGGTGAGGGAGACCGAGATCGAGGAACCACCGAGTAGGACGGAGAAGCCTCTCTAGAATATTGAGACAAGGGCTCCGAGTCCAAGTGATTGAAGAAGCTGCACTGCATGGGGTGGAGTCAGCTAGTGCCTGCGCTTCAAGCTTCTCGACGGCGTGATCCTTGGGGTTCGAGGCATAGAGTGTGTCGAGGCAGGAGGAAAAGAGTCTTGCAAAGTAGGCCTCGACGGAGGGGTCCTCGATCTTGATAGTCTCGGAGAAGTAGTCGAGGCACCTCGAAGACGAGACCGCTGTTTTGATTTGGAGGAAGTCTCGGGATCCATCGAAGTTGAAAGCTTCTGTACCAGAAACGTGTCCTTACAAAGCTTGGAAGCAAGGTGCTTCGAGTGATGCTTGGACCGAGGCAGCGGAGACATTGACAGAGGCTCAGGTGAAGTGTCAATAGAAGAGAGTCGATGAGGCTTCCGAGACCTGCTTCGAAGTACCTCAACAGGAGGCTCAGACTGCTGCCCAGGCTGGTCCACAGGAAGCAGGGTCGAGGATGGGACAAGTTGAGCCACTATCGAGGAAATTTGAGTGGTCAATATGGACTTTAACATGTCCTCGAACATCGGCACCGAGTCAAAAGGATCAGGTCTCGTAGGCCAAGGAGGGCGACCTCGAAGATGAGTATTCCCGAGGCTTGGAGGCACACTTAGCTGGAGGTCTAGAGGAGGCGGACAAAACCGGAGGTACGGTTTGTGGAGCCTGAGACTCTGGTGGCTTCTTAGGGACGGTACCTGAAAAAGAGACAGCAGACTTACCCATGGAGGCAGACTTCAAAGGAGGAGCTGACGAGGCCTTTAAGACCGAGGACGCCGAGGTCGAGGCCTGCGTCTAAGTCGAAGGCGAGGCTTTCAAACCCGAGGCCAAACCCGAAGCTGAGGCCTTCGAGACCGAGGTTGTCCCCGAGGTCGAGGTTTTCTTCGGCTCCATAGTGCCAAAAAGTTGGTCAAAATGGGCACAGCGGCGACGAAAGGCCCGAGGTTGAAGAGTCAAGCAGTGGTGACAATCTTCAGGGCAATGTCCGGGACCCAAACAAACCATACACCGACTATGAGGGTCGGTGATGGAAATTGTCCTGCCGCACTGAAAACAACGTTTAAATCTGGTAAGAGGCCAGGACATAGAAAATACAAAGTCTGTATTGAGCGAGGCACGGGGTTGGGCCCAGGCCCAAAACCCGCTTACCGGACGGCCAAAAAATAAAAGAAAGAAATCAAAGTATTATTTAGTTTTGTTTTTTTTAATTTTTTTTTTTGAAAAAGAAAAGGAGACGCGAACACAGCAACTAAAAGAAAGAGCCGCGGTGAAGAGAAGGCACGAAGGCTGCAGAGCTTAGATGAAAAGGTCTTCTCGGCTCCGCGGAAATCGTTGAACTGAGGATCCTCACAGGAAATGCGCCCCCTAGTTCGGGCGGGAGGGCGCTCGCGCATGTGCGATGCAGCACTCAGAAGCTCTTATAAAGATCTTCAAGCAAGTCTGCTTTCGAGGCTGTCTGCTGCGGGGCTCCGTCGGTGACATCACGCGTGTGAGAATATGCTACCTGCTTGTCCTGGGATAAAATAAGTTTCCACAGGGATGGGGAAAAATTTGTCCCCATGTCATTCTCTAGCTAGGATATATCTCAACTGAAAACAGAAGCAAGGAAGCAAAGACTATTGTAATGCCTTGTATAAGGGAATAACCTTAAAAGAAATACGTAGATTACAAATCCTACAAAACACTGCAATAAAAATAATTTACCAGAAGAAAAAAAATTTGATCATGTGACTCCCCTTTTAAAGGAAAATCATTGGTTACCTGTAAATCATAGAATTACATATAAAATAGCATTACTTATTCATAAAACATTAATGTACAAAGCTTCTGCATTCCTTAAAAAGCCTTTTAATCCCTTATATTCCAGTTAGATCCTTAAGATCGGAGGAAAAATCTCTCCTCTTAGTCCCTTCACTAAGATTCATTTATTCAAGGAGGGACACGATCTTCTCTGTCACAGCACCCCAAATCTGGAACTTGATTCCAATTTACATAACGGAAGAAAAATCTCTTAGTAAGTTCAAAAGTCTTCGGAAAAGCTGGCTTTTTGAGGATGCTTTTAACCGAGTTGTTTGAATTCTACATAATTAGTAACATAGTAACATAGTAACATAGTAGATGACGGCAGATAAAGACCCGAATGGTCCATCCAGTCTGCCCAACCTGATTCAATTTAAAATTTTTTTTTTTTTTTTTTTTCTTCTTAGCTATTTCTGGGCGAGAATCCAAAGCTTTACCCGGTACTGTGCTTGGGTTCCAACTGCCGAAATCTCTGTTAAGACTTACTCCAGCCCATCTACACCCTCCCAGCCACTGAAGCCCTCCCCTGCCCATCCTCCTCCAAACGGCCATACACAGACACAGACCGTACAAGTCTGCCCAGTAACTGGCCTAGTTCAATCTTTAATATTATTTTCTGATTCTAAATCTTCTGTGTTCATCCCACGCTTCTTTGAACTCAGTCACAGTTTTACTCTCCACCACCTCTCTCGGGAGCGCATTCCAGGCATCCACCACCCTCTCCGTAAAGTAGAATTTCCTAACATTGCCCCTGAATCTACCACCCCTCAACCTCAAATTATGTCCTCTGGTTTTACCATTTTCCTTTCTCTGGAAAAGATTTTGTTCTACGTTAATACCCTTTAAGTATTTGAACGTCTGAATCATATCTCCCCTGTCTCTCCTTTCCTCTAGGGTATACATATTCAGGGCTTCCAGTCTCTCCTCATATGTCTTCTGGTGCAAGCCTCCTATCATTTTCGTCGCCCTCCTCTGGACCGCCTCAAGTCTTCTTACGTCTTTCGCCAGATACGGTCTCCAAAACTGAACACAATACTCCAAGTGGGGCCTCACCAATGACCTGTACAGGGGCATCAACACCTTCTTTCTTCTACTGACTACGCCTCTCTTTATACAGCCCAGAATCCTTCTGGCAGCAGCCACTGCCTTGTCACACTGTTTTTTCGCCTTTAGATCTTCGGACACTATCACCCCAAGGTCCCTCTCCCCGTCCGTGCATATCAGCTTCTCTCCTCCCAGCATATACGGTTCCTTCCTATTATTAATCCCCAAATGCATTACTCTGCATTTCTTTGCATTGAATTTTAGTTGCCAGGCATTAGACCATTCCTCTAACTTTTGCAGATCCTTTTTCATATTTTCCACTCCCTCTTCGGTGTCTACTCTGTTACAAATCTTGGTATCATCTGCAAAAAGGCACACTTTTCCTTCTAACCCTTCAGCAATGTCACTTACATACATATTGAACAGGATTGGCCCCAGCACCGAACCCTGAGGGACTCCACTAGTCACCTTTCCTTCCTTCGAGCGACTTCCATTAACCACCACCCTCTGGCGTCTGTCCGACAGCCAGTTTCTGACCCAGTTCACCACTTTGGGTCCTAACTTCAGCCCTTCAAGTTTGTTCAACAGCCTCCTATGAGGAACTGTATCAAAGGCTTTGCTGAAATCCAAATAAATTACATCTAGCATATGTCCTCGATCCAGCTCTCTGGTCACCCAATCAAAAAATTCAATCAGGTTCGTTTGGCACAATTTACCTTTTGTAAAGCCATGTTGCCTCGGATCCTGTAACCCATTAGATTCAAGGAAATACACTATCCTTTCTTTCAGCAACACTTCCATTATTTTTCCAACAACTGAAGTGAGGCTCACCGGCCTGTAGTTTCCTGCTTCATCCCTGTGACCACTTTTATGAATAGGGACCACATCCGCTCTCCTCCAATCCCCAGGAATCACTCCCGTCTCCAGAGATTTGTTGAACAAGTCTTTAATAGGACTCGCCAGAACCTCTCTGAGTTCCCTTAGTATCCTGGGATGGATCCCGTCTGGTCCCATCGCTTTGTCCACCTTCAGTTTTTCAAGTTGCTCATAAACACCCTCCTCCGTGAACGGCGCAGAATCTACTCCATTTTCTCGTGTAACTTTGCCGGACAATCTCGGTCCTTCTCCAGGATTTTCTTCTGTGAACACAGAACAGAAGTATTTGTTTAGCACATTTGCTTTCTCCTCATCACTCTCCACATATTTGTTCCCAGCATCTTTTAGCCTAGCAATTCCATTTTTTATCTTCCTCCTTTCACTAATATATCTGAAAAAATTTTTATCTCCCTTTTTTACATTTTTAGCCATTTGTTCTTCCGCCTGTGCCTTCGCCAAACGTATCTCTCTCTTGGCTTCTTTCAGTTTCACCCTGTAGTCCTTTCTGCTCTCCTCTTCTTGGGTTTTTTTATATTTCATGAACGCCAACTCTTTCGCCTTTATTTTCTCAGCCACTAGGTTGGAGAACCATATCGGCTTCCTTTTTCTTTTGTTTTTATTGATTTTCTTCACATAAAGGTCCGTAGCCATTTTTATCGCTCCTTTCAGCTTAGACCACTGTCTTTCCACTTCTCTTATGTCCTCCCATCCTAACAGCTCTTTCTTCAGGTACTTTCCCATTGCATTAAAGTCCGTACGTTTGAAATCTAGGACTTTAAGTATCGTGCGGCTGCTCTCCACTTTAGCCGTTATATCAAACCAAACCGTTTGATGATCGCTACTACCCAGGTGAGCACCCACTCGAACATTAGAGATACTCTCTCCATTTGTGAGGACCAGATCCAATATCGCTTTTTCCCTTGTGGGTTCCGTCACCATTTCTCTGAGTAGAGCCTCTTGAAAGGCATCCACAATCTCCCTACTTCTTTCCGATTCCGCAGACGGAACATTCCAGTCCGCATCCGGCAGGTTGAAATCTCCCAACAGCAGAACCTCCTCTTTCCTTCCAAACTTTTGGATATCCACAATCAGATCCTTATCAATTTGCTGCGATTGAGTCGGAGGTCTGTAGACTACACCCACGTAGATAGAAGTTCCATCTTCTCTTTTCAGAGCAATCCATATCGCTTCTTCCTCTCCCCAGGTCCCTTGCATTTCGGTCGCTTGGATATTGATCTTTACATAGAGAGCTACTCCTCCACCTTTATGACCATCTCTGTCCTTCCTAAAAAGATTATATCCCGGTATGTTTGCATCCCATCCATGTGATTCACTGAACCATGTCTCTGTGATAGCAACAATATCTAGATCTGCCTCTAATATCAGGGCTTGCAGATCATGAACTTTGTTGCTTAGACTGCGAGCATTTGTTAGGACATTCTATAGCGGACTACAGTGTCTTTTAATTGAAAATTAAGCAGGTGACCCTTTCCCATCCTATTGTTTTTCACCTTTGCCCTTTTTTTTTCTTTATGAACTGTATTTAATCATATCTTCCTTTTGTGTCTTGTTTGGTCAACAGTTGTAATAATTGTTCGGTTTTCATTCAATGTGGTTTTCTTTTTACCCTGATTTTATTATTACTTGTTAATCGCATTGGATTATGAGTTTGCGATGTAATCAAACTTTGAAATAAACTTGGAGTAAATCAGAGGTACTTCCATTAAATGTACATTGCCCAAAAGGATTATTTGACATGTTCCCTTTTCTTTGGAAAGAAGAGGGTATAAAATATTTAGGTATTTGGATAAAAAGTACATTGGAAGAAACGATGAAAGTAAATGAAAAATCCTTAATTGCTAAAGGTCACAGAAATGTGTGAGCAATGAACTCTCCCCCATCATCTGTCTTGGTGGGGGAAGTTCAAACGGTTAAGATGATGATTTTGCCTGTGGTCTGTTACTAAATGGGGATATTACCAGTGTTTTTTCAGGAGGTCTTTACAAAAAGTTAAATAGTATTCTTATTAAGTTTATTTGGCTGGGGAAAGCTGAGAGAATTGCTTTAGTATCTTTACAAAACCAACTGTGGAAGGAGGGATAAATTTCCCAAACTTTTATAGGTATCATCAAGCCTATATAATGCGTCAGGGTATGTATTGGATCCTCCCTGAGCTCATGGAAAACCTTCCTGATTGGTTATGGTTGGAATGGCAATTCCTGTCTCCATTGATATTATGTCACGTTTTGAGGGGAGAGTGTGGCGCAGTGGTTAAAGCTACAGCTACCCTGAGGTTGTGGGTTCAAACCCACGCTGCTTCTTGTGACCCTGGGCAAGTCACTTAATCCCCACATTGCCCCAGGTACATTAGATAGATTGTGAGCCCACCGGGACAGACAGGGAAACATGCTTGAGTACCTGAATAAACTCATGTAAACCATTCTGAGCTCTCCTGGGAGAATGGTATAGAAAATTGTGTCAATAATCAACTTGTCAGTCCCTATGGCTGAACTCCAAGATTCAAATTAGCGGGTTTAAGGTCATTTGGAAGCATTGGATGAAGGCAGGTATATGTACTTTGGGCGATGTAATGTCAGATGGTAAACTGCTTGATTTTTCACGACTGCAACATACATTTGGTCTTGCTAAATCCCAAAATTATAGATGAATGCAGTTGAAGCCATTCAGGAGGGGTTCTCTGAATGGAAAAATCAGTATAGTTTGCCAGTCTTATGTTTTCAGGTGGACTTCCTGGGACACCAGGCCACTCAATGGTATAAATTAATATCTGGATTTTTGAATAAGAAACCAAAAACTGGTCTTCGTGACATTTGGAGCATTGAGATAAAGCATCAGATTACTGCGTCTCAATGGCCACGAATCTGGACTTGGAGGATGAGGTATACGGTGTCAGCATCTATGAGACAAACAAGGTTTTGTTTTTTTTTTAAATTACATAGAGCATTTCGAACCCCAGTTTGTTTACAGAAATTAGATAGTTCAAAAGCTGGGACTTTGGATCATTTACTATTTTATTGTCTCTTGATACTGAAATTTTGGAGAGCCATTTGGGGTCAAGTGAACAAAATATTAGAAAATCCAGTGGCATTGATGTACGATACCATCCTATTTGGTATGTTAATGAGGGCTAAAAGCCAAATATCTGCCCGAAATAACAAACTTCTCTATATAATGACAGGGGTTGCCATACAACTCATTTTGAGGAATTGGAAGAACTTTGATAGATTAAATTACACTTTCTGGTGGGAATCTCTCTGTTATACTTTTAAAATGGAACATTCAATGGCTGTACAACAGGGACGGTATAAGAAATTTATGGATGTTTGGGAACCATTGACTAAGTTCTGTAAGGAATAATTGATTTTATTTTATCGACCTTTAAGCATACACATCCAGGGTGGGTGGGAGGGTTTTGCATTGGAATTTCATTTGGGGAATATATAGAGGCTTCCTGTACGTATGCACTTTTTCTGATTATTTGATGGGGTGGTGGGGGGAAATGGTTGTACATTAATGTCTGTAAGTTAATGTGCATTTCGTGTAAACTTATGTATATTGAAATTGTTTGTTTGCACTATGGTAGTTTGGAAATTTAATAAAGATTTACAAAAAAAATAAATAAATTTGAAACTTGAGGCAAAAGATGACAAGTATGATAGTGAAAGCCCAGGGTGATAATCTCTCCCATTGTGTTATGACAAAATAGGGCTCAAATTTTTTGAATGGTAGTAGTCATAATACACATGATTTAAGTTTTATGTTCTCAATTCTTCTAGAAATATCATACCTTTAATGGCAACACGATTCAGCTTCATAGAGTTGACCACTTCTTCTAGCTTCTCTGCTGACGCCATGTTCTGCACCTCACTTAGATGGTACTCATCAAATTCCACGGGCACATTGGCTGCCTGTGTGCCACCAATAGTAGGAGTCAATGAATGCAAGAAACTATATAGCTCCTTAAGGACACAGGCTCTCTCACTTACAGGCATTTTTCAAATTAAGTTACAATATAAGATGGTCTCTCAAAGAATACAACAAAAACAATCCCTTTAGACTGCTCTCTGCAGAACCAGTAAGGCCAACTTTTTCAAAGATTAGCAGCTACAAGCCTAAATGGGATTTTATGCAGAGAGAAAATGAGACCAATTTTGAATCAACATTAAATATTCAAAATGCCCATGTGACGCTTCTGATCTAGATATGATTGTAGTAGGAAGCAAGAAGTGAATGTACCTTGTTTAGCTAAAAAGCTTAGAGAATTACAGAGAAAGCACAAGGAAACGGGGCATAATAAAATATATAAAACTTGACTGAGACAGCCACCAAAATATGTTGGAAACAGATAAGACAATTGCAGCATGCATTTTTCTTAAATGAAATCATCCAGAGAACAATGCAAAAGGCTAAGAAGCTTCTGGCCTGACAAGTAAACAAAAAAGGGAACTCAGAAATATACAAGATGCTTACAATAACTGAACTGCCCCGATGAAAAGCAATAAAGAGACGCTGTGATTTGTTTTTAAATTGTATATTTATAAGACAAAAAGATGCTACAGAGTGTTAAAAGATGGAGCCTTCTCCGATTAATGGTTTCCACCAAGTGGAGTACCACAAGGATCTCAACATGCCTCAGACCAAGGGAATGGCTCTTCTCATATGCAGAAGATGTCTTTCTTTTAATCCCTGCAAGTCTGAACAAAGGAAGCATGACCACAATATTGTCCAGTACACTGAAGTGCAAGACTAGGTGGGGAGACACCATCTCAAACTAAACTAAACATTGAAAAAACCCAAACTATTATGGTTTAGGTGACACAACCCCTCCCGAATCCCATCTACTACAGTATTACTCTGACAACTGGAACCAGCTTCAACATTGAGAAGACCTCCAAGTACTGTACTGGGAGTCATTTTAGATAGCTTGTTAAGTTTTCAAGATCATGTTAACAACTTAATCCAAAAATCCTCTCTTACACCACAAAAACTAAGACAGGTAAGACTCTACTTTTTCCAACAGCACTACAGAATACTAGTGCAGTCAACAATATCGTCACTATTAGTGCTGCCCGATTCAAATCGATTCTCCGATTCACTTTGGGTGAATCGATTCGAATCTGTTTGTTATTGCAGAAAATCGGACTTACCGATTCGTTGGCCCCCTTGCTACCACCGCTTTTGCCAGGCCAGGGAGGAGAGGAGAGAGCCTTGCTGCCCCGATCTGTACACAGAGATCCGTTCGGCTGAAGGAAATCCTGAACGTGTCTCTGCGTTCAGATTGGGGCAGCAAGGCTCTCTCCTTCTCGGCAGCAAGGATCTCTCCTTTCCTCCCTGGCCAGGCAAAAGCGGTGGTAGCGAATGTGACTCACTACCCTGCCGCTACTCCGGGTGTCTTCTCTCTATTCGGCCGCCCAAGCGGAAACAGGAAGTTTTCACTGAGGGCGGGCCACAGTGGAAGAAGACGTGAGGAGTGCTGGCAGGAGTGGATCTCTACCGCCACGGCAGACCTCTTCCCAGATGCGTCCCTCCTGCCGGACACTCTTTGGGAAAGGTGCGGGGGTGTGGTGGTGGTGGTGGGTGCTTAGGAGTGCCATAAAAAAAATTAAAAAGGCAGATGGAGGGAGAGGGGAGATGGGGAGTTGGTGGTCTGGAGGAGAGATGGGGAGAAGATAGATGGGAGAAATGAACTTGGTGGAGGGGAGATGGACTTGGGTGAGATCATGGAGAGGGGAGATGAGAGGAAGGATAGAAGAAATAAGGATCTAAAAACAGGAGAGGGAGAGAGATGGTGGACAATGGGATTTAGGGAGAGAAGGAACAGAAAGGAAGAGAAGTTGGACACAAGGGATGGTGTGGAGGGGGGATAGAGATACTGGATAGGAGGGTAGTTGGGAAGAGAAAGGGAGACATGGTGGACCCTGGGGTGGTGGGGAAGGAGAGAAAGAGATGAAGGATGAAAGGGTAATTCAGAAAATGTGGATGGAGACAAAAAAAAGGAAAGATACCAGACCTCCGGGGGAGGGAAGGGAAACGGAAGGGGAGGACAGAGACAGAAGATGGATGGTTAGCACGGAGAAAGAAGAAAGAAGGAGACCCTGGTAAGCAAGTTATCAGAAGACAACTGGAGCCGAGGACCGATAAGATCTGAATAATGATCAGACAACAATAGGTAGAAAAAAATCTTTATTTTCTATTTTGTGGTGTTAGACCACGAACGTGAGTTAGGATTTAAGAGAGAGGAAAAGACTTTTTTGTTTTTCTTTACATCACAACGCCAGTGTGGGTAGGAGAGGGCAAAGAGAGTGAAGAAGCTATAAATAAACCCACCAGGATATTTGAATAAAACATCCACTTGTGCAGGAAAATCGAATCGGAAAAAAAAAAAAAAAAATTTTCGATTCAATAGGCTGAATCGAATCAAATTTTTTTTCCTGAATCGGGCAGCACTAGTCACTACTCTCAGGTATCTCTGTGAAATTAATGAAAAAACTCCAACTGATACAAAACATTGAAGTAAAACTAATAAAACTACAAATTAAATTCAAACTATGCTGCATAGCATTTAAAACAATATACGATAGTGTCTCTAATAGCCTCCTCAGGATTTACTGAACTACCGTATCTTTCGCTTCATAAGACGCACTTTTTTTCCACCCAAAATTGGGTAGAAATTTTGGTGCGTCTTATGAAGAGAAAGGTAACTTTTTAAAAACACCCTCACCCACTCTGTTGTACCATTCAAAATGTCCCACTCGTTGGGAGTACACGGGCTGACTGCCGCTCGCCTGCCTGCTGCCACTGCTCCTGCTCACCGCTGCTGCTCCCTGCTGGCCGCCACTGCACTGCAATTCCAGGAGGGAAGGGCCAGCGGGCGTCAGTTCTGACTTCGGGAGAAGGCTTGTAGGCCGGCCACATGCAATCGATGCACGCTGGCCCTTACCTTACCTTCTTTGAGTTGCGGCGGACCTGGGCCAGAGGAGGAGGAATTGGTGGAGGATAGGCAGGCTTCTGTGCAACAGGGAGGAAGAAGGCAGGCAGTTTCTGACACGGCAGGAAGCACGAAGGACAAAGGCTGGAAGGCAGTGAGGGGGAGGAGCTACGAACTTGGGACATGGTAAGGAGAGAGAACGAAGTCTGGAAAGCAGTGAAGAGGCATGAACTCAGGACATGGGGGGAGGGAGAATGAAGGACAAAGGCTGGAAGGCAGTGAGGAGGCATGAACTCGGGACATGGGAGGGAGGGACATAGGTCAAAGAATAAAGGCTGGAAGGCAGTGAGTGGGAAGGGGCACGAACTTTGGACATGGGAGGGAGGGAGGTAGGTCAAAGAATAAAGGCTGGAAGGCAGTGAGTGGGAAGGGGCATGAACTTTGGACATGGGAGGGAGGGAGGTAGGTCAAAGAATAAAGGCTGGAAGGCAGTGAGTGGGAAGGGGCACGAACTTTGGACATGGGAGGGAGGGAATAGAAAGAGACAATTGTTGGGCCTGAGTGAAGAAAGGAAGAAAGAAACGAAAGAAGGAAGGAAGGAGAGAGACTCATGAAATCACCAGTCAACAAAGATAGGAAAAATTATTTTATTTTCAAATTTAGTGATCAAAATGTGTCAGTTTTTATCATTTATATCTGCTGTATGTATATGAAGGGAAGGGGAAACAGAGTGCAGAGCCTGGCAGGGAATGTGGGGTTGGGTGCAGAGCTTGGCAGAAAGTGAGGGGGACTGGGTACAGCGCCTGGTATGCTTGGTTCAGAATGGTTTTTTTTCTGGTTTTCCTAATCTAAATTTAGGGTGCGTCTTATGGTCCCCGTTGCGTCTTATGAAACAAAAAATATGGTATTAGGTAGATCTGCGGATTAACGTAACTAACAACCTGATCCTATAATTCCCAACTCTGAAAGATATAAAATAGAAGACATCTCACAGCAAATCATTCAACTACCAAATAGCAAAAGCATGGAACTCACTTTCCATCGAAAATTCACACAACCACAGTTTTGCAAAAATCTAAACAAAAAAACAGCCCCCATGGCTTTTTAAGAAATCCCTATCGGGGCTTCAAAGAGACTAAGACTGATAATAAAAGTCAACCGAAACAAAGGCAATGTAAATGGTCAGCTGCTATTTAAGATATACTTGTATTACCTCAGACTGTATGTATAATTCGATAACAATTTGATATCTTTATGTAGCATGTATAATTCTTTGTAACATATTTAACTCTACAAAATTCTATGTAATAATATGTTGCCTGTAACCCGCCTAGAACACTAATTAATGAGGATTTGATGGGCTATAAGATTGTACAAAGGCTGTACTGAAAGAAATGCAAAAGTGGGCAAAACCTTTTTATTAACTGAAATAGGTCATTCAAATTGCAAGTGTTGATAAGAGTAACCCTCTCTTCTACGAAATTGCACTAGCGGTTTTTAGTGCAGAGAGCCCCACTAAATGGCTCGTGCTGCTCCTGATGCTCATTGAGTTCCTACGAGTGTCGGGAGCAGCACAGGGGCAATCAGTGCGGCTCCGCGTACTAGAAACCGCTAGTGCGGTTTCGTAGACGAGGGGGTAAGTCTTCCTCTATACAAAAAAGAAAAAGGTACTATTCAACACAGTCTCCATCACAAGTGATGCATTTGCACCATCATTGAACCCAACTCTAAATGCTCTTTGAAAAAAAAATTCAGGTGTGCACTGCCATATCCATTTCTTCACAGCCCCTTTCACCTTATCTGCATCATCAAATTGTTTTCCCAGAAGACTATCCTTCATTGGACCGAACATGTGGAAGTCAGAGGGTGCTAGATCCAGGCTGTACGGTGGATGGGGGGACAACTGACCTATCCAGGCTGTACGGTGGATAGGGAACCACTGACCAGTCTAATTTGCCGATTGCCTGATTTGTTGCCAAAGATGTGTGTGGTCATGCATTGTCATGGTGAATGTGGATCGTTTCCAGATTCTTGTTTGGTCTCTTACTCCTAATGGCTTCTCTAAGCTTCTTGAGTGTCTCAATGTACTGCTTGCTGGTCATGGTACAGCAATGTTCCAGAAAATCAAGGAGAATGGTGTCCTTGTCATCCCAAAAAACAGTCACAGTGACTTTCTGTACTGATCGCTGGCTCTTGAACTTCTTAGGCCTTGGAGAAGAGGTGTGATGCCATTCCATGGACTGATTTCTCATTTCTGTATCACAAAGATGCGCCCACGGTTTATCCGCTGTCACCAGATCGGCAAAAAAACAGTGTCTTAATTGGCTTCAAATGCTTCCAGCAGATCAGAGCAGACTTCCATTTTTCTCTCCTTCAAATAGGGTATCAACTGTCAAGGTATCTACTTTGCACACACTTTCTGATACCCTAAGTCTTCCACCATTGTCATGGCATTGTGATCACAATCCAGATGTGCAGCAAACTCTTAGATTGTGACTCATGTCTGCGCGAATCAATTTGTCCACTTGCTGACGTGGTTGGCGTTGATGGTTTTCCACTGCATGGTTTGTCCTCAATACTGGTTTCTCCTTCTTTAAACTTTTTCATCCATCAGTGCACATCAATGGAGTCATTATGTGTTGTCTGCAGCAGGCATCCCCACATTCTCCCATGGACTTGCAGGGATTGGCTAAAGGCCGTTTCTTCTGTGGGAGGCATTCCAAATATATGTGTTTGAGTTGTGCAAAGCCTGGAATCTTTCATTAATGCATGGAGACCATGGCCAGTTTTAGCAGACGATGGAAAAGGTATCACTGAACTTGCTGGAAAAAAAAAAAAAGGATCTGCATGTCTTGCAAACATTTCTAGCTGCTAGATAAGTGCCGGAAAGTAACTGGAAACCACAGAGAGGTCACAGCCAATTGAAGTGGATTTCTAAGATCAGAGTGATAATAAACATATATCAAAATGTACAGCACTGCGTATACCTTTCAGCGCTATATAAGTAGTAGTATATGAGCAAATTACAATGTCACTTATAGCAGAACTTGAAAACTGGTAGAATTCCATTTATTAAAATGCTTCAACATAAAATTTGATTAAGACAATGACTAAAGTGTGGGGGGAAAAAGGCAGAGAGCACCTGGAAAGGCAACAATTTTGTGACTGTGCAAGGGGGGAAGGAGGCGGGGCTCTTTGCATTATGTATCCCATTTTGTTTGAGATAATGTAGTTAGAGAATATTGGCAAATGTTTTGGGAAACGCCAATAAAGTTAAAATAAAATATGCATGTAACTAAGATTTGATGTCTAAATGGGCTTCCTAATTTGCATAAACACCTGGTGTGCGATTAAGTTCTCAATTTATTCTGCATTTAGATATCTAACATTTAAGATTAGCTCAGCACACCTTTTATTGATAATTAAGTTACTTTCTTGGTGAGCAGATGCCTAACCAAAGTTTGAGGAAATATTGGCTAAGCATTTACTTGATCCTTAGGGCAACTGTTGATGTTAAAACTGAAAAACACACACATCTTAAGTCTTGTTTTCAACCTAGTCAGGAGCCATAGCAAAATCACTGCCATAACCAAATCCTTTCATCAGGTCTAGTTAACTACCCCTATGGAACATCTAGGTAGCTCCTATCTATTACCACCCATAGCCCATTCTCCATAGTATATGTCATCATGGTAGCTCCCAATAAAGACAAATACCTTGAACACTTCTTTGACAGAATGCATGAGCTCTGGTCCCACACCATCTCCAGGAATCATAGTGACATGAAATGTCCCTTCTGGTTTAGCACTCTGCCAAAAATGAGAGAACATACATTACAACTCCCATGAGGAATGAGAAAGCAAAACTGCTTATCTATAATAGGTGTTTTCAGGTGCCAGCAACACAAAGTGCAGTCATATTCAGTCATATTGGTGCCTGTCTAAGGAAATGTCCTGGCTTCCAGATAGAACATAAGAGTTGCCATACTGGGACAGACCAAAGGTCCATCAAGCCTAGTATCCTGTATCCAATAGTGGCCAAACTAGATTAAAAGTACCCAGCAAGATCCCCAAAGAGTAAAACAGATTTTCTGCTGCTTATCCTAGAACGAAGCAATGAAGTTTCCCAAGTCCATCTTAATCAGGGGTGTCAAAGTCCCTCCTCGAGGGCCGTAATCCAGTCGGGTTTTCAGGATTTCCCCAATGAATATGCAATGAAAGCAGTGCATGCAAATAGATCTCATGCATATTCATTGGGGAAATCCTGAAAACCCGACTGGATTGCGGCCCTCGAGGACCGACTTTGACACCTGTGATCTTAATAATGGCTTATGGACTTTTCTTTAAAGAAATTATCTAAAACTTTAAGTTCTTCTAAGCTAACTGCTTTAACCAAATTTTCTGGTGATGAATTCCAAGGCTTAATTACACAATAAATGAAGAAATATTTTCCATGATTTGTTTTAAGTAGCTTCATTGTATGCTCCCATATCCTAGTATTTTTGGAAAAAGAGTAAACAAACGATTTGCGTCCACTCAGTATTTTATAGATCTCTATCATATTTCCCCTGAGTCGTCTTTTCTCTAAGCTGAAGAGCCCTAGCCGCTTTAGCCTTTCCTAGTTATTCCATCCCCTTTATCATTTTTATCGCCCTTCTGTATAACTTTTCTAATTCCACTATATCTTTTTTTGAGACATGACCAGAATTGCACACAGTTTGAGGTGCAGTCGCACCATGGACCAATACAAAGACATTATAAAAATCTCATTTTTGTTTTCCATTCAGTTCCTGATAATTCCTAATATTCTATTTCTTAGCTGCCTCTGCACCCTGAGCAGAAGGATTTAATGTATCATCAATAACGACACCTAAGATCCTTTCCCTAGGCAGTATCTCCTAATGTAGAATCTTGCATCACATAGCTATAAGGCGGGTTCTAGGAATTTAGTCATATTGTTTCAAATAAAGGGAGCTTTACAATCTTTTTTGCTTGAGAGGGACTTCTTCCAGATGACTGTGAACTACTGTGTACACCAGTGTCTCTCAACCTGTGTGCCACAGCACAGTGGTGTGCCCCGAAGAGATTCCGGGTATGCCACAAGAGATTCCAGAATTTTACTTTATTTTAAAAAATTCCCTTCATATATATACACTAGAATAGATGACATGTACATTGCAAGAGTCTGTCAATGTTATGAGCGTCTGTGTGCGTAAGGATATAACCGCCAAGACAAGCATCATTCTTTGATGTAACTGGTCACTGCAAACTAACGGCAAGTAATTTTATTTTTTATACAGTAGTTATCCTAACTTGAGCAACAAAGCAATCAAGGCTTTGTTACCGTTTGGATCTTCTTATCTCTGTGAACTTGGATTTTCAGCTCTGACAGAAATTAAGTCGAAAAAAAGAGAACTGCAGATGGTAGATAATGAAATGCGTATTTGCTTGTTGACTATCGAGCCACATTTGAGTTAATTTGCACTGAAAAACAAGTACATCCATAGCATTAATTAGCAATTTTATCTACTTTAGTTTCACCATTGTTACAATTGCCCATACATAAAGAACTTTAAATAATTAACTCTCAAATTTAATTTTTTGTTGGGTTTTGCAAATTTATAATTTCAATTTTAATGTGCCGTGAAAAACATTTGCTCTATTTAGTGTGCCGGAGCTAAAAAAGTTTGAGACACACTGGTGTACACAAACAAAATTCTGATTAGTCAAACTCCAAGTTATCTTTCTGTTCTTTTCATTCATCTCTCCCAAACCCCAAAAACTCAGAATTCAAGCCTCCCTCACTCACATGTCCACCCTGTAATACAGATTCAGTAGCCATGTAGGTCCTGGAGTTACCCAAGTCTTAGCAAACTGAGATTTATCTTAAAGGACCAACACAAAAAGATTCTGTAGTACAACAGTTTTTGAAATCTCACAAGTCCCTTCTTCAGATGCCAAATATGTAGTCTTGAAAGCTCAGAGTAACATAGTAGGAAACAAACCAGGAAATACAAACCAGTTAGAAAACCAGAGGGAAGATTGCTGGGTGAACCAACACTTTGGGTAAGTAGATGAAATCCTTATGTGCAAATACAAGCTGCCTCTTCCTCCCATATTTTTTAACCAACCTCTCATTCCTGTTGCTACTACAAGTTATGCTCTCAAGTATGTTTATATCCCATCACAGTGCTGGCATTCTGGTATTGTTATCTTTCCTTTGGTCCTTAAGAGATCTAAACTGAATCCACCATTCAGGACCCCTCCCAGGTCTCCTATTCTCACCTCCGTCTTTGTCATTCTGGTCATACATGCTGATGTAGTGAAAGATCTCCAGGCTGTGTGATTCCATTGTACCAGGTGTCCCTGAAAGAGTAGAAGATAAATCAGGGCTGTAAACAGAGGCCTGGATTCACTAAACTCTCCAATCGTGCTAAACCAATTTGATGTACACTATGTACCCGATGTACACTATGGCTTACTGCGTGGTTTTCCATGCATTCATACATTTGCCGACTCTGCAATGCAAATGAGGTCATTAATATTAAAAATGAGCCCTCTGATCGATGCCCATAACATCACTAGGATACAAGAGATGATAACTTAAAGACCATTTCCCTTATTCTCACACTTATCATAAGGTAATGAATATTTCCAATGCTAACCGACCTCAGAGGTACTACCATGATACTCAAAACGCTTTCACTTTTTCTGGCTTCACGTACCAAATCCTCACTGGGTCTCAATAAGTTAACATTACTTAACTATCAAACTTTATCATGAACTTTTTAGGTTTATAAATATTAAATAGTACTTAACTATTTAATATTTATAAACCTAAAAAGTTCACACATAAGTGTGAGAATAAGGGAGATGGTCTTTAAGTTATCATCTCTTGTTTATATAGGTTGAATTCTTCTCTCACAAAAGTCTTCACTATAATAGATAGTGCAGTCTATTAATTCATAACATCACTAGAGCATCCCTTAAATTTACTGATGGCTGTTGAGAGCCAGAGATTGACTGGTCTGCCATATTTTTTTCTTTTTGATGGGCACAGATATCATGTGTGGGTTACCTATACACAATATCTGTTCCCATTAAAACAAAAAGTTGTGCCACCCCCCCAACCCCATGATGCCCCCCAAACAAACAAGCAAAAAAAAAAAAAAAGACAGGAGGGATGCCCACTCCCTCCTACCTCAGCCAATGGGACCTTTCCACACTTCCGATTCCCCCCCCCTAAGTTGCACCACCTGGACCCCTCCAAACTCCCAACTGCCCCCCTATAAACATTGCAACGATCAGGACACCCTCTCCCTGCAAACATCACGACCCCTGATATACCCCTCCCACTGAAGATCTTTGGCAGGGGAGAGGCCTTAGGCACCTGAGACAATCAGGGCCTTAGGCCCTTCCCAGTGCATCTGTGCTCATTATATATGAGATAGAAGAGGCTGGTTTGGATTTAGTATCAATCATGGAGATATGGTGGCACAGGAGAATCATGACTAGGATATACTGTAGTTATGCTGGGCTATAATCTGTTCAGAAAAGACAGCATAGGAAGAAAAGGAAGGGGCATGGCATTTTATGTTAAAGATCATATTAAAGCCACAGAACTGCAGGGTAAGGAAGAGGCACTGTGGGTCAATCTGGAAAGAGGAAATGGAAAATGTATTAACATTGGTGCAATATACAGGCCTCCATCACAAACAGAAGTGGACAAAGATTTCATAGAAGATATTAAAAATATAGCTGTAAAAAGGGGGAGTATTACTAATTGATGATTTTAATATGCCAGATGTATTACTAATTGATGATTTTAATATGCCAGATGTTGATTGGGGTATCCCTATTGCAGGATCTTCTGGAAGTAGTAAGATCCTGGATTCTTTACAAGAAGAACTGTTCCAGCAGTTGGTAATGAAATCCACGCAGGTTGGGGCCATACTGGACTTAGTGCTTAAGTCATGAACAAGTAGAAAAACGATTTAACAAAGCGCACAGCGACTCCCAATAAAAATAAAGAAGCTGCGGTGCTAGAAAGGCACTTAGAGAAACGCAGAGAAGAGAGACAGGGCTTTCTGGCTCCGCGGAAAACTAAGAACTGAAGACCACGAGGAGGGGATGCGCCCTCTAGTGGAGCAGGAAGACACACACATGCGTGGGCAGCACTAGCAAACTTTGAGATCTTCAATCAAGTTTGCTTGAAAAGCTGTCCACGACGGGGCTCCGTGGATGACGTTACCCACATGTCGACAATATGCTGCCTACTTGTCCTGGGATAAGGAAAGATTTATAAACTATAAAGCACAGTTACTTACCGTAACAGGTGTTATCCAGGGACAGCAGGCATATATTCTCACATGTGGGTGACGTCATCTACGGAGCCCCGATGCGGAAGCATTTTCAAGCAAACTTGATTGAAGATTTAAGTTTGCTCTGCTGCTCCACGCATGCGTGCCTTCCTGCTCCACTAGGGGGTGCATCCCCTCGTGGTCTCCAGTTCGCTTAGCTAGCCAAGAAGCCAACCTCGGGGAGGTGGGTGGGTTGTGAGAATATATGCCTGCTGTCCCTGGATAACACCTGTTACGGTAAGTAACTGTGCTTTATCCCAGGACAAGCAGGCATGATATTCTCACATGTGGGTGACCTCCAAGCTTACTGCAGAGGGATGGAGGGAAGTTGGCAATTTAAGCAAATAGATTTCGCAACACCGATTGGCCGAATCGGCCATCGCTTCTGGACAGGGAGTCCAGACAGTAGTGGGAGGTGAAGGTATGAACCGAAGACCATGTGGCAGCCTTGCAGATTTCCTCAATAGGTGTTGACCTGAGGAAGGCTACGGAGGCTGCCATCGCTCGGACTTTGTGTCCCGTTACTCGATCATTCAGCGCGAGACCAGCCTGAGCGTAGCAAAAGGAGATGCAATCGGCCAACCAGTTGGACAAGGTGCGTTTGGAAACTGGGTGACCTAACCGGTTTGGGTCGAAGGACAAAAACAGTTGTGGGACTTTCCGGTGTGGCTGAGTGCGTTGGAGGTAAAAGGCCAACGCTCTTTTGCAGTCAAGAGTGTGGAGCGCCACTTCTCCGGGGTGAGAGTGGGGCTTGGGGAAAAACACAGGTAAGACAATGGACTGATTTAGATGGAAATCAGACACTACTTTAGGTAGGAACTTTGGATGGGTGCGGAGTACCACCTTGTCGTGATGGAATACCGTGAAGGGTGGGTCCGCTACCAGGGCTTGTAGCTCACTAACCCGCCGTGCGGACGTGAGTGCAAGTAGGAAAATTACCTTCCAAGTGAGGAATTTTGGATGGCATTTGTCTAGGGGCTCAAATGGAGGTTTCATTAGTTGAGCCAGAACCACGTTAAGGTCCCAAACCACCGGGGGAGGTTTGAGAGGGGGGTGGACGTTCAGCAGGCCCTTCATGAAGCGAGTGACTAAGGGATGGAGCGAGAGGGCTTTCCCTTCCAGGGGCTGATGAAAGGCCGCAATCGCACTGAGGTGTACTCGAATGGAGTTGGTCTTTAGGCCGGAATGAGATAGTTGAAGTAGATAGTCAAGGACCAGGGGGACGGGGACCGACACCGGGTCCTGGCTGTGGGAGGAGCACCAGGTTGAGAATCTGGTCCACTTTTGGGAGTAGCAGGTTCTCGTCGAGGTTTTTCTAGAGGCCTCCAATATCTCCTTGACTGATTGAGACATGGGGAGAGCAGTCAGGGGGAGAGAAACCAAGCATTCAGATGAAGAGATTGAAGATTGGGATGTAACAGTGAACCCTGACCCTGTGACAGTAGAGAGGGAAACAGAGGCAGAGGCAGTGGATCTCTGACACTGAGTCGAAGTAGAAGGGAAAACCACGGCTGGCGTGGCCAGCGAGGGGCAATCAGGATCAGGGTGGCTTGTACCGTTTTCAGGTGGATAAGCGTCCGCAGTATCAGAGGGAACGGCGGGAACGCGTACAGGAACCTTCCCTCCCAATCGAGGAGGAAGGCGTCGGCCTCGAGCCGGTCCGGGGAGTATATCCGGGAGCAGAAGAGAGGCAGCTTGTGGTTGTGAGGGGACGCGAACAGGTCTATTTGAGGCGTCCCCCACCGTTCGAACACTCCTCGTAGGGCCTGAGAGTGTAGTGACCACTCGTGTGGCTGGAGGAGGCGGCTGAGTCTGTCCGCCAGGCAGTTTTGTTCTCCTTGTATGTACACCGCCCGAAGGAAGGTGTTGTTGGAGATTGCCCATTTCCAGAGGCGCAGAGCTTCCCGGCAAAGGGGCCAAGATCCTGTGCCCCCTTGTTTGTTTACGTAGTACATCGCTACTTGATTGTCGGTTCGGATGAGAACCACTCGGTCGCGGAGCAGATGTTGGAAGGCTACTGCTGCGAGGTAGATGGCCCGAAGTTCTAGCACGTTGATGTGGCAGCGTCGGTCTTGTGCTGACCACATTCCTTGGGTGCGCAGGCCGTCCAGATGGGCTCCCCAAGCGTACTCCGACGAGTCCGTGGTGAGTACCTTGCTGTGGGGTGGGGTGAGGAAGAGCAAACCTTTGGAAAGATTTGAAGAGTCGGCCCACCAGCGGAGCGATCGTTGCAATGAAGGAGTCACTGTCACTGAGTGGTCGATCGGGTCCCGGTCTTGACGCCATTGAGACGCCAGGGTCCATTGAGGGATTCTCAGATGGAGGCGGGCGAAGGGTGTGACATGGACGGTGGAGGCCATGTGGCCCAGGAGGATCATCATCTGTCGGGCTGATACTGAGGTCAGCCGAGAGATCCTTCGGCTCAGACTTACTAACGCCTCCAGGCGCGGAGGGGGGAGGAAGGAGCGGAGGCGAACCGTGTCCAGCGTGGCCCCGATGAACTGTAGGGATTGTGAGGGGCGTAGTTGAGATTTTGGGAAGTTTATTTCGAACCCCAGACTTTGTAGATAGGTAATAGTCTGTTGGGTCGCTGAGATAGCCCCTTCTTTGGACGGGGCTTTGATTAGCCAGTCGTCCAGGTAGGGGAATACCTGGAGGCCCTGGGAGCGTAAGGTTGCTGCTACCACCACGAGGCACTTGGTGAAGACCCGAGGTGATGATGCTAGTCCGAAGGGGAGGACTCGGTATTGTAGGTGCCAGTCCCCTACTTGGAAACGCAAAAACTTGCGGTGAGCGGGGTGCACTGGGACATGTGTGTACGCCTCCTTGAGATCGAGGGAGCAGAGCCAGTCGCCCTCGTCGATCAGGGGGTAGAGTGTTGGTAGTGAGAGCATCCGAAACTTTTCCCGTACCAGGAATTTGTTGAGGCGTCTCAAGTCTAGTATTGGGCGTAGGTCTCCCGTTTTTTTCGGTACCAGAAAGTAACGGGAGTAGAAGCCCTTCCCCCGTTGGTCGGGGGGGACCTTCTCCACTGCTCTCAGGCGAAGCAGGTCTCGAGCTTCGGAGAGGAGTAGAGGTAGCTGAGTCCTGTTGGGAGGGCAATTCCTTGGGGGGTTGTCCGGGGGAATGGCCCGAAAGTTGAGAGAGTACCCTGATGAGATCACGCCAAGGACCCATGCGTCCGTCGTGAGTTGTTCCCAGCGAGGGTAAAAGGCTTTGAGTCGACCTCCGATGGGAAGGTGGTCTGGGACTATGGCGGAGGGGGCCCGCCCCCTTCCGCGTGTCCCGTCAAAAGGACGGGGATGGTTTGGTGGTCGCGGGCGGTTGGGACTTGGGCATGGCCCTGTGATGGGCTTGCGGACGTCTGGGTGGGGGCCGCGAGAAAGCAGGGGTGGACTTTTGTGGGTAGCGGCGCGGAGGGGCCCTGTATGGCCTGGGCGCTGGCGGTTTGGGCTTTTGCCGGACAAGGGAGGCAAATGAGCGTTCATGTTCGGAGAGGCGTTTTGTCGCCGCCTCGATAGTGTCATCGAACAATTCCTTTCCCACGCAGGGGAGGTTTGCTAACCGGTCCTGTAAGTTGGGGTCCATGTCGACCAGGCGCAGCCAAGCTAGTCGGCGCATGGCGATAGCGAAGGCGGCTTCTCTGGAGGAGAGTTCGAAGCCATCGTAGGCCGCGTGGAATAGATGAAGGCGCAGGTTGGAGAGGGACTCTAAAAGCAGGCCGAACGTTTCCTGTCGGGAGGCCGGTAGGTCAGTCTCAAAAGCTCTCAATAGTCCAATGAGGTGTTTGAGGTATGATGTGAAGGTGAAAGTGTAGCTTTGCACCCTAGAGGCCATCATTGCGTTTTGGTATAGTCTCCTGCCGAACTTGTCCAGGGTTCGGCCTTCCCGGCCTGGGGGTACCGCTGCTGAGACACGGGACGGGTGAGCCTTTTTCAAGGAGGATTCCACCAGCAGCGATTGGTGGGAGAGCTGTGGTTGCTCGAATCCCGGATAAGGTACTGTGCGGTACTTGGCCTCCATTTTGGAGGGTACGGCCGTGACCATGTAGGGGGTCTCCAGGTTCCTGAAGAAGGCCTGTTGGAGTACCGGGTTAGATGGTAAGCGGAGGGACTCTCTGGGCAGTGATGGCATATCCAGCTCCGCCAGGTACTCCTTAGAGTATCTGGAGTCGGACTGGAGATCTAAGTCCAATGCTTGGCCCATGTCTTGGACAAAGCGAGTGAAGGATGGGCGGGATGTCCCCGGAGCCCCGTGCGGGGTCAGGGAACGAGACCTTCGCCGGGTGGAGAAGGATAAGGAGGCTTCCCTCGAGTATCGAGGTTCATGCTCTGATCCATGCTCCGAGGTTGGGGAAGCACTGTGAGAGTGTTCCGGGGTTGTCGATCTTCGGCGTCTCGAGGAGCCCCTCGGAGACGATGCCGGGGTTAAGGGTACCGATCGATGTCGGGTTGGTGACCTCGATCCGGACTCCCTCGGAGAATGCGTCCGAGGGGGAGTTCGGAGGATACGCGGGTTGGAGAGTGATAACTCAGCCACCCTTAGTGGTCCTGTACGAGGTGTGGGGGAACGGCCTCGTAGGGTTGGTGAACCTCGGGCCTTCTTGGAGGTACGGCGGTTCGAGGTTTCTGTCGTTCTAGCCCGACGTTTTGCCCCTCGGCGGTCCGCAGAGGGGGAATGTCTCGGGCGTCTCGGCGAGGAGTCCGAGGAGGATGGGATGCGGCGAGAATTGCGCACCTTTCCTCGAGGTTGTTCGGTGCGAGGCTCAGGTTGGTCTGGCGCATTCGAGGTCGAGGCCGATTGAAACTGGGCTATTGCAGCGGACAGCTCCGACGTGATCATCGCTCGGAGTAGGTCCTGGAAGACGGGCACGGACAGCATCGAAGGCATGTCCCCTGCCTCTGTGCGCTCCACCGGGGGCGACCTCGTATCAGAGTATTCCCGTGTGGTGGAGGCACGGCCCGAAGGCTTGGAGGGCTTAGGCGGGGCTGTAAGCATGGGGCTTCCGCCATGCGTCGCCGTTGTCCCCGAGGCTGGCTTCTTCGCTGTTACAGAACCTGAAGAGGGAAGAGGGGACTTACCCGGAGCCGAGGCTTTCTGTTGTCCCGAGGACTTCGGGGTCGAGTCTCGAGGCGATGCCGAGGTTTCCGGGGCCGAGGTCAAGGCCGGGGCCGAGGCCAGGGCCGACCTCGAGGCCGAAGTGGGGGGTTGGTCCGGGGTGAAAAGATCCGCCATGCGGGCTTTTCTTCGGCGGAGGGCCCGGTTTTGGAAAATAGCGCACTGGGGGCAGGAGTCGGTTGGATGAGTCGCCCCCAGACAAAGGATGCACCGGCGATGCGGGTCTGTGAGAGAAAGAAGCCGCTCGCACCGGGTGCACTTTTTAAAGCCGGTCAAAGGCCGGGACATTAAATCGAAAGTAGCCGCGGCTCGATTAGCCACGCGGCCACGGGGACCCGGAAGCCTCCGGGTCGTTGAAAACGAAGCAGGAATCAAGTAAAAAGGTAAGGAATTCGCGCACAGCGACTTAATCGTGAAAAAACAAGAAAAAATCGCGGTGCTAGAAGGCAGTTGGGGCAGAGCCTGAAAAACACGTCTTCTAGGCTCGCGGAAAATTTTGAACTGGAGACCACGAGGGGATGCACCCCCTAGTGGAGCAGGAAGGCACGCATGCGTGGAGCAGCAGAGCAAACTTAAATCTTCAATCAAGTTTGCTTGAAAATGCTTCCGCATCGGGGCTCCGTAGATGACGTCACCCACATGTGAGAATATCATGCCTGCTTGTCCTGGGATAAAGAGTTTTACCTCATGCAAAATTGTCATTTTTTAAATAAGATATTAAATATTTTTTTCTGAGGCCCTCCAAGTACCTACAAATCCAAAATGTGGCCCTGCAAAGGGTTTGAGTTTGAGATCACAGCTGTAGAGATATCTGGTGTAGAGAGGCAGAGTCCAGACTGATTTTTGTCCCAATAATGATCTACAAATAGAGCATCCTGGTTGTTGACATCTCTGCCTCACAACTTTTGTTTGGATTTTTAATTCCGTCGTAGAGGTTCTGATTTGGCTTTATTTCTTTGGCGGCAGAAATGCGAGTAATCAGCAGAGATAATACTAAGAACCATAGGAAGAGATCAGTGCACTGAGGAAATGGGTATACAGGGAGAAAAGGAGAGTTCTCAGGACAGAGCCTAGGGGTACACCAATTGATTGTGGGATAGCAGTGGAGGGGGATCCACCATAGCATACACTAAAGGTGCAGTGGGAGAGATAGGAAGAAAACCAGGAGAGAACAGAACACTGGAATCCCAGTAAAGACAGTATATTGAGGAGCAGGTGGTGATCAACTGTGTCAAAAGCAGTAGATAGATCGAGAAAGAAGAGGATAGAGTAGAGACCTTTGGATTTTGCCAGAAACAGGTCTTTAGAGACTTTAGCAAGTGCAGTTTCCATGGAATGCAGTGGGAGAAAGCCTGATTTAACTGGATCAAGAATAGCTTGAAAGGAAGTTCAGACAAAGGCGATAAACAGCACATTCAAGTTGCTTGGATAAGAAGGGGAGGAGGGAGATGGGACAATAGTTGAAGGGGCATGTGGAATCTAATGAGGGTTTTTCGAGGAGAGGTGTAACTATGGCATGAAGACATCAGGAACAGTTGCAGTGTAGAGTGATGTTGAGGATGTGACAGATGGGAGGGATGCAGTGGGAGAGAGCGCTGAGTAGGCTGGTAGGAATCAGATAAGAGGAGCATTTAGTGGGTTTGGAGGAGAGAAGTACAGTTTCCTCCTCAGTGATTTCAGAAAAGGAGGAAAAGGTGGCAAGGGTTGAGTGAAGGTTAACAGAGAGGACAGATGGAAAGAGGGGTGGGGGGAAGGTGATAGTTGAGAACTCAAGGTGAATTTTCTGAAGCTTGTCATAGGGAGAAGTGAAGGGGGGACTGGAGGTGAAGGTACTTTGAGTAGAGAGTTTAGTGTATGCAAAGAAATGGCAAGGGTTAGAGCTAAGAGATTTAGTTAACTTGGCATATTATTCTTGTTTGGAAAGTGAAAGGACAGGACGGAAGGATGTCATCAGGAATTTGAAGTGTATTAAGTCAGCATGTGTGCAGGATTTAAGCCAAAGACGTTCAGCAGATCTGCCACAGGAGCACAGGTAGTGGATGTTGGAGGTCAGCCAGGGCTGGGGTTTGGCACACCTTACAGGATATGAGATGGGAGGAGTGAAGGTATCTAGAGCAAAAGAGAATGGTGTTATTATGAGAAGACTTGAATTACATAGTTGAAGGGAGGGATGATACAGTGGTGGAGAGGGTGCCAGTCAATAGCCTGAAGGTTTCTAAACGTATTGGTAGTGATTGGCCTGGTCGGGGGAGGGGGGGAAGGGATGAATTGTGAACGTTAACAGATGATGGTCAGAGAGGGGAAGAGTTGAGGTGCAGAAATTGGTAGTAGAGCAGTTGGAGAAGATCAAGGCAGTGGACATTCTGGTATGTAGGGGTGGTGGAGCACAGCTGAAGATTAAATGAAGCGAGAAACTTGGAAGTGCAGGAGTCAGAGGAATCATCAACATAGATGTTGAAGTCACAAGGATGAGGGAAGGAGATGAGGGTTCAAGCCCTAGTCCTGTTGTCTGTTACTTTAGATTGTAAGCTCTACTGAGCAGGGACTGTCTCTTAAATATGTTGTTGTACAGTGCTGCATATGCCTATCAATGTTATAGAAATGTTTAAATAATAGTAATAGTAAGAGTCAAAGTCAGTGAAGAAAGATGAGAGACACATCTCAGGAGGTTGGTAAATGACTGCTATCTGGAGAGGTAGAGGAGTGGATAGAGTGGACTTCAAAGGAGGAAAATCTGTGATATTGAGGTGGGAGAAAGGGTTGATACCTACAAGATGGTGAGAGTAGCAGCCCAAAACCACCTCTACGACCAACTGAGCAATGTGTATATGAGAAAAGGTAGCCTCTTTGACACACGGTGGCAGCTGGAAACAGAGCAGACCCAGATCTCAATGCCAGCAGGTGGAGAGTTCAAGAAATAAATAGATCATGGATGAATTGAAGGTAAGCTTATTGGAGACTGAGCGGGCATTTCACAGGGAGCATGATTAAGGCAGAAAGGAAGGGGAGAGGAGCAGAACAGAAATAGTTTAGCTACATTGCAGTGTGACCCCCATGGGTAAGGTGAGGGTTGATTGGGAGGACCAGAATTGGGTTTGATGTACCCAGCAGACAGCAAGCAGAGAAAGAGAATACAGATAAGTGTGGAAGAGGGATGGGGGAGAGGACGACATTCCGCAGTCTAGATGCACACTGGAAGAATGGGTAGGGCTGGATGAGGCAGAAAGTGTTGAAGCTGAAAAGAAAGTGGAGGATAGATGGGGTGGTGAATTCAAAAAGTGAATCATATAGTTGGGGGGGGGGGGTTACATGGTTTTGGGTTAAGAGAAAGACTGGGGAAAGTCAGTATTAAGAGGAGAAAGTGGTGTACAGGAATCATGGTGGGGGAGGGAAGGCACCAGGCACCTTCTTAGTGGACAATAAGATTTATCCTGGATATGGGAGAATTTCTTAAGCATAGATTGGTGAGACTAATCAGGGTTGCGAGACAATGGTGGTGTGGTCAAAATTGCCTGGGAGATAGTATCTTAGGGTGAGGCAGAGAAGTAGATTAGAAAAGTAGGCCTACTAGGGAAAGTTCTTGCACCAGAGGCACCAAAGATATGAAGACAGGGTTTAAGAAAGGGTAAAAAAATAAGTCTTCTCACTTCATAAAATAGGAAAGGAAGTGAGCTATAGACTTTTAAGCATCTTTTTAAAATGAGAATCAAGACTCCAGAGGGAGTGGCTGTGAGTTAGTGGGCAGGTGACAGTTTTTGTGCTGAGCAGACTTCACAGATCCAGGGGAAAATCTTGGGGGATGTTTTTTAAATGAGAATCAGGGCTCCAGTCACTCACTAACTTCCAAAGAAGCTGAATCTAATGTCCATATGCAAGACCCCGCGCGGACTAAAAGGTCGTTCTAATCTGCAAAAACAGAACGGTTAAGCAAACAAAGCGACCAAAATATATTGCTGCTGTAATCGCTGCTTAACAACCTGTGAAGGAGCCCCGACAACGTTTTGTACTCCAAGAATCATACCAGAAAGCGTTCTCCTCCCCCTCCTCTACTGTATAGCATCAGAGCTAAGATGTCAAGAAACCTCACCTGAGAAACAGCTAAGACTCTTCTTAAGGCGGCCATACCGCTTGCTCCCGGAAATGACGTAAGGCTAGACCCTGCCTGCTCAATTACTGTTGTAGTCTACTCCTATAGGGCTTCTCGTCTCACGCGTCGTTACAGTGGGCGGGGCTAATTAACCTTTATTAGTGAGGTGTTTGATAAGATTGGGCAATCACTTTTTAGCACAGCTGGCGTACTGCTTTCCTCACTCACGGATCGTGAATTTTCTGGGGAAAGAATTAGGCTTTGCGTTGGAGCTCAAAGGTTCCTGAGTGCTCAAGCCATGTTCCTGGTTCTTTTTCTGATGCTTTCTAAGGAGTGCTGGAATTTAGGTAACAGCATGCGAATGCGGCAGAGGATAGCGCAAATGTTTTGGTTTTTCGCTGGTAACGTTTCATTTTAATATTTGACACTTAAAAGGAAATTCTGTTTACAATTCGTTGCTACCAAAAAATATGAGATAACGTAAAGGGGTTATTTTATCAGTGGTTATGTTCGTGGATTGCAAGGCTTTGAATGAAAATTGTCCTTGGCTGAAAAAAAAATGTAAGGTACAAATACAATGACTGTAGCTTTTGCGATGCCACAGAAAACTAGATCTAAAGAGATAAAAGAATATCTCTTAATATAATATTTTAAACTTTCTAATGCACGTGCTTTTGCAAACCAGACTTTGTTTTTTTAATCACTTTTCAAACATTCTGGGATCTTTTCCAGATAAGCCCCGCCACTAATGGAAAAAGTGGACGCGCCGAAAGTTAAGCCCCGCCACCTTTTGCCAGCGCACGCAACCTTAACCAGTGAAGTTCTCAGCACAAAGGCCCCACAACGCGGCGCGATGCCCCCCCGTCGGAGCACCCAAAAAAGATTATATAAAAAGAGGATATGAAACTTAACATTATAAAAAAATAGGATAAACTGTCGACCATTTTTTAAGGGCTCCGACGGGGGGGGGGACCCCCTCTCCAAAGCACCCTGAGGAGCGACTTCTCATGTTGGAAAGAAAATACAAAAACACAAGAATACTTTGGCACCATACTTTGGCACCATACTTTGGCATTATGTGCCAAAGTATGGTGCCAAAGTATGGTGCCAAAGTAAAAAGTATGGCACCACGTATGCCAAAGTATGGCACCACGATAAAAAAAACACACTTTGCAAAACGGAACACAGTGATAAGTACTAAAAGGCCATTTTAAGACAATTCAGGAACCTAAGACCTTAAAATGAAACATTTTGATACACTGAATATGCTTTAATAAAGGGCTGGGTTTCCTGTCACATAAACAAACAAACATTAAGAGAATAAAGATTTATACTGCTTTGCTGCCTTCACTCTCTCCCTTTCTATGTAAGAATGTCATTGGAATGCTTTTATATAAACTTATATATTCTGATTGATACATTTTTCTTCATTTTTGACCCAAAGAAGATTGTATTGCCTTTGAAATTTAGTCAAAAATAGATTTAGTCCGGTTGTCTTTATTCCCATTTGTTTAAAGGGCTTTAAGTAATACTAGTAGCAGCAGCTCTGCTTTGCTTCCAGTGATGCAATACTGGCACTTTCCAGAGTTAGCTAATCGGGTATAAATATTTCTTCCTTACCTCTTGCATTTAGTACTGCTGTTGTTTTTCAGACATTGTCTAAGTCTTGGATCTTAGCTGTGTGCATTATTATTTTTTTCAACTGAAAATGTTTATTGAATATGCCAGACATAGTAAAGAGGTACACCATCAGAACATATAATTAAGTACAACACATAAACCACAGCATACCTATATCAACATATAGCATTCTAATAGAACCCCCGCCCCTGTTAAAGCAATTCCAAAAACTCAGTAGTCAAATGAGTGGGATAATACTCGCTAGCAAAGATACAGAAATACAAAGTGTACACGAACAGAAACCAACAAATCATACTTGGTTATTCACCCCTACAGACAAAATGGCTTCCATCTGCAGGTAAGTACCCCAGATGGCAACACTCCTGCCATTTGCAGTTCAAAAGCGCAGAAAACCTATACTTATGACAAACCCCACTCAGTTTATCCCACAGCTGCTGTAATGTGGGCACCACAGACTGTTTCCAATGCTGAGCTACCACCACCTGAACCGCTACAAAATCAAGGGAGAGCAATTTGTCCTGATCATCATTGAGACCCTCCACCCGGACCCCCAACAAGTCTATCATAACAGTTCTTCCCACTGGAACATGAACCAGTTTGCTCACAGCCTGAGATGAAAGAGGTGATGGAGGAAAAGAAAACAATCCAATTTATGTGGAGAATATTCTGGTTCATGCGAAGATATATGCTGCCACTTCAGCCATGTGTGCAGTGAAGCTGCCCTTACTGCAGAACATTTGTGCACATGTGTCTGGCAAGCATTTTATTTATTTACTAGTCTTTAAGCCCGTTACATTAACAGGTACTAGAACAGATGTATCTGTCTGTTTCTTTCTCTCTCTCCTTGGCTGCTGTCTGTGTCTTTCTGTCCCATTCCCCCCCCCCAGCAAAGCTGTCTGCCCCCAGCACACACCTCCCCCTAAAGCAGCACCCTTTCCCTCTCCCTAACTGTCTCTCCATGGCCCCTTCTGTATCCCCCCCCCCCCCCGAGCAAAGCTGTCTGTCCCCAGCACACCTCCCCCCAAAGCAGCCCCCTTTCCCTGTCTCTCCATGGCCCCTTCTGTATCCCCCCCAGAGCAAAGCTGTCTGTCCCCAGCACACCCCTCCCCCTAAAGCAGCCCCCTTTCCCTCTCCCCCTGGCCCCCTCTATTGTTCCCGTTCTTACCCTCCCTCCATCCCAGCATCTTCTGGCCTACTCTTCAAAGCAGCCTGCGATCGTGGCCGGCTTTAGTGAACCTCGCAGGCTGCTCTCCAACTCAGTAGCACATTCCCTCTGACTTGATCCCGTTCGTCAGAGGGAACGTGCTACTGAGGTTGGAGAGCGGCCTGCGAGGTTCACTAAAGCCGGCCACGATTGCAGGCTGCTTTGAAGAGGAGGATCAGCGGCGGCAGTGGTTGGTGAGTGAGGGCGGGAGGGGGGAAGCTCCAGTGTGTTCCCTGCTGAGGACATGGGCAGGGAGAGAGCTTGCCAGGCTTCCTCCAGCGGTTGGTGAGTGAGGGTGGGAGGAAGGAAGTGGCCAGAACGTTTCCTGCCGCCGCGTTCTAAAATAGAATTTGGCCAGGGAACAGAAAACCCTAAGTGCGCAGACACGCTTAGGGTTTTATTATATAGGATTTAATTAATTCATTTTATATCCCATTCTCCCCAACAAACTCAGAATGGGTTACAGGCAAACATACATAATATATAGTCAAATACTTGTATTAAAATGCCATACTTATAATAGTATGTTCATCCTAACTTGACATACACGGAGGAACTAGTTATACATTTAGTAGGCAAAGGGTTTTAGGTGAAAAGGTAAGTTTTTTTATTGCTTTCCTAAAGCAGAAGCCAGGGGGTATTTGGAGACGTGTTTCTTCCTGGGAGTGGAGTGGCCTGTTCAAGACACATGGAGGAAGCTTAGCTGAGGTGTAGTTGGATTTGTACGCTATCATCAAGCCCTTAAAGCATTTAGCTATGAGTCACCAGAAGCTGAATGATAGCACCTGGGAGACGGAGTCATGGGTGTGAAGGTTCTTTTTAGTCTTGTTTGCTTTATTTTGAACATGCTGAAGATGCTATATATTCTTTGCTGTCAGTCTGATGAATAGTGCATTGTAGTCAATGCGGGAGAGGACAAAGGCAAAGCAAAGTTGGGTAAAGTCAGGTTTGGAGAAGTAGTTCCTTATTTCATTTCGGGTTTTTTGGTTTGTTTGGTTTTTTTTTTTTAGAATTGTATTTAAGCCAATTGTTGTCTGCCTCCCATTTTCTTAAATGTATTATTGTAATTAGTATTAATTGCTATATTTGTTAGACTTTTTATTTTAACCTAACTTAACTTATGTAAATCGCATTGGATTTGGATTATGCGATTAAATCAAATATTTTAAATAAACTTGAAACTTGATTTTTCACAGCTGCCACAGATAAGTAGAATGAGGAAGAGACCACTTGAGAGAGATGGTTTGAAAATGATAGGTTAGAGATGAGAAGTATCCCAATGATGTGTGCTTGGTTGTTTGCAATTATGGCAGTTGATTCCCAGAGAAGAGAGGGACAGGTGTAGATGCAGTGTTCTTTGCGGATCCAAAGGAATTCTGTTTTGGAGGCATTTAGTTGCAGTTTGTTATGTTTAAATATATTTATTGATTTTCAAATCATATAATCAAGAATACCTTGTACAGAAAGCAAATTAGCAATTCTAGATAAAGCAAGAAACATTCCTATAACATTAAATCATATATTAACTAAAATGCTCAAGTCCTCTAAATTTGGATCCAAGATTTCTTATTAAATAAAGCCAAAATTAAAGAATTGAACTTAATGTACACTCTTTCATAAAGTTAGCTGGAAGGCTGATTGCTGGGATTAACCTATAGTCATAGAGCTTATGATTTTTCTACCTCCAATCGAGAGAGCGCTAAAAAAGAAGTCAACTGATTAGGCTCAAAGAAAACATATTTAACTGATCGGTGATGCACTATACATTTACAAGGGTGTCGCAAATAAAAAGTAGCACCCAAAGATATAACACCTGGCTTCATCAAAAGAAATTCACGACGACGCCTTTGCGTCTCTCGTGATAAATCAGGAAATACCTGCACTTTACAACCCATAAATTCTTTCTGTCTATTTTTAAAGAACAGTTTTAACAACCATACTTTATCAATAGAGAGAGCTACTGTTATAATCAAAGTGCTCGATTCTACAACCTCTTTATCTGATTTTTCCAATAACTCTGATACATCCAATAGTCCTTGATCTGACGGCTTTTTTGGTAATTTAGTCTTATTAGGTAAATAATAGACTCGTGATAGAGGAGGTAATGAATCTTCTGAAGCCCCCAAAACTTCAAGAAAATATCTTTTAAACATTTCTCTAGGAGGTGTCAGTGGAAGCTTAGGAAAATTAATGATTCTTAAGTTATTGTATCTGGAGTTATTTTCTAAGTTCTCCATTTTTCTTCTAAGATTGATATTGTCTTTCATTAAAGATTCCTGTAACTGTTTGGATGATTTAATGTCCTGTTCAAGCTTTTGAACCGAGGAATTAGAGGCAGTCATATCCTTTTTCAGTTCTTTAAGTTCAGTAGAATGTTGAGATAATTTCCCCTCAATTAACTGAAGTTTGGGACTTATGGTCTTCACTAGTCCGGCCATAAGATCCCATAGTGAGTCCAGAGTTACTTCTGAGGGTTTTTCCAGAGAAATTACAGGTAAAGAAATGTCATAGTGCTCACCGTCCAGTTGAATAACTTGACGCTGTCCCTGAAGGTTAACTCGCCTCTCAGATGATTCCCCCTCAGCTTCTTCAAAGGAGCTCATATCCATAGGAGCTCCTGTCAGCAGGCTCTGTGATGGACTACTTGCCTCAGGGGAAGACAAGACCCCGACCTCCGGGGTTACCTTACCTCTTGGAGAGCTGCTTAGCTGAGGTTGTGGGGGCGGCGCCCTAACGTCGGGGCTCAACGATGTCTCCAATCCCGGAGGAATCTCCACGTCCTCACTGACGCCGCTACTCCTCTGCGGGCCTCCCTCCGACGCCGAAAAGATACCCTGCATCCGCCTGATGAGTTCCCCGATGTCACCAGCCGCGGGGGTGGCCGTGGGCCGCGAGGCACCAGCGGTGCTACGGCCCCTCCGTTTAGGCATCGGGTAAGTAAAAGAACCACTTGAAAATTGTTTGAAGAAAAATCCTCAGAGCGGCTTCTCAGCACATCCAGCCAGACGCCATCTTGGATCCCTAGTTGCAGTTTGTTAATGGACATTCAGTTTTTAATTTCCAAGAGGCAGTTAAGGAGTTTTGTGATCTGGGAGTCGGTTTTCTCCCTGTGGCAGGATATAACTGGATGTCTTCAGCAAAGGAGTGAATCTGGATTTGGTATTTATGGGTTATGTCTAATGTCTATGTAGAAATTAAATAGGGACAGGTCTAATGTAGAGATTAAATAGTAGAAACCCATGAAGAACATCATATTTGATTGGTTTTGGTTTTGATAGGACAGTGACTAGTAGTACACTTTGGAATTTATTACCCAGGAAGGAAGTGAACCAGCATAATGCAACATCTTGGATGCCAATTTCAGAGAGTCATGTAATGAGGAGAGGGTGGGTCAATGGTGTCTAAGGCTGCGCCGAGATCCAGTGGCACCAGAAAAACAGCATTTCCCTTATCCATGAGTTTCCAGCAGTCGTCAATGATGTTGAAGGACGGTTTCAGAACAATGGAATTTCCTGAATTCTGACTAGAAGGTGGATAGGGCTCCTTGCTTGTCGACAGTGGTCTCAAACCCATATCCGTAGCAGGGCCATATTTTGGATTTGAAGGTACTTGGAGGACTGCAGAAAAAATAGTTAATATCTTATTAAAAAATGACAATTTTGCATGAGGTAAAACTCTTTATAATTTTATAAATCTTCCTTTTAACTGTTAAAGGAAAGATTTATAAACTACTAGTCTTTAAGCCCGTTACATTAACAGGTGCTAGAATAGATGTCTGTCTGTTTCTTTATCTTTCGCTTCTTGGCTGCTGTCTGTGTCCTGCTGTCTGCCCCCAGCACACACCTTCCCCCAAAGCAGCCCCCTTTCCCTCTCCCTAACTGTCTCTCCATGGCCCTCTTCTGTCTTCCCCCCCCCCAGAGCAAAACTGTTTTGCCCCAAGCACACCCCTCCCCCCAAAGAAGCGATCCCGTGCGTCAGAGGGAACTGCTACTGAGTTTGGAGAGCGGCCTGCGCGGTTTGCTAAAGCCGGCCACGATAGCAGGCTGCTTTGGAAGAGGAGGAGCAGCGGCGGCGGCGGTTGGTGAGTTGAAGCTCCATTGTGTTCGCAGACGCGGCAGGGAGAGAGCTTGCCTGCGCTTCGGGCTGCTGAGTCAGAGTGGGAGGAGGGGGAGTGGCCAGAGTGATCCCTGCAGTCGGGTTCTAAAATGGAACACGGCCATGGATCACACACCACAGCAGCAGGAATCACGCTTTTATAAAAGTGCATGCGCCGCTTAACCTTTAATTATATAGGATAAAGAGTTTTTTACCTCATGCAAAATTGTCATTTCTTTAATAAGACATTAACTATTTTTTCTGTGGCCCTCCAAGTACCCTATTTTTTCTGCGACCCTCACAGTTAAAGTTTAGCATCTTTCCTTTCTCAAAACTGACATTTTAATCACTATATTATAAATAAAATCATTTTCCCTACATTTGTTGTCTGGTGACTTTAATTTTCTGTGCTTTTAACTGTTTCCAGGGCCTTCTTGTCCATTGACTGTTTTTCTCTCCGTTTTCAATTTTTCCCTTGCATCCATCTTTCAAGAAAATAAACAAAAAATATGCTAGTGTAATTGCTGTAACTTCTTAAAAATCCTCTTAGAACTCCATATTCATTATTCTTTAATCGGTGGGTAGATTGTGCTCAGAGACATGGAGGAAAAAGGGGACAGAAAGTCCCCAAAAACCTCACCACCCAATCATTGCAAAACTTCCACCTTAACTGAAAGCTGAAGTACAAGCCAGACTAGAGACTGACACCCATTTTGGAAGACTTAAGAGTCTTTTGCTGTTACCATTTGGCTTCCTGAAGAAATTTTGAAACTAAGTCGAGGCCAAAGAACTATACACATAAGATAAGTGCTTCTTCGATAATATAATCTTTCAAGTCATGCACATATAGTGTGTTAAGGTGGAAATTTTGCAATGATTGGGTAGTGAGGTTTTTTGGGGACCTTGTCCCCTTTTTCCTCCATGTCTCTGAGCACAATCTACCCACTGATTAAAGAATAAGGAATATGGAGTTCTAAGAGGATTTTTAAGAAGTTACAGCAATTATACTAGCGTGTTTTTTGTTTATTTTCTTGAATTTTTTCACGCTATTTGTCTTTTGAAATTATTTTCCTCCTGTTAGTTTTGACTTAGTTTGCATCCATCTTTGGCATTAACTTAACATTCAATTTTTTCATTCTTTTGCGTTCTTCTCAATCTACTTTTCCATGTCTTCCCTTCCAATCTCTCTCTCCTTCCCTCCCTATTTCCATGGTCTGACATCTTTCTCCTTCCCTTACCACATGCCCTGGCATTTCTCCCTCCCCCTCCATGGTCTGGTATCTCCTCCCATGGACTTGACATCTCTTGTTCCTCTCCTCTCCCTTGTCTTCCGTCTCCCTCCTTCCCCAATTGGGTGCAGCAGCAGCATTTCTCTTCTCCCTTCCCTCCCTCCTTCCCTGTGCAGCAGCAGCATTTTCCTCCCACCCTTCCCTGTGCAGCAGGGCAGCAGAATTTCTCTTCCTCGTTTCTGGCCAGCTCCCTTGCCAAAGTCATCTTTCAGTTCAAAGCCGCAGGCAGCGGCGGCTCCTCGCACGATCTGCTCCTGAGTCGGAAGTCTTCTCTCCGACGTCGTGACATCAGAGAGGCTTCCAACGCAGGTGCGGCTCGTGAGAGGAGCTGCAGCGGTGTCTGCTTTGAACTGAAAAATAACTTCAATAAGGGAGCCAGCCTTCAGAGAGGCTTCTGACACAGGCCCGGATGCACGAGGAGCCGTCACCTGCGGCTTTGAACTGAAGAATAACTTCAGTAAGGCAGTCAGCCAGAACGCAGGCTACAGAATAGTACCTGAGGGGCCGCAAGGTTGAGACCACTGCTTGTCAATAAAAAGTGTAGTTGGTTGAGTACATTTTTTTTCCAGCATCTTGGAGATAAAGGCTAGGTTGGGCCTAAAGTTGCTGGGCATGCTAGGGTCAAGTGTGGGTCTTTTAAGAGAAGTCTGCTTGCTGATTTCCAGTTTGCTGGCACTGAGGCCCACAAAGAGGTGTTGAGTGCACAAATTCTGCAAACTTTGATTTGCATGTCCTTAGCTTACTGCATCACTGAAGAATATTTTCTTGTTAATCTTGTGGAAGAAGCAGTGCGCTCAGCCATTGGCACACAGCTCACCACGTGGTTTTTGCATGGATCCCTCAGTTTGTACTTGAGGCAATGGTGATCTTTAACCTTGCTTATAATTGCCATGCATTTCTTTTGTTTTGGAAAGATGTACGTGGGAGTAGCAGTGGGCTGAGGCTTCTGTAACTGGTTCTTCTGTAATTATTAGGCTACTCTTCCATTCAGAACTATATAGCAAAAATTTCCATATCAGAACTACCTCTCTGAGGGCTCAAACTGCAACAACCCTACCTATTAAAAAAACAGCCCTGAAAATATTACACCTCTCCCTAAAGCACTAGTGCACCTACTATTGGAAAAAGCAGAACTGCTACAGAACTACATGGTAGCAGAATCCTTCACCTCAGTCACACAAGCAGGACATTGACAGACCCTCAACTAATACAGAATAAAGGACACAAACTCATCAACTGAAATGGAAACTCCCCCAAATTCCAGAATGGTGCAATATTAGAAAGAGAGAAGCCACATTTTGTTCTGTACAGTACAAACCACAGAATAGATGCATTTCTCTCAAGACTAACACATTCTAGACCATAAAATTTTAAAACATGTGTTTTTTTGGTTTTTTTTTTTTTGTTGTTGTATGTATTGTTTTTTTTTTTTGGACTGGATACTGCAGGATAGTGTTATCAGCTCAGATCCCCTTTAGATTATCTCCTCCTATGCATGCAGCAGTAGCTGGGCCAAGCCAATTTACAGAATTGCATGTGGCTCTTCTCCCAGAGCTTTAATAAAGGAAGCAACTAATTAGCAAGTGACACATACTAGGCTGCATATACTGCAGCAGGACTTCCACTCTTACTCTAGATGAAATAATTTTCATGCAGGTTTCCTGAGTTCACATGCAATTTTTCTTTAGTCAGTTTTATTTCTAATTCCTGTTCATCTTACCTGTATGAATAGCGAGCCTTTTAACATCAATAATTGGATGCTAGCAACCAATTATTGATAATTGGCACTCATAAAAATTTGCATGCATAGATGGCTGCGCACTAGTCTATAATCATAAGCTATGGCATCTAACTCTACTAGCTCCTAACTAAAAAGAGGGCATGGCCAAGGGCATCTCGGAGGCTTTCAGCAACGCCGCATGCAGAATTATAGAATCCCTCAGCATGCCATTCTAAGCTGAGCAGGAGTTCTCCATCTATAGTCCTGGCAGTGGGGGGGGGGGGGGGGGGTGATGTTTAACTATCACATTTTCAATAATGAGGAGCAGGCAAGCTCTGCGAGACTTCAGAGAACCTGCCAGTCTATAGTAATTGAAAATACAATATTGAAACAGCACCCCCCCCCCCACCCACACACACACACTGACAGCAATGCAGTTGGCAGACTCCCACTCAGCTTAGAGCAGTGGTTCTTAATCTTGTTGGAGGTACTGAACCCCACCAGTTTCATACGTGTGTTCACCGAACCCTTCTTTATTCCCTTACTTTTGCCGGAGCTAGACTAGAATTACTCAACTTGGCATTGCAAATCATGTAATTAGGACGCTGACTCCCATCACGTTCAGTTATACATGTGAATCCATATTGTACAAATTCGTCCGACCACTTTTGGATTTTGCTCGACATAGTTAGTAAGGGATTAAAATATTAAGATAGGTATCACACGACGTACCATCACAACAGTTACAATTCGACTACTGTGCGCATCAAATCCCCTGCAGCACAGATAGGCCAAGCGATGTTGCGTGATCACCTGCAGCCAATTATGGACAAGCGGGGCGTATCATCACGAATCATAAGCGCTTCGGTCACGTTCAATCATCTATCAGTTAAATCACAAATTTTGATCAGGAATTGATTGATAAGGCGTTGGTTACAGATTGATAGATCAAGAAAGCACAGTTACTTACCGTAACAGGTGTTATCCAGGGACAGCAGGCAGATATTCTTGACTGATGGGTGACGGCACCGACAATTTTAGAGTGATTGCACTCTAAGAACTTGGAAAGTTCTAGCAGGCCGCACCACGCATGCGCGAGTGCCTTCCCGCCCGACGGAGGCGCGCGGTCCCCAGTTAGGATAAGCCAGCTAAGAAGCCAACCCGGGGAGGTGGGTGGGACGCAAGAATATCTGCCTGCTGTCCCTGGATAACACCTGTTACGGTAAGTAACTGTGCTTTATCCCAGGACAAGCAGGCAGCATATTCTTGACTGATGGGTGACCTCCAAGCTAACAAAAAGAGGGATGGTGGGAAGGTTGGCCATTAGGAAAACAAATTTTGCAAAACAGATTGGCCGAAGTGTCCATCCCGTCTGGAGAAAGCATCCAGACAATAATGAGATGTAAAAGTATGAACTGAGGACCAAGTAGCAGCCTTGCAGATTTCCTGAATAGGCGTGGAGCGGAGGAAAGCCACAGATGCTGCCATAGCTCGAACTCTATGGGCCGTGACAGAACCTTCCAGTGTCAGTCCGGTCTGAGCATAACAGAAAGAAATGCACGCTGCCAGCCAATTAGACAACGTACGTTTAGAAACAGGACGTCCCAATTTATTCGGATCAAAGGACAGAAAGAGTTGGGGAGCTGATCTGTGGGGCTTAGTACGCTCTAAATAGTAAGCCAGAGCCCGCTTACAGTCCAAAGTATGCAGAGCTTGTTCTACAGAATGAGAGTGAGGTTTCAGAAAGAAGACAGGCAGAACAATGGATTGGTTGAGATGGAATTACGAGACAACCTTAGGGAGAAACTTTGGATGTGTACGCAGAACCACCTTGTCATGATGAAAGACTGTAAAAGGTGGATCAGCAACTAGTGCATGTAGCTCACTGACCCTCCTGGCAGAGGTAAGAGCAATAAGGAAAAGTACCTTCCAAGTGAGAAACTTGAAAGGAGCGGTAGCCAAAGGTTCAAAAGGAGGCTTCATTAAGGCGGAAAGAACCACATTGAGATCCCAGATTACCGGGAGGGGCTTTGAGAGGTGGTTTCACATTGAAAAGACCCCGCATGAATCTGGACACCAAGGGATGAGCCAAGAGAAGTTTTCCATGAACTGGCTCATGAAAAGCAGCAATAGCACTGAGGTGGACTCTGATGGAAGTAGACTTGAGGCCAGAGTCAGACAAAGAAGATAATCCAATAAGGTCTCCACTGCAAGGGAAGTGGGATCATGATGATGAAGAAGACACCAGGAAGAAAACCGTGTCCACTTCTGATGGTAACATTGCAGAGTGGCCGGTTTCCTGGAGGCATCCAGAATGGAACGAACGGGCTGAGACAAAAGAGTATCATGAGAAGTCAGCCCGAGAGAAACCAAGCTGTCAGGTGCAGAGATGGAAGGTTGGGATGCAAAAGGGTCTCCTGATGTTGCGTAAGCAGAGAAGGAAACAGTGGAAGAAGGAAAGGCTCCCTGAAACTGAGTTGAAGTAGAAGGGAGAACCAATGTTGCCTGGGCCACCGTGGAGCAATCGGAATCATGGTGGCTCGTTCACTCTTGAGCTTGAACAAGGTTCGTAACATGAGAGGCAGAGGAGGGAAAGCGTATAGGAACAGATTGGACCAATCGAGGAGAAATACATCCGCTGCCAGACGGTGAGGGGAGTAGAGTCTGGAGCAGAATAGGGGCAGCTGGTGATTGTGAGGAGCTGCAAAGAGGTCTATCTGAGGAGTGCCCCACTGAGCGAAGATGGACTGTAGAGTTAAAGGATCGAGTGTCCACTCGTGAGGCTGGAGAATTCTGCTGAGCTTGTCCGCTAAGGAATTCTGTTCTCCCTGAATGTAGATAGCTTTCAGGAATAGTTGGTGATCTGTGGCCCAAGCCCAAATCTTCTGGGCTTCCTGGCACAAGAGGCGAGAGCCTGTCCCACCCTGCTTGTTGATGTAGTACATCGCAACTTGATTGTCTGTGCACAGCAGGAGGACCTGAGGAAAGAGAAGATGTTGGAAGGCCTTGAGGGCATAAAACATCGCTCTGAGTTCCAGGAAATTGATGTGATGTTTCATTTCCTGGGCTGTCCAAAGTTCTTGAGTTTGGAATTCGTTCAAATGAGCTCCCCAGGCATAAGGGGAGGCGTCGGTGGTGATGACAAGTTGATGAGGAGGTAGATGAAACAGAAGACCTCTGGAGAGATTTGAGGATATCAACCACCATTGTAGAGACTGACGAAGAGATGATGTCACAGATATGTGTCGTGAGCAAGGATCCGTCGCTTGGGACCACTGGGTAGCTAGGGTACATTGAGGAGTGCGCAGGTGAAGACGTGCGAGGGGTGTGACATGAACTGTGGAGGCCATGTGACCCAAGAGTATCATCATTTGCTTGGCAGAGATGGAACGTTGTGGAAGCACCTGCTGACATAGAGATTGAAGAGTTTGAAGACGGTTGGACGGCAGGAATGCTCTCATGAGGACTGTGTCCAGCACCGCTCCAATGAATTGAAGTCTCTGAGTGGGGATGAGATGAGATTTGGGTAGATTGATCTCGAACCCCAGAAGCTGTAGAAACAGGATGGTTTGGTTGGTGGCCAGGAGCACTGTTTGAGATGAATTGGCCTTGATTAACCAATCGTCCAGATAAGGAAAGACTTGAAGGTGGTGAGAGCGTAGAAAGGCAGCCACCACAATCAGACATTTGGTGAACACTCTTGGAGAGGAGGCAAGACCGAAGGGCAGCACCTTGCATTGGTAATGACAATGATTGATCATGAAGCGGAGGTACTGTCTGGAGGCCAGATTGACCGGAATGTAAGTGTATGCCTCTTTGAGATCGAGGTAGCATAGCAAGTCGCTTTGATGGAGAAGAGGATAAAGAGTTGCCAGAGAAAGCATCTTGAATTTCTCCTTGACCAAGCATTTGTTGAGATCGCGAAGATCTAGGATGGGTCTGAGATCCCCTGTTTTTTTGGGGACCAGAAAATAACGGGAGTAGAATCCCTGCCCCTTCTGATCTAGAGGAACTTCCTCTATGGCGTTCAGGAGGAGGAGGGATTGAACTTCCTGAAGAAGGAGAGAAGACTGAGAGGTGTTCAAAGCAGACTCTCTTGGCAGACTTTGTGCAGGACGTGTCTGAAAGTTGAGAGAGTAGCCGTGGCGGATGATGTTGAGGATCCGATGTGATGTTCTTCCAACGGCTGGTGTAACAAGAAAGACGTCCTCCTATGGGTCAAGGGAAATTGGCAGATGGTGGAATACTGGCTATGCTTTGGAGAGCCACGTCAAAAGGGTTGGGTAGACTTTTGTGGTGGAGGAGGCTTCACCTGTTGCTGCTGGGCTGGCCTAGGTGGTTGTCGCTGTTGCTGACGCTGACGTCTAGGCTGTTGAGTAGCCGGTGGCAAGGGATGGGCAGCATAGCGGCGCTGGTAGGCAGATTGTTGGCGAAAAGGCCGAGCAGGTGGAGTCTTTTTCTTAGTCTTCAGGAGAGTATCCCACTGAGTCTCATGGGCAGACAGCTTTTGTGTAGTGGAATCCATGGACTCTCCGAAGAGCTCATCACCCAAGCAGGGAGCATTTGCTAGGCGGTCCTGATGATTTACATCGAGCTCTGAGTACTCTGAGCCATGCCAACCGACGCATGGCAACAGACATAGCCGTGGCCCTAGAAGTCAATTCAAATGTGTCATAAATTGACTGAACTAGGAACTTGCGTAACTGGAGAAGAGAGGAAGAGCAGGCATGAAATGCAGATTTCTTGCGGTCAGGGAGGTACTTTTCAAAAGCAGCCATGTTTTGAATGAGGCGCTTTAAATGAAAAATGAAAAGCGTAGTTCCCTGACCTATTGGCTAACATAGCATTCTGATATAAACGTTTGCCAAATTTGTCCATGGCTTTTCCTTCTCTGCCAGGAGGGACTGAGGCATACACACTAGCTCCTGCTGATTTCTTAAGTGTGGATTCTACCAAAAGAGACTCATGCGGGAGCTGAGGTTTGTCAAAACCAGGAATAGGGATAATCTTGTATAAGGAGTCCAATTTACGAGGAGTTCCCGGTACAGTAAGGGGAGTCTCTAAATTTTTATAAAAAGTCTCTCAAGATGTCATGGAGAGGAAGTTTGAGAAATTCCCTTGGAGGCTGGTCAAAGTCCAGAGCATCAAGGAATGCCTTGGATTTCTTCGACTCAGCCTCCAAGGGAATAGAAAGAGATTCACACATCTCTTTTAAGAAAGAGGTAAAAGATGTGGAATCCTGCTTAGAAGAGGGATCAGCAACAAGTTGATCCTCTTCATCAGAGGAACACTCACCCTCAGACAGAAAGGGCTCTTCAGAGTCACCCCACAAATCAGGGTCCCGAATCTGAGAGCCACGGTCTCGAGACTCCGGAGTGGAGGGTTCCAGGTGTCGGGTTTTGCGCGCCGACTTACCCGACCTCATAGATACGGTACCAGGAGACGTGACCTGCTGCATTGGTACCGAGGTCTGCACCGCCTGGTGTTGAGCTCTCGGTTCCGGTGCTAAGATTGGCATCGAAGTCGAGGAGGTAGTGTGACCTGGTACCGACAAAGTGGATGCCGATAAAAGAGGGCGCTCCACTGTCGGTACCGGTTGCTCAGACCGGACCGTGACTGGAAGGCTCGGTGTCAAAAGTGCGGGAAGGAGTTGTTGCAACTGCTCCTTAAGTTGCACTTGCAGGACAGCAGCAATCCGCTCGTCCAGCGAAGGCACCGGTACCGCTTTTTTTCTTCTGCGGTACCTGTGGTGCCGCTCTACGCTCCGAGGATGAGGACCCCGATGTCGAGGGGCTCACCTCAATAGGAGCGGAGCGCTTCCGTGGACGCCTTGAGGTCGGCAGGACTGGACTCGCTGCTACTGAGACCGGAGGACGCTCCAACGGGGAAGGCTTCTTAGCCGGCTTACCTGTAGGGTGCGACGCCAGCGCGGTATCGCACGGTGTCGACGAAGTAGGTGCCGACTGAGATGGGGCCAATGTCGGTGCTGCGGAATCAGACATCTCGGCGCCGAATAACAACCGCTGTTGGATCTGGCGATTTTTTAGAGTTCTCTTCTTTAAAGTCGCACAGCGGGTGCAGGTGGACGCTCGATGGTCCGGACCAAGACACTGCAGACACCAGTTGTGCGGGTCTGTCAGTGAAATTGGTCGAGCGCACCGCTGGTACTTTTTAAACCCGGGTTGAGGGGGCATGAAAGTGAAAACGGCTTCTGCCAAATCAAAGGCTGAGGCCTCGATGATGGCAACAGGCCCCGCCGGGGCGAAGTAAAAGAAATGAAGAAAAAAATGAACGTTTTTTTTTTTTTTTTAACTAAAGAAGAGAAATAAAGAAAACTTTATTTCCAAAAGGGGTTTACGCGAGCGGGAAGGGCGATTACAAAAAACTCTTTCAACGGCCGTTGAAAGAAACGCGTCGTCTTAGCTCCGCGGAAACTAAGAAACTGGGGACCGCACGCCTCCGTCGGGTGGGAAGGCACTCGCGCATGCGCGGTGCGGCCTGCTAGAACTTTCCAAGTTCTTAGAGTGCAATCACTCTAAAATTGTCCGTACCGGGGCTTCGTCGGTGCCGTCACCCATCAGTCAAGAATATGCTGCCTGCTTGTCCTGGGATAAACTGAGTACACGATCAGTCTTGCTCAAAATCACTGAATAACTGATAGATAATTGAACTGTGACTGAAGCGCTATATGAGTTGGAGGTGTGTTTTGACCTCCGCTGAACCCGCGAGACTGACTCACCGAACCCATGGGGTTCGGTCGAACCCAGGTTAAGAACCACTGGCTTAGAGGGAACAGTGGTAGGCACACAACCATTGTTGGGGTGGTTCTGGGATTCTATTTTGTACTGACTAAAGTAGGGATAAAAAGACCCCTTTTGGGTGCCTCAGCTAGATGCTCAATTATAAAAATCAGGTCCATAAAGTTATGCATTTTTCTACTGGCTGAAAATGCCTTTAAAATATTTTTAACTGTACAAATAGATATTTTTTTCTGTTGGATATTATTTTCTGTTTTTGATATTATTTTTATAACACCTTAGAATATTTTACAAAAATGACATACATGGTTGAGTCTCTGAAAAGAGGGACCGGAAAACACAATGACTGTGGTCATGCCACAGGAAGAACTTGAACTCTGGTTTCCCTGTTTCTAATTCTGATGCAGAGGGTTTAGCTGTTGTTGCCTGGTAAAGCCTGGCTTGAAGCATTATGAAATTGCTGTCACTTGATAATGATTCATAGTATAGGATGATTGTGGCAGGATGTGCTACGTATAACCCAAGTTCTCACCAAATATCAAGATGACAATTTTTTTTCTATACATTTTCTCTTGGTAAATCTGAATTATAGCTACACTATCTGGGGGGTCATCAAATATCAGTGGGGAGAACAGGAAAGATTGGATTGTCTGAATCTTTTACAATGAATTTTAGTAATGTGAGCTGTAGAACCCTCTGCTCCTAGGTCTTGGTGTTTCCACTTCCCAGGTATACATCAAGCAAATTATTGACCCAGTCCCCCTTTGCACTGGTGGTTTAAATAATTTCTCTAACACAGGTGTTGGGAAATCTCTTTGGACTCTGGCAGAGCAACTGATAGGATAAATGCAGAATAGAAGGATGCCAAACAGTGGCGTATCTAGTATATGTGACCCCCCCCCCCCCCCAATCTGTATGAAAACATGATTTTTAGTAACAATCCACCCGTCACACATGAGTACCTAGGAAAAGGCAACATCTTACATACTGCAATGAGCAGTAAACATCAATACACCCATTGTAAAACAAAACAAGCCAGACTAGTACAGATCAATCCTAACAAAAAACCATGTCTTTCAAACACACAGAACACAGAAAACACCTTCACCTAGTACGGAATATGTAATCGCAAACTAACCCCTCCATCTTTTACAAAATTGTAGTGTGGATTTTAGCCACGGTGGTAACAGCTCTGACGCTCATAGAATTCTGAGCATCAGAGCTGCTACCACCACGGCTGATGTTAAAAAAACGCTCCACAGTTTTGTAAAAGGGGGGATAAAATAGAAATACATAGACAAAGGTTAAATTGAACCAGCAAGAAGCTGGACTCTGCATACAATGCTCCACAGAAACAGTGACACATGTCTCCTAAAGCAATAAATATATAGAAATTTTTTTTCTACCTTTGTCTTCTGTGGTTTCTGCTTTCCTCATCTTCTTGTAACTCTCTTCTTCCATCCACTGTCTGCCGTCTCTCTTCCCCTATATGGCATCTTCTCTCCTTCTATGCCCCTTCCAGAAGCTGTATGCCTCCCCCTTCCATCTCTCCTTTCACCCCCAATGGTCTGGCATCTCTCTCCTCTCCTTCCCTCTCCCACACCTCTCCTCTGCAAACCCTTTCCCTTTTTTCCCTCATTTTCCTTTTCAACTTATTTTCTGCATCTGTCTAGATTATGTTCTTACTACCCTCTCATCAATGTCCTTTTTTATTGTCCACCTAAAGCTTGCCACCTCTTTCCCTTACCCTTCCAGTGTTTCCCTAACTGAATCCTTTTCTCCTCATCATGTGTCCTCCTTTTATTTATCCCCTCCTTCCATCATGTACCTTCTCCTCTCTCTCAACTTCCATCCAGCATTTGCTCCCTTATCTCTCCAATCTGCACTTCCATCCAGCATAGGCTCCCCATTACCATCCAATGTCTGCCCTTTCTCTCTCCATCCACCCCTCTTCAATCAGCATCTGCCCCCTTTCTTTGCCTCCAATATCCTTCCCCCTTATGACTCTCCCCTTTTCTCTGTACATCAATTCCATCAGCACCACCCTTCCATACCACCCTGCCTCCTTTCTTTCCCTCCACCACTCTTCCATTCCAGCAGTCCTGCTCCTTTCTCTCCCTTCATGCAGCAAGGTGTCGCGATGACTGTAGCAGCCGGCTGCCAGTCCACCCCACTCTGACGTACTTGCGCTGGAGCGGACTCAGCAACTGCATGCTGGAAGGTCCCGTGATGACTCGTCTGCTGGCTCTGTTCTGGAAGAAGTAAGTTACGTCGGAGGGGGTGGACCCGGCAGACGTAGGGAGTTGCGGCAGAGTCCCACAATGACTGCGTCTGCTGGGTCCACCCCCTCCGACGTAACTTACTACTTACGGAGCAGAGCCGGCAGATGAGTCATCGTGGGACCTTCCTGCACCTCAGAGCAGCTGCCGACTCTGCTGCAGAGAAAGTAAGTCAGAGGTAGCGTGACCATTTATTTTTTTCATCATAAGGGGACATCTATTAATTGACTGTGTATCCTTTCTTTCATTTCTTTTTCTGCACTCAGGCCCAACAATTGTCCCTTTCTATTCCCTCCCTCCATCCTCCTGTCCCGTGTCCATAGTGCCCCCAGTACCTCCTGTCCTGTGTCCATAGTGCCTCCTTGTGTCCCCCCACTGCATTCCAGATTTTGTCCACCCCCAAAGCCAGCCTGCTTGCCTATCTCCCTCCCTGCTGCGCTAAAGCCAGCCAACTTGCCTGTCTACATCCTTCCCTTCCTGCTGCGGGAAAAAGACACTCTCCCTTTCCCCCGGTCCGCGCCGCTGCAATCTTACCTCCCTGCTGCTGCTGCTAATCGCCGACAAGAAGTCTTCTTTCCGACGTCAATTCTGTTGTTGGAGAGGATGTTCCAGGCCAGCCAGGCAGTGATTGGCTGGCCCAGAATGTCCTCTCCAAAGTCAGAATTGACGTCAGAAAGAAGACTTCTTGTCGGTGATTAGCAGCAGCAGCGGGGAGGTAAAGACTAATGTGACCATTTATTTTTTTCATCAAAATGGGACATCTGTTCATATTCAGTCCCGCCCTAGCCCCACCCCCAATTTCTTCCATTCATTTTAATGTACACACAATATCTTATTAATTCATAATGGTAAACATAAAATATATTAAAAAAAACACACGGTACGCAGAGACAATGTTAATTATTTGAGTTTCAGGGATTTTTTCAAAGATGTCAAACAGATTACTTTAAAATATGCAATGTCACCTCAGTAACTATAGAAAAATAGACACATATAATGCAAAATATAGACAATAGATATAAATTCTCAAAACAGACACATTTTGATCACTAAATTGAAAATAAAATCATTTTTCCTACCTCTGTTGTCTGGTGATTTCATGAGTCTCTTGGTTGCACTTCCTTCTGACTGTGCATCCAATCTTTCTTTCTTTTGCATCCAACATTTCTTTCACAATCCAGCCCCATCCTTTTTGGGTCCAGGTCTCTTTCTTTTCCCTCTATTACCCTCCCCAGATCCAGTGTCAGTTCTCCTTTGTACTGTTGTTCCAGGTCTCCCTCTCTCTCCCTTACTCTCTGTCTGAACCTCCCATAGTCCTGCATCTTCCTCCTGTCTTTCCCCTTTCCTCCAGGCCTTTCTCTCTGTAGTCTTTCTAATCTGCTTATAACACGCCCCCTTTCTCTGCCTCTTTCTCTCCTCCCTCCCAGCAGATTTTAGCATATCTCCTCCTTTTTTTCCCCTCAGATCCAGTATCTGTGTCCTTCCTCTTTTCCTCCTCCTAGGTCTGGTATCTGTTTCCTCCCCTTCCCCCCCTGCTCTGGCATCTCTCTCTCCGTTCCCTTCCTCCTGTTCTTCCCTGGTCTTCCTTCTCAATTTATTTTCTGTCTCTGTCTAAATTCTTTTTTATTATTCAGTCCTCAGTTTCCATCTTTCACTGTCTACCTATAGCTTGCCTCCTATTTCCCTCACCCCTTCCAGTATCTAACTCCTATCCTCGTCCCTCAATCCAGCATGTGCCCTTTTTTCTCCTCCCCATTCCTTCCAGCGTCTGCTCCCCTTCTTCCTCACACTTCCATTCATTGGCTGTCCCTCCTCTCCCCCACACTGCCATTCAGTGGCTGTCCCTCTCTCTACCCCTTCCATCTACTGTTCACCTTCTGTCTCACCCCTTCCAGTCACTAGCCTCTCTGCCCTTTCCAGCCAATGTTTGCCTTCTCTCTCTCTCTTCCATACATCTTCCTCCTTTCATAACTATCTATCCTGTGCCCCTTCTCTCCTTTGTACATGATTGATTTCAGCTCTGCCACTTCTCCAATACCCTAGGCTCTGACATCTCTCTCTTCTCCTTTCTTTCCTTCGCACCCCACAGTCTGGTATCTTCCCTTCCCTGATTCTCTGGCATCTCTCTCCTTTCCTTTTCTTCCATCTTTCCCTCCCCCTCCATGCTCTGACATCTCCCCCTTCCTTTTCCCTTAGTCTGGCATACCTTCCTCCTTCCCTCCAATCCCTGGCATCTCCTTTCATTCCCTCCATCTTCCTTTTCCCTCCAGCTGGGTACAGCAACACTCTCCCCTGCAGCTCTGGACTTCCCCACAACTGCTCCCCCTCAAATTGCCGATGCTTTGGTTACTCTTCTTTCTTCCTCCCTCCCCTCCATGCGGGACCCTGCGGCACCATCAGCTCTTACTCCCTCTAATGCTGGCCCTGCAGCTCCAGACTTCCCACACCTGCTCCCCCCCCCCCAATCGCTATTTTAAATGTTATGGCAGCCGTGGCGCTGTATCTATCAGAGGAGACTTCTAACTTCGGCCTGCCCCGGAACTCTTCCTGCAACAATGACTTCCTGTTCCCGCCTAGGCGGGTGGCTGCTGCAGGAAGAGTTCCGGGGCAGGCCGAGGTTAGACGTCTCCTCTCATTGATAACGCCGCGGCTGCCATAACATTTAAAATAATTGGGGGGGGGGTAGCAGGTGTGGGGAAGTCCGGACCAGAGCTGCAGGGCCGGCGTTAGAAGCAGTGAGAACAGGACAGCTAAGTGTGCCGGTCCAACGTCACCTTCAAAACTGGGCCAGCTGTGCACCCCCCCCCCCTTGGTACACCACTGATGCCAAAGAAGGAGTTGAATGAAAATAAACTTTTGGTAGGGATGGACTTTTACTTCCTCTATGAATTATAACCACAGTTAATAGCAGGACTGAGCTATTCTATTTACTCAAAAATTAAAGATCAAGATTATTTCTTGAAAGACAGTTCTGCTTACTCTGTTTTATTGACTGTGACATGCAGCAGCAGGTGGAATCCCCCCAAGTAATCCCCACCCCATTCTAGTAGTGGCGATCTTCGAGGGGGGGGGGTTCCGGCAGGAGGGATTGGGATTTGTTGGGCTCACACTTTCCACCTCAAATGTACTAGTTAGGGTGGAATATGGGCCTGGGATCCCTTCTCAGCAGTCCACGGCACAGCCCACCAGGCTACTCCAGAGACCTGCCAGCAGCTCTACTAGGACTGGCCATAGTATCTGCAGCTGTCATAGAGACAGATATGTACTGTTTCATGCAGCTATTTAGGGGGTGGGAGGGGATCAGTGAGCACTGGGGGAGTGTGTGGGGGTCCATATTTTCATCTCTCCAGTAGTCATCTGGTCAGTTTAGGTACCTTTTTGGCCCTTATTCTTTTTGAAAAAGGTCTATCCCAAAACATCCAAATTGTGCCCTGGACATTTTGTAAAATGTTAATCACTATAAAAATTCCAAGTGTTAAGCCCGCACAAAATATATCTTATCATGCCCCCTCAAGATTTAGATGCACTGGAGACAAAATGACCAGATCGATGTCTAAATCAGTTTCAAAAACGTCTACTTGAACATTTTGACTAGTGAGACATCTAAGTGCCGGTTTATGCTGTCTTGGAGGTCTTTTTTGAAAATGAGCCCCATAGTCTTTTCTGGGATATTTCTCTCTGGCAAATTCTTTTTCAGTCTCATGCTCTTATACAGAAGCACAGCAATAAGGGGCACTGATGAGGATCCTTAAATTCCACTAGCTGAAGATACTAGCACAGCAGCAGGAACTGCTACCCACCACTCTGTTACTCCCAGTCATGCCTGAAACCTTGTGCATGTCAAAACCTTGATGATATTGTGCTTCCTTCTTCCCCCTTGTGTAATTTCTGATGCAGACCCTGCAAAATGGTAGCACATCTTCTTAGTCTTTACACTCCTTGACTTCTCCTATCCTAATTTTCAATGTCATCTAGACCAGTGGTTCCCAACTCTGTCCTGGAGGACCACCCGCCCAATCAGGTTTTGAATATGCATGGAGCAGATTTGCATGCCTAATGAATATGCATGCCTAATGAATATGCATGCCTAATGAATATGCATGGAGCAGATTTGCATGCCTGTTACTTCCATTATATGCAAATCTCTCTCATGCATATTCATTAGGGCTAGTCTGAAATCCTGATTGGCCGGGTGGTCCACCAGGACAGGGTTGGGAACCACTGATCTAGACTGAGTCTTTAATTCTCATAAGTCCCTGTGAATGTCCTCAGTCTTAGTTAGTGGCTCATTTTACATTACCTTGATTTCCTGCCTTATCACACTGAAGCATATTTTAAAATCTTGGCTAAGGTTTCAAATTCCACTTTATTTGCATCCTCCTGTGAGAGGTCCTTGTCATTTGGGCCTGCACATATGCATGGCTGAAGCACTGTAAAATCGTTGTGGCTTCCTTTGTTTCACTTTCTGTGCCATCAGGATGGGCTATACCCTTTAAAACTGTCTACTATATTTATATGATAAAATAACATGCCAGACAATGTGTATGGTTTTATTGAGAAGAATGCAGAAGCTCATTTCTCAGGCAGTTTTCTGGGACTCTGACATCTCTTCCTCCCCCGAATCCACTCATTCTCTAACACAACTTCTGTCACCTTCTTATACTCTAGTTTGGTGGCTCCAAACCTGATCCTGGAGGTAGCCCAGGTAGTCAGGTTTTCATGATTTCCACAATGAATATATTAAAAGCAAGCTGGCTGGCTAGGTGTCCTCCAAGGGCTGATCCTTCTAGCAGCAGACTTCCACAGTACAAGTGGGAATACTGGGCACCAAGCCTCCAACCGAACACGTAGAAAATAATACCTGAAAATAAAAAACCCCACAGAGCAGAGCAGAAACACTTCTGTGCAACTTGCTTACAGAAAAAAAACTGAGGGGATAGGAACAGCTCCATGGGAAGGAGATGGAGTTCAAAAGATGATTGATAGTATTCTGCAAACAACTTGTGGGTTCAGATGTGTGACCCTAGTGTTCAGGACCACTAGTCACATTGTACTAGTAATTTTATTGGGTTATAAAAACCAAGAGCTTTTACTGAGTAGTTATTTACTTTGGGAGGTAAGGGGACTTGGTAAAGATGAGGGGTTTAGGTAGGGAGAGGTTGGGTTTGCTGGGAGGGGGGAATGTATATATGTTGTGTAAGATGAAAAGTTTTAGCTGTTCGTTGTTATTTGATTTATACTTTAATAAAAATTGTTTAAAATACAACACATTCTGTATTTATTTAATATCATATGCTTCATATTTAAACATGCATGGGATAAGCACAGAGGATCCCTATAGAAAGAACGAGGAAAGAATCAATACAAAACTTAAAAAGAGATTGTCCTTACCTTGATAATATCTTTTCCAGCAGATAGGTGTATCATTCTAGACAAGAAGGTTCTCTCCCCATGTTGGCGGGCCATCTTCAGAAGCAATCCACTCCAGATTTTTTCTGTGTCCCTCCTACTTCACTGTGAGCTCTAACTGCCACCTGCAGTTAGTACCCAAGCATGCTAGAGCTCAAACCAAGTATGTGAAGTAAGGATACAGATGGGACACTCCCTAACAATAAGAACAGTTCAGCTTTAACATAAAACACTAACAGGTAATGAACTAGCAAAAGCTAACAGAAGCATCAAAGGAGCTCAGGAATTACCTCTGGAATAGCTCAACCTATTATACAGCATTCTTCAAGGCCCAAAGGACTGACTGGCATCCAAGACTAATTTGGAGAAGCATTAACAGACAGACAGTAGGCAGGTGCAGAAGGACAGGGTAGGAGTCTAGAATGACACAACTATCTACTGGAAAAAATATTATCATCAAGGTAAGGACATAATCTCTTTTTCCAGTGCAATAAGTGTGTCATTCTAGACAAGCGGGATGTACAAAAGCAGTCCCAGGAATTGAGGGTGGGCTGATTGCGCCAGCCTGTAACGTGGAAGAACTAAAGGCAGAATCCTCTTGTGCCACAACTTCCACCTTGTAACACTTTGCAAAAGTGTGTAGCATGGACCAAGTCACTGCTCTGCAAATCTCCTATGGAGAGACCACTCGAGCCTCAGCCCATGATAAAGCTACACTTCAGTTAAAATGCGCCTTAACAGAAACAAGAGACTGTTTCCCACAGACATTGTAGGCTGAAGAAATGGTCTTACGGATTAATCTAGAGATTGTGGCCTTGGAAACAGGGGCACCATGCTTAGATAAATCAATTAGTACAAACAGGGTTTTAAATCACTTAAAGTTACTTCAGCTAACTCAGCAATAAATAACTACTAACTTTAAGAAGCCTTCTATTGCACTTATCATGTTTTGTTTTTTATTACCACATAATAAATGTGCTGCTGCTGTTGTTCTATGATAAAATTAACTATGATAAAGGTAAATTTCATTCATATATGTTGAAATAGTTATGAATAAACCAAACTGTAGAGTATTAGGATAATAAGTTGATGGAACCACACTAGTAAATTGAAATTTATTGCACAGGTGAAATAACTCAGTGAAAACCTGAAGAAGTCGTGGCTCCTGAAGACACTGATCCAGCAAAATACAGCGCTGTGTTGGACTGACTGAACATGATTGTAGAGGCAGTGGTGATATCAGAAAGCATAAACTATAATCATTGTGATTGAGCAACATAAGACTGTGGTAACAATTTGCAATACAGCAAGAGCACGTGTGATAATTTAAAAAATGCGACAATATGGTGTTGAAAGGAACTGAAACTGAAAAGGCTTTGCTCCAGTCCAGGTTTTCTGGCCCAATGGGATATTCTTGTTGAGCTATTTTTATAAAGAAAACAGTTGTGTAGTGTGATTTGTTCACAGAGAGTGTGGTTGGTAATATGTTATTTAAATAGCGTGATATAAATATATTTATGTGGTAATAAAAAACAAAATATGATAAGTGCAATAGAAGGCTTCTTAAAGTTAGTGGGTATTTAGATAAATAAGTCAGAACAAACAGATGGTCAAACAGCCTAAACTCGTTAGTGACCTCGAGATAGTGAAGAAACACTTCTCACATCCAACTTCATTAAAATGCGGTCCTGCTTCCTAGAACCTGTAGGTTGAAATACAGACAAACGGAACCTCCTGATTCACATGAAATGCCAAAACCACCTTTGGCAAAAATGCTGTAATAGTACACAAGGAAACGCCAATCTCTGAAATTCTGAAGAATGGCTCCTGACAGGAGAGCGCCTAGAGCTCCAAATCACAAAAAAATTCAAGATGGCTGCCGCTAAGATATTCGTGCCTAAATACGCTAATAAAACATTTACATAAAGTGTAAAAATTGGGAAATTAGGATTTTTAAGGTGGGGGAAAACAGGGGAACATGCAGAAACACCCAAAAACCTCAATTTCAGACTTCCCCGGATTCACCTCACAGGCTTTAACACTGATTCACTGTGACAAGTGCTGAGCATATGCTGCAGCCTGCCTCAGCCCTTTACAGTAGTTGGAAAGTAGAAGAATCACTGCCTCAAGCTAGAAATGTTTCTTCAATGCTAATCTTTGAGCTGCCAACAAGGCATGGAGCCTGCCGATACCCCCACCCCCGCAGACTGACAGAGACGCTTAGAAAAGGGGGATGAGGCAAAAATGCAACCAGACACCCTACGAGACACCACTGAACCTCCTAAGGGTGCCCCACAGCCTATGCTCTAATCCCTAAAATTCAGTACATGAGAAATAAACACGGGGATGGCCCTGACCTCCAAAAATACTTGTGAAGGCTGGCTAACAGGTACCAAGAGAGATTAGCCTGTCAGCTGCAGACCAGAGTCTGCTTCTTCTCTACACAGTCAGAGCTGTAACCAAAGTGAAAACTCCAAGCACAGAAAACACCTAATAAAGGTGAAAAACACAGAATAAAATAATAAAAGGAGCAAGGTCCAGGATGGATCTCCAATCGTCTGAGCCTTATGTCATTATGCCATTGTATAGATCCATGGTGAGGCCCCACCTGGAATACTGTGTGCAATTCTGGAGGCTACATTACCGTAAGGATGTGCTGAGACTGGAGTCGGTCCAGAGAATGGCCACCCGGATGGTCTCGGGACTTAAGGATCTCCCGTACAAGGAACGGCTGGATAAGTTGCAGCTGTACTCACTCGAGGAACGCAGAGAGAGGGGTGACATGATCGAGACATTCAAGTATCTCACGGGCCTCATCGAGGTGGAAGAAGATATCATCTTTTTCAAGGGTCCCGCGGCAACAAGGGGGCATCTGTGGAAAATCAGGGGCGGGAAACTGCACGGGGACACCAGGAAATTCTTTTTCACTGAAAGTGTGGTTGATCGCTGGAATAGTCTTCCACTTCAGGTTATTGAGGCCAGCAGTGTGCCTGATTTTAAGGCCAAATGGGATAGACACGTGGGATCTATTCACAGAGAAAGGTAGGGGAGGGTCATTGGGGTGGGCAGACTGGATGGGCCGTGGCCCTTATCTGCCGTCTATTTCTATGTTTCTATGATAAAGTACATGGAGTATCTGCCTGAGCCCGAGTGTTCAGACAGCACTGGCTCTATGGCCCAAATATCGAGAGCAGAACAGAAACACTCCTTCCGGCTCGCCTGCACAAGGGAAAAACTGCAGGTGGCAGTACAGCTCACAGTGAAATAGGAGGGACACAGAAAAAAATTGGAGTGGATTCCTTCTTTAGATGGCTCACGGCCATGGGGAGCTAACCCACTTGTCTAGAATGACACACCCATTGCACTGGAAATAACTAGCACTTTATACAGGACATAGAGTGATGTAACCAGCATTGATCTTTAGGTGCAATTCTGGCTGCCTTGTTGGGTAGACTGGATGGACCCTACAGATCTTTATCTGCCAGTATTTACTATGTTACACCCTTAGCTATTAACATGAGCAGCTGCTCTAGAAAACTCACTGGATTCAATATACATTCAAATTTACACAAATATTGTCTCTAGATCTGTGAAGCCCGACCTTCCTCAAATCAGAACACAGGGCATTTAGCCTTATGATACTTCACAGAAATAGCAGGAAAACTAGGATAATAAGTTGACATCCAATCCTTCTCTGGTGCATGACCTCTAGGACTTGGCCAGCTGTAATGATCTCTCCAGCTCTTGCAGCTGTAGATTTCCCTGCGCGATCATCATCCGAATTACAGCCTGGAAAACATAAAGGAAAGCAGATATTACAGTCTGCTGCCACTTACACTAGGATTGGCAGTAGCAGAACTATTAATCAGAGTCCATGGCAAATAATCTCTGCAGTTGCATCCTCTTCCTCCTTTACCTTTGAAAAAAGAACTATGCCTATGACTATGCTCCAATGTAGGTGCTTTATAGCACCTAACGCCACTGTAGGTATGGCTAATGCCAGAAATGGCATTAGGCACCTTAAAGCACCTATGTAGGCTTGATTCACATCATAGGTAGGCGCTGGAAATGTAGTCCTTGAAAACCCTGGCCTATGTTTCAGGCGCCTCTCTTTGCCAGAGGTGCAATTCTCTAAATAGCACTGTTAAGTGAGTGACACATGATCGGCGGTCGCTAACAAAAGCGCCTTTTAGGGAATCCGGGCCAATATTTCAGCGTAGTGTCTACAATGACAATCTGATCTTTTTCTTGGGTGCTAAGGTGGACCCTAGCATCAGGTAAACACAGTTACTTACCGTAACTGGGGGCAAAACGGACACGCCATGGGAGGTGGATGACCGAGTAAAGGCAAGCCAGGTGGGAGCGCCGAGCCATGGAAAGAAAAAAGCAGGGCGGGCGACAAATCAGGACCTATATTGCCTCTACACAAATGCGAGGAGCCTCAGGGCCAAAATGGGAGAGTTGGAAATTATAGCCAGTCAAAAAGCCCTAGACATAATTGGAATCACAGAAACGTGGTGGGCTGATGACAATAAATGGGATGTAGTCATACCAGGGTACAAACTTTACAGGAGAGACAGGACACACAAAAAGGGTGGAGGAATAGCGCTATACATAAAGGACTCCATACCCTCAACCAAAATGGAAACAGCAGTAAGGGCGGACGGCTTGGAATCAATATGGGTTAAGCTATCAGGAGGATCTGGAGCAGACATCAAATTGGGTCTATACTATCGTCCGCCTGGCCAATCGGAAGAAATCGACCGGGACCTGGAGACTGAACTGTGGCAGGTATGCAAGAATGGAAGTGTGGTGGTGATGGGGGACTTCAACTACCCTGGGATTGACTGGAGTATCGGGCACTCAAGTTGTGTGAGAGAGACCAAATTCCTGGAAGCCACGAGGGACTGTTTCCTGGAGCAGCTGGTCACAAAACCTACACGAGGAGAAGCTACTCTTGATCTAATCTTCAGTGGACTGGGGGGACCTGCAAAGGAAGTAGCAGTATTAGACCCACTGGGGAACAGCGATCATAACATGATCCAGTGCAGACTAGAACTGGGATCATCCAGGGTGAAAAGAACCACAACAACAGCGCTCAACTTCAGAAAAGGGAATTATGATGCAATGAGGAAAATGGTGGGGAAGAAACTCAACGGCAGCACAAGGAAGATAGAGTCCGTAGAAAGCGCCTGGACCCTGCTCAAGCGTACGGTGCACGAAGCACAGAACCTGTACGTCCCCAGGTTCAGAAAAGAGTGCAAGAAAAATCGAATAAAGAACCCAGCATGGATAACGGCTGCTGTAAAAAAGGCGATCAGTGACAAGAAAGCATCGTTCAAAAAATGGAAACAGGATCAAACGCAGGCCAACCAAAAGGATCACAAGGAAAGACAGAAGGAGTGCCACCGAGTGGTTAGGAGAGCAAAGAGGGAATATGAAGAGAGACTAGCGGGAGAGGCAAAAAATTTCAAATCATTCTTCAGGTACGTAAAGGGAAAACAACCAGCGAGGGAGGAAGTGGGGCCCTTGGATGATGGGGATAGAAAGGGAGTAGTGAGGGAGGAAAAAGAAATAGCTGACAAGTTAAACGACTTCTTTACGTCGGTCTTCACGAGGGAGGACACATCCAACATTCCGGAACCAGAGGAAACATGTCCTCAGGCAGATAGACAAGCTAAAGAGCGACAAGTCACCAGGTCCAGACAGCATTCACCCAAGGGTGCTCAAGGAATTAAGGAATGAAATAGCAGAGACACTTCAGCAAATATGCAACCTATCCCTAAAAACTGGAGAGATCCCGGAGGACTGGAAAATAGCTAATGTCACGCCCATCTTCAAGAAGGGTTCAAGGGGCGACCCGGGAAACTATAGGCCGGTGAGCCTCACATCGGTCCCGGGAAAGATGATGGAGGCGCTGATTAAGGACGGCATCTGTGATCATATCGAAAAAAATGGACAGCTAAGGTCGAGCCAGCATGGGTTCTGCAAGGGTAGATCGTGCCTCACAAACTTGTTGTACTTCTTTGAGGGGGTAAATAGCCAGGTGGACAAAGGTGAACCCATAGACATAATTTACCTAGACTTCCAGAAAGCCTTCGATAAGGTACCACATGAGCGGTTGCTCAGGAAACTATGGAATCACGGGGTGCGAGGGGAGGTCCACCGATGGATTAAAAACTGGCTGGCAGACAGGAAGCAGAGGGTTGGTGTAAAGGGCCACTACTCGGACTGGCAAGGGGTCACGAGTGGGGTCCCTCAAGGGTCAGTGCTGGGACCGCTCCTGTTTAACATATTTATTGACGACCTGGAGGCGGGAACAAAATGTGAGGTCATCAAATTCGCAGATGACACCAAACTATTCAGCAAGGTTGAAACCACGGCAGATTGCGAGGATCTCCAAAGGGATCTTACGACACTGGAAGAATGGGCGAAAAAGTGGCAAATGAGCTTCAACGTGGGGAAATGCAAGGTCATGCATATAGGGAGAAGGAACCCGATGTTCACTTACAAAATGGGGGGATCAATGCTAGGGGTCAGTAAGCTGGAAAGAGACCTGGGAGTGATGGTAGACACGACATTGAAGGCGTCGGCACAGTGCGCCACAGCCTCGAGGAAAGCAAACCAAATGTTAGGTATCATTAAGAAGGGTATCTCGACCAGAACGAAGGAAGTCATCCTGCCACTGTACCGGGCTATGGTGCGCCCGCATCTGGAATACTGTGTACAGTACTGGTCACTGTACCTCAAAAAGGACATGGCAATGCTTGAGAGAGTCCAGAGAAGAGCAACTAAACTGATTAAGGGTATGGAAAACCTTACATACACTGACAGACTGAAGAAGCTGGGGCTGTTCTCCCTGGAAAAGCGGAGACTCAGAGGAGATATGATAGAGACCTTCAAGATCCTGAGGGGCATCGAAAAGGTTGACAAGGACAGATTTTTCAATTTGAAAGAAACCACAAGAACAAGGGGTCACTCGATGAAATTGAAGGGGGACAGGTTTAGAACAAACGCAAGGAAATTCTTTTTCACACAGAGGGTGGTGGACACATGGAACACCCTTCCGGAGGCCGTGATAGGAAATAGCACAGTACAGGGTTTCAAGGAAGACCTGGATAGGTTCCTGGAGGACAAAGGGATTGAGGGGTACAGATAAGAGTAGTGGAAGGTTTAGAGATAAGTGTAGAGGTAGGTATAAAATTAGTCAGGGACCGCTGCTCAGGCAATATGCCTGATGGGCCGCCGCGTGAGCGGACCGCTGGGCGGGATGGACCTCTGGTCTGCCCCGGCGGAGGCGACTACTTATGTTCTTATGTAATAGGTGTTATCCAGGGACAGCAGGCAGATATTCTCAACATGTGGGTGATGTCACCGACGGAGCCCCCTAGCGGACATTTTCGCAAGCAGACTTGCTTGAAGACCTTCAAGCTTGCGATTGTGCCCCTCCCGCCCGACCTAGGGCATGCGTCTCCTCAGCGTGGCCTCAGTTCAGATAGCTAGCAAAGAAGCCAACCACAGGGAGGTGGGTGGGTTGCGAGAATATCTGCCTGCTGTCCCTGGATAACACCTGTTACGGTAAGTAACTGTGCGTTATCCCAGGACAAGCAGGCAGCATATTCTCAACATGTGGGAGACTTCCAAGCTAACCAGAATGGGATGGAGGGAGAATTGGCAATTTCAGGAGAACAGATTTTGCAACACTGACTGGCCACAATGGCCGTCACGCCTGGAGAAAGTATCCAGACAGTAGTGCAAGGTAAATGTATGAACCGAGGACCAAGTGGCAGCTTTACAGATTTCCTCAAGTGGAGTAGAGCGGAGGAAAGCAACAGACGCCGCCATCGCTCTGACCTTGTGGCCTGTGACTCGACCTGGCAGGGAGAGACCAGCCTGAGTGTAACAGAAAGAGATACAAGCGGCCAACCAGTTAGAAATAGTCTGCTTAGAAACAGAGCAACCTAAGCGATTAGGATCGAAAGAGAGGAAGAGCTGGGGAGCAGAACGATGAGGAGCGGTGCGCTTCAAGTAGAAAGCGGGCACAGCGACTTAATTGAAATAACCAAATAAGCTGCGGTGCAAGAGGGACAACAAGATCGTGCGAAGCAAGGGAGAAGTGCTTCTGGCTCCGCGGAAAACATAGAACTGAGGCCACGCTGAGGAGACGCATGCCCTAGGTCAGGCGGGAGGGGCGCATGCGCGGGCCATTTGCAAGCTTGAAGGTCTTCAAGAAAGTCTGCTTGCGAAAATGTCCGCTAGGGGGCTCCGTCGGTGATGTCACCCACATGTTGAGAATATGCTGCCTGCTTGTCCTGGGATAAACTACGATTTGGATTATTTTTCCTGATGTGCATCACTTTGCAATTGTCCACATTAAATTTCATCTGGATACCCAGTCTTCCAATTTCCTAAGGTCTTCTTGCATTTTTTCACAGTCTGCATATGTTTGATAATTTTGAATAGTTCTGTGTCATCTGCAAATTTAATTACTTCACCTTTTTGTTCCAATTTCCAGATCAATTTATATCGGGGATCTCAAAGTCCCTCCTTGGGGGCCGCAATCCAGTCGGGTTTTCAGATTTCCCCAATGAATATGCATTGAAAGCAGTGCATGCACATAGATCTCATGCATATTCATTGGGGAAATCCTGAAAACCTGACTGGATTGCGGCCCTCAAGGAGGGACTTTGAGATCCCTGATTTATATGTTAAATAGAACCAGCCCAGTACAGAATCCTCTATTTACTATTTTCCTCCATTGAGAAAAATGGCCATTTAACCCCATCCTTTGTTTTCTGTCCAATAACCAATTCTTAACCCATGCCAGAACATTGCCTCTTATCCCATGACTTTTTATTTTTCTAAGGAGTCTCTCCTGAGGAACTATGTCAAAATCTTTCTGAAAATCTAGATACACGACATTAACCGGAGCAGCCTAGTAGTTACAGCTGCAGCCTCAGCACCCAGAGGTTGTGGGTTCAATCCCAGCACTGCTCCTTATGATCCTGGGTAAGTCATTGCCCGAGTTACCATAGTCAGGTTCTGAGATTGCCAGGACAGAGAAAAAAAAAATGTACACCACCCTGCCAGCAATCATAAACATAACACACGTTTATTCATGCCTTCAAAAAAAATGAAGCAAATTGGTAAGGCAAGACTTCCCTTGGTTGAATCCATGGCTTACATCCTTTCTTCTACCCAAACAGACCTCAAAGCTTGAAGAGCTTAGACTCTGATAGCCCTTCAGATATATATATATAATTACTCCCCATTCCCTCCCTTCCCTTCAAAGTAACTCCCTCATCCCCGCCAAAACTGATGTCCAAGAGGCAATAGGTAAGAGCAAACTCAGACTCAATGTTGAGTTTCCAACAAAGGGACTAATGGAATTGGATTTCCTAAGTGGGCTTTTATGCTATACTGTCCCCCCAAAAATAGTATGACCAGATAGGCGGCAGCAGCAGGAAGAGGTTACAGGAGAGATGGGTAGAGTTTGGAACGGTTATGGGGTTAAAAGTGTTCTTGGTTTGGTTTTCCTTTTAGCTCAGCTCCCAGCTAGGCTAGCTTTTAGGGTCTATGACCTATGTGGCTGTGCAAGGCACCATGAATGAGCGAGTACTGCTATACTGGTGTGCCACACCCATATCCTTCCAAATATCATTGGCCAGGGAAAAGAGGGGCGTGGAAGAGAGAATAATGGTGCTGGGCAGAGAATGGAGGATAAAGAAGGGGTTGTTTGGTAAAAACAGAGAGAAGAGGGATGTTGTACTGGAGTCACCACTAATAAAGGAGGGGGGCATTAAGCCAAAGCCGATAGAGCCCAAAGGACCAACATAGGGCCACACTGCCTGTGTTGCAGAACCAACCCAGGAGCGAACCTTGCTACCAGGGGAATGGTCCCAGAGCCTGCAAGAGTGTTAAAACAGGGTGGCTAGGTAGGTTCCCTATAAAAGGGTTACTCTCCCAACTAAAGACTTCAGACACAAGAGTCTGTGTCTTCTCCCAGGCAGAGCTGCCCTAGTAACACTGGGGACTTCTAAAGCAAAGAGAAGCCTCAAAATTTGGATAAAAACCCTAAAATAATAAATCAACAGCAGAGCAGATTAGAAAGGCACCTTTCAACGCACATGCATCACAGTCCAGTGAGGCAGAAGGCAGAGCTGAAACAAAAATAAAGTATAAATGATGCTTTCTACACAACTTGTGACTAGAGGTGAATAACCTACTGGTTTAAGACTCGTATGCCTTTTGCACTAGAATTTCCATTTCTGTAGAAGGCAGTAGAGAGTCAGTGCTAACTTAGCTCCCCAAACCAACCACTTATTCTGTGACTGCTAGAGCTTTAGCAGGTGAGTTGGCACACAGTGGGTTGATATGAATACATGCCTTTGGGTTTACTGATTTTCAGTCTGAGGGCAGGGAAGCACCATATATAAAAATGGCACTAGGGTCTGTGAAGCAACTGATTGCTGAACTTCCAAAGTTTGTGGTATGTAGATGGTGGAGCCACTCATAGGGCTTTCTGGATATGGAACTGCTATTATATTTTAGTCTGTAAGTTCTAGATATGAATGATGTCTGGGCCTCTAGGAATAAGGAATAGGAATATGATCCTTGACGGAAAGATGGAGATAAACATTTGAAATGTGCAATGAATCTGTTTCGGAGATATGAGGGATGGATGAACCTAGCCTGCAGAGGAGGGGCAGTGACCAAAGTAGAGTGAGAGGGAACCTAATGAGGGAAGGAATTAGGAGGCAAGGCAGGTCAGGTCAGGAGGAAGTAGAGAGCAGAGAAGTATAAAATCAAGGAGTGGAATAGGTAGTGGGGGGATATTAAGCATCCTACCCCAAAACAAAAGCCAAACAGCTTTGGGAGAAAGAGAAAAGAGAATAAAATGATGAAAGGAAGAAGATGACATTAAGATGGGGAGGAACTGAGAAAGAAGTGGAGATAGTCTTGAGAGAAAAAAAGTGTTTGCTGTGCACATGTTAGATAGGGAAGAAGGACTACTGAGGATTGGCTGGACCTTGTGAGGGAATATATTTAAGGAGAAGTGGGTTTATTCTACACACACTCCCATCACACTGACCAACAGTTCAAATCTTTCAGCATCCTAGAAGCAGCTAACATTCTGATGCCCTCTCAATTTCCCTAACTTTCTTACATCCATATGGTCATGCATATGCAGTTCATTATCCCTTTTATTTAAATTAGCAAATATTTTTGTTCTTGAGCCAAAGCAGCAAGAGCAGCATGCTTTCTAGGAACACTACCAATTCAAGCAATCACCTCATGCCCATACCTAACAGGAAGTCCAACAGGCTTCACTATGGAGTGAATTAATGTCCAGTCATACCAAAAAGGGCGAACAGAATGCTAGGAACGATTAAGAAGGGGATCATGAACAAATAGGAGAAGGTTATCATGTCGCTGTCCTGGGCCATGGTACGCACTCACCTGGAATACTGCGTCCAGCACTGGTCGCCATACATGAAGAAGGACACAGTACTACTCGAAAGGGTCCAGAAAAGAGCAACTAAAATGGTTAAGGAGCTGGAGGAGTTGCCCTACAGTGAGAGATTAGAGAAACTGGGCCTCTTCTCCCTTGAAAAGAGGAGACTGAGAGGGGACGTGATCGAAACATTCAAGATAATGAAGGGAATAGACTTAGTAGATAAAGACAGGTTGTTCACCCTCTCTAAGGTGGAGAGAACGAGAGGGCACTCTCTAAAGTTAAAAGGGGATAGATTCCGTACAAACGTAAGGAAGTTCTTCTTCACCCAGAGAGTGGTAGAAAACTGGAACGCTCTTCCGGAGGCTGTTATAGGGGAAAACAACTTCCAGGGATTCAGGACAAAGTTAGACAAGTTCCTGCTGAACCAGAACGTACGCAGGTAAGGCTAGTCTCAGTTAGGGAACTGCTCTTTGACTTAAGGGCTGCCGCGTGAGCGAACTGCTGGGCAGGATGGACCACCGGTCTAACCTAGCAGTGGCAATTCTTATGTTCTCACTCAGGGGGAGATAGTCAAGAGTGCTGGGGGAGATCGTCAAGAGTGCTGTGCAAGTAAGACTAGTTATATTCAGTCTAGCTTGCAAGTTAGTTCAGCCTCCAATGCACAAAAGGGTTTTGGTGGCTTTTACCAAACTCAGTAGCAGCCATCGAGAATCCTATGCAAATGCATTACAAGGAGCTCATTAGTATTAAAATGAACATTCTCTTATTGTTAACTTATTTGAGTGTGCAGGGATATGCTCCACAATATTTGATGGAATGTAAAATTTCATACAGTTCGCTTTCAAAGTTGCGTTCAGCTGTGCAGCATGATTTATCAATACCATCAAGAAAAGAGCTTAGGCTACAGACTGTCAGAGCTGGGGTCTTCTCCTGCTCAGGCCCAGAAGAGTGAAACAAGCTTCCATCTTATATTAAACAACAGAGGAGTTTAAGCATCTTCAAAAAATTATTGAAACGTCACTTGAAGTATATGAGCTGAACTTGCAGTTATGACAGAGTTGTTAATGCTGTGTTATTGAAAAGAAAGGCAGATTGTATAATATTACATTTTTATGTTTTTCTTTCTTTTGATTTTATGATTGTATGGAATTTTTATTTATTTTATGATGATTGTTATATAGTTAATTTTACTGTGCATGTTGCGTTGTTAAAAGCAGATTATAAACAAACAAACAAACAAACACAGCAAAGAATGTACATCTTTTAGCGTGCAAACCTTTGTGGCAGGTCGGTAGCATGAAAGTAGGAGCATTTTACTTGAATTTTAAGGTCTGTTAATTGTGGCCACGTGTATGTTTGTGTGCATGTGTGTCCTGCACCTAACAGTTGCGCCTAAAATTACCATGGAACTAAAAAAAAAAGACTCCCAAACTTACCGTTTCAAATAGGCTTCAGCTGCAGGTTTTTGTTTTTGCCCTTGCTGCTGCTAGCCTCATGTTTGGAGCTCCGGTGATCATGATTCTGCATTAACTGGGCCTACCTTTCAGCTCTTGTGCACAGGTGCTAGTTGTGTTCCTCACCCTTTTACCGCTGATGCTTAATAAAAGCAGCATTCATATAATTTGTGGAGTTTCTTCCATTTGCCCCTCAGCGCAAACTGTCTCCAAGTTTCCAGTTAAAAAACTATCCTAAAAAGTACCACTTCCCTTGCAATAAATATCAATAAATCAGCAAGTAGACAAAACAAAACAAAAAAACTATCCTAAAAAGTACCACTTTCCTTGCAATAAATATCAATAAATCAGCAAGTAGACAAAACAAAACAAAAAAACCATACAAAAAAATCTTACAGGGAATAATGTTTGGTTTCAGTTTTGCTTAATTATGGGGGGGATTCCAACCAACTGGGTTCTAGTTCTCAAACATCCTCCTTCCTCTACCATCGCTCACCTCTTCCGTTGCTCCTTTATTTCTTTTAAACTCTTCCTCAGCCCACTTTTTCACATAATGGCGGTCACCTTCATTTGGGATCTGTCGGGCAGTCCGTAAAATCTTTCTGTACAAGCCAAGAACCTGTTGTCTGTGCAGGAACTGAAAGAGGAACTGCACTTAGCACAGTGACAGCAAAAAAATGGCAGAGAATATAAGGCCCAACCAGCCTATTCAGATGAATTTCTTCCTCTAGTTCTTTAACACTCTGATTAAATGAGTATATAAGTTTTTACATATATACCAAACCTGTTCCCCATCTCTTCCTCACATCTTCCATCTTAACCTTAATCCCACAGCTATGCTTTGACATGTGATCCAGTTCTCCATTAATAAGAGGATAGAAGGAGTAAATTATACAGCTAAGTCTTTTGAACATATTTATATATTTATGAAATACTAGTCTTTAAGCCCGTTACATTAACGGGTGCTAGAATACTGTTCACCCTCTATGTTGCCCCTTCCATTCACTGCCCTCTCTTCTCTTTCCATCCAGTGTCCGCCCTCTCTCTCTCTGTCCCATATGGCCTCTCTCCATCTCCTCCTTCCTTTTGCCTTGGTCTGGCATACCTTCCTCTTTCCCTCCAAGCCATTCTCTCCCCCTCTGCTCCCTTTCCTCATTTAACTACTTCATTGGTCAGCAGCAGCATTCACAATTCATTGCTGTTGCTGGCTTCAGGTCTTTCTCTCTGGCCGGTCCTGTCTTCATGAAAACAGGAAGTAGGCAGGACCGGCCAGAGAGGAAGGCCTGAAGCCAGCAACAGCAGCGAATTGTAAACGCTGATGCTGCCTGAAGCACCCGAGGCAGACGCTTCTCTCCCCTCCCAGCCCAACCCCCGCTGACTCTGCGACCCTCCCAGCAAGATGACTTTAATATCAAACCTCCCTCCAGCGTTGGCATCCGCTGCACGTTAAACAGGCTGCTTCGGCTTTCTTCTGCAGTTGAGTCCCTCTGTTGCGTCATTGATGACGTCATCGTTGACGCGGCAGAGGGACTCAACTGCAGGAGAAAGCCCGAAGCAGCCTGTTTAACGTGCAGCGACTGCCAACTCTGGAGGGATGTTTGTACCGGTGCAGAAGTGATATGTCTCTCCCCCTCCAGTACCTGTGCAGCACTTTGCTGCGGCGCATCCTCCCATGGGGGGGGGGGGGGTTTGCACAGTGGGAGCAGGTGAGAGAGCCGATCTCCAGTTGGGGTTTTTTTTTTTAAAGTTGAAAGCCGGCGCTGCAGCTCCTCTCAATCCTGGTGCAGTTCGAGAGAGGAGCCGGTACCATTCACGGTGAGGAAGGCCGCCGCAGCTGTATAATTTTTTTATTATTATTTGAAAGTCGCCCGAGCAAGTGGTGACGTAAAACCCGCGCATGCGCAATCGTGTTTTTGCGACGGATCAGAGAACACGATTTTTTTAGTGCGCATGCGCGGCCTAGCATTTTATTATATTAGATTTAATGAATCGGGTAAGCACTAAGCACTTTAAAGAAAATGAAATAAACAAAGAGTAGCAATAGCAAGATGCACAAAGCACTTTTAAATTAACGGAGAAAGAAAGAAATTAAGTAGAAATGAGCCAGTGAGGAAATGACCACGTAAAGCTTGCCACAATGAAAGCATTTTGAGGCAGTGGAGTGGTGGGGCTGAGGCTCAAAGATTCTTGGATTAAACAGTTTATAAGAATTGCTTTAGATACTTAAGAGTATTTAAATATAAATTATAAAATTGAACCTATACTCTGAGCAGAAATTATGATTTATTATTAATCATATTCTTTTGACATGTAATCCAAGCATGTCCACAATTTTGCTACAGTGCTGTCCTCTACCATCTCCACGCCTTGTAGTTAGTTCTCTGCTTTGATTTCAACCAAATCAATGCTTAATCCAACATCCAAGTCACCTACCATCTCTTACTGAAATCCACCGCATCACCAAAATTAGTGAGCCTATCCCATGTAGCGCTACCACTTTTCCAAAAAAAATTAAGACACTTCCAGAAAATGAGTTCAATTTGCAAATGTGACCCTAGGAAGATAAGAGGATTTGAACCTCTAAATCAGGGGTGCCCACACTTTTTTTGGCTTGCGAGCTAATTTTAGAATGGCCAAGTCAAAATGATCTACCAACAATAAAATTTAAAAAAATACAAAGCACAGGCAGAGAAAATGTTAATGATCATTTTTATTTGGTTGGGTTTTTTTTTTTTCAGAAGTCAAGGCAGATGACTTTAAAATATGCAATGTCACCTCAGTAACAACTATACAAAATATACCCCCTCCCCTTTTACCAAACCTCAATAGCGGGTTTTAGCACAGGGAGCTGCGCTGAATGCCCCTCGGAACTCCTGATGCTCATAAGCTCCCTGCGCTAAAAACCACAATTGCGGTTTAATAAAAGGGGGCCATAGTGCAAAATATAGACAGCAGATATAAATTCTCAAAACGGACACATTTTGATCACTAAATTGAAAATAAAATCATTTTTCCTACCTTTTTGTCTGGTGATTTCATGAGTATCTAGTTGCACTTCTTTCTTCTGACTGTAAATCCAATATTTCTTTCTGTCCCCCCCCCCTTTTCTTTTTGCTTCTTTCTATATCTCTCTCCCCCTGCCCCTTTTTATTTCTGTCTTTCTTTCTCCCCCCTGCCCCCTCTTTATTTCTGTCTTTCTTTCTCTCTCTCCCTGTCTTTCTTTCTCTCTCCCTCTGCCCCCCCAAGCCATCGCACCGATTTCTCCACTTCCCCGATTCTTTCTCTCCCTGCACCCCAAGCCACCACTCCAATTTCTCCGAGCCAGGGCTGGCACGTACAAGCGCAGGACCCACAAGCCTTCACCTTTGACGTCAATTCTGACGAACTTGGAGAGGAAGTTCCAGGCCAGCCAGGCAGCGATTGGCTGGCCCAGAACTTCCTCTCTAACACAATTTACTAGGAATGGAAAAGTTCAGATTTGTACTCTGTTTGAGGGAAAAGGGAATGTCCAGCCTTCAAAGTAAATAGAAATGCCTTGAGATGACTGGGGGGGGGGAGGGGGGGAGATATCATATGATTGAAGTCTACAAAATCCTTAGTGGTGTAGAATGGGTAAAGGTGAATCAATTTTTTACTCCATCAAAGATTACATTCAATGAAGTTACAGGGAAACGCTTTTAAAACCAATAGAAGGAAATATTTTTTCACACAAAGAATAGTTAAACTCTGGAACTTGTTGTCAGAGGTTATAGTAAGAGCGGTTAAATAGATGGGTTTAAAACAGATTTGGACAAGTTCTTGGAGGGAAAGTCCATAGTTTTCTTTTGAGACAGATTCTCCTGGGATTGGTAGCATGGAATGTTGCTACTATTTGGGTTTTGGAATAGAGCAAATTGGGTCTAATATGGATGTTTCCAAAAGACTTGAAGAATATATAAAAAGGCCTACCACAGGCTAACTTGAATTTGTCTATTTTCAATATTAGCTGTTCCCATATAGAACAAAATAAGTTACTATATTTTTTAAACAGTAGATTTACTTGCGGTAAGAGAGAGGCGTATCATAATCGTGGATGATCAGATAATAGGACCTCTTATCATTTCCATATTATTTCAGGTTCACATCCTGACTCCAATTTTTAATCACCTAAGCCTGTCCCATCCTCCCTGCCTCACCTACTTTGTGTAAAGAACTACATCTGCAGGTGTGTGCTTCATGAGCTGTATCATCAAAATATATTGTATAATAAAAAACAAACAAACACTAATCACAAAAGTAGTAAATATAAACTCTCAAATCATAAGTGAAGAGGGAAAGCAACTCTTATCTCAAATGGTATAATCCATGAACCAGCGCTGGTTGAGAATGTACAACTCCCTTCTGACAGAAGAAACCGGCATTTTAATCTGTCCAAAGCAGATCTTCCTCAGGGGGTAATAACCAGCATTGCCCCCCTCATAAAATTCTTATTTCAAAACATTACCATTGTTATCTAAAGACATAAGAACATAAGATTTGCCACTGCTGGGTCAGACCAGTGGTCCATCGTGCCCATCAGTCCGCTCACGCAGTGGCCCTTAGGTCAAAGACCAATGCCCTATTTGAGTCTAGCCTTACTTGCGTATGTTCTGTTCCAGTAGGAACTTATCCAACCTTGTCTTGAATCCCTGAAGGGGATGCTTTCCCCTGTAACAGCCTCTGGGAGAGAATTACAGGCAAGTGCAACCATACAATGCAGTTGCTTTGAAGAACTGCTAATGAAAAAAAATCTCATTACAAGAGTGCCCACCACAACTGTATGATTTTGCTGTTAATCAGAATAACAGCAAAATCATAGTTGTGGAAGGCATTCTTGTAATGAGAGATGACTTCCTTATTCAGAAAGAGATGATTCTTTCTTATACAGTTGTGGTGAGCGTTATCATCTTATTTTCTTTTCTATGTTTTTGTTTGATTATTTTTTTATTGTCCCAGAAAAAGCCCTGAAAAACCTAAAATGGTTTATTATTATTAAAAGTTAATAAATTATGGAGTCGCCACGAACAGTCCGATTGAGAAGCAGCCAGCTAAACACACTGCTTGCAGGGCAGGATTAATTCGTCAAGGGTCCCTAGGCACACAAGTCCACTGGGCTCCCCTGCCCCGCCTTGCCCCGCCCCCTTCCACACACCTGCCCCGCCCCCATTTATTTACCCATTTTCTTATTTACTTCTTTATTTTCACTTTATTTCTTTTATTTTAAAATTCAAAACAACAAAGATTACCATACCGGTGCAGTTTTTCTTCTATGCAACCTTCAAACATCTCTGACCAAATCCCCCCTTCCTTCCTAGATGAAGAGATCTTCAGCTGGCAGGGCTTTGGGAAGCCCGCCAATTTATATTTTGCATTTGGGTAGGAGGCATGTGGCATGGCGGGAAGAAAATTTAGTGCCTGTCATTTTATTGGACTAATACATTTCTCACTTAGCTTTCAGAGGTTAAAACCTCTTTCTTCAGATCAGTAAACTATACTGCTATTATAGTATCCCTGTCCTGACCTGAGGAAAGGAGTTATGGTCTCTGATATAGTAAAAAAATATATTAAAACTAGTCCAATAAACAGTATCACCTTATTTCCATTTTCTATTATTAATAAACAATTATCAACACAGCTACAATAATACTTTATCTTAAAGCAAAAATAAATAAATAAAACAAATATAATTTTTTCTCTACCTTTGTTGTCTGGTTTCTGCTTTCCTCATCTTCTTATCATTCTCTTCCTTCCAACCATTGTCTACCCTCTCCATCCAGTGTCCGCCCTCTCCCCTCTTTCTATTTCCCTTAAATAAACTGTCTATCCTGTGCCCCTTCTCTCCTTTGTACATGATTCATCTTGGCTTCACCCTCCTCTCCATTGTTCTGTTCTGGAATCTCTATCTCCTTTCCTTCCCTCTCCCATGTCCTAGCATCTCTCTCCTCTCCTTCTCTTCTATCTCTGCCTCCCTCCCCATGGCCTGGTATCTCCTTTCTTTCCCTCCCTCCCATGATCTTGGCATCTCTCTTCCCCCAGGCCTCCTTCCCATCTGCTATTTCTTTTCTCACCTCATTCTTGTTCAGTGCCAAACAGACAGATAAAAAGGTGGGAATGGATCTTTCACCTTCAGCTGTCTTCAATTTTTCTGCCTCCTTCTCAAATCTGTTTACCTTTTCTTCTTCTCTTTCCTTCATGTGCAGTACATCTCCCCTCTTCCTTGCTCCCTCTCTCTCCTCCCCCTCTAAATGCAGACTTTCTCCCTTCCTTCCATGTGCATTTTCCCTCTCCCTGTCCTCCTATCCAAATGCAGAATTTCCCCCTTCTCCCCATTTCTCGCTCTCTTTACCCCACCTAGCATCTTCCCCATTTCTCCTCCACCCTCTCTCCAACACCCAATTTTGGGTAGCCAGAAATCCAAGTTGGTGGGCATAAGAACCCCACTCCACAGGCAATCTAGTCTCTTCCTCTCCCACCTGGGTGATCTGGTCTCTCAACTCCTCTGTTGTCACGGTGACCGTGTACCTTTTAGGATTTGTATCTTCATGGGCAGCAACCAGCATGACCAATACAGTGTTTCTGACAATCTATATGCAGACAGGAAGTTGTGCCTGATGGAAAGCTGTGGGGCTGGTTCCAACAGTATTAGTCATGCTGCTGGTGAAGATCTGAACTTTAAAAAAATATGCAGGAGGGAGAGGTTTTTTGAGTTTTTAGCTAGCAGGGCCTGGGGATCCCGTCCAGCTAGATCAGAGATGTTTGGCTGCTGGGTGGCCCTGGGCCACTAGGTCTATGTCGTTTCCTGCCCTGAGGGAACTGCTCCTGTTTCCCTGCCCTCCTTTGCTTCTGTCTCTCTCCCTGACCCTCTTGCTCCTGTTTCTCTTTCTGCCCTCCCTTACTCCTGTCTATCTAGTTTCCCTTCCCCAAGCTCCTTTCCTCACCTCATTGCTATCTCTGCTAGCCAGTATTAATTATAAGCAAAGCTGCGCAGGATTGCAGCTCTCTGCCTGCCGGCTGTTTCCTCTGGCCGGTCCTGTTAACTCTGCCTTGGCCGCTTTCGCTGTCCTCTGCCATGGCTGCTTTCTATGCCCCCCCACCTCCTCTGCTGCACAGAACCACAGCTGCTTGCTCCAGGCTGACCCTGTCTCTTATTAAAAATCTCCCCTCCAAATCACAACAGTAAACTAAAGTTTCAAGGCACATAGACAGTGGGCCATTTACAGGCGCGTACAGTGTCACGCAAGGCTCCGCGAGACGCTTTGTAGGCTTGTGCCCTCCTTTCTCGGACTCGCGCGAGGTCAACGGCAAAGTTGGGATTGGACAAGAGAAGATTCTGCTTTGCCTTTGAGGTCACCCACACCCACCGCGGCAAAGGAAGTTGTGGCGGCAGGGTAGCTAGCTCCATTCCAGTTGGAGGCAACTTGTTACTTCCGTCTTTGAAGACAAGCTATAGGCTGGGGGGGGGGGGGGGCATCGCTGTTGCCTCATCTGTTTGCCCTCCATCAACGGGCCCCCCTGACAGTTTTGGGCCCTAGGCATGTGCCTACTGGGCCTATTCGTTAATCCGGCCCTGAGACTGCTTGTGCCCATTCATGAAACCTATTTTCCTGTTGGACACGTGATATAGCTGTACACATCCCCCCCTCCCAAGGAGCAAGAAATCTGTATGATCCAGAGGGTGAGGGGCAAAAAGAAATAGCAGCAAAACACCTCCTTGAATGTTACCTTTAGCGAAAAAATGTGATCAAAGAGAATCCCACACATCAGTGTTTGTTACCTTTTGTGCACCTCATACTTTTTTGTACCTGTTTCAGGTTAAGTACCGTCGGAGGTAGCCTTGAAGTTGTTGCCATGCTACAGGCACTGGAGCCGCTCTAGACACATTTCTTCTCCCTATGCTAATGAGAATGTGTGGTTTCGCAGCACTGCTGCCTGGGAGGACCCGATTGCCACTTTCAAATTTAAAGGGCCACAGCAGCAGTGCAGTGTGCATTCGCCGCACATACATTAGCTTTTTTTTCTGAGTTTTACAGACGTACGCAGTCAAGTGATATGTACCATTTTTTTTTTTTTAAATGTAATTTTGTTTAAAGCGCAAATAAGCCCATTGATTGTATTTGGGTTTTAAGGAGGAACTCTCGCATTTCCGTGCAGAAGGCTCAGTGGCGAGGAAGGGAGGGGCGTCCGCCCTGAGCACCGGCGCCTCTCCACCTCCTCCCGCACGCGCCTTCTCTCTACCTGACTGCTCTAGAATTGCAAAGAGCAGGTCGCACCTGATCGGAAGTGATGTCAGATGGAGAGGCCGGGCAGCAGGTTAGAAATGCTGCTGGCACAGTGAAATTAAAGAGGTATGGGGGAAGGGAAGGGGCGCGCGCCTCCTCCCCTCGTCACGCCACTGAGAAGGCTATATAGCTCTAGTTTACTTGTTTCGCCAGGGAACCTTTTTGATGCAGTTCCTAAAGCTCAGCTTTTTAAAGGGGCAATAATACCGGTTAGATGAGTATCAGAAAATGATTAAAGGTGAAAACACTGTTCTTTCTCCTGACTCCAAACATCTAGTCGGTTAATATTATTAATTAAAAATGTTTCTACCATTTCTATTAATTATTTATATACCAGACGTACGCAGCTTGTTCTGCTCAAACTACATAGGGTATAGAAAGTTTCTAATAAGCATAAACCTTTGAGTCCCAATACAGCTATTTCATGAACTATTCTATGGGTCTTGCAGACCGGCCACCATAATCAAAGAGGGTTGGACTGCTTGCTGTGACTTTTTTTAAGTTACAAGTCCCAAAAAATCCAAATTGCTCGACTGCAGAGTTGGTAGAACTGCTTTGTGTCCCTCTCTACAAAGAAGGCGGTGTCAAATGCTTGATGCATTTTACAATGATGTTACTGATAGGGAGGGCGACCAGGCCTTTGTTACAAACAGAAGACCAAATCTTTGAACAATCTATTTTTTTTGGGGGGGGAGGGAGGCTTGTACTACTACTGTATATACATTATACTCCTATTTCCGAGTGTACGGATGTTGCAAAGGCCCGCCCCTCTGTCAGTCTCATTCAGTCTACCAGGCAGACTCTGCCTTTAACATCACTGTAAAGTACAGGGAGAATTTGACACCGTCCTCTTAGTAACGGAATCTGCAATGTACGGGGGATCTGTCTACTACCTTTTTCCGAACTTGCAAGTGGGAACAAGGATGAGGAAAGAGTTTTCGTTTAAGAACGCTTTCCTTTTCTTGCTTCTGCTTCATATCGACATTCCTCCAGCTGCGCCGCCAAGACATGTGCAAAATCTTCAGGGTAAGGAATCCAGTTGTCATTCTGGACCCCCCCCCCCCCCCCCCCCCGCCCCCTGTCATTTCTTTTCTTCGCCTGCCTACTGTCTCATTACAATGTTCTTTTCCAAGTCTATATCTTGGATGTCAGTCAGTCCTTTGGGCCATAAGGAGTAGTGTATTGCTAGTGACTTTAGGGGTTCTACCTAAGCTCCTCTGATGCTTCTGTTGGCATTTTGTTGCTGTTTTGATTGTTCTTTGGTTCATTTGTTGTTTTGTTTGAACAAAACGGGTTTATTGATTGGGGAAGTTTCCCCACATCTAATGTGATCATACGTCCCGTTTCTAGATCCCCGGTCCCGTTGTCCCCACGCACAGCTTCGAGACGCTGAAATGTCCCGTTTTCAGAGACAGCATCCCGAAGCTGTCCGTGGGGACAATGGGACAGGCGATAGCTTCCCCTCCCTCCCTGCCGCTCTAAAGCCAGCCTGCCTCCCTCCAGCGCCGAAGCCTGACCTACTGCCAATTCACCCCTCCCCCCACCCCTGCGCAACACACTCCTCACCACCGTGTCTGGGGCCAATCAACAGTCAGCCAGCACATCCGAAGTTCGCAAAGGAAAGCTGCGCCTGATCGGTCACTGCATGGTTTTTGATTGCTCTTCACTGACTGGCCACCAGTTTAGCTCCCCGCCTAGAGTTTTGTGATCTTGAGCCTGGTTGGTTGGTCTGGACTTTCCCTCGCAATAGTCGGTGTGGGGTTTAGATGGTTGTTCTGGACTTTAAAAGGGACCATGTTCCTGACTATGCCATGCCCTTTTCTGAGAACGTTTTGCTGCAAGATATGTAAAAAAAAAAAGTTGGCATAGAATGTTTACGGGTATTTTGTTGTATTTTTCAATTTTTAAACTTTCCAAAATAAGGAAACGAGGTCTTTAAATATTTCACATCGTAGTTAATCAAAAATTATTGTTACTTTTTCTGCTTTATATTTCTGTGGGACACAATCAGTAGTTCTCTTGTACGGATCTTTAGCATAACTATATGGAAGAATTATGATAAACATATCAATCAGATAAAATAAAGGGATGCAGGCATATTTATATGCAAACACCAAAGCCTAATACTTTTGGTGGGGTGGGGAGGGATAATAGAATGTAATTGGGAGATTGGAGACTTGGATTGGGTTGTGTCTGGGTGGGGATTTATTTTTGGATGAAGGGAGCATTGGATAATAGGGTCAGCAGAGGGCATCAGATGGGGGAACATTTGTGTGGGAAATGCTACTCCTGATTGGTCCTTACTTAATAGTGGGCCTGGTGAGCCTGTGGAGGCAGAAAAATGATTTTGCAGTTTTGTATCCTAATGCCTCTTTTCCATCTACAAACAAAACTGCTATATTTAGGTAGGCTTTAGAAGGAAAATATGGGAAAAGGGGGAAAAAGAGGAATAATGTGTGGTGTGAGAAGGGTAAAGTCACAGAGTAGAGAAGCTACAAGCCAATATGAGATCTTGGCCTGGAACTTCCTCTCCAATGTCAGAATTGACGTCGGGAAGAAAGTTTGTGGGCCGGTGCCTGGACCTTCCTTTTCTTCAGTAGCAGTGGGCGGCAGCGGACCGGAGGGGGAGCGGGGTTGAATCGGCGTTAGGCCAGGCTTCGGCATTGGAGGGAGGCAGAAAGCCAGGCTGGCTTTAGGGTGGCAGAGAGGGAGGGAGGTAGGTAGGCTGGCTGGCTGGCTTCGGGGGAGGGGTGGGACAAAGGCTGGAAAGCAGCGAGGGGGACATAGAAAGGAGGGAGAAGGAAGGAGAGAGAGAGGCAGAGAAAGGGGGGGGGGTATTGTAAGCAGAAGAAAGACTAGAGAGAGAAAGTCCTGGACCAAAGGGGAAAGACAGGAGGCAGATGCAGGACTTTGAAAGGTATAGACAGAGGGGGAGAGACCCTGAGGAAGAGCAAAGAGATGCAAGATCATAACAGAGGAGTGAAAGAGAGGGAGACCTGGAACAAAGGTACAAAGAAAAAAACTGACACTGGATCTGAGGAGGGTAATAGAGAGATAAGAGAGAGAGACCTAGACCCAAAGGGGTAGGGCTAAATAAAGAAAGAAAGAAATATTGGATGCACAGTCAGAAGGAAGTGCAACCAGAGACTCGTGAAATTACCAGACAACAAAGGTAGGAAAAATGATTTTATTTTCAATTTAGTGATCAAAATGTGTCAGTTTTGAGAATTTATAGCTGCTGTCTATATTTTGCACTATATTTGTCTATTTTTCTATAGTTACTGAGGTGACATTGCATATTTTAAAGTCATCTGCCTTGACATCTTTGAAAAAAACCCCAAATATGAACAATTAACATTTTCTCTGCATATAGTGTGCGTTGTGGGGTTTTAAAATTTTTATGGTTACCATTATGAATTAATAAGATATTATGCATACATGAAAAATGAATGGAAGAAATTGGGGGTGGGATTGGGGTTAGGGCAGAGCTATGGTGGGATTGGGGGCGGAACTGAAAATTAATAGATGTCCCATTTTGATGAAAAAAATAAATGGTCACGTTACCCATATCCCTACTTCACCTATTTTTGGAAGAGTTTTTACTTGCTTGCGACCTAACTGTAGATGGCAGTAGAGCTCCTAGTGAAGTAATAAATAATAACAGTTTATATACCGTAGGACCGCAAAGTTCTATGCAATTTACAATGATTAAAAATGCTACAAATTAAGTAGAACTAACAAAGTTAGAGATTAGTGGTTAACAGTTTTAGAGATCAGTTGCTGTGGGAGATATTGTGCAGATCAGCTACCTAAGTACTTTAGGAACAGATATGTTTTTAGGTGTTTCCTAAATTCCCCAGCATGCATAAGTAATTTTTCCAGATCTTTATCCCATAATACTGCTTGATAAGAGAAAAGATATTGATAATATCTTTTATGTTTAAATATGTTTATTGATTTTGCAAAGAAGCCAAAAAAAAAAAATATTAGTACAAACACATTTAGCAATGAACTACAACCAGGTCCCATCCCCCCGTCCCCCATCCCAAACCCCCTGATAATGTCTTTTAAATTTACATCCTCTAACTGGTGGAGAGACAAACTTCAGGTGTGAGCTTCTCTTATGTCTATTGGATGAGAAAGAGAAGAGGTCAGTTATATATTTAGGGGCTAAACCAAATAGTGCCTTAAAGGAAAAACGTCCAAACTTAAAAAGTAGGAGGGATACAGAAAAAAATCCAGAGTGGATTCCTTCTGCTAGGCTCGTGACCATGGGGAAATTACTTGTTTGTTCATAATGATACACCTATTGCACTAGAAACGACATTACAATTAGTACTATTATTATGGGGGTGTGGGATTATTATGGGTAGAGTTACCAGATATCCAGGAAAACCTGACATGTCCTCTTTTTAGAGACTGTCCAGGTGCCTGGAAGGCATTTCTAAAACCTGGCAGTTTGTCCAGGTTTTGGAAGGTTCGGCGCTCCAGCTGTGTCTGGAGGGCCTCTGAGCATGTGCTAATGACATCACACTCGTCCGTGCATGCTCATCCGTGCATGCTCGGAGGCCCTCTGGACACGGCCCAGAGGTCAGGAATGAAGAGCTGAGGCTGTAGTGGGGAGGGGGCTGGAGATGGAATAGAGTGGGGCTGGAACTGGGCAGGGTCATGTATCCGGGATTTCTCTTTACAAAATATGGTAACCCTAATTATGGGGGCACGGGATTTCTCTTCAGGTCCTTCCACATGATTAAAGTCAGTTGGACTGGGGCCTGTGGAGCATCGGGGAGGGGGGGTGGGGGGCAAAAGCCTAAGAGAATATCTTGCATCAGAGAGTGGGGCTTGAGAGCATGGGGTGGCTGTAGAGAAGATCATTGGGGAGGGGGCTGGAGAGCCCTCAGCCTGTTTGTCTCTTATTTGTCTCACTTCTCATCTGTCCTCGGCCCATCTGCCCCTCTCTCCCGCTTGTCCATGTTGTTCAAATTCCTGATTCTTTGACGAATGCAGGAGAGAGGCAGAAGCCAGGGGCAGGAGGCTTGGGTGAAAGAAGTGGCAGCTCGTAATACCAGCCTTACCAGTCTGGAGCTGAATCGTAAAGACTGGAAAAAGGTGAAGGAGTTGGACATTAGTGTCAGTCATTTTTTACACTGAACATTTATGTCCTTAGTGAAGGGACAATAGAGACACTTTTGAACACAGCAGAAAATTCTATATTGAGTGGATCTGTGCAGCTGCACCAGCTACTTTCCCCATGTAACTTCTATTATTGATGATGATGATATAAGCACCCCCTATATACACTCCAGGGAATTATGCACCAAAATAATACATTATAGTAGATAAAGCAGTATTCACTTACTTGCATGCAAGTTTTATGCATGTAAGTTTTATGCATGCAAGTAAGTGAAATATATTCACTTACTTGCATGCATAAAACAATGACTAGATATCTAGTATTTTTTGTTGTGATAACATAATTTTTACATACTGTAATTTATCCATAATTGCTGCTTATGTGCAAATATTTTTTTATTAAAGTCAAGACAACAAAAGCAATACAAATGTTTAGAAATTTCAAAATAGAAAACAATTCAACCTCCACCCAAGAGAACCACCCCCCACCCTCCCATCCCGAAGTCGTTCTCTACACAACAAAACCAAAAGCCACCAATGTGGATATAGACAAGCACATATAATTGCTGCTTATAATAGTCTTTATCTCTCAGTAATAAACCTTCCCTATTCATTGCCCACAGTCTCTGTTATGACTCACTTCTCTCTATCTAAAGCAGTGGTTCCCAACCCTGTCCTGGAGGACCACCAGGCCAGTCGGGTTTTCAGGCTAGCTCTAATGAATATTCATGGAGCAGATGTGCATGCCTGTCACTTCCATTATATGCAAATATCTCTCATGCATATTCATTAGGGCTAGCCTGAAAACCCGAATGGCATGGTGGTCCTCCAGGACAGGGTTGGGAACCACTGATCTAAAGAACTTTATAGTTTCTGCTGTTTAGGCCAGGGGTAGGCAATTCCGGTCCTCGAGAGCTGGAGCCAGGTCAGGTTTTCAGGATATCCACAATAAATATGTATGAGATAGATTTGCATTTCAAGGAGGCAGTGCATGCAAATCCATCTCATACATATTCATTGTGGAGATCCTGAAAACCTGACCTGGTTCTGGCTCTCGAGGACTGGAATTGCCTAACCCTGGTTTAGGCAGTGCCATTGGTGGCTCTGCTGCTTAGAAACAGGAAGTCTGTGTAAGAAGGCGATTGACTAGGAGAGCCATTAGCAGCATAGCCTAGAAAACGGCTCCACACCCTTGTGCTGTTTTTTCATTTTTTTTGCTGGAAACAGCTGGGTCAGAAGGGGAACAAGGAAGCTGCTGGACTAGAGATGCCAAGGTTGAGATTACCACGCCATGTGGATGGAGTTTGAGGTGAAAAATACTATTCAAAGGAGATTCAGAGCTGTCAGTCTAGTGAAGGTATTTGATTCTATTTGCAACTACTGCACCATGTTTTTGTGGTAGGCAAAACAAAAAAACGTGCTGATGGTGTGTTTAGCAGGAATTCACATTTATCCAATAAAGCAACAAATCAAAAATAGAGAAAAACAGACCTCGCACACGGACAGCTGGGAGAATAGAATCAGTTCAAGGGTTGACCACCAGGATGGTATCAGGACAAGGATATCCCATATGAAGATCGTCTAGGTAAGTTGCAGCTATACTCTCTCGAGGGACGCAGAGAGAAGGGTGGCATGATAGAGACGTTCAAATTCGTTACTGGCCATATTGAGGTGGAAGAAGACATCTTTTCCTTACAGGACCTACTGCGACAAGAGGGCATCTGCTAAAAATTAGGGGCGGGAGATTTCATGGTGACACTAGGAAGTACTTCTTCACTGAAAGGGTGGTTGACCGTTGGAATGATCTTCCACTTCAGGTAGTTGAGGCCAATAACATGACTGACTTTAAGAACAAATGGGATCAACATGTGGGTTCACTTCAAAGAAGAACTTAGGGGGGAGGGTTATTTGAGTGGGCAGACTTGTTGGGCCGAAGGCCCTTTTCTGCCGTCATATTCTATGTTTCTATGTACAGTGTAGTCCCAGCTGTCCTTGTGTGAGGACTGTTTTTCTCCATTTTTCTATTTATGATTTTTTGTCTACTTCTGTTGCTTTATGTGAATTCCTGCTAAACAGCGTGTTTTTTTGTTTTGCTTGTACGATTATATATGGCTGTATTCCCTTATTGATTGGTTTACCATGTTTTTGTGGACCATTAGTCTTCAGTTTTCATAATCCTTCTTTTGTACTGTATATGCTAGAGGTCTGCACGGGAACGGGGATTGCTGGAATCCCCCCCCCCTAACCCACGGGACTCCCATGGGGACCCCCCTCTGGCCCACGGGACTCCCAAGGGGATGGAAGGCTTTGGAAGCAGGGTTCGTCCATATAATATAATGGACACGTCAGCCTTAGTAAAAGAGGTGGTTTATAAGTTAATTACCAGAACAGAAAACAAAAAAGGGTTCCACCAAAGAGATTCCACAAGGAAAACAGCAGCCGAAACACAAAAGAAACTGTGGAATTGATGATCCTGTCAGAAGTAATTTCTGCTTTTTATGGGGATGGAGGAAATTCTTTGCGGGGACGGAGAGGATCCTGACGGGGACAGGTGGGGACGGAGATGATCCTGGCGGGGATGGGTGGGATTTCTGTCCCCGCGCAACTCTCTAGTATATACTTCTACATTACTAGAGAGTCAATTAAAACAAATATATTTCTTTAAAGCTAGAATAATTTAATTCCTTTTTTGTCTTTTTTAGTTTACTGTGCTTAATTACTATTTCTGCCTAATATCTTAAACTCATTATCAGGAGAACCTTTACTCTTAATTGAGAAAGTTGGGGGCGCTAGGTTTTACTAAAACTATTATGCATCTGCCTTTGGGGTATTCCTCAGCACCAATATACGAGAGACCCACTACATGCTTACACTTTTGATGTGAAAGAAAACTTATAGAAATATTCAGAAAGAATTACCTTCCCCCCCATTTTTTTACAAAATTGCGCAAGAGGTTTTTAGCGCCAGCTGGCACACTGAATGCTTAGCACTGCTCTGATGCTCATAGGAACTCTATGACTGTCAGAGCAGCGCAGAGCAATCAGTGTACCGGCTGGCGCTAAAAACCTCTTGCGTGGTTATGTAAAAGAAGGGGGCGGGGGGATAAGACATAGAGTTGCAAAATGTAGACATAGAGTATAATAAAAACAACTCTTAACTGAGTACTTGGTGGAAGCCTCTTTTGCAGTACTAACAGCCATAAACTGTTTAAGAGAAGGGAATAACAATTTAGCACAAGGAGATTGCACTTTCTTGACAGAATAGCTCAACATTGTTCAAGTTAGAAACATGATGGTAGATCCAGTCTGCCCATCCACAGCATCCACTATCTTCTCCTCTTTCTGAGAGATCCCACATGCCCGTCCCACGCTTTCTTGAATTCAGATACAGTATTCATCTCTACCATCTCTACTGGGAAACTATTCCAAACATCTGCCACCCTTTCTGGAGAAGTGGTTAGGGAAGGATGTGGGCCGACCAAACCTAGTTGTCCTGCAGTGATAATTGAAAGTTTGAGGAGGTTGCCTGGACGGAATATATATGTTTTGACTTAGACAAAGTCAAAACAGGAATAAGTTCTGATCGGGTTGCCGCTGAGCCGATCATGGCTGCCGCGATCAATTTAGCGGCCCAGGCAACCTATGCTCTCCCTGCCGCGAAGACTACCGGCATGAGGGATGCCCAGTACCTCCTGCCTGCACCCGCCATGACCCCTCCCACCCTGCAACGATTATGGCAGGAGGAATGCCCAGTTCCTCCTACCGGAACCTGCTGTGACTCCCCTCCTGCAATGATTGCTGGCAGGAGAGATGCCCAATCTCTCCTACTGGACATCCCCCACCTCCCCGAAAGTTCACTGGTAGGAGAAATGCCCAGTCTCTCCTGCTGGATACACCACCCCCACTGGGGCCAGTATGTGTGGGGGTGGGCTTGGGAGGTCCGCGTGGGCTACTTTTGGTGGGTGGGGGTGTCCAGCAGGAGAGACTGGGCATCCCTCCTGCCAGTGAACTTTCAGGGGATGGTGTCTGGCAGGAGAGATTGGGCATCTCTCCTGTCAGCAATTGTTGCGGGGGAAGGGGGGTCATGGTGGATGTGGGCAGGAGGGATTGGGCATCTCTCCTGCCATGATTATTGCTGGGGTGGGGGGTAGGGTTCCACAATTCTCTAACCGGCTTATGACAGATGCAGGTTAGAGAATCATAGTTTTAGGCGAAGGACTGGTCCCTCCCACGCCTTAAAGGTCTTGTTTTGGGCATTTGGGACTTGGGCAAATTTTTTTTCATGAATAGGCTTAAAGCTAGACATTGTGGCTGTCTGGGCGATTAAACGTCTGAATGTACAGGTAGGCCATTCTAAAAAACACCCCACATTTGGACGTTTTATTCGACAATGGACATTTCCATGCTGCCTACTTTGGGTGCCTAGCGCCTTAGGCCAAAAGAGGACGTAGACCTTTTTTTTAGATTATGCCCCTCTAAGTGTTTTCTTTCCAGGTACTAGGGGAGAACATTATGTGATTTTTCTTCAGCAGGCTTCCCATCCAGGCCATATTTGTGGAGTAATCTTGAGATTATTGAACAGTCAACATTTCCTCCAGTTCTAGCCAGAAACTTGTGCAGTTCTTTTAAAGGAATAATAAGTCTTGCAATGATCTTTCTCAGTATTCCTTAACCCATAGCCAGTGGCATATCTGGTTTGCTGGCTACCTGGGGTGAAGCATCCCTCCTCTAGGCAGTAGGGAGTGCGTAGAGCTGTCACAGTCCCACAGTCTGCACGTGCTCGGCCTCTGACACTTCTGATTCCCCTCCCCAGTCCCCAGAACAAGAAATTGATGTTAAAGGGGGCAGGGCTGGTAGACCTGATGACAGTAGGCATGCAGAACACAACTGCTCCATGCACCCCTCCAAATCCCTGCACCTAGTGCGTACTGCCCAACCTTTGGTACGCCTCTGCCCATGACTACTGAATAGGAGGGATGACCTGTTTGAGGCACAATCTTGGCAATTCCAAACTGTTTCCATTTTACAGTAATAAATGTGAAAGTTCTTTAAAGGATATTCAAACACACTGAAACATTCTTATGGCCTTCTTCTGGTCTGCATCTTTTAAGAATGCTTTTCCCTGAGTTCTTTCAGCAGCTTTGTGTTCAGCGTGTCTAGATCTTTGCTTCAGATACACTTCAGACATAGAAACAATTTTTGGTTCTTTATTCAGAATCTGGAATCAACGAAACTATTTTTTAAAATTTATCATGTGCATAAGCATCACCATACTGGGACAGACCAATATCTGGTTTCCAACAGTAGCCAATCCAGTTCATAAATACCTGGCAAGATCCCAAAAGAATAAAATAAATTTTATGCTTACCCCAGGAATAAGCAATGGATTTTTCCCAAGTTCATCTTAATAATAGCTTATGGAGTTTCCTTTTAGGAGCGTGTCCAAATCTTTTTTTAAACTCTGCTAAGCTAACTGCTTTCACCACATTCTCTTGCAATGAATTCCAGAGTTTAATTATATTTTCTTCAATTTGTTTTAAATTTACCACTGAGAATCTTTATTGCATGCTCCCTAGTCTTTGTATTTTTCTAAAGAGTAAACAAGCGCTTCACTGCTACTCATTCCACTCCACTCTTGTATTTTATAGACTTCTATAATATCTCCCCTATGCTGTCTCTTTTCCAAGCTGAAGAGTTCTAGCCTCTTTAACCTTTCCTCATAGGGAAGTCATCCCACCTCCTTTATCATTTTGTTTGCCCTTCTCTGCACCTTTTCTAACTCTGCTATATCTTTTTTGAGATGTGGTGACCAAAAGTTTGTATAATGTTTAAGGTGCAGCCGCACCCTGGGGTGATACAAAGACATTATAATATTCTTAAGTTTTGTTTTCTGTTATATTCTATTTGCTTTCCTATCTGCTGGTAAGTGCTGTCATGTTTAAGTGTGTTTGTTTTTGGAAAAATTAGTGCAATTCTTGCAAACAAAAAAAAATAAATATATACAGTGGTACCTTGGTTTACGAGCATAATTCGTTCCAGAAGCATGCTCGTAAACCAAAATACTCGTATATCAAAGCGAGTTTCCCCATAGGAATTAAAGGAAACTCTCCCATCCACCCCCACTCCCCGAGGCCAGCGGCGCTGCCTTACCCCCCCCCCCGAGAACCGGATTGCTCCTCCCGAAGGTCCCTCCCCCCGCGTGATCTGGCACCCTCCCCCTCCGCAATCCGGCACCCCCTGCCACAATCTGAAATCCCCCAGACCCACCCGAACAGGCTTCTTACTTCCATCTGGCCACCGGCACCGGCATTTCCTATGTATTGGTGCCGGTGCCCGAAGATCTGCCTCCTCTTCTTTGCTGGGCCTTGAGCATCTGCGCATGCTCAAGGCCTGTGAGTTCATGCTCAGCTTGAACTCGGAGGCTTTGAGCATGCGCAGATGCTCAAGGCCCAGAAAAGAAGAGGAGGCAGATCTTCGGGCACCGGCACCAACGCACAGGACATGTCTAAGCCGGTGCTGGTGGCCAGATGGAAGTAAGAAGCCTGTTCGGGTGGGTCTGGGGGATTTCAGATGGGGGGGGAGGGTGCCGGATCGCGGGGGGCGCTGCTCGCAAATCGAGGCAAGCTCAGTTTCCGAGGTGCCGATTTTGCAAATGTTTTGCTCGTATTGCAAAACACTTGCAAACCGGTGCACTCGTAAACCGAGGTACTACTGTATCTATTTTTATAAGCCCTAAACACTGACACAAAAAATCTGGGCTTAGGATGCGTTATACCCCAATTTTTTCTGTCCTGTTATATAAGGGCACCATATTAAGGTGGACTTTTACAAAGGTGTGCTGCCGCGCAGTGTACAATAAGGCCCCTCTTTTACTAAGCTGTAGTAGAAATTTCTACTGCGGCCAAGAGGGCTAAATGTTCCGGGCCACGGGAGAAACCTCTAGTAAAAGGCGGGTAAATGCTGAGTCACCCATAGGAATAGAATGGGCATCTCGGCATGTAGCGTGCACTGCTTGGCTTGCATTTTTGTAAAGGAACCCATAAGTAACTTATATAAACTCCTCTTATTTTTTTGTTTACAGGATCTTCAGGCATCAGACCTGTGCCAAATGAAATATTGTATGGGAAAGTAGGCAGCAATTTCACAATGCCTGGCCTGGAGCAAGATCAACACGATGGAGTGATAGAATGGGAGTTTAGCTCAGTGGAGAAGCCTCTAGCGTACATTGCCACATATTATTTTGACAGTCACATTGGTCCTGACGTTTTTTCTGCATATAATAAACGTATTTCATTTTTTGAATCCAATGGTTCCTTCGTACTGCACCAGTTACAGAAGTCAGATGAAGGAATTTATTACAGAAAGATTAATCTCACTAAAAAATGGATCATTGACCTCAAAGTGTATGGTAAGAAAAATTTTTTAGCTTGTAACATTTTGGTAATAGTTTAAGATGAGCTAATCAGGTACTTCTCTATTCTTTGAGAACTTAGAAGTCATAGAAACATAGAAATAGACGGCAGATAAGGGCCACGGCCCATCCAGTCTGCCCACCGCAATGACCCTTCCCCACTTAACTCAGTGAATAGATCCCACGTATCTATCCCATTTGGCCTTAAAATCAGGCACGCTGCTGGCCTCAGTGACCTGAAGTGGAAGATTATTCCAGCGGTCAACCATTCTCTCAGTGAAAAAGAATTTCCTGGTGTCACTGTGCAGTTTCCCTCCCCTGATTTTCCACGGGTGCCCCCTGGTTGCCGTGGGACCCTTAAGAAGGAAGATATCTTCTTCCACTTCGATGCGACCCCTGAGATACTTGAACGTCTCGATCATGTCTCCCCTCTCTCTGCGTTCCTCGAGTGAGTAGAGCTGTAACTTATCCAGCCTTTCCTCGTAAGGGAGATCCTTGAGACCCGCGATCATCCGGGTTGCCATTCTCTGCACCGACTCTAGTCTCAGCACATTTTTTCGGTAATGCGGCCTCCAAAATTGCACACAGTACTCCAGGTGTGGTCTCACCATGGATCTATACAATGGCATAATGACTTCAGGCTTACGGCTGACGAAACTCCTGCGTATGCAACCTATGATTTGCCTTGCTTTGGAGGAAGCTTGCTCCACTTGATTGGCAGCCTTCATGTCCTCACTGATGATCACCCCTAGGTCACGCTCTGCTTCAGTTCTTGTTAGGATCTCGCCATTTAGGGTGTAAGTCTTGCATGGATTATGGCTGCCCAGGTGCATGACTTTGCATTTTTTGGCATTGAAGCTGAGTTGCCAGGACCTAGACCAGCGCTCCAGTAGTAGTAGGTCGTGCATCATGTTGTCGGGCATTGAGTTTTTGTCTGTTGTACTCTTGGCCACTACATTGCTTAGTTTGGCGTCATCAGCGAATAATGTTATTTTACCTCGGAGACCTTCTGCCAAGTCTCTTATGTAGATGTTGAACAGGATCGGGCCCAGGACGGAGCCCTGTGGCACTCCACTGATCACCTCCGTCGTTTCGGAGGGGGTGCCATTCACCATTACCCTCTGAAGCCTACCCTCAAGCCAGTTCCCAATCCATTTCGTCAGCGTGTCGGCCAATCCTATAGAACTCCTATAGAAGTCAAGCTTGTAGCTAAGGCAGAGGAAGGTAAAGCGACTTACAAAAGGTCACGAGAAGCAGCCGTGCTGTTTTAATCACTAGGGCCCCCTTTTACAAAGCTGTGTAGCTGAGTGTCACATAGCAAATGCTTCCAACCCCCTTTCAAATTCTGTGGGCGTCGGAGCAGGTGTGGGACCCGGAAGTGACATCACAGGGAGAACCGATGCTGGCGCAAGCAGCAGGTTGGTTTTGCTGCTCACTCCAGCGAAGAGCTAGAGGTGCGGTGGTGGGAAGTGAGTGCATGGCGGGGGGATGAGTGGGAAAGGGCGGAGGGGTGCCAGTGCCCTCACCAAGTCGGTGCCCGGGGCAGATGGGCCCCTCCCCCTTTACTACGCCACTGTTTACAACTACATCTTCAGCCCAACCCTGCCCAAACCTCACCATGACAGATCTCCACCAGTTTCGAGGTTCTCTCCTTCATCATCACCCCAAAAAGGGAGTTACCACCTTCACAACTTTAGTAGCCCTGGCCCAGCTACCGAACTTGGGTTTCCTGCAAGGCAGTGTTTAACATCAACTAAATAAGGAAAGTTAGAGAAATGTCCAATAGATATAAATACCAGATGATGAGGACAAAACTATAATAAGTGGATTTCTTGCTAGACCTCAAACACCCAAGGCACTAGTTATAATTCTATTCGTGCCCTTGCTGGGGTGGTGTTTTCATCATTGGTCTTAGCAAATAGCATGTGCAGTAAATCTTTTTGTTAATTTTCAACAGGCTCTGCATAAATTATAAAGTGCACAGAGTGCTGTAAAAGTGCTCTATAGTGCTGTAAAGGAAAGGCACTTATCTTTGCGCCCGACGGCTGCCCAACCGTTTCACTTCTAGTTTCATCAGGGGCTATGCCTCCTTAGTTACAAGCACCAACATTTTTGGTAAAAAAAAAAAACACCAGAAACCCACCCTTTCTTTGAGCTAAAACAACCGCTGTTCATAGCACCGCACTCAGCCATTAGCCTGAACTCTGTTGTAGGTGTTCTTAATTACTTTACTTAAGCTGATGACTACTGGTCATTCTGAATATGTTTTCACATTCCCACATATATTAATAAGTGATTTCTTTTTTACCTGTCTGCTGCAGAACCTGTTTCCAATGTGTTGGTATATCCAGTTCCAGGGGAGAACAGCTCAATCCTGCTGCACTGTAATTTCTCTGGTGATGGGGACTTCATCTATTGGAGCAGAGATGGGAAGAGCGTCCCAGATGGGTGGAAGCTAATGAACAGGAACCAAACTTTGCAAGTGCCCAGCACAGAAGCTTGTTCTCTGTTTCGATGTGAGATCTTTAGTGCCTATGAAAAAAAGTCCAATGATTTCATATACAAAAGTGAGTGCAGTGTTTTTGTATTTGACAGGTTAGGTTTCTGACACTTATAGTATAAATATTGAGTTAAGACAGTAAGTTAGGTTCTGGGTCACAGATTATAACTAAGCTAGTCCTGGTTTTCAACTTCTATGTGAAGTGTTTGGGGGGGGGGGGTTAGACTGGAGTGATCTGTTTCTTAGTACCAGATGATCACCTTACATATATACCTATATAGCTCTATAATACCATTTTTTTTTTTTGAGGGAAGATATGCCCTCAGGCACAGAATATAGTTAGAATTTTAAATGAGTAAAAATAAAGGGAGACAGCTATAGGAGTACAGGCCTATGAATAAAGCACGAAATAGTTTCAGCTGTGTAGATAAGAGAAGTTTAGGTGTCAGTTTAAGATGCTGATTCCTATAGGTATTTGAGCATGTGATCTCTCAGTACAACACCTGTGTGTTTAATAAGAGGAGCTAGATGCACTAAAAGTGGTTGGTAAGACCGTGTGGATTTTATGGCCGATTCCGAAACAGTGATTGATGTTCAAACAAGTTTGCATGCAAATGATTTGCGTGGAGGTTCGCCGTAATCTCCGTTCGATCCTGTCCGATTGATCACTTGAGAGCGACTCTCACACATCTTAGGCAATCACTAAATTCTCCAAAGGCCTCAAGAACAAAATTAGATAGTACTGCATCTGAATGTAACTCACCTTGAGCTGTAATAGAAAATGTGTGAGCCAAATGCAAATCCTTTCCCTAAACATTGTAAGGATAATTTGTAACAGGGCTTAGGTTAATTGGGCCAGTAGGTGTCTACTTAAGCACTGTTTTATAAAGACACATAGGCACTGTTTGTCTTTATGAACTACTAGCATAAATGCAAGTAAATTATTAAAGTACATACACAATTTTAGAGTATTTTATACTATGAGCATGGCTCCACCTTTGCTCCAACCAGCCCACATCCCAGTGAAGTCTACATAACAATATGTGCATTCAAGCCATCATGCGCACTTTTTACCCCAACGCAATTTTATGAGTTTGTCTGCGTAGTGCATGATGACAAATAAAAATGAATTGACCCAATAGTCTGCCCAGTTTGTTCTGACCTAGTCCTTGCTGCCTCACCCAGTAAAATTCATTTCACAAAGTAGCAAAGTGCCCACTAAGACGCTCTTCCAGCTGACGTAGGATATAACCCCCTAACCTAAGCCAGTTTTGGTTGTCTCTCATTGGTTCTCTGTCATGCTGAGCAGATGAGTGTTGGGTTTTGCACAGGAGCTGTACATTGAACTGCTGCCCTCAAGTCTTATCACAAACTATATAATAATAACGATGATAAGAAAGAAGTGTACATATAAATGATTTGTTCTTGATTTCTTTTAAGATGAACACTGCAAGGATTGGACATCTATTAAGATTGCTGCAATTTCTTCAGTTGCTGGTCTAATAATAATAATAATAATAATAATAATAATTCTCTTGGTCATCTACTTCTGTTGTAAGTATTTTCTGTAGTGTTGTTATCCATATTTATTTATTTGAACTTAGTTGAAGAAATTCATTCAAAGTGTGATGCACTGCAAGAATAATCTTGATATAGGCAATAGAAAATTGCAGCAGTAAAAATATTGAAATAACAGTACACTTTGGATAGAACGCTATACACAGTGCTGAAACTTGGGCACCCAAAAAATTCACCCTAAGCACTATTCTATTCTACTAAGGGCACACACCTTCTGTAGAATAATGCTGATCCTGCGCCTAAATTTTGGGCGCTAGATTTATACCTGCTAAAGCCTGGTATAATGCCAGCGCCAATGTTCCCTTGAAGCTGCGAGGCCACGCATCTTTTTTTGAAGACCCTATGCAGCACATTACCACCTCCCTCCCACCTCTATCCTGGCTTCTGCTGCTGCTTTTCTAAATGAGCAACAGCGGTGGCAAAACAGCTTGCCTTACTCTCTCGCTGGGCCGGACTCGCAGCCTTAGTCTGATCAGCAGCTGGCTTTGCCCTAGAACCGGAAGAGGATATTGTAGGGGCATGACCAGCAGCTGTGCAGACTGAGATGCAAGTGCAGACCCAGGAAAAAGAGGTAGGCTGTTTTGCTGCTGCTGCTCATTTAGAGAAGAAGCAGCAGCAGCAGTTGGGGCGGCCATGGGAGGGAGGAGGAGAAGATACAAGAAGCAACAGCCAGGGTAAAGAAGAGACAGGTGACAGATGTGATGAACATAAGAATTGCAACTGCTGGGTCAGATCAGTGGTCCATCATGCCCAGCAGTCCGCTCACGGGCGGCCCTCTGGTCAAAGACCAGTGCCCTAACTGAGACTAGCCCTACCAGCGTAGGGGGGAGGAGGTGAGAGAGGAAGGCACTTGATGGAAAGGGAGAGAGGGGTAGATAATTTATAGAAGTGGGAGAGAAAGAAGGCAGATGGTATGGGGAAGAGACAGAGGTGGAAGATAATGGAAGGGGAGACCCTGGATGAAAAGGAGACACCATATAGAAGGGGGGGAGAGAGAAAGAAAGGTGGCTGATGCAGGATGGGAGGGGAGACAGATAGGAGGAAGGGGAAGAGAAGGGGGGAGCAGATGCTATATGGAAGTGGGGAAGACCGATTCTGGATAGAACAGAGAAGAGACTGCGGGATGACAGTGGAGGAGGACTCACCACAGCATACGCTAAAGGTGTGATAGGAAAGATGGGAAGAAAACCATCTGATAATAGAGCCCTGAAATCCAAACGAGGACAGTGTATTGATGAGTAGGTGATGATTTACCATGTCAAAAGCTGCGGATAGATTAAGAAGGATTGGGAGTAGAGGCCTTTGAATTTGGCAAGGAGCAGGTCATTGGAGACTTTCGTAAGGGCAGTTTCTGTAGAATGAAGAGAGAGCCCGATTGAAGTGGGCCAAGGATAGCTTGAGATGAAAGAAAGTCTAGACAATGGCTGTGAACAGCACATTCAAGTAGCTTGGATAAGAAGGGGAGAAGGGAGACAGGACAAAAGTTGGAAGGGCAAGTAATAATAATAATAATAATAATTTTATTCTTGTATACCGCCATACCCATAAAGTTCTAGGCGGTTTACATCCATTAAATTAAGGTCCGTGATAGCACACGGATTTACAAAATTTTGATAAAGATACAGGCAATGAAAGTGGGGGGGGGGAACTTTTTTGAAGGGATTAGGTCGGGTTAAACGGTGATACAGGAGGAGGGTTGTAAGATATGATATAGCGAGAGAGAGATGAAATCGGGAGGGGGGGGAAGGGACAGCCGAAGGGGCGGGGTAGAGAGGGAAAGGGGAGAAAAAAGGGGGCAAGTGAGGGGTTTTTGAGGAGCAGTGTAACAATGGCATGTTTGAAGGTGTCAAGCACAGTTGCGGTGGAAATAGGTTGTGGATATAACAGATAGAGATGAAGACTATAGGAGAAAGAATGGTAAGTAGATGGCTGGGGATGGAGTCAGAGGAACAGGTATTGATTTGGAGGAGGAAAGAAAATGTGCAGTTTCCTCCTCAGTAATTTCAGGAAAGGAAGGTAGGGATGGCAAGGACGAACGGGCTCGGGGAGGTGGTTCAGTTGAGAACTCGAGGTTAATTTTGTGAACCTTGTCATAGAAGTACTCAGCTATAGTCTGGGAGGAAAGTGACAGAGGGGTTGGAAGTGGGGAGGGGAGGACACCTTGAGTAAGGAGTTCAGTGTGGTAAAGAGGTGGCGTGAATTGGAATCAATTAGGCGGTTGTAGTAATCTTGTTTGGCAAATGAGAGAGCGAATTGGAAGGCAATCAGGAGGAATTTGAAATTAATGAAGTCAGCATGAGTACAGGATTTGAGCCAGAAATGTTCAGCAGACCTGACAAAGGAGCCTAAGTAGCAGATTTTAGAGTTTAGCCAGGGCTGGAGTTTGGGGTACCTTACAGAGCGTGGGGTAGGGGAGGGAGGATATTTAGAACAGAGAAGAGAGCATTGAGAGAGAAAAAGAGATAACAGTTATTGCGGATGGGCAGATTAGATGGGCCATTTGGTCTTTATCTGCCATCATGTTTCTGTGTTATAGGAGGAGACAGTCTTGTTTACAGACATGTAGCTACAGACATGTAGCATAGTGGTAGAAGCGAAACAGCGATGGAGAGAGTGTCGGGGTCGATGGCCTGAAAAGTCCTAAGTGTACAGGAGGAAATCAGCTGGGGGGGACGGAGATGGATTGTGAAAGTTATCAGATGATGGTCGGAGAGAGGAAGGACTGCCATGGAGAAATTTGTGATAGAGAAGTTGGAGAAGACAAGATCAAAGCAGTGGTGATTCTAGTGGGAAGGGGAGGTGGAGTGCATCTGAAGATCAAATGAGGATGTTAAGGCTAGCAGTTTAGCGGCATAAAAGTTAGAGGGATTGAATGAATGTTGAAATCACCAAGGATGAGGGAGGGCGATGAATGTTCAAGAAAAAGGGAAAGCCAGGAGTCAGTCAGTGAGGAATGAAGGGAGGGATTTTTATCCCAGGACAAGCAGGCAGCATATTCTTTACGCATGGGTGACGTCACCGACGGAGCCCTCGGTACGGACCTTTTTAACTAGAAAGTTCTAGTTGGCCGCACCGCGCGTGCGCGAGTGCCTTCCCGCCCGACGGAGGAGTGTGTGGTCCCCAGTTTCTTCGTTTCCGCGGAGCGAAGAAGACGTGTGTTTTTTCAACGGTCGTTGAAATTCTCTTTTTGCCTTCCCGCTCGCGTTATTTTTCGTTTTATTCACCTTCGGGTGCTTTTTTCTTTTCAGTTTCAAAAAAAAAAACAAAAAACTTTATTTTTCTCCTTATTTTTTGTTCCTGCCCCGGCGGGGCCTGTTGTCACTATCCAGGCCTCCGGGTTCGATTTTGCGGAGGCCGTGTTCCCATTCATGCCCCCGCAGCCCGGTTTTAAGAAGTGCCAGCGGTGTGCACGCCCGATCTCCCTCACTGACCCACACAATTGGTGTTTGCAGTGTTTGGGACCGGAGCATCGGGCGGACTCCTGCACCCGCTGTGCCACTCTTAAAAAACGCACTTTGAAGAATCGTCAAATTCAGCAAAATATACTTTTCGGCACCGGCCCGGCTATGGACTCGACTTCTTCACCTGCGGCACCGTCAAAATCGGCACCGGCCACTTCGACACCGCCTGATCCGTCATCGGCGCCACCGGCGCCAGGTAAGCCGGCTAAGAAGCCTTCCACCCTTGAGCGCCCTCCCACCTCGGTGGCGACACCGGCCCTTTCAGCTCCACGCCGACCCAAAAAACGCTCCGCTCCGATATCGGTGAGTGCCTCGTCATCGGCCTCCTCATCGCCGGGGCGTAGAGCGGCACCCATGGAACCAAAACAGAAAAAAGTGGTTCCGGTGCCACCCCTGGATGACCGCATCGCGGCCATCCTCCAAGACAAGTTGCAGGAACAACTCCAACAGCAACTTCAGCAGCTCTTGCCCTCCATCTTGGCACCGCTGCTTTCGGTACCAGACTGGCCCGAGCCCCGCACCGTCCAACCGGTATCCACTCCATCGGTACCTTTGGACTCGTCCATGCCCATTCTTTCGGCGTCACATCTCCACACTCATGCCGAGAGTCACGCCTTGGCGACGGTCGATCCTCCTCGGAACCGGACAGGGCACCGGTCTTCCCGTGACCCTGACCGGCACCGTTCTTCCCGGGACCGAGACAGACACAGGTCTTCATCCCCCGGTACCGTCTCGGTACGCTCGGGCAAGTCTCTGTCTAAGACTCACCATACCGAGCCTTCCACTCCGGTCTCTCGGCACGCACATACTGATGTCAGAGACCCGGACCTATGGGAAGAATCCCCTCCCGGTACCGAGGAGGACGCATCGTCGTCGGACGAGGAGCCTTCGGCCCCCGATACCACATCTAAGCCTGAGCAATCTTCTTTTTCTAAATTCCTCAGAGAGTTGTCGGGGGCTTTGTCTTTGCCTCTAGAGTCTGACTCTAAGAAATCACAAGCTTTCCTAGAGGCATTAGACTTTGATCAACCTCCCAAAGAGTTCCTAAAGTTGCCCGTACATGACATCCTACGGGAAACTTTTTATAAAAATTGGGAGAACCCACTTACTGTCCCTGGGGCCCCCCGTAAACTGGATAGCCTTTACAGGGTCATACCAATCCCTGGATTTGATAAACCCCAGCTGCCCCATGAATCTCTCCTGGTGGAGTCCACCTTAAAAAAGACTCAGGGCTCTAGTGTTTATGCCTCCACCCCTCCTGGCAGAGAGGGCAAAACTATGGACAAGTTTGGCAAGCGACTCTACCAGAATGCCATGCTTGCCAACAGGGCCAACAACTACTCATTTCATTTTTCATTCTACCTGAAACATCTGGTTCTCCAACTCTCCGCCATGCAGAAGTACCTGCCGGAACACAAGGTTCCACTATTCCAACAGCATATCTCCAGCCTGCTCCAACTGAGAAAATTTATGGTGCGCTCTATATATGATTCCTTTGAGCTCACCTCCCGTGCATCTGCCATTGCTGTGGCTATGCGCCGCCTGGCCTGGCTCAGGGTCTCTGATTTGGATATCAACCATCAAGACCGACTAGCCAATGCTCCCTGTCTTGGGGATGAACTATTTGGAGAGTCCCTGGATACAACCACGCAGAAACTCTCAGCTCATGAGACCAGATGGGACACTCTCATAAAACCTAAGAAAAAGGCTCCACCTGCTCGTCCTTACAGACCACAGGCCTCATATCAGCGCAGGTTCTCCGCTAGGCCGCTCAATCCACCTTCACAGCAACCTAGGCGGCCCCGTCAGCACCAGCACACCCAGGCTCGTGCCCAGTCCAATCAACCTGCCAAACCATCCATCTTCCTCCTGCCAAACCATCTCAGCCCTTTTGACTCTTCTCTCCAGGGCATAGCCAGTCTTCCACCTTCATTGCCTCTTCCTCAGCCAATCGGAGGCAGGCTCCACATCTTCCTCAGCCGTTGGGAGGTCATCACATCGGACCAGTGGGTCCTCAACATCATCCGCCACGGCTACTCTCTCAATTTCCAGACTCTTCCACCAGACAATCCTCCCGTAGAGTCTGCTTCTCATTCAACTCAAACCCCCCTCCTCCTGAGGGAGGTCCAATCCCTCCTTCTTCTCAATGCCATCAAAGAAGTGCCTCCGGAACAAAGAGGTCGGGGATTCTACTCCCGCTACTTCCTAGTTCCCAAGAAGACAGGAGACCTCCGTCCCATTCTAGATCTCAGGGACCTCAACAAGTGTCTAGTCAGGGAGAAATTCAGAATGCTCTCCCTTGCCACGCTTTACCCACTGCTCTCTCAGCACGACTGGCTATGTTCCCTGGACCTCAAAGAGGCCTACACTCACATCCCAATCAATCCGACCTCACGTCGCTACCTGCGATTCCAGGTGCACCACCGCCATTATCAGTACAAAGTGCTACCTTTTGGCCTCGCTTCATCACCCAGGGTGTTCACCAAATGCCTCATTGTGGTAGCGGCCTTCCTCAGGTCTCACAACCTCCAGGTGTTTCCCTACTTGGACGATTGGCTAGTAAAAGCACCTACGTCTCCACTTGTGCTACAAGCCACTCATCATACCATCTCTCTCCTTCATCTTCTGGGGTTCGAGATCAACTACCCCAAGTCGCATCTACTTCCCACACAGCGCCTTCAGTTCATTGGAGCAGTTCTCGACACCACACTGATGAGGGCATTTCTCCCCTCCGACCGTCAACGAACTCTGCTCCACCTTTGTCGTCAGGTGCTCCTTCATCAAACCATCCCTGCTCGAGAGATGATGGTCCTTTTGGGCCACATGGCCTCGACGGTCCATGTACTTCCTCTGGCTCGACTCCACCTCAGGACACCTCAGTGGACTCTAGCCAACCAATGGTCACAGACCACGGATCCTCTTTCTCATCCCATCTCTGTGACATCGTCTCTTCAGCAATCTCTACAATGGTGGTTGAACTCCTCCAATCTTTCCAGGGGCCTTCTTTTTCATCTGCCCCCTCATTCCATGATCATCACCACGGATGCCTCCCCTTATGCATGGGGAGCTCACCTGGGAGATCTACGCACCCAAGGTCTTTGGACCCCGCAGGAGCGTCTTCATCATATCAATTTCCTAGAACTGAGAGCCATGTTCTACGCTCTCAAAGCCTTCCAGCACCTTCTCTGCCCTCAGGTTCTTCTCCTGTGCACGGACAATCAAGTCGCCATGTACTACATAAACAAGCAAGGCGGCACCGGTTCTCGCCTCCTTTGTCAGGAGGCTCTCCGCATTTGGACCTGGGCCACGGCCCGCAGTCTCTTTCTCAAGGCTGTCTATATCCAGGGCGAACAGAACTCCTTGGCCGACAATCTCAGCCGCATCCTTCAACCTCACGAGTGGACTTTGGATCCTCCCACGCTCCACTCCATCTTTGCTCGCTGGGGCACTCCGCAGATGGACCTATTTGCAGCTCCTCACAACCATCAGCTGCCCAGTTCTGTTCCAGACTCTTCTCTCCTCACCGTCTGGCCCCGGATGCATTCCTGCTCGACTGGACGGATCGGTTCCTCTATGCCTTTCCTCCACTGCCTCTGATGTTGCGGACTTTATCCAAACTCCGCAGGGACGGGGCCACCATGATTCTCATCGCTCCTCGGTGGCCTCGCCAACACTGGTTTCCTCTCCTGCTTCAGCTCAGCGTCAGGGAGCCCATTCCTCTTCCTGTGTTTCCTACTCTACTTACGCAACAACGTCAGTCTCTACTGCATCCCAATCTGTCTTCGCTCCACCTGACAGCTTGGTTTCTCTCGGCCTGACCTCTCCAGGAAATCTATCTCAGCCTGTCCGTCTCATTTTGGACGCCTCCAGGAAACCGGCCACCCTCCAATGTTACCATCAGAAGTGGACCAGGTTCTCCTCTTGGTGCCTCCGTCATCATCACAATCCCACCTCTTTAGCGGTGGAATCTGTCCTGGACTACTTGCTCTCCCTGTCCAATGCGGGCCTCAAGTCTACTTCAATCAGAGTCCACCTCAGTGCCATCACTGCGTTTCATGAGCCTATCCTCGGAAAACCTCTCACGGCTCATCCTCTGGTTTCCCGATTCATGAGGGGCCTCTTCAATGTCAAACCACCTCTAAAGCCTCCGCCGGTCGTCTGGGACCTGAATGTGGTTTTATCAGCTCTCATGAAACCTCCTTTTGAGCCTCTTGCCACAACTTCGCTCAAACTTCTAACATGGAAGGTGCTTTTCCTCATTGCCATCACCTCTGCCAGGAGGGTTAGTGAGATGCATGCACTGGTCGCCGATCCACCGTTCACTGTTTTTCACCATGACAAGGTGGTTCTGCGTACCCATCCAAAATTCCTTCCCAAGGTTGTCTCGGCTTTTCACCTCAACCAGTCCATTGTGTTGCCTGTCTTTTTCCCGAAACCTCATTCACATCCTGGGGAACAGGCCTTACACAGTCTTGATTGCAAGCGTGCCCTGGCTTACTATCTTGATCGTACAAGGGCTCACCGCTTGTCCCCTCAGCTCTTCCTGACTTTCGACCCTAATCGTTTAGGTCAACCGGTCTCTAAACGGACGCTATCCAACTGGCTTGCAGCTTGCATCGCGTTCTGTTATGCTCGGGCCGGTCTGTCACTGGACGGTGCTGTCACGGCCCACAGGGTGAGAGCTATGGCCGCTTCTGTGGCTTTCCTCCGTTCCACACCCATTGAGGAAATCTGCAAGGCTGCCACCTGGTCCTCAGTTCACACATTCACTACTCACTATTGTCTGGATACTTTCTCCAGACGGGATGGGCACTTCGGCCAATCTGTACTTCAGAATTTATTTTCCTAATGGCCAACCATCCCTCCTACCTCTTTGTTAGCTTGGAGGTCACCCATGCGTAAAGAATATGCTGCCTGTTTGTCCTGGGATAAAGCACAGTTACTTACCGTAACAGGTGTTATCCAGGGACAGCAGGCAGATATTCTTACGTCCCACCCTCCTCCCCGGGTTGGCTTCTTAGCTGGCTTATCTTAACTGGGGACCACGCACTCCTCCGTCGGGCGGGAAGGCACTTGCGCACGCGCGGTGCGGCCAACTAGAACTTTCTAGTTAAAAAGGTCCGTACCGAGGGCTCCGTCGGTGACGTCACCCATGCGTAAAGAATATCTGCCTGCTGTCCCTGGATAACACCTGTTACGGTAAGTAACGGTGCTATCAGGTGGTTGATAAACCACAGTTGCGTGGAGGGGTAGAGGTACAAAAGACGGATAGAGTGCACTTCAAAGGAAGAGAAGCGGCGAGACTGAGATGGAATAAGGGGTTGAAATCTGCAAGAATGTGAAAGCAGTAGCCAAACGCCATCTCCATGACCAGCTGGGAGAGGCGTATGGGAGAACAGGTAGCCTCCATTACACAGGATGGCAGCTGAAGTAGAGTTATCCGGGCAGATCCAGGTCTTGGTATGTGTGAGCAGATGGAGAGATCGAAAGATGGAAAGGTCATGGATATAGGCAAGCTTATTAGAGACTAAGTGAGCATTCCATAGGGCAGATGGAAGGGGGGGGGAGGAGGAGGGGTCAGAAATAAGATTGGTGACATTGTGGGGTGATCCGTATGAATAGGGTGGGAGTTGGTTGGGAAGGCTAGGGTTGGGATTGATATCCCTAGCAGAGAGCAAAAGAAGGAGCAAGAAGATACGGGTGAGAGAGGAGGAATCAAGGGAAAGCCTGATGCACTGCAGGCAAAATGCTTGAAGGGAGAATGGGGATGACTGAGGGCTAGATGCAGTAAAGCCTCTGATCTAATGATTGTTGCTAAACTGGTTTGACTGGTTTTGCGACCAATTCTATTTGCCGACCTGATACTCTAAACAGGCTCACCGCGTGGTTTTCCATGTGGTCCTACATTCTCCGATTCTGGCATGCAAATGAGGTCATTAATATTAAAACCAAGTGTATCTTGTGGCTGCAAACACCCTACCTGGCAGTGGGAGAGATTCCATCTCTCTCCAGCCATCAACCAACACACCCCCAGGCAGCGGGAGAGATGTCCACTCTTTCCCACCACCAACCAATACCCCTCTCCCTCCGGCAGCAGGAGAGATGCCCAATCTTTCCCACCACCAAGCGACACCCCCCCCCTCCGGCAGCGATGAGAGATATCCACTCTCTCCTGCAGCAAACACCCCCCAGCAGCAGGAGAGATGCCCGAGCTCTCCCGCCACTAGGCAACACCCTCTACGCCTTCGATGACACCTGCCTTCTCCCCCTTACCTTGCTTTAGATGGCTGAAGGGATGCCTACTCCCTCTGGACAACTGGCCCACCTCTTCAAAATGGGCTTTTCCCTCCCTAGTGCATCCTGGGATGCACCGGGGAGGGACCTGAGGCTCTGATTTGACCCAGGTTGTTTAAGCTTCCTCCTATGGGTGGTGCCTTAAGCATCTGGGCCAATCAGAGCCTTAGGCTCCTCGCCAATTCAAATAAGATCAGTGGACAGCAGCGAAGATTTCCTACATTTGCATGTGCCCATCACTGATGCAGAAAAACGCCATAAAAAAACAAAAACGCACTTTCCTGCTGCACTAACATAGAAACATAGAATATGACGGCAGAAGATGGCCGGCGGCCCAACAAGTCTGCCCACTCAAGAACCCTCCCTCCCTGGTGTACCCATCTTTTATGCATAACTCTGTAGCACCCCCACCTGTTTGTCCCATCGACTTTTGAAGTCGAGTACGCTACTAGCCTCGACCACCAGGCGTGGAAGTTTATTCCATTGATCAATCAAGTTTTCAAGTTTCAAGTTTATTAAAATATTTTTTAAATTGCTTATTCAGATTTCTAAGCGGTTTACAATATAAAATTACATAAAAACACATAAAACTTTGGGATACTAAATAACAACAAATCACCTGTTTGGTGAAGAAGTATTTCCTGGTGTCACCATGAAATCTTCCCCCCTTAAGTTTTAGCGGATGCCCTCTTGTTGCCATGGGACCCGTAAGAAAAAATAATTCTTCCTCCACTTCAATGTGACCCGTGATGTATTTGAATGTTTCTATCATGTCCCCTCCTTCTCTGCGCTCCTCTAGAGAATATAGGCGCAATCTGGTCAGAAGTTCTTCATATGTGATGTCTTTAAGTCCTGAGATCATCCTAGTGGCCATTCTCTGGATCAACTCCATTCTCTTCACATCTTTTTGATAATGTGGCCTCCAAAACTGGACACAGTACTCCAGGTGAGGTCTCACCATGGATCTGTATAATGGTAGTATGACTTCAGGCTTTCGGCTGATAAAGCTCCTTCTGATGCAACCCAGCATTGGTCTAGCCTTTGCTGAAGCTTTCTCCACCTGATTGGCAGCTTTCATATCTTCTCGGATGAGAACTCCCAAGTCCCTTTCTGCAGTGGATCTCGCTAAGTTTTCACCATTCAAGGTATATGTTCTGCATGGGTTTCTGCTCCCAAGGTGCATTACTTTACATTTTTTGGCATTAAAGTTCAGGGAGAGGAGGAGAGAAGCAGCGTCAACTTTTTTCATTTGCACATAAAACATGCCTCTCTCCCCAAAAAACTACTATAATTCAGGTAAATCATAAGAACATAAGAATTGCCACTGCTGAGTCATGCCCAGCAGTCCGCTCATGCATCGGCCCTCTGGTCCAAGACCAGCACCCTAACTGAGACTAGCCCCACCAGCACACGTTCCTGTTCAGCAGAAACTTGTCTAACTTTGTCTTGAATCCTTGGAGGGTGTTTTCCCCTATAACAGCCTCTGGAAGAGCGTTCCAGCTTTCTATCACTCTGGGTGAAGAAGACCTTCCTTACGTTTGTACGGAATCTATCCCCTTTCAACTTTAGAGAGTGCCCTCTTGTTCTCCCTACCTTGGAGAGGGTGAAAAACCTGTCCTTATCTACTAAGTCTATCCCCTTCAGTACCTTGAATGTTTCGATCATGTCCCCTCTCAATCTCCTCTGTTCGAGGGAGAAGAGGCCCAGTTTCTCTAATCTTTCGCTGTACGGCAGCTCCTCCAGCCCCTTAACCATCTTAGTCGCTCTTCTATGGACCCTTTCGAGTAGTACCATGTCCTTCTTCATGTACGGAGACCAGTGCTGGACGCAGTACTCCAGGTGAAGGCATACCATGGCCCGGTACAGCGGCATGATAACCTTCTCTGATCTGTTCGTGATCCCCTTCTTTATCATTCCTAGCATTCTGTTTTCCCTTTTTGCTGCCGCCGCACATGTGTGAACGGCTTCATCGACTTGTCGATCAGAACTCCCAAGTCCCTTTCCTGGGAGGTCTCTCCAATACCGCCCCGGACATCCTGTATTTGTGCATGAGAATTTTGTTACCGACATGCATCACGTTACACTTATCCATGTTGAACCTCATCTGCCATGTCGATGCCCATTCCTCGAGCTTGATTATGTCACGTTGCAGATCTTCGCAATCCCCCTGCATCTTTACTACTCTGAATAACTTTGTTTCATCCACAAATTTAATCTTGTAATTTGTTTTTAACAAGCATGCATGAAACATGCCTGTCTCTCCTAAAAACTCAAAAGAAGCGTGATTTTATTACCCTCCACTAAAAATATATAGATACACTTTTTTTTTTCATTAGCCACAGTCAAAACAAAAGTGCTAGCACTGTAATAGCACCACCAGACCAGTCACTGCTTTTTGTCGCCAAAAGCTGACGCCGCTCTTTGAAAATGCCTCGGTGATTTTTAAGAATCCACCAGAGGGCTCATTTCAATGTTAAAGAGCACATTTGAATGCCATTGTCGGAGACTGCTAGAAACCTCGCTAAAGACAGAGATAATCCGTTTTGATAATCCGCCACTAAAATGCGTGCAGGCTAAACCGCCAGAAAACAGTTTAGCAACGGCGTTAAAGTTTTGAGAATCTTGCCCTCAGAGATAAAATAGTGTAAACATGGGCATGTGAAATAAGAGAAACAGATGTGAGGCCAAAGGTAAGGCCTTGGATACCTAGGGAGAAGCCTCTGGAAATCTCAGTTCACAGCATATATGGGCCCAATTTCCACTGACCAAAAACAGGTTTGTTCCATTCTACATCAAGTGGCAAAGTCAAGGGAAAGCCAGAAGTTAACCAGGTAGCGACAATATTCAATGCTGGTATTCAGATAACTATCTGGACAAGTTAGGACAGCTAAGCAGTTGTTCTATCTTGCCAGAATAGTTCTTTGGGTACTGGTGCCGAGTATGAACTGTGCCGAGTATGAACTGTATCCGGATAATTTCTGGCAGTTACTCCATTCCTTGTTATTCAGTGCTGGTATCTGGATACAATCATCTGCTGAATATCTGGGTATAACTTTAAATTCTGCATAGTTTTAAAGCAATGGTTTCAAACTCAGACCCTTTGCAGGGCCACATTTGGGATTTGTAGGTACTTGGAAGGCCTCAGAAAAAAATAGTTAATGTCTTATTAAAGAAACTAGTGTTTAAGCCTGTTACATTAACGGGGTCCTAGAATATATGACTGGCTGTCTGTCTTTATTTATGTCTCTCTCCCTGCTCCTGTCTCTTTCTTCCTTTCTTTCTGTCTCTCTCCCTCCTGCAATTTTTCCCTAGCCTCCTTTGTCTGTCTGTATTTTTTTCTGTCTCTCCCCTCCCCCCCCCACTTTCCTTTGCAGAAGCAGCAGTGATATTTCCCTTCCCCTCCAAATCCCTGTGTAGTAGTAGCAGCATTTCCCCCCACCACCACCCCATTCCCTTCTCTTCCCCCCCTCCCCCCACTTTCCTTTGCAGAAGCAGCAGCGGTATTTCCCTTCCCCTCCAGGTCCCTGCTGAAGCAGAAGAAGCATTTTCCCCCACACCCCATTCCCTTCTCTTACCGTGAGCTGCCCTGCTCCGTTCGGCCCCTCCCACTTCCTTTCCAGCGTGCTGGCCTGCTGTGGCTGAAGGTTTTTTTTCGGCGGCTCTTCTCACGATCCCCGTGGTGGCAGTTCCTCCTGTTCAAAGCGGCCTGCTGAGGTTCGCGGCCGGCTGTAACGAACCTCGCAGGCCGCTCTCCAACTTGGTAGCATGTTCCCTCAGACGCGATTACGTCAGAGGGAACGTGCTACCATGTGGAGAGCGGCCTGCGAGGTTCGTTACAGCCGGCCGCGAACCTCAGCAGGCCGCTTTGAACAGGAGCGGTAACGTTTTTTGCGGGAAGGGGGGAGTCTAGTAAGTACACAGGGCCGGACGCAAGAGGAGCCGCCACCGCGAAAAACCCCAGCGAGACCGCGAGTGTGGGGCCGTTGCAAAGAGCTGACTTCTGCAGCGCCGTAGTCAATTTTGTTTTGAATGTGTGAGCAAGCAGTGAGTTTTTTTTTCCTGCAGGAGAGTATGAGCGGTAGTGGTTGTTGCGGGAGAGGAGGGGGTGGGTTGGAGTCGGCGACGTGCAGGCTGCCAGAGCGGCAGGGGTAGGCAACCTTTTTTGTTGAATGTCTGCCGGGTAAAGCGCCGTGTCGAGGAAAGCAAGCAGTGAGTTTTTATTTTTCCTGCAGGAGAGCATGAGCGTTAGCGTTTGTTGCGGGAGAGGAGGGGGTAGTTGGAATTTGTCAGCTTCGCGTGGGGCCGTAGTAAGCGCGGGGCATGCTGCAGTCTTGGCGGCCACGGACATACGGATCACGGAAGCACGCCGATAAGACTGCGCATGCGTCGCCTACGGTTTTATTATATAGATTACAGTTTTGCATGACGTAAAACTCTTTACAGTTTATAAATCTTTCCTATTGGCTAAGTCTTAATAATAATATTGTAATTTATAGCTAACGAGACGTATGATAAAGAAACTGTTTTATTTTACTTTTGTAATTATGATAAACATACCGAGGGACTCAAAATAGTACTTGGCGGGCCACAAGTTTGAGATCACTGGTTTTAAAGCAATATCAACTGTAGTGTTTAAATGTCAGGAGGCTGGTATTTACACTTTTGGACTGTGACAAATGAATCTCGGCACTAGTCTGGATGGTGCTTTAATAATAGTATTTACTAAAATTAAACTTCTTTGATTGTCACAAAACAGTATATTGACTGTTGACGAACTGCTGTATTTCTATCTGCACAGTTCCAAGATACATTCCTTCAAGGATCCTTCTGCTTCCCTATGGGCAGGTTCTGGCAACTTCTGTACTTTTTAGAACACCTCTTTGGACCTGAATTTGGCTCAGCTTGATTGTGTAGCAGGACAGTCTCTTTTCCTTTACCTTCAGTACTGGGTGGTTATAGACTCCTCTTCCCTAATATTAGCTGTGGGTGCTACACTACTTGGGAAGTGCAACCAAGGCACTTGCTCTTGACGTCATACCATAGAGGACTCCAAGCATGCTCAGAGCTGAAAGAGACACAGCCTGTCAGTGGACTTGAAGGCCTCCTCTCAGATTTGTGCCCTGGGCCCTGCTATATCTACCACCAGTTCTGGTAGTACCTTTTCTGTCGGTCACATTGATTAGAAGAGGCTGAATGAAGACTCCTTGTTCCTTGAAGGCACAACTGACAGCTCTGTAGTTTCTAGATCTGTTTCTGTCAAGCCTGCAGGATGACTTCTCTTCTACTAGGCTAGAATCCTTTCTTCCATGAAACCAAGCTGGGAGCTCATGAATGAGAAATGTAATGGGGTGGATAGGATATTTTTGGATGACAGAAAAAAAGGTGCTGGTGGTGTGTACCATCAGAAAAAAAATAAAAAAGTCCTACCTATATCTGTCTGTCTGAGCACAGTAGCTCATTTTGTGGGTGCTGAGCTCCCTGAATTTTGAGCAAGCTCCTTCATTGTGTCCAGGGAGGGATAATTCATATCAAAATGTTTGTATCTATGTTCTCAAGACTCTGACAAAGAAAAATAAAAAGAATGGTACTCTCTTTTTTGCCTCAATGTAATTTTCTGTGAGGAGGTTTGAGGAGAACAAAATAATCCATTCTAGCAGTTGACAGCTAAAACAGACTGATAGGAAAAAATAGTGGATTCAAGAGTGGAAAGAACTGCCCTCTTCTAGGCTTTTGAAGAGCAGGTCCAGAATAAGCACCATTAGGGTATACAACTGTTGTGTGGCTGACACTTCCTTGTCCATGGAGAAGGAGGAGTTCCTACAGTATTTTTGGGTCACAGTTTGACCACTTACTGTATTTATCGCTCCAAAATACACACTTTTTTCCCACCCAAAAGTAAGTGGAAATCTCTGTGCGTCTTATGTAGGGAAGGTACAAAAAAAATTTGCCCCCATACTGTTTAAAAACACCCCTCCCGCCGCCACACCTGTTTAAAACACCCCGCCCGCTGCACCGCCACACACCCGCTGCACCTTTGTTAAACACCCCCCGCGGACTCGCGAGAACTGATCGCAGCCATTCAGAAAGCAGCACGGGCTGAAGCAGGAGCACGGAAAGCTTTGCTCCTGACCTCTGCACTCTTCTGACCTCTGTGCCATTGGCTGGGAAATAAGAGGAGACAGCTAGCCAGAGAGGAAGGGATTTTAAAAGGTAATACAAGGACAGCCATCTAGGGAGGGAGGGAGGGATTTTAAAAGGTAAGGGAGGTATGATTAAAAAAGGTACTGGGGGTATGTACGGGGTATGGGGGATGATTTAAGGAACTGGGGGGGGTTATATGGTGGGTATGGGGATGATTTGGGGTATGAGGCCTGCCTGCCACTAGGCCAGCCTGCCTGCCTGCCATTAGGCCAGCCTGCCTGTCACTAGGCCACTAGGCCTGCCTGCCACTAGGCCTGCCTGCCCTGTGCCCTGTCCCTGCCTACCACTAGACCACCAGAGGGGGGGACAGGGTGCAGAGCCTGGCAGGGAGGGGGGACAAGGTGCAAAGCCTGACAAGGAATATGAGGTTGGGTACAGTGCCTGGCAGAGAGAATTTGGTTCAGAATGGTTTTTTTTCTTGTTTTCCTCCTCTAAATCTAGGGTACGTCTTATGGTCAGGTGCATCTTATGGAGCAAAAAAATACAGTAATTGTGTCAAAAATTTAATATAGCTCTTAATTCTCTAAAACAATCAAAGTTTCTTTGGGCTGACAGCACTAGAAACCAAAATCCTCCTCTTATCTATAAAAAAATAAGAAGCAGAAGTGACAGAGTTGTGTGATGTACCCTACACTGCATTGCCAGTGTATGTCACCATTTAACCTGTAACCCGTTCTGAGCTCTTTAGGGACAGCAGGATAGAAAATGAATTAAGTAAATACAATAAATAAATTGCTCTATAGAGGTCACATCTAGGCCTGACTGAGGTGTTTGGTTTTATGCCTATTTAACTATTGGTCTCTTCACTGAGACTTCCTACAAGGATGCCAATTAGTGTTTTTTGTACAAGTGGCTTTTGTGTTCTGGACACCTATCAGCTAGAAATGAACTGGTGTCACAACTTCAGCCCTTGAGAGCCATCGATTAATATTCATGACATATTTTCATACTTCTGAGATACATTAACTTGTATGTTATAGTTCTCTGAAAATCAGAATTGTCCTTGGTGCTTGAGAAGCTGTTTAGAATAGATTTGAACTGATGATACTGGTGTTATATTTTTCTGCAAAACTAGGTTAATGAATGATTATCTTTTATATGCATTTCTTGTCCCCTATTTCTTTTAAAAGGTAAAAGGAGAAAGTCAAGCCACAATAAGCTACCGGAAGTGCAGAAATTAAGAAGTGATGGAAACCCCAGCCCACAGGAGAGAAGCCAATGTCTGCTGGTGTCTGCTCAGGCTGCTGGAAGTCACAGTGAGAAAGTCTGACCTGTGCTGCTCTTATTCAGATTCCTCATTCTGCAATGCTACAGCTATAAGGGACCATTACTGAATCTGAGAACACCCCAGCACCATCTGTGACAGAACTGCTAAGCAACTGATCCAAAAGCAATGAGATAGCCACTAATCGTGTACTTGTTCTTGGCAGCTTTGGAGTCGGATGTTTTTTTATTGAAGCTAGTCTGGTTTGAATAGGGCGTGGCTTGGAACACGCACAAGATGGAGGTGTGATCACATTGCTCTGCTCCCCCAGGCACTAATTCTGAAGAATTTGCTATAAAATAAAGTTTCTTGTATCAAAAGAACTTACTATAAAGTCAGAGGATGGCAACTTTAAGACAGATGAAACTTGAGACGGCTTTTGTGGGCACTGGTAAGCGTGTCAAACATGATCATGTGACGCCAGTAAAGACTGCACTCCTGGATGAGGAAGAAATTGATAAAAAAGAAGTGATAACAGCGCTGGAAAAAATACAGCAGATGCTACAAAAGAACACAGATTACATACAGGAAGTAAAGGAAGAGGTTGTCAACATAAATAAGCAATTGGAATTGGCAAACCAGAGAGTGACAACATTGGAAAAAAAAATGGAACAGTTGGAACTAACAGAGGTTCAGTTTAAAGCTGAAAGAAAAATCATTTCAGAGATGCAACAACAACTGGAAAATTATGAGAATCGTGGACGTCGGAAGAACATAAAAATAATTGGGCTGGCGGAAAAATTGGAGGGAGATAATCCCATAAAGTTTCTGGAGACTTTAATACCAAAACTTTTTCAGCTGAACTCAAAACAACCTCTTGAAATTGAAAGAGCCCACAGAATTCCGTTCCAACGGTCAGAAAGTCAGTCAAAGCCCAGACCGCTTATCTTTAAACTGTTAAGGTTTCAGCAAGCCTTTGAAATACTGAAGTTGGCAAAAGCAGAAAAAAATTTGACATATAAAGGATCAAAATTATTATTTTTGCCTGACTTTGCAAAAAAATACAGCAGCATTGAGGCAGCAGTTTCTGCAGTTAAGACCACAGCTTAAAGAAAAAGGATATAGATACGGTTTATATTTCCCTGAAAAGATGAGGATTTCCTATGGGAGTAAATCACTATATTTTGAGGATCCAGGGAAGTTGAAAGACTTTCTGAATAACTCTGAACCAATGACTATGTAAGGAAAAAAAAGGTTTAGAAGACAGAAATATATTAATAGGAGTGGAATATAAAAGTAAGACTGGAATAGAATGGATGGAATGCTAAGGATTTATGAAAATGTTACATTTCTTCTTTTATGTATGTGTGTAGTGAATATGAAATTGAATGAAATGGTATAGAATTCTAATATAAATATATTTAAAGAAGCATATTCATAAATAAATTAAAAGAAATATAGATATTATGCTGTGAAAGTGGGAGGAGGGAGGAATATAAGATGAACTTAAGGAGGATTTATAAAATATGTAAAGTTTTGAAATGTTCATTTATTAATATTGAATATGGGGGAACTTAAAAGATTTAAAAAAGAATTGATAAAAAGGTAAAGGTGGTATTTGACCATTTTGGAAATTGGGTTATATAAAAGTATGGAAAAATAATGAAATAAATGGTTATGTTAATATTTATAATATGTCATGGTAGTAAGATATAAGATGGGAAAAAGTACATTTATATGTGGGAGACAATGTATAAATGCCTGGGGGGTGGAAGTGGTTGCATATCCTATGCGTGGTTCAAGTTTATCCATAATGAAGGGAGGGGTGGGAGGGATATGGGGAGGGGGGATATTTAAGAGTAAAGGGAAAGAATATCTGTGTAGTAGGGGATATTATATCATATTCTTATATTTTATGGATGTTATGGGAAGGATGGTGTCTAATCAATTTCATTTATATAAACTGGAGTGTCAATGCTGGAATTTTATTGAGTTGAAAGATGGAGACTAAATTCTACTCTTTAAATGTCAATGGCCTGAATCACCAAATTAAAAGGAAAAAAATGTTAAATTTCCTTAAAAAGCAACAGGCGGATGTATATTTCATCCAAGAGACCCATCTGTCCACAATAGAATCTAGAAAGCTGGAAGGGGGATGGATTTCAAAAGTATTTTTTGCTCCAGCAAATGGGAAAAAGGCTGGAGTGGCCATTTTAATTAATAAAAAATGTACAGCTGATTTTAAGTTGGTAGAAATGGATCCATTAGGAAGGTGGGTGCATATTGAAATGAGCATGGAAAATAATACCCTGGACTTATTTAACATCTACGCTCCTAATACGAATCAGATGGAGTTTTTTAAGAACCTACTACAAATTTTAATGCCACTGGCTGCTTCTAATTTAGTGGTGGCTGGAGATTTCAATGCTGTAATGGATTCAATTATGGATAAAAATCCAAGTAGAGTTATGAAATCATTAGGGCTAGATAATTTGGTAAAATCTTGTGATTTAATAGATATATGGCGTATTCTTCATTTTAATGATCGGGAATTCTCTTTTTGTTCACAGGTCCATAATTCTTTTTCAAGAATTGATTATATTTTTGTTTCAAATAATTTAGCGAAAAATGTAATAAAAGCTATTATAGATCCTATTCTCTTATCTGATCATGGTGCTGTATGGATTGAGTTAAAGGATGGTGAAAAGGATTATTCTAAGCCGGTTTGGAGATTTGATAATTCTTTGGTAGTAGATTCAAATTTTACTGAAGATTTTAAAATAAAAATGATTGATTTCTCCAAATTAATGATACTAATGATATAAATATGGAAGTATTATGGGATGCGTTTAAAGCAACCATGAGAGGTAATATTATTTCATATTCAGCATACGTTAGGAAAAAGTTTACGAAACAATTTGTTGATTTGGAAAAGGAAATTAAAATATTGGAAAGTAATTTAATTAATAGATGGGAGTGGAATACTTTACAATTATTATTAAAAGCAAAAGTTAAATATAATGAGTTATCCTCTAAATTTGTAAGGAATGATTTATTTTCTCAACAAACTCAATACTATGGAAATTCAAATAAGGCAGGTAGGATGCTAGCAAATTATCTTAAAGCAAGGAAAAGAAGAACAAAAATTGTTGTAATAAAAGATAAAAATGGAAAATCACATAATAAAATTGATCAGATTCTAAAACAATTTTTTAGTTTTTATAAAGACTTGTATTCTTCTGAATCTTACAGAGATAGAGAAAAGGATGGATTGGAATTTTTAAGTTCACTTAAGGGGCCTCAAATTCCTGAACATATAAAAGGAAGTTTAGAAGAACCTATATCTTTAAAAGAGTTAGAAACAGCATTGAAGTCTCTTAGAGTTGGATCCGCTCCAGGTGGTGATGGATATACGGTAGAGTTCTATAAATTATTTCAAAATACTTTGTTACCCTATTTGTTAAAATTATATCAATACCAACTGAATAAAAGTTGTATATCAGGTACTATGGCAGATTCATTAATTATTGTCTTACCAAAACCAAACAAAGATCATACTTTGGTATCAAACTACAGGCCTATTTCATTAATTAATGTAGATGGTAAACTTTTAGCCAAAGTTTTGGCATTAAGATTGGCCAAAGCTCTCCCTTTTATTATTGATACTCACCAAACAGGATTCGTTGCAAGAAGACATTCTTCCAATAATACCAGACTGGCTTTTCATACTTTAAATTTAACAAAAGATATTCAGGATCCGGCATTCTTAATTTCTTTGGATGCAGAAAAAGCCTTTGACAGAGTTGAATGGTCTTTTATGTATCAAGCATTAGAATGGTGTGGTATAGGGACTGGTTTTATTCAAATGATTCAGACATTGTATAGCTCCCCTGGTGCTAGGCTATATATTAATAATAATTTATCAGATAGATTTAGTTTACAAAGGGGGGTTAGACAAGGTTGTCCTTTGTCTCCTTTGCTTTTTGATGTTGTTCTGGAACCCTTGTTGATAGCTATTAATCAGGCAAAGGAGATACAAGGAATTCCGTTTTCAAGTTGGGAATATAAGCTCTCCGCTTATGCGGATGATATTCTGCTTTATTTGAGGAAACCAGAGACTACTATTCCATGTTTGCTTGAATTGATTGAAAAATTTGGAAAGTTTTCTGGGTACAAGATTAATTGGAGCAAATCGGAAGTGCTACCACTTAATGTACATTGTACCAAAGGATTATTTGATTCATTTACATTTGTTTGGAAAGAAGATGGATTAAAATATTTAGGAATCAATATCAAAAGTAATATTGAAGATACAGTAAAGGAAAATGAAAAACTTTTATTAAAGAAAGTAACGGAAATGTGTGAGCAATGGAATCCTTTATATTTATCTTGGTGGGGGAGAGTTCAAACAATTAAAATGATGATATTGCCTGTGGTTTGTTATCAAATGAGTATGATACCAGTTTTTTTTCAGGGGTCATTTTATAAAAAGTTGAATGGTATTCTTACAAAATTTGTTTGGTTGGGGAAAAGACCTAGAATTGCTTTAGTAAAGTTACAAAAAACAATTGTGGAAGGGGGGGTAAATTTTCCAAATTTTTATAGGTACCATCAAGCCTATATTTTAAGACAGGGTATGTATTGGGTCCTTCCAGAGCTCATGGAGAATGTCCCAGACTGGTTGTATTTGGAATGGCGACTCATGTTTCCTATACATTTGGTTCATCTTTTGAGTATACCAATGCCTAATAGATACAAAGGGAATAGAATTTTGATTGATACTTGGAAGACTTTGAGATATGTTACTAAATTATCACCTATTCCAATTTTTAAATCATTAAATCAATCCATTTGGCTAAACTCCAAGATTAAAATAGGCGGTCATAAAATTCTCTGGAAACAATGGATCATTGCAGGAATAAGAACTTTAAATGATGTTATTTCAAATGGTAAGCTGCTTAGTTTTTCACAGCTGCAACATAAATATGGTTTTACTAAGTCACAAAGTTTTAAATGGTTGCAGCTGAAGCAGGCTATTCAGGAGGGGTTCCCTGAATGGAAAGATCTTGATACTCAATATAGTTTGGAAATCCTGTGTTTCCAGGCGGATTTCTTGGGTCACCAAGCCGCTAAGTGGTATAAATTGATTTATGGTTTTACAAATAAAAAACAAAAAACGGGTCTAAGAGACATTTGGAGCATTGAGATTAAGCATCAAATTTCTGCTTCTCAATGGCCACGAATTTGGTCTTGGAAAATTAGATGTACAGTGTCGGCATCTATGAGACAGACTTGGTTCTTTTTGTTGCATAGAGCTCTTTTGACCCCAGTACGTTTACAAAAGTTTGATAGCTCTAGATCTAATAAATGTTGGCACTGTAATCTAGAAGCAGGGACTTTGGATCATCTAACTTTTTATTGTCCTTGTATTAACGCCTTCTGGAAGTCAATTTGGTCTCAAATTAATTATTTTCTAGAAAATCCAGTTGCTATGTCATATGATACAATTTTGTTTGGAACAATGATGAGAGCAAAGAGTCAAATTTCAGCAAATAATAATAAATTACTAATGATTATGACAGGGGTTGCCATTCAAAATATAACTAGAAATTGGAAAGATTATACAAGACTTAACTATACTTTTTGGTGGAATTCTATATGTTATATTTATAAAATGGAACGAATTCTTGCTATGCAAAAAGGAAATTATAACAAGTTTAAAAAAATTTGGGGGCCATTGATTGAATATTCGAATGATTAGACACTTTTTTTTTTATAGAAGAATAATATGATATGGGATTGGGAGGGTATAATGTGTGAGATTCAAATAAAATGTTGATATGTGTGGAAGGGAAGGGGGGAGGGGGGATAATATAAGATTTAATATTATATGAAGTATACAAGTGAATTGTATGAATATTGAATGATTATTGTATACTTGTTATGAGATATGAAAATGAATAAAGAATTGGAAAAAAAAAAGAAGCTAGTCTGGTTTATGATCATAGTAGGGAGGTCAGAAGGATAGGCAAGGATCCATATATTTTAAATGTGTTTTAACTGTGAGAGCTATCAATATTTGCACATGAGAGAGAACATTCTCTTTAATAGTGAAGAAGCAGCCCACTGACTAAAAGAGTGGCCTAAGAACCATGGAAATACTGTACTTGAATGTAACTCACCTGGCATTGTAGCGTGTGCTAAAAATGCTAGTGCACCTTAGTAAAAGGAGCCCTTTGACTGCTTGTGGAATGAGGCTCTTGTCTATAAGACAATAAGTCCTGAAGTAATTTAAGAAAAGATTTTATGAATATATATATTTTTTTTTAATATAGTAGGGAATAATTTGGGTTCATTGGAATTCAACCCATTTCTTTGTTTTCCTTTAAAAAATTTAATTAGTAAATAAGCAATATGTTTCCCCTTTTAGTGGGCTTGTAAAGGATTGTTTTTTGTATTGTTTGTTGTATTGAAAACTTGTAAGGAAACCTTTTTTTCCTTGATATCTTTATGATATTGTAAATGTATTAAATTCAAATTTAAAAAAAAAAAAGATTTTATGAATATTGATTTTGTTTTTGTTAAAAAAAGTAAGTGAAAAGTAACATAATAGTAACCGGGAGAAGAAATAAGCCACACTCAGTTACATTCAGAGAGAGGCAAACTTTAAAAAAAATAATAAAAAATTTAAAAAATGCACAGCCAAAGCACTATTTAATTTTAAGTTATGCAACTTTGGACCTGGTTTCCTGAGTGGCCTGTCCTGCATTTGAGCTTCAGTTCCAGTGTTTACAAGTGTTCCAGCTTTCAGTGATTCATCAAATTCCTAGCCAACGCAAGAAAGCCTGCAAACAGAGGACGAGGTTTTCTTTTAACTTTATTTTCCTGTGTGCGCACAGTAGGTTTAATTTTGTTTAAGTGATACTTACCTGAGAAGCTTCAATAGGTTCCTGCAAGGAAAAGAAACAATTATTAAAGTTTGACAAAGAAAAGATACAATAAAGAAAAGGGTGAAGAAGACACAGAGGTAAAAGAAGGAAACTAAGCGGTACTTACCTCCAATACTCCTTGATGTTCACCTTGGAGAGAAAAGATAAGCTTTAATGTTATAGAATTTAGAGATAAGAAATAAAAAGGTATAAGAAATTTTATAAGAGAATATTTACCTGAATAATTTCTAGGTTTATCTAACACTGACCTGCAAGAAATAGAAAAAAATATTATTTGAGCACTTCACATAGAATAGAATTGTTATAGATACTTTAAAATATCTTTAAGGAAACTATTTTAATTAGAATAACTAATATGGCATTTTTTTTCTTAAACAGTATTTTATCACTAATAATAAAACCTTAAGTGTGCATGCATACTCCTACCTGTGTGATCCGTGATTCGTAGGTCCGTTGCAGGTAGGAGTGCGCATGTGCGCTTAGGGTTCTATTAGCTTGGGAGGAAATACAGCGGCCACACACTAGCGGACCCAAAGGTAATGTTCTATGGTCTGACCGTCTCCCTTACACTCCCTGGCCGAAGTTATTTTTAAGTTCAAAGCTGCAGCGGTGGCTCCTCTCACGAGCCGCACCTGCGTCAGAGAAGGCTTCCGATGTGGGCGGGGATCGTGAGAGGAGCCGCCGTGGCAGCTTTAAACTTAAAAATAACTCCGGCAAGGAACTAAGGGAGCCATTGGGGGAATGCTGCTGCACAGAGAAGTGGAAGGGGAGGAAAATGCTGCTGCACAGGGAAGTGGGGGGGGGGAAGAAGGGAATGCTGCGGCTGCTGCATATGGAAGTGGGGTGGTGGAGGGAATGCTGCAGCTGCTGCACATGGAAGTAGGGGGAGGGAAATGCTGCTGCTGCACAGGGAAGTGGGGTGGGGGAGGGAAATGCTGCACAGGGAAATGGAGGGGGAGGGAATGCTGCTGCTGCTGCACAGGGAAGTGGGGGGGAGGGAAATGCTGCTGCACAGGGAAATGGAGGGGAGGGAATGCTGCTGCTGTGGCTGCTGCACAGGGAAGTGGGGGGAGGAGGGAAATGCTGCACAGGAAAATGGGGATGGAATGCTGCTTCGGCTGCTGCAGGGAAGTGGGGGGAAGGGAAATGCTGCTGCTGCATAGGGGGCAGGGAGAGAGACAGATATAAAGAAAGACAGACAGCGGGAGGGAGGGAGAAAGAAAGAAAGATAGACAGCGGGAGGGAGACAGAAAGAAAAGAAAGACATAGGGGCAGGGAGAGAGAAAGACAGACAGACAAAGGGGGCCAGGGAGAGAGACAGACAGAAAGAAAGCAGGAAGGAGAGAGACAGAAAGAAAGAGACAGGGGTAGGGAGATACAGAAAGAAAGAAAGACAGACATATATTCTAGCACCCGTTAATGTAACGGGCTTAAAGACTAGTATTGATAATATTTTAATATTATGAGAAGCACTTTGAGATCTTGTTAGAAGGAACTTTATGAGCAAAGTTTATTTTGTGCAATAAACTGTTAACTTATATCTGTTATTTCATGCACACCTGGGAACCCTACTTACAATCCTTGCCTTACGGGGCTCGGAGCTTGATCTTAAATACCTTGGATGTGTGAGGGCCAGCTTTTCGCTGCTCTGTTTCTATCAGGTGGGCTGCCCTTGATTCACCACAGCTGGGAGTATTTCGGGTGGGGGGGGCTACAAAATAGGGGGGAGGGATTGTAGGAAGGGTAGGGGGTGGGTAGTTTTTTTCTCTAGACTCAGTACATAGTAATACATAGTGGGAGGAGGGTTAGTAAGAGTGGTTAACCTCCTGTAGGGATACGTTTGTGTACCTTGAACAATATATAATGTATAATGTATTTGAAATTAATTTTCCTATGAACTGTTTTCCTACCTTCTTCTACTCTATGTTTATAACCTAACTAATTTATTTTTCTCAAGTACTTTAGCAAGAATGTGAGCCTTTGGGACAGTCAGGGAACTCTAAGTACTTTCTCTTCATCTTAATTAATCTTACTTATTGCATTTCTTCTGTTTCTACTGTAAACCGCTTAGAACCTCACGGTACAGCGGTATATGAGAAATAAATTATTATTATTATTATTATATTACATATCTTGGTACTGTGGTTATGTATATGGTGGATGAGTATTTGGTCGGTGGATACTATCTCCCCACTTCATCCTCATCCTCTGCCCTCTCTGAATTGATGGACTTTATAGGCTTCAACCGTTGATAGTTTCTTTGGGGGGTGAGGCTGAGTAATGGGGGGGTATTACTATGGGGGGATCATTTGGGGGGATTAAGGAGGGGTTAAGGGGTGGTTTTGCCTTGTGTTATTTAATTCTATTTGATGACAATGGTTTTTGGATTGTGGGTCCTTTTGACGAGTTGGGACTGTAGCTCTGTATCCTGTTCTGTTGTTTATTTTTTTGTACCTATTTATGGTCATCAATAAAGTTGTTTGAACATAAAGTGTCGGTCTCTTTCCTTGCTGGTATTTTGCTGGAGGCTATAAGTTCCGAAAACCTCAATAGCAATTCGGTGGAAGTGAGCCTTGTCTTGGTGATTTCAACTCAGAATAATAGACCATTGTGACATATTTTCTGTGTGATAAGATAGGGCTGCGCTGAAACTAAGGGATGCTACACTTGCATTCATCTGGCATGCGAAGGAGGGGTCAGAGGACTTGATGGCTAGCTTGCTAAGGATGCAGCTGTTTCCATAAGAATAAAACAGACAAGGTACTTAATTTGCATTGGGATTCGCCTCAGACCAAGTAGATACCAGGATCATTCAACCTGCCAGTTAGCAAGGTCTCCCTCACTCCCAATCATGATGTGCAAGATTGTTGTAGCTTGTCTGTACAGTGCAATATGGTTTTTTATACCAGGCGGGCCATAAGATGGGCTTTTTGTCTATTAGAAACTGATGATTGCACCATAAGGAGCAAAAAGCAGATTGCAGCCAGGGATGTTCCAGTTGTTTGTCAAGGTCTAGGAGAACTTTGAGTGGTTTGAATAAGGGGATTATGGAGGTAACGTTGAATGTGAGAGGAACCTAGTAATCTAATAACAGGGATAGGTTGCATGTAAGACTTTTCCAGGAGTAACCAGTTGGGTATATCTGAGGGATCAATGGAGGAGAGCCATTCTGCTCCCTGACGAAGTATGAACATTTTATGATAGTAAATAAGGTTGGGGAAGTTAACACCCCTCCAAACATTTTGGGCCTTCAGATTCTATGTGGTTTATTGTTCCAAAGGAAAATGAGCATTATCTTTTCCAGTTGCTTATAAAAGGGGACAGGGAATAATACATGTTCAACATGTAAGTAATTTTAGGAATTACCATTATTTTCAAGATATCAAGTCTGCCCTACCAGGATAAATGCAAAGGGGACCATGAGGTTAACAAATCTTTAGCCTGGGTGAGTAACTTGGTGATAATCAAATGAGAAGTAGATTTGATGTTTCTGTCAAAGGGTAGACCAAGATATTTTATACCTGAAGTGACCAATGTGAAAGGGTATGAAGCAATGGTAAATGGAATACAAGCAGCATTGAGGGGCATGAGTTCGGTTTTGTCCCAATTAACCTTGTAGCCGGACATGGTGGGAAAGATGGAAATCAATTGTACAACTAATGTTGGAGAGGCCTCAGGTTCTGAGAGGTACAACAAAACATAATCGGCATAAGCCGACAGTTTAAATTCTGTGTTGGCTATAGTGATGCCCTTGATGTTGGGAGATTGTCTAATGGCTGATTGCTATGGCTCTAAAGCTAAATTGAATAGCAGTGGGGACATTGGGCACCCCTGCCTTGTACCTCTGTGCAAGGTAAAGGGGGCAGAGGATTCATCATTAACTATTAATTTGGCAACAGGGTTATTGTATAGTAGAGAAATCATGTGGATAAAAAGGCCTCAGGTAGACCAAAATAGGTACCTCCACTCCACCCTGTCAAAAGCCTTCTCAGCATCAAGAGAAGTAACTAACAATGGGCGATTGGTGGACAGGGCAGAGTGGAGTACGTGACACAGTAGTCGTAGTCTAGTGTTATCAGCCCCATATCTCCCTTTTAAGAAACCCACTTGGTTCCTGTGAATCAGAGAAGACATTATTTTTTCCAGTCTGAAAACAAGTATCTTAGCAAATATTTTATAGTCCAAATTCAGTAAGGAGATTGGGCGATAGTTTTTCACTAATTGGAAATCTCTATTTGGGGTTTTGGGAGCACAATGCTGTTCGCTTAATGGAAATGGTGCAAATTAGCTGGAAAAGTGATGAGGTCTTGATAGTAGGTTAGAAGGTGAGGAGTTAGAAGAGATGAGAATGATTTGTAGAATTCTGATGGTAGTCCGTCAGGACCAGGAGCTTTTGCTGGTGACATGGATGAAATGGCTTTGGAGATTTCAGTGAGAGCTATGAGTTGTTGCAGAACCTGTTTTTATGGTTCAGATATGGAAGGCAAGTCTATTGATTGAAGAAAGTCCATAATGTATTGATCTGAGGAAGAAGATTTGGACGTATATAAGGTCTCATAGAAGGCACAAAATTCTTCCAAAATATCTTGTAGAAGTATGCAAGTGCCCTGAGGCTGATTTGATGTGTCACCCAGTGCTTAGTTCGTTGACCTTTAGGTACATAGCTAGCTGGTGACCTTATTTATTAGATGAGACATAGTATGTAGCGGATCGATGGAACAAGGAGACAGAGGCGAGGTTGCTGAAGATCTCATTGTACTGAAATTTGAGATGTTGCAATTTTTTTTTATATAAGGAAGGATCGAATTTGTGATATAATTGAGTTTCTTGTTTCTAGTTTTTGAAGGTCTTGTTTCCTCTGTTTAAGACAAAAAGCTGAGTAACTGATCGATTCACCCCGTAACCATGATTTATATGCTTTCCATAGGATGGAATATGAGGAGTAGTGGCTCGTGGCCAGCAGGGGGTGATGTGTATGGGACGGTAATGGAATGGATGTCAGAACATGATAAGTGTAGTATTTTTGTGGAGTTTTTCTACAAAAGCGCCTGTTTTTCGTATGATTCTGGGTAATTCTAGTTAGATACAAGCATATATGTCAGTTAAGGACATGCCCAGTGGAAACATACGAAAAAAGGGTGAATAAAAATCTAAATATAATGTATCTAAGGCCAGAAAAAAACACACTACAGATTAATATAAAGGAAAGAATGGTGTTCTTTTTATGCACTTTGATGCTAGGCTAGATCATGGAGGAAATCATAGGGGTTACATGGAATCCATCTTGGTTTTCTGTCTTTTGGAATCCATTTTGGGTTCTCTGTCTTTGTTCTCAGCATCGTGGTGTTAATTAGTACCACATGTGCTTGCTTTAGACTGGTAAAGAAAGATAACGTGTCCCAAACTGAATTAGATATAGTTTTGAATGAAAATTATGATTTATTGAATGGAGGCTTGGCCAAGCAAGTATGAATGAAACAAATATGATTGGAGTGAATTGTATGACTGTGTATTTGAACAAAGGACTGAGTTTTGACAAAACATATTTATATATCTTTGCAACCTAAAGAAATCCTAAAGCAACATCTGGAAGTAATTAAGTCAGATTTGTGTATGAAACTGTCAGCTTAGGAGGAGAGAGGGACCAGCCCCTCCTCCTCCAGGATAGGGTTTGTGTGCAGAATCCATAGCCTGTCAGCTTTTTTCCTCCAAGGTTGAGAACTTCTCAGCATCTTTTTAACAAATAATGTCTCTTTATACTTTAGTGAAAATTGTGAGTTATATTCAGAAACGATTATAAGCAAACAAATGTACTTTTCTAAAACTTTGTTCAACTTTTAAGACCACCTCTTTTGTGGATTGTTATTGGTTGTCAACCTGATGATGTCACAATAAGCCAAAAGTATATAATAGAATGACCGGAGATATTAAGACGAGTTCGTTATTAGAAGGCCAGCATTTGGCAACTATAACGATCTCCCATTAGCGCAACTGTTAAGCAATTATGCTTGATTCTTTTGATATCATAATGGAAAAATAGAAACAATAATTCAATAAACCTTAATTAATTTTTAAAACCTTGCGCTGGTGTCATTTTGCATGTGTTATTATTTTTCAAGCCATGAGCTTTCAAAGAGGCGTTGATGTCCCTTGCTCAAATATTCGGAAATGGAGTGCAGGTTGGTGGAGAAAAGCCTTCGTTCTATAGTGATATGGGAGATAAAATCCTCATCAAGAAGAATTAAGTTGTTCAGTCTCCAAAATCTAGTGGTGGTGTTGGTAGACCAGTTAATGGAGCATGAAATGGCCACATGATCTGAGATGGTGATGTCATGTATCTTAGTGTTTGAGGTGATGTTCATAATGTCTTTGGAACCCAGGATGTAGTCAATCCTGGAGAAAGTTTTACGAGGCGCAGAGTAGAAAATGAAGTCCTTTGTGGTGGGATGTAAAATTCTCCAAATATCAGTCCAACCATATGTGCTCATCAAGTTGGATAAAGAAGCACATACTAGGAGTTTGGCTGGGCAGCAGGTTGAGGATCTATCGATGAATGGGTCTATAGGAAAATTAAAATCCTAGTAAGAATGGTGTTTGAAGTTAGAGAAGATTTGCAGACAGTGTGACTAGATTGAAAGAAGGATGGTTCATCCGCATTTGGGGCATATATGTTGAATAGGTTTAATGGTTTCCTCTTAATGGAGCCTTTAAGATATGACTACCGCCCATTGAGGTCAAATTTGTGAGACGAGAACTGGAAGTTGAGTGATTTTTTCACAAGGGTAATGACCCCGTTCTGGGGCAGGAAAGCAGTGTTGTATCTAGCCACCAGTCAATTTCTGTGCTTCTATGCTAAGGTGTGATTCCTGAATTTGGCAAATGTCAGCTTCAAGGTGTTTAAAATAATGAAGTATCTTCTTCCTCTTGACAGGACTAGTGATGCCCTTAACATTAAGGGAGACAAGGTTTATGTTAACCATTTAATGATTAATAAGCATAGAGTAGATGAGTTGACATGAAGGGAATCTCCTCAGTTGCTGGAATACAGTAAGCAAGCCAAAGCTTACAAGCAAGGACCCATAAAAGGAGAGATAAAAAAAATTTAGAAGAAGCTCCAAATTGCAGGAGTACAAATGTGAAAAAAATAAAGAAAAAGAGATTCATGCTGGTTTGAAAAGTAACCAGATAATAAAAAAAGATCCAAAAATGGGATTGAATGCTGACAAGATGTACTCAGCGTATCTCTCCCCAGCCCGGGAGAACAGGCAAATTAACTTAGCCCCTGAGAAAAGTATGCAGTGAAAATCAGAGAAGGTGAAAATTCAGATCATTTCACTGACATTGTCATCCAGAAATTTCTGTAGGTCTGATTGTTCATCAAAATTCTTCGTGGTATTGCGGTATGTTATTCAAGTTTCAAGTTTATTATTAGCATTTGATGAATCGCCTATTTGAATTACTAAGCGATGAACAAAATTTAAAATAGCGTAAATTACATAAAAACAAACCAAATAACAAGATTCTATAATTTAATACAAACATGAGAAGGGAGGGAAGGAGGAAAAGTTACAATTTTTATCTTAGAAGAAATAGACAAACAAGGAAAATACAAAAGGAAATGGAGGGGGTTGAGAATAGAGCACATTTTAAATTTATGGTAAATTTAAATGTTAAAAGCATCTTTAAAAAGATAAGATTTTAGCGATTTTTTAAAAAGTGTAAGATCCTTTTTGTTTTTAATATATTGTGGCAGAGTTCCACCATTGAGAGCCCATTACGGAGAACATGTCTGATCTTCTCGTGCCTACTATTTTTAAGGAAGGGACAGATAAGAGATTTTGATATGATGACCGAAGTGGACATAAAGTGTTATGAGGTATTAACATTTTAGATATGAATTGAGGTTCATTAAAAGTTAAAGTTTTAAATATAAGCAGCATGACCTTAAAGGATATGCGATGGCTGATTGGGAGCCAATGGGCATCGGTCATCAATGGCGAAACATGATCATATTTCTTAGCGTTGTATATTAATTTGATCGCTGTGTTTTGTATGATCTGCAATCTTCTTTTTTTTTTTGAGAGATATTGAGTAAAAGTGCGTTACAATAATCTATTTTTTCTATAATCAGAGAGTGGATCAGTATTTTGATTGATTTGGGGGTAAGAAATTTGGTGGTTGATCGGATTATGCGTAACTTATAAAAGCAAGTTTTAACTATGTAAGAAATATGTTCATGATAAAGTAATTTATCGTCAATTACGACCCCAAGAATTTTTAAAGTGGAAACTAAAGGTAAGGGGGTATTATTAAGGACAAATGGGGTCTTCAAGTCCATGTCCTTTTTCCAAGTGAAGAGCATTGTTTTGGTCTTTTTTATGTTTAATGCCAATTTATTCGAATTAAGCCAGTTTAGAATTATTTCAAGCTTTTTATTGATCGACGAGATGTCATTGATATTTTCTGGATCTAGTGGATGAATAAGTTGAATGTCATCAGCGTAGGAAAAAGGCGTGAAACCAATTGACTGACAGATACTTAGTAATGGAGAGAGAAAGATGTTGAACAGGAGAGGGGACAGAATGGAACCTTGTGGAATTCCGAAAGAAGAAGAGTAGGCTTCAGAGTGTTCATTGTTAAACCTAACTAGTGAGGTACGATTGTCAAGGTACGAAGTAAACCAGGTAAGTACATGGTAATTTATACCTATCGATTCTAACTGGTTAAGGAGTAGGTCATGGTCTATTGTGTCGAAAGCTGCCGAAATGTCTAAAGAAAATAGAACAACGGATTTATGGTGGTCTAAAAAATAATGGATATTATTTGTTAATCCTATCATGGAATATTCCGTATTGTGGAATTTTCGAAAGCCTGCTTGGTTGGGATGTAAAGCATTGGTGCTTTCAATGAAATCGGAAATCTGATTAAATATCAGTTTTTCTGTTAATTTTGCCAAAAATGGTAAATTAGCAATTGGGCGATAGTTCGATGGTTCATTTGTACTAATTTTATGATCTTTGAGTATCGGGGTGATAATGGCGGTTTTCCATAGGGAAGGGACAGTAGCAGTAAGCAAGCTTTTAAGGATAAGTGAATGAATGAATGGACCAAAACAGGAAAAAAATTTTTTAAGTAGAATGGGGGAATGATTTCGGAACTGGAGCCTTTTAGGTTGATTTGTTTGAAGAGAATTTCTATATCATTGAGGGAGGGGATTTTGAAATTAGAACATTTTGCTATAGGTATAAATTCGGTTTGATTATTATTCATGAGACTGCTGGCTGAGTTAGAAGGAAATGAACTTCGGATTTTATTGATTTTTTGATTAAATGCATCTGCCAATTCCTGTGCTTTTAATGTAGACTTCTGGGTAGTATTGCTTGTTTTGTTTTTAGGGTCAATGGATTTTAGGATATTATATAGAGTAGAAGAATTTTTAGCTTTGTCAATTTTGTTTGAATAGTATTTATTTTTGGCCTGATTGATTTTGGTTTTGTAAGCAGAAGCATTATCTCTGTAAATTTGAAGATTGATTTGGGTTTTAGAATGCCGCCATTTTCTTTCTAAGGAACATAACTGTGTTTTCATCAGATAAAGTTCTGCCGAGTACCAGGGATTTGATATTTTATGAAGAGATAAAGTTTTATTTATTAATGGTGCTTCTTGGCAGAATAAAATAAGCCATATTGTGCGCCAATACTTTTAAGATGAGGCCGCATTGAGAGAAAGGTCTTCCGTTTTTGTGCAGACGATTTTGATAGATCTGGGAAAAAAAGTATCCTCTTGCCCTCCACTAGTAGTGAGGATTTTGATTTTGCAGTTTGCAAGATCTGCAGGGTTGGCGGGTAACGCAGCACTTTCAAAATAATCGGTCTCGCAGGTTTTGTTGGAGCAGAGGGCCCGAGGGCACCTGGTGTGCTCGTTCGATTTCTAGAGGAGGGTTAAATTGGATTTTCTGAATATCCGGAATGAAGGTATGTAAGTATAAAACAATATCCTTTCCCTCAGTACCTTCAGGGAGCCCAATTATGTGCAGATTATTGTAGCGCATTCTGTTTGAAATATCTTCTATGTTGCGCTGTAATAGGGACATCGTGTGCAAGCCCCGTTGAACCTCAAGGAACTGAGTATCATGTGCAGAGAGCCTTTCTTCAGTGAGATCAATACATGCACTGTGCTGTTTTAATTATAACATAATAGTGCTAATCTCCGTTTTGATGTCAGCAGTTGCTGCCAAATTTTCTTACATAAGGCCTCTCAATATTTGAAGATCATTGGAGATAGAATCTCCATGTTCTTTAGAGGGACAGGCCTTGTCCGGTGATGGAGACTAATGCTTAGATCTTTTAGACGCATTATGTTTTGGTCGATTTAGATGACATTAGCAAACATAAATTCACAGTCCACTGACCTGAAATATTGCTGATAGGGGCTTAAAAAATAAATTTATAGCGCGGGCTGGAGTAGAGAAAATCACTAAGCAGCCATCTTATAACCAGTCATGTGACGTCCCCCAATGTATAATTCTTTCTAACATGTTTTAACTCTGTACAGAATTCTATGTATCAATATGCTGCTTGTAATCCTCCTAGAACTCTAATTAACAAGGATTCTGCGTGATATAAGAATGCACATCAAATAACAAGAGTTCTGTGCTTTTTCCATCCCAAGAAGACAAATCTGCTCCAGATTGTGACAAACCCAGGTCTATTTTGGGTCTTACCCACAATAAACCCGGATCCGTTCCTGGTTTTGTCCCAGTGAGCAGGAATGTGCACAAGCCACCTAGGTGCAGGAGAGCGGATCAGGTGACTGACCAATTAATTAATCAAGCTGACTCTAGCTCTGACGGGGAAATGGAAATAACAGAAACAGGGCAGGATAAGTGTGAAAGTTTCACTCTAGGCAAACCTCAACTTGACACTGTTAAATCCCTCAGGAAATTTGAACAGCCAGTTAAAACCAGGGCTAGAAAGTATCCCATTTGTGAAAGCACGAAGCAAGTCAGTGGGTGGAAAACCCTTCCCCCACAGTCTCAGAAGGGGAGTGGTTTTCCACCAGATATAATGAGCCTGCTGAGAACAGAAGGGGGAAGCAGCCAAGGGAAGCCAGACTCACGAGGCACCCAGGAGGGTATGAAGCTGGAGAGAGCCAGACTCTCTCAGACTGGCCCATGCTAGAGGCAGATGATGCAGCTCATACCAGGGTGCCTTGGTAGCAGCCAGAGGAGGAAGCAATGGACACCCAGGCAAGCCAGGCATGCACTGAAACTCAGCCATTGCCTATGGAAATATAGTGAGTTTAAACCTGGATGTTTTCTCATGCTGTTCATTCCTCTGTGCTGCTAGGGAATCTGAAAGTTTAGAAACTTCAGTTTTAAAACTCTCCCCGAAAGCTTAAATACTGAAGTTGTCTTTAAAGCCCTGAAATTAGATAACGGGGTTTGTGTGTTTGTATTTCCTGGCTGATTGCCAAGCTGAGCCAGCACGTTGTTTTCTCTCAGCTGTGGCTAATCCCCAAGTGCACTATTGCAGAGAAGGGAAACGTACATGTGCTATTGAAGACTGGTGATATATCAATGATTTTTGGAATATACAAATGAACTGTTTGGATAAAAGAATATTGATTTAAAAACACTGTTGCTCTGGTGAAGAGAACTGAGACCCATAAACTTGCAAGCCCAGAAGCAGGGACTGTTGGTTATTCGAGTTTTGTTTTTGGAACCTTTATGAGTTTGATGTCATGTGCTGTGAATGCATACTGCACTGCAAGGCTGAATGTTTTTGAATTATGTTACCATTACTGAAATAAAGCTATTTTTGGTTTTCCACATTCTTACTGAAACCTATATTCCTTGCATGCATACCTAAAAGTAAGACCTGGAGGATCCCTTAGTAGCAAGGGACATGTGGGACTGGAGTTTTGGTCATTTTCCTGGGGCTTGCAACATCAGCAAGAACCCGGGGTGTGACAAGATGTCTTATCAGTTTGCAAAGCATTCAGTTGTGTCTGTTTATCCTGTTCCTCATGTGGCTGGGTACATGTGATCTTGACTATCAAGGGTAGAGCTAGTAGGAGAAAGGGTAAATTAAACTGAAGCTAGAAATGCCTTCAGTTCTAGGGATATTTTGTGATTTTCCAGATAGGTTGTTACTGTGCCCTGGCCTTGAGCAGTGGCATGGGGAGGGGGGAGGTAGCGGTCCGCCGAAGGCATGGTCTTCCTAAGGGCACAGTGGCACCCCACCTTTCCACCCGCTCCTCTCCTTCTCATGTGCCCCGCGCCCCATGTCTTCCCCCATACCTTTTTGGCACAAGGTTGCTACCTTGCAACGGCATCGGTGCTCTCTCTGACGTCATTACCAGGACTTGCGCCTAGGAAGTGATGTTAAAGGGCGAGCCGACACCATGCTGCTCACACTGGAGAAGTTTAAAAGGTGTGGGGAATGAGAAGGGGGAAGGGGAGTGGCTCCGCTCACCCTTATTACACTACTGGCCTTGAGTAATTTTTGCAGGCTGGCTACTCCTTGGACATAATGGCTCTCACTATAGTTTGCAGAGTTCCAGAGCTTTAATAGCTTTACAACCCTTTCCAGCCATATCACTGTATATTCCCAGTATGCAGCCAGCAATAATTTATTTCAGTCTACATCTGTGTCTCCTTTTCCTCCTCGAAGTTGCATACAAAACTTTCTTAAAACCTCCCAAAGCAGATTCATATGAACAAAAATAATCAGGAAAATGTTCCTATGTCTTCAGATCTATTTCGCATGAGGTCTCTTGTGGTCATGTACATGTCTTGTAATTTTTAAACCGCTACTATTACTATTAATTATTTCTAGAGCATTACCAGACGTATGTAGCGCTGTACAGTCGTGAAGGAGACAATCCCTGCTCGAATGAGCTCACAATCTAATCAAGACAGACAAACAGAATGCAAGGCTAGGGGTTACTGTTAACGGAGATGGTTAAACTGCTGGCTAGGGTGGTGAGCACAGGGCAATGGGGAGTAGGGTTATGAATAAAAGGCTGTCTCAACAAGGTGGGTTTTCAGCCTTGTTTTGAACAAAGGAAGAGACTGGACTCAGGTAGTTTATTCCTGGCATATGGGGCAGCAAGATGAACGAAATCTGGAATTGGCAGTGGAGTAGAAGGGTACAGATAAAAGCAACTTATCTGAGGAACAGAGTTCTCAGGGAGGCGTACAAGGAGAGACTAAGGGGCTGCAGAATGAACACACTTTTGTAGGTTAGTAATAGGAGCTTGAACTGTATGCAAAGTACCAGTGGTCCAAAGTCTTTGAAGATTCAAAATCCAACAATGAGGGGACATTCATGTTGATCATCATTCATGTTGATCATCAACAGGTCATATACCAAGGACAACAATTATTCACAAACAGGAAGTTTCATTATTAGTCACCGCTAAATTCAAAGACTTTGAATTCATACCACTCATTGAGAGCTTGTGTGCATTTGATATACAATATGGGTCAAATTCTATAAATGGCATCCTGATTTTAGGTAGCAGTAGGCATCCTACTGCTGTTTAACCAGTCAAGCGGGACACACATTAAAAAAAAAACACTCTGAGGAAGGCCGCCTACATCGTAAGCAACTGTTGCTGTTGAGGGAGATGCATAGGGATGTTTAAGCTTGCCAAAGGCTAGGCGTGGGCATGGTTTCACCCAGAAGTGCCCTTAAGCAAACTTAGACAGCTCTAGTTGTCTCCCTAGGGTCGCGATAGGTACCTGAAATGTAGGCTAGAGAATGACACGGTGGCGGTTACCTGCGGCTAGCCGCGTTTAACTGCGGGTAACCCGCCAAAACGGTGACCAAAAAAAATGGTCACCGCAAGTTCGGGGACAAGGCCATTCACCACCCCGTGGAGCGGTGAATGGTAGCATGGGGCGGTGAACAATCTTGAATGCGCGGTGACCGAGCGTTCGAACCGGCAAGCCCACTCTCACCCGCCGTCCGTCCATGTATCTCCCTCCCTCCTTTTCCCTTACCTTTTCTTCTTAAAATGGCGATTTCTATAAGGCTACGAGCTGTATTACAGCCGGAGCCTTGAAGTCACGTTGCGTTGCCTGCTGGTAAAAGTCTCCTCTGACGCAACTTCCTGTTTCCGGTTGCATCGGAGGAGACTTCTAGCAGGCAACCCGACGCGACTTCAAGGCTCCAGCTGTAATACAGCTCGTAGCTTTATAGATATCGCCATTTTAAGAAGAAAAGGTAAGGGAAAAGGAGGGAAATGCACAGCTGGCCGGCGGGAGGGAGCTGCTGGACCGCGTGAAGGGTGCTGGGGTGGGGGGATGGAGAGGAGAAGACGCTGAAGATGGGGACGGGGCCGGGGCAGTGAAAGAGACAGCGGGGTGGTGAAGGGGACGGCAGAGACGGGGACGAGGCGGTGCAGAGGATGGTGGTCCAGGGACGGGGCGGTGACGGGGACAGAATTTTTCCCCGTGTCATTCTCTAATGTAGGCCAACAAAATACTGGTCTAGATTTAGTAACATAGTAACATATCAAATAGATGTGGCCCCTGAGCCGATCGCGGCAAGGGAATCTCCTTGCTGCAATCAGTTTAGCGGTAGCAGTAGGGAACCTGTCCTCCCCACTCCATAAAGTCAGCTGGCAGGAGGGATGCCCATTCCCTCCTGCCAGAACCGCCTAAGGCCCTCCAACTTTCCACTGTAGGAAGAGTGCCCAATTCCTCCTGACGCAATGGCGAACCCTCCCGCAATTTCAAAAATTCAAAGCAATGTACAGTAAAATGTGGGTACGACAGACAAAACAATTAGGAACATAGACATGAATAAACATAACTTATTAGAAATGAAAAGGATGGTGGGAGAACTACAATTGTGATAGGAAAGAAAATTAAAGGACAAAACGTAAGGACAGGGAGAAAGAGGGGGGTGTCGGGGTCTGCTATAAGCACAGAGAGAACACCTACTTTTTGGCCTGGAATCATAAGGCCACTCCCATAGAAGGGGCTTAAGGTGTGTAGGTCAATCAGGGGCTTAGACCCTTACCTGGTGCATCCCAGGATACACCGGGAAGGGGAAGGCCCAGCCATTTTGAAGAGGTGGGCTTGATGGCAAGAGGGAGTGGGCATCCCTCTTGCCGGCTTCTACAACGAGGTACAGAGGAGGGGCTGGGGATGGTTGAGCTGAGGTTGCTCTGAGCTGATCCTCCCCAGCCCACCAGACCACAAGGGCTGTCTTTTGGGTCTTGGTGGTGGGGTAGTAGGACGAGGGATCTTTGTGTAGAGTGGGAGGGTGTCAGGCGGAGTGTTGGGGGGTGTACAGGTGGCCCGGATGCACAACCGGGTTACTGAGGCAGGAGGGAATGGGCATCCCTCTTGTCTCTCTGAGTGTGTCGCTCTTGGGGTGGTTGTCATTATTTGGGGGATCGGGGACCCACAGTTGTCATCGGGGGAGGGGGTGTGACAGCTGTGGTTGGGAGGGGGACCGGCATGACTTCTTTTTTTTTTTTTTTTTAAATGGGGATAGGTATTGTGTGTGAGTAGCACACACATCTGTGTTCATTAAAAAAAAAAAGTTTCCTGTCCCGAACTGAGTGAAAAGAGGATGCTTTGGGGCTTTCCCTATATCTCAGCTGGCTCTATGCATGTGTGAGAATCGCTCTCATAGCGATTCATCGGTGGGATTGGATGGGGATTATGACGATCCTCCACTCAAATCATTTGCAGGCAAACTTGTTTGAGCATCAGTCGCTCTTTTGGAATCAGCCAAAAATCAGACTCTTTAAAAATCAGACTCTTTAGTGCAAGGGTAGGGAACTCTGGTCCTCGAGAGCCATATTCCAGTCAGGTTTTCAGGATTTCCCCAATGAACATGCACTGCTTTCAATGCATATTCATTGGGTAAATCCTGAAAACCCGACTGGAATACGGCTCTCGAGGACCGGAGTTCCCTACCCCTGGATTAGTGTATCTAGCCCCTAGTGTCTCTCCTGGCCAGTAACGTACTGAGAAGTGGCACCTTTCAGCTGTCCTGGTATCTCTTCCTCCATTTCCCTCACCCAGTCACTCCTGTCTCTGCTTTTCTTATTTAGATTGGTTTTAGTCAGATATTTAATATTTGTTGTAAGTGGCCCCTGTCTTTAATTCCCTATTAACCAATTTTGCTAAGCAAGTGGTTTCCTAATAATCCCTTTTATTTTAATTAGCTGTAACACAGTCAGCTGGAGGACTGGAAGCAGCTTTTCAGGTATAAATCTGTTTCAGATTAATGCAAAAAAAAAAAAAAAAAAAATCCCTCACCTACTCCACTGGTTTGTTTTCTTATATCAACTGCTTTTAACTCAATTTTTAACTTATATGGAAGTCTGGTTTTTAGTAATAGAACTGTGAGACTATTGTAAGAGCAGTGGTTTTCATTAATTTTTAAGTAAGTGTTGTTTTGGGTCCAAAAGGGCTGAAGGAGAGCTGACAAATATCTTACTACTTGGGGCCATGATACCAATATTACTTCTCAACATTCATTCCTACCAGAACACCTGGCCTTGGTCAAACAATGCAGAACACAGATAAACCCCAAGCAAATACAGGCCCACAAACTAAAAGTACTAATACACAAATAGAACCCATGATGCCAGACTCTGCATGCAGTATATCACCAGAGAAATAGAGAAAAATGCATTTCTTCTAAAACAGTGCAAAATATAGATCCAGATGTAAATTCTCAAAACTGATGTATTTCAATCACTGAATTGAAAATAAAAGAATCTTTCCTTCCTTAGGTGATTTTATTCTCTAATCATCTTTTCTCAGTCTCTGGTTGCTCTTCCTTCTGTCTGTGCTCTTAACTCTGTTTCCAGGACCTTCTTCTCCATTTCCTGTTTTTCTCTCCTCCATATTCTGCCCTCCATCTGTCTTTGGCATTAACTTTTAACATTCAACTTTTTTCTTTTCTTCTACTTCCTTCTCAATCTGTCTACTTTTCCATGTCTTCCCCTCCTCTCCATTCATGTGTACCATCTCCTCCCTCATTCTCTCCTATTCCCATCAATCCATAAACAGCATTTCTTCCATCTCTTCCCTTCCCCACTCCCCTTATCCCTCTCTCTCCCCTCCCATGTTCTTACATATCTGTCTTCTCCCTTACTATGGTCTGGCATCTATCTTTTCTCCTTCCCATAGTCTGGCATCTCTATCCCCTCCTTCCCTTCTTTCCTCCCTTCTATTGTGGCCTGGCATATCTTTCCTTCCTTCCCCTTTTCATGGTCCAACATCTCTCTCCTTTCATTCCCCCTTCCCGTAATATGATATGCTCTCCTTTCTGCAGTCTGGCATATCTCTCTCCCCTTCTTGCCTTCTACCATGGTCTGGCATCTCTTTCTCCTTCCCTCCTTCTTCCCCTTCCAGTGGTTTGATATCTATCTCCTCCATCCCTTCACTCCTCTCCCTACTGTGGTCTGGCATCTGTCTTTCCTCCTTCCCTGACATCTCTGACTCCTTTCTTCCCTCCCTCCCACTTCCCTTTCCTGTGGCTCCTCCTTCCTTTCCCCCCTTCCTAAGGTCTGCTGTCTCTCTCCTCTCCTCGCAGTCTGACATTTTTCTCCCCTCCTTCTCTTCTATTCCTGCTGTGCATCTCACTTTCTTCTCTTTCCCCTTCTGAGATTTGCCATTGCTGTTCTGCCCTTCCCTTCTTTCTTTCCACATCTTCATACTCTTTCCTCCCCTATCTCCACAGCCCAGCATCTCTGTACTATCCTCTCCCTCTCCCCTGGCAGAATCTGGTGCTTTTTAAAATGCTTTTTGTTTCCAGTGCTGCATTCTTCAGGCTGCGGGTAGTATGAGTGATGTAAACACACTATCTTTGGAGGCCCTGGAAGCTTTCCCTTTGCTATTGCTCCCTGGCCTTGCAGTAGAAGACTGAAGCAAAGGGAAAGCTTCCAGGATCACAGAATGTAGCGAATTTACTTTACTCACAGTGCCCATGGCCCGAAGAGTGCATGAGTGCAGCACTGGATAAGCTCTGCGGGCTGCCCCAGAGGCCTTGGAGGGTCACCATTAGCTCACAGACTTTGCAATGAAGATTACTGTGTTAGAGGCACAACAGGAGGTATTGTGGGCCTGTAGCTGGGAAGGAAGGAGCGACTGGGCTGCACTTCTGCCTAGCCTATTCCACTAGACCACCAGGCCTCCTAAGGTAGGCCTGGGGACCTATGTGGCCCAGGAAATTTGTGTGTGGGGGGGAGCTGTATTGGGGGAGTTGGGGAGGGATAAGTTACACTGCACAACAAAGTTTTTGCTTCCTGAACACTGCTGGGTGTTTCTTATAGAATTTTGGGTGCTGATCATGAATATTACATCAAAAATTACCCATCACGTACCATTTCAGAAAAATCTTCAATTTTGTCGTGATTTTTTCTTATATTTGGATGCAAACAATTTTTTCTCCCATAAGTGTCTTATCAACAACGGTTTGTGCCGCCTGGGTATGTCCATGCATAAAATCTAGCCAGGTTGGAAGCTGTTTTATGGAAGATGACATCCTGGGCATGTCTGGGCAGGTCTGAACGAGCTTGCGCTGTCTCACCATGCTATAATGGTGGCTTCCATACACCGATCCTGCTCATTTGGTTAATATAGATAGTCCGTGTGTGTATATAGTATCAGTATAGTAAAGTATAGTAGTATAGTAGCTGTAGCAATATAACAGTAAGTAAGCTTGATGCTTTAGACGTTTTGGTGTCGGGCAATATGTCTCGTCGGTGTCGTAACAGCCGCGACACATTCTGCTATATCTGTGGGGAATATACACTTACGCCTCAGAGACGTTCGATGACTGCCCTTGTAAAGAAAGCCTATCATCTGTATTTTGGCTGCAAAATAGGTGATCAAGACAAGCAATGGGCGCCTCACATTTGCTGTGCGACATGTGCTGTTAGTCTGAGAGCCTGGCTCAGAGGTACTCGAAAGACGATGCCATTTGCTGTTCCGATGATATGGCGAGAACAGAAAGACCATGTGACGGACTGTTATTTCTGTTTGACTAATGTGTCTGGTTTCTCTGCCAAAAACAAGAAGTCAATTGAATATCCTAATCTGCCTTCAGCAATGAGACCCATGCCACATGATGACAGTCTTCCAGTTCCGAAACCACCAGAGGATTGGACCTTAGACGAACCAGATGAAGAAACTGCAGTGCAGGGTTCTAACAGTGACATTGACCCGGATTTTGAACCATCCTCATCAGGCGATCCACATCTGATAACACAGTCCGAATTGAACGATTTGGTCAGAGATTTGGGTCTGTCAAAAGCAAAAGCTGAGCTGCTAGGTTCGAGACTGCAGGAATGGTGTTTGCTATCACCAGGTACGAAAATTTCTGTGTTTCGAGACCGGCATCATGATATAACCAAATTTTTTGCACAAGTCGACAGTCTCTGTTTCTGTTGTGACATTGAAGGATTGTTCTCGGTCTTTGGTTGTGATCACAACCCGGAAGAGTGGCGTCTTTTCATTGATTCGTCAATGTTAAGCCTGAAAGCTGTTCTGTTGCACAATGGCAACATTTATCCTTCAGTACCTGTTGGCTATGCAGCACATATGAAAGAAACATATGAGAATATGGAAATGTTACTAAAGTATGTCCAGTATACCAGGTATAACTGGAATATCTGTGGAGACCTCAAAGTCGTTGCTCTGTTACTAGGACTGCAGCTTGGCTATACAAAGTACTGCTGTTTCATCTGCGAATGGGACAGCCGAGACAGAGAGTCGCACTATTCTAGAAAGAACTGGCCACTCCGTAAAAAGTTAGTTCCAGGACAGAAAAATGTAGCACATGAATCGCTTGTTGACCCGACAAAGATATTTTTGCCTCCTCTTCACATTAAACTGGGACTCATGAAGAATTTTGTGAAAGCAATGAACAAGGAAGGGGAAGGTTTTCGTTATTTAAGACAGATGTTCCCAAGAATAACTGATGCCAAGATCAAAGAGGGTATTTTTGTTGGCCCCCAGATCAGACATGTTATGAGTGACAAGCGATTTGAAGATCTGTTAGTTGGGCCGGAAAAAATTGGCTGGAAAGCCTTGAAAGACGTTGTTGACAATTTTCTGGGCAATTACAGAGCCCCAAACTACATTCAGCTGGTAGACAAACTTCTCAAAGCATACAAGAGAATGAAGTGCAATATGTCACTCAAGATTCATTTCCTCCATTCACACTTGGACTTCTTCCCCGCAAATCTCGGTGCTGTGAGTGACGAGCACGGTGAAAGGTTTCATCAAGACATAGCTACGATGGAGAAACGATACCAGGGCAATTGGAATCCGTCAATGCTTGCCGACTATTGTTGGATGCTACAACGTGATGCACCAGACACTGAATATAAAAGAAACTCGGGAGCAAAACACTTTTAATTCTGTTTCATTTAGTCGCTTGTGCGAAACGTAAACTTGACTATATATTTTATTGTCAGTAAACATAAAAATGTCTATTTCTCATAGTTCTTACGTGATGCAGTAAAACCAAAACCATATTTGAGCATACCAAGTTGGTACCTGTCATAATCACCAAAAACTTTTCAGGAATCAAGACTTAACCAAAAAATTGTTGTGCAGTGTTATTGTAGTGGGGTGTTCAGGAAGGGGATAAACTCTTGGGGAGAGAAGTCAGAAAGTGGGTTGATTTTGGGGGGGTTGATGGTGCAGCTTAAGGGGGAAGGGGTAAGCTCTTAGGGGTTACCATTAGGAAGGGGATGCTATTCAGGGCAGGGCTCAGAGGGGAATGCACCAACAATATTCGAGTCACTACTCAGAAGTTATGCAGGTGCTGACTGATATTTAGTATGGGTAATTATATAGCTTAGTGGCTAAAGATAGGATTACCCAAATGACTAGCCTATCTAGCCACTTAGCTAAGCAGGTTCCGGCACTGAATATGACCTATGTTCAGTAGCATAGCAAGGGGGAGAGGGTGGTCTATCAGAGTGCCCTGGGTGCCATCTTGGCAGGGGTGCTGTCATCTATCCTCCCCCTGGCAATGGAGGGGTATGAGTCCCTTAAAAACACTTCCCCAATACCTCTTCAAGTTTTCTAGTCTTCAGCAGTAATCAGGATCTTCTTCCAGCCCTCCCTCTGACATCATTTCCTGTTTGCAGGACCAGAAAATGTTAGTGGACAGGTTGCACTGGAAGAGGAAGGAGAGATGCCAGGTGCCTCCTCCCTGGGTGCTGCCTATGCCCACATAAGTGCTGGCTCCTCCTTGACTGTGCCCCCGGACCACAATGGCACTGCCCAAATTCCATCTGGATCATTAAAGCCAACATTCAGCATAATAATAGTTTATCCTGTTCTCAAATGCTGATAATTATTAAAAATTGTTCAAATTTAACAGATTTTTTAAAAAATCTTTATTCATTTTTAAACTTTCAACAAGTACATAATAATACCATCATATTCACTTTAATATAACTTATTAATCTTACATATATTGAAATCATAATACTATTTCTTCCTCCCTCCCTCCATTATATTCTTATAATTTCAGATAATTTAAAATTAATCCCACCCTATGCTTCAATAAATAAAGGGGAAGAAATAAATTATTAATTATAAACAATCCTTACAATAATTTGTTAGACTCCCAAACATCAATGAATTTTTTATAACGTCTCTATTGAATAGCTAATATCCTCTCCATTTTGAAAATATGACATAGTGAATTCCACCAAAAACTGTAACTTAATCTATCATAATTTTTCCAGTTTCTTGTAATTTGTTGAATGGCAACTCCTGTCATCATAAGTAAAAGTTTATTATTTTTGGAGGAAATTTGACTCTTTTTCCTCATTGATGTACCAAATAATATCATATCATATGAAAGTGCTACTGGGTTCTCAAATAATTTATTAATTTGACTCCAAATAGATTTCCAAAAATTATAAATTAGAGGACAAAAAAGAACAATAAATGATCCAATGTACCAGCTTCAAGATGACAGTGCCAACATCTATTAGACTTAGAGCTATCTAATTTTTGTAAACATACCGGGGTTCAAAATGCTCTATGTAATAGAAAAAACCAAGTTTGCCTCATAGATGCAGATACTATACATCACATTCTCCAAGACCAAATTCTTGGCCATTGAGAGCATTAATTTGATGCTTAATCTCAATGCTCTAAATGTCTCGTAGACCAGTTTTCGTTTTTTTATTCATAAATCCAGATATTAATTTGTACCACTGAGCAGCCTAGTGTCCCAGAAAGTCCACCTGAAAACACAGGAAAGGCAAACTGAACTTATCACTAAGATTTTTCCATTCAGGGAACCCTGACTGAATGGCTTGCTTCAAGTTGGAAGAGAGAGTATCCCATAAGATTGCTGAAGAAAGCATATAAATGGGCTTGTTACAATACTGGAAATCTGTTATTAGCCCAAGACAAAAGAAAGATAAAATGTTCACAATTGGGTTTTAAGATGAAACAAAAATAGCTGACATCATTAGGAAAAGATGGGATATAATGCAAGTGTATTCCTCTTTTAAAGATGTTCCTTTATGGGGGGGGTGCTGTTGAGCCCGACGAAGATGGTCGTCTGAACAACCGGCTCCAGCAACCTTTACCATCTTTCCTCTATCTGGCTGCACTACACTGGTGCCAGACCCCTCAGTCCAACTCCATCTGCACTGTAAACGATGGCTGCAGCTACCAAGGGCAAGAGGCACAAACCCGACCCTCCCTCTCCTGCAAAGGATTCAAAATCGGTGACACATGATGGCCCTGAGGCTCCCTCCATGTCTGATTTGTGGAATGCAATTAAAACAGTGCAAGACCTGATGACTGAGACTAAAGATGCCATCTCTGAGCTTAAGGATGACCTTTCCACAATACAAACCGAACTGACCACTTTCAAATTAAAAATAGCGGATTTGGAAATAAAATCGGCGACCACAGATGCCAATGTTAAGGCACTGCAGGGCCACGTGAAACGCACGTTGGCCCTGGAAAAAGAGATGGAAGACGCGAGTAACCGTTCGCGCCGAAATAACTTGCGTCTTTTGGGGGTCCCGGAAGGTCAAGAGGGAAATAATATGGTGGCGTTCCTGGAGTCCTTTATTCCCAAATTACTGGACCTCCACTTTAAACATGATTTTGAAATTGAGCGCGCTCACCGCTCACCATCCTCCCGGTTCCCGCGTGATCGCCGTCCACGACCCATTGTGCTTCGGATCCTCCGCTACCCACAGGTCATCGAAATTCAACAAAAAGCCCGATCCATGGCGCCTGTGACCCACGAGGGAAATAAAATCCTCTTCCTTCCGGATCTTCACAAGAATACCGTTAAAGCCCGCCAGCAACTCCTTGCATTCAGACCGCAATTGAAGAAGATGGGAGCCCGCTACAGACTGTTCTATCCGGCGAGAATGAGGGTTACTTTCCTGAATCAAATGCGGGACTTCTCTGACCCGGAGCTCCTGGCTACTTACATCGAGGAGACTTCGCCGACCCCGATTGACTCTGTATGAGCTTGCCCCTGCTGTGCCTGCTGCTCTTCTCTCATGCTGCCTTTGAAAAGTGACTTTTATACCTTTATTTTCAAATTTTAAATTGCATAAATATTATACTATGACTCTCTCTCTTTTTGCTATAACCTGCTTGAATGGCTCCTTTCTATATTTCTTTCTCCCTCATCTACCTTATTGCCGTATGTGCTGGTCCTCTCTTCATGTTCTTTGCTCTCTTTTCTTTACTGCCATGTGACTTTGCTCTGCAGGATCATGCACCTCAGCCATATTGCTCTTCTGTCCCTACCTTTACTTCGATTTTACCTTCCTTTACTGCTAACTGCCTCTTATCTCCAACACCTTCCTGCAATGTTATTTTTTCACAATATGCTCCTTATTTGTATTTAATACTGGCTATGCTTCACAGTACTGATTACTTGTTAGCCGAGTTCGGGTGCCTTTATCAGCCACTGTCTTATTGTACAGCATGTGAGCTGTAATATTCGATCTATTTGCTTCTGCATTTTCTTCTTATTTCCCCCTTCTCTGCTCTCTTCCCTTACAGCTACTACTGTCTATATCTCTCCGTTGTGTTTACTGATTAAACTGCAGCGCTACTGAGCATTTGTTTACTTTTTATCCCTTTTTCTCTGTGTTTTAATTTTCTTTCTTATCATTAACTATTCCGTTCTATTACCATGCTCACTATGTTTGTAGGGACATCTCCTTCCGAATTAACCTCTTTCTCTCCTGGTCTGGGATGTTAATTGCTATTTTATGCCTCTTATTCTTAATACTATCAAAAAGTGTTACTTTCACAGCATGCTCCATTAGTTTACTAGCCATTAGATGTGCCTCATTGCTCTGCTGATTCACATGTTTGCACTGATTGCTGTTAATTAGCCATTGTTGGCTCAGACGTTTCACTTTGCTACAGCACTTGAACTTTTTGACCCTGTTGCTTTTTGCTTTGTTAAATGAGTGTGCACTCAGAGCTACTACTTGCACAATACTGTTTAGCTGGATGCTGAGTCTGTTCACTCGGCTATCTGTCCCCTCTTCGGCCACCCACAGTTTTTGGCTTGCTGTTTTATTACAGTAGGCTCTCTCCTCCTTTCAGGTATATCCTCCTACTCCTTTACTTTATTTATTTATTCTTTCTATTGGTTTTTCATGATGCATACAGCTTCTATTGTTTCTGGCCTTGTCATATATATTGCTTATGAGTCCTCAATCAAAATTTGTATGGTTCTTACAAGTACCTCAATCCTACTGCATAATACATTTCCTTGCTTCCAATGTCATTATCTATAATCTCTTTAAACGTCAAAGGTCTTAATAATGTGATTAAAAAATGTAAATTACTGTCTTACATTGATGATTTTAAAGCAGATATCATTCTGCTTCAGGAAACTCATCTTAATGATTCTGGATCAAGTAAGTTTCTAATCTGCATGTCAACGCGGATCCTAATCTAATTGATGTGAACCGCCTAGAACTCGCTCGGTATGGCGGTATATAAGAATAAAATTATTATTATTATTATTATTATTAAACAAGGTTTTTGTTCACCTTTGTTTTCCCCTGCTTTGAATGGAAAGAATGGTGTTATTACTCTAATTAAGCAACACCCGTCCATCTCCATATTATCCAGCTCTCATGATACTTATGGTAGACGGGTTAGTACCAAACTTTCTATATCCAATCGTGCATTGCGTATCATTAATATATATGCTCCAAACTTAGATTCTCCTGAATTTTTTCATAATTTGGCTAATCATATTTTACAGGATCCTGATACTCCTATTATTATTGGAGGTGATTTTAACCTTATTTTAGATCCCTCCAAGGACAGGAAATCACATGCCTCATACAAGAAACCAAAATCCTGGTACGCATTACATGATATTATTTCCCAGCTTCATTTAACAGATCCCTGGAGACTGCAGCACCAAGACCATGATCAATTTACGTTTTTTTCAGCACCACACTCTACCTATTAAAGGATTGATTATTTTCTTGCTAGTGCATCTATCTTACCACACATCACCACTTCTGATATTCACTCCATCACAATTTCTGATCATGCTGCTATTGACCTGACTTGTTCTTACTTTTCTCTTACACCTCGCAGTAGGCAATGGCGGTTCAATTCCTCTCTCCTCGCTGAGGCCCAATTCTCTGAGTGCATTACTGCTGCCATCCAAGAATTTTTTTCATTTTAATATCCCCACACACTCCAATTGGATAACCACCTGGGACGCCTTCAAAGCTTTCATACATGGGACGATAATTCAGTTCACTGCTCGACTCCACTCCTCTAGAAAACAAGTCCTAAGAGATCTTGAATCTCGCATACGTGAAGCGGAGGCTACCCATATTTCAGACATTACTGATATTCCGGCCCTGACTACTCTGCATAACCTTAGACTCCAATATAACTCTTTATTGAGCTCATCTGCTGCCAAATCTGTCTTTATCCAGGCTGCTTCTTACTACGCAGATAATAATAAGCCTGGCCACCTGCTCGCGAATTATTTGAAAAAATCCCAAGAGAAGACCACCATATCATCTATTAAGGACCTCGCAGGACAACTTACCACGGATTCTTCAGCCATTTCTTCCGCCTTCCATAATTTCTATCAAGATCTTTATTCTTCTGAAACCACTTCCTCTTTATCTAGTCTCAACTCCTTCCTGTCTTTTCCACACCCCTCTCTCTCTCCGACTGATACTCTTTCGCTTACTTCTCCTTTCACTTCCCAGGAACTCACGGATGCCATTAACTCCATGGCTCCAAACAAATCTCCAGGTCCCGATGGCCTTACAATTGAATTCTACAAAGCCTTTCTACCCATCTTACTTCCACACATGCTGCCTTTCTTTCACTTTTTATGTAATCAAGGTCATTCCACAGGTTCTTTTACAGAAGCTACCCTCATTGTCTTCCCTAAACCAGGCAAGGACTCCCAAGATGTCAAAAATTACCGCCCCATCTCACTAATCAATGTCGATGCCAAAATTTTTGCCAAGATCCTCGCCTTCCGTCTACAATCTGTTCTCCCTCTTCTCATTTCTCCAGATCAATCTGGTTTTCTAAATAATCGCTACTCTTCTAATAATACCCGACTATTGTCTCATATTATCCATCATTCCACATCTTTCAGACAGACTCTTAATTATGGCCCTAGATGCCGAAAAAGCCTTTGATCGTCTTGAATGGCCCTTTGAATCGTCTTTCATGTCCTTCGCTGGTATGGCTTCCCTGATTCCTTCTTATCTATGATTAAAGTTCTGTACTCTCATCCGATGACACGTATTATGATCAATGGACATCTTTCACAACCCTTTTCTCCGTCCCGTGGCACGAGGCAGGGCTGTCCCCTATCTCCCTTACTCTTCAATCTTGCCCTTGAACCACTTTTATCTGCCATTAGGAATGATTCTCGGATTGATGGCTTCCACTATAATGACTTTTCAGTCAAACTATCGGCGTATGCTGATGATGTTCTTCTCTACGTCACTCCGGAGTCTCTCCTCTTTGTACTTGAACAAATTGACCGCTTTTCGGCTGTTTCTGGATACAAATTGAACGTCAATAAATCTGAACTGTTGCCGTTGAATTGTATCGACATTCAATCTGACTCCTCCCAATACGGTTTCATTTGGTCCCCCTCCAAGATCAAATATCTCGGTCTGTATTTTGGGCCCTCTATTGAATCCACTTCACAACTTAATTCAGACTATATCTTCTCTATTATTCGTTCTTGCACCTCTAGATGGTCCCCCCTTAATCTTTCCTGGAGGGGTAGACTATCTACAATACGCATGATGATCACTCCTAAAATCAATTACATTCTTAGTATGCTCCCCTTTCTTTTTCCCCATTCGGTCTATTCTCACATTGAACAATTACTCTCTTCCTTTTTATGGCAAGGCAAGCAGCCTCGGATTGCACTCCGTAAATTGAAATGTTCTAAGGAGCAGGGTGGGGTCAATTTTCCCAGCTTTCGCGAATATCACTATGCATTTTTGATGTCTCAGGGCTCCTTATGGCTGAATTTGGAGTCTATGTGTATGGCTCCTACTTGGTTACCTTTGGAGTTTGCTATCATTGATTCTTATATTTTGCATCATGCTCCTGCTATCCCTCTTCCCCAGCTGGCAAAACAAAACCCAATATTGTTGAGTACGTGGCAGGCGCTCAACCATATTGACTCCCTCTCAAACAAGAAATTGATAGACTCAGTATTTGCACCAATCTGGCATAACCCCAAACTTAAGATAGACAATGCGATGATCATATGGAAAACTTGGCATCAGCATGGAATTTGGCATATTTCCCATCTATTGCATAATGACAAATGGATCACCTTTTCAGATATCATGGCCAAATTTAATATTCCTCCTTCTCAATATTTCAAATGGATTCAACTCCACCATTGTCTTATTACGAGGTACCCTTCCCCAGCATCTCTTCATACCACCTCAGAATTACACTCTCTGGCTCTTTCCTTCACTGCCTCCAAAGGCCAATCATCTAATTGGTACAAATTTATGCATTCTAAATGTTTCTCTGCAATCCCAGCTTCCCTGACTAAATGGGATATGGTGTTGCAGTCTCCATTAACTGATCATATTTGGAAGGAACTGTGGACCAGAATTTTTAAATCGCTTCACTCTGCCTCCCATAGACAATTCGCAATTTTTCTATACCATCGAGCCTTCTGGACTCCTTCCAAAACAGCCAAAATTAAGAGGTCCTCAGATAGCTCCTGTTGGACTTGTAAATCCTCAGAAGGCTCTCTACGACATATGATATGTGATTGTCCCCATTTACAGATTTTTTGGTCCTCTGTTTGGAATATGATTACCAAAATTTTTCTTATTAATGACCCCTTTACATTAGATGTGTTAATTCTGGGATCCTCAGCACTATCCTCACCTTTATCTTTGTATCATGACCGCCTTTTGACCCTTTTGTTATTTCTAGCTATTCAATTAATTTTGCAAAATTGGAAAGACTTTTCTAATCTCAGCTTCACTCATTGGTGGAATTCGGTTTGTCTTCATGTTAAATATGAACGACATTTGGCAGAACGCTCTAAATCACTATCCACTTATAATAAAACATGGTCGATACTATTGGAGTACTGCACTCAAGACCTTTGAACTAATATCTATTAGACCTTTACCAGCATAATATCATTCATCTAATTGATTTACTTACTTGCATTTCTAATTGGTGTTTATTATCTACTGCATTCTCAGGACTCATTAGTGACCCCTTCAACATTTATGATAATTGGTTTTACATAGCTTTTGTAGCTATATGTTTTCTATATTTGCTTAAATTATGGTTTCCTATGCACATCCATTGCCCTATCAACTTCTCTGTCTTGCTATTTATTGTGGCTAGAAGACTGTATTGTATTATTTGATGCTTATATGTTTGTTACCGATATATTATCTTTTGTGGTGATGTACTTGAAAGGAGCTGTTACTTCTTTTTCTTGTTGGGCTTTCTCGGAAGCCTATTGTTGTTTATTTTATACCTATAAAATCAATAAAAATATTTTGAACTAAAAAAAAAAAAGATGTTCCTTTATGATTGCTTTTTCATGTCCTATGAATTTAAAAGATATTCTCTGTCGAGCATTATTACCATCTGTGGCAAACAACACAAGCAATAGTTTAAGAGGCTATTTTAAATGTAGGACTTGCAGTATTTGCAATATTACTTGGGGGAGGGGAGGAGGGAGGAAGGGAGGGAGGGAGGAGGGACATGAGAAGGAGAAAATTAAGAGTCTCAAAAAGTGGAAACCAATACATCATGGGGAGTGATGGATCTGATGTACTGTACTACCTTTATTCTATACAGGTAATTTCCCTGTCCCTAGTGAGTTCTCAATCTAAATACTACAGAACAAAGGGCTAGATTTACTAAGGGCACAGATCGCCCTTATTGTTAATGGTCTGTTGGCTGTGATCTCAGTTTGTCAGATTCACTGTTAATATTTAACTTCATGCCTTTGCACACAGAGATCAGCTCCTGAAGAAGCACACAAGTGAAATAGGGAAACTCCGGTCTGTTGGCTGTGATCTCAGTGTGTCAGATTCACTGTTAATATTTAACTTCATGCCTTTGCACACAGAGATCAGCTCCTGAAGAAGCACACAAGTGAAATAGGGAAACTCCGGTCTGTTGGTTGTGATCTCAGTGTGTCAGATTCACTGTTAATATTTAACTCCAGTGGCGTACCTAGGGTATGTGGCACCCGGGGCCCATCATTTTTTGACACCCCCCCCCATCTATATGAAAAATATGATTTTTAGTACCAATCTACATATCGCACCACAAGAGTGTACCTAGGAAAAGGCTGCATCTTAAACATTGCAGTGAGCACTAGAACACCAACACATACATTGTAAAACTAAACAAGCCAGATCCCGCACAGTCAATTGGTCCTGTAGTCAATGCCAACTGAAAACTATGTCTTTTTCAGAACACACAGAACAGAGATACACCCTCGCCCAAAATGGAATAATCACAAACTAAAAATAGAAATATGTAGACAAAAGTTAAACTGATCCCCCAAGAAACCAGACCCTGGATACAATGCAACACCACAAAAAACAGTAACACATGTCCTCTAATACAGTGCAAAATATAAAGACAGTAGATGTAAATTTGAAAAACCTGATACATAACAATCACCACTTTATAAATTAACAAATAAAAATAAAACAAATAATGAGAAATAAAAAAATACCATTTTATTGGACTAATCCCCGTAAGCTCGGTCCCCATCCCCGCAAACCACCTGATTCCATCCACACAAGCCTTGAATTGTTTATATTAAAGTATAAAAAGAAACAATATTCTGTACAATTGTCAATTTATAAATCAGCGTCTTCTCCCCACTCTCTTCCCCATTTCCCTTCAGCATCCTCAGCCCACTCTCTCTCCACTTTCCTTCAGCGCACGCACATAAAAACAAGCAAGTAATTTTATATCATTTTCATTCTATTCATTCATAGAAATTAAAGTCTAGATAATGCCAGTCACATAACAAAACATGATTTTACAAAAATAATTCCCTGCAGTCAAGCCTGCAAGGATTACTAGATGTCTTTCAGCAGTTCCCCTCCCTCCCTCCCCCTTACCTTTGTGGCCAAGTCAAAATGATCTACCAACAATAAAATTTTAAAAACACAAAGCACGCTGTACGCAGAGAAAATGTTAATTATCATTTATATTCCGCGGGTTTTCAAAGAGGTCAAGGCAGATGACTTTATGCAATGTCACCTCAGTAACAACTATACAAAAATAGACAAATATTCCCCCTCCCTTTTTACTAAACTGCGATAGCGGTTTTTAGCGTAGGGAGCTGCGCTGAATGCCCCACGCTGCTCTCGACGCTCATAGGCTCCCTGCGCTAAAAAACTCTATTGCGGTTTAGTAAAAGGGGGCCATAGTGCAAAATATAGACAGCAGATATAAATTTTCAAAACGGACACATTTTGATCACTAAGTTGAAAATAAAATCATTTTTCCTACTTTTTTGTCTGGTGATTTCATGAGTCTCTGGTCCTTCTTCTGGTCCTTCTTCTTTCTCTCTCCCCCTGGCTCCCCTCTTTATTTCTGCCTTTCTTTCTCTCTCCTCCTGGCCCCCCTCTTTATTTCTGCCTTTCTTTCTCTCCCCTTGGTCCCCCTCTTTCTTTCTGCCTTTCTTTCTCTCTCCCCCTGGCCCTCCTCTTTCTTTCTGCCTTTCTTTCTCTCCCCCTTGACCCCCTCTTTATTTCTGCCTTTCTTTCTCTCCCCTTGGTCCCCCTCTTTCTTTCTGCCTTTCTTTCTCTCTCCCCCTGGCCCCCCCTCTTTATTTTTTCCTTTCTTTCTCTCTCCCCCTAGCCCGCACAAAGCCATCGTGCCGATTTCTCCACTTCCACGATTCTTTCCCTACCCTCACCCCCAAGCCAGCAGCCGATTTCTTCCTGCTCCTTCCCCGATGTCCTGATGTCCTGAACTTCATCGGGCAGCAGCAGCATTCACAATTCACTGCTGTTGCCCACTTCAGGCCTTCCTCTCTGTCGGGTCCTGTCTTCATGAAAACTGGAAGTAGGCAGGACCAGGCAGAGAACAAGGCCTGAAGCCGGCAACAGCAGCGAATTGTAAACGCTGCTGCTGCCCGAAGAAGGTAATGGAGCACCGAGGCAGTCCGCTTCTCCCCCCTCCCAGCCGAACCCCCGCTGACCCTCCTATCTCCCCCCCCCCCCCGTGAACCTTTCCGACCTTCCCAGCGAGAGCAGCAAACCTCCTTCGCGGCTTTCTCCTCCCTCTGCCGCGTTACTGATGACGTCATCAGTGATGCGGCAGAGGGAGGATAAAGCCGACGCTACTGGAGGGAGGTTTGCTGCTTTCGCTGGGAGGGTCGGAAAGGTTCACTTGGGGGAGGAGAGATAGGATGGTCAGCGGGGTTTCGGCTGGGAGGGGGAGAAGCGGTCTGCCTTGGTGCTCCAAGGCCTGGCGCCATTACCTTTTTCGATAATGGCGCCGATGCTGCTTTCGCTGGGAGGGTAGGAGCGCGATAGGGACCGGGCCAGCTGTGCACCCCCCCCCTAAGGCGGCACCCGGGATGGACCTCCCCCTCGCCCCCCTTGGTACGCTACTGCCCTGGGGAAACAGCCTGCAACAAGATCGCGCGATGCCAGAGATCTTTGCCTGCTTCGGTTGTTTCCTCCGCCGCGGTCCCGCCCCTCCTCTGACATCAGAGGAGGGGCAGGACCGTGGCGGAGGGAACAGTCGAAGCAGGCAAAGATCTCTGGCATCGCGATCTTGCTGCAGGCTGTTTCCAGACGCGACACCCGGCGCAGGGGGGGGGAACCGGACCGGGAGCACCCCCTCAGGGCTTGGTACCCGGGGCGGACCGCCCCTCCCGCCCCCCCCTTGGTACGCCACTGTTTAACTCAACACTTGCATTCAAGTTTATTAAGTATTTCTATCCTGCCAATAGGTAAAACCATCTAGACCAGGGGTAGGGAACTCTGGTCCTTGAGAGCCGTATTCCAGTCGGGTTTTCAGGATTTCCCCAATGAATATGCATGAGATCTATGTGTATGCACTGCTTTCAATGCATATTCATTGGGGAAATCCTGAAAACCCGACTGGAATACAGCTCTTGAGGACCGGAGTTCCCTCCCACTGATCTAGACAGCTTACATTCTTAAGCAGGAGGAATGGGAGTGCAGTAAAACCATACTTGAAAGTGAAGGTTGGGGGGGGGGCAGAAGAACTACATTTATCATAGAAAATTGGGGAATAGAGAAATAACATAAGGTTAATATATATGTTCATCTGGGAATCTCTTCTTGCTTTGCAAAGAAAATCTTCAGGAACTCATACGATGTAATATGCATAGGCAACATATCAAGTTGTGCTTGGAAATTTTTTAATTAGGTCAGTGGTGACTAATAAAATTGGGATAATTTCTGTATCTTTCGGCCATATTTTATGAGTCTCGGATCGCATTTGTTGGTACTTGAAAATCTTTCTTCAAACATAGTTCAGAATAGTCACTTGTTACTGATGCTTCTGTTAATAGTGCTGTTTTGGGGTCTTTTTTATCAGGAAAGTCCCAGATAATCACTCCTTCATTCATCATTTATTTTGTTGCATAAGCTCCTCAGTGAACCATGGCACACCATGCCCTGGACTATTTCTACAGTCTACCCCCAAAACTCAGATGGCAGATTCAAATACTGTGATATGATATCTGAAACATATCTACATTTTGAATATATATATAGTCCGCAGGTTATATATAAGTCCACAGGTATATATATAGGTCCACAGGTTAAAACCACAGGCTAGCACTGCAGGGAAGAGTGGGAGAGTCAGGGCAGGCAGGCGTTTGGGACAGGCAGGAGATCCGGGGCAGCGGGAGAGTTGGGGCATTCCACACAAGAGAACTCCACGGGGAAGTTGAATGGGGAACAGCAGGAGGCTTTCGGGGCAGGCAGATCAGGGATGCAGGAAGTGTTTGGGGTTGACAGGGCAGAGAGCAGAGCTTCAATAGAGCAGGAGAGTCGGAAAGATGTTTGACTGGTCCCCAGCAATCGCTTCTTGCATTGATCGGCCAGCACAAAATTTCTTTGGTGAATCACGTTCCTGTCTACTATGTATGCGTTTCCCCTCATTTGCATGCATGGATTGGAAGTGGATCGCAGGAGAGGTAAATGAATCAGGCCGGAGGGAAATTTGGTCATAAAGGGGTTACAAAGAGATCGGTACACAATCAGTTTGCTTTGTGAATCTAGCCCTAAGTGACTTGCCCAGGGTCACAAGGAGCAACACTAGGATTTAATCTTACAACCTCTAGGTGCAGAGGCAGCAGCTTTACCAGTGAATCTTACCTTCCCCTGAAGCCTAGGGCTGCTTAAACTCATTCAAGGCCACTTCCGGGTGAAATCACACCATGCCCAGCCTTGGGCCAGCTTGGGTGTCTCCAGGGCCGCCATCAGGGCAGTACTATCAGTCCTGCATTCAGGGGCCCGGAGCTGACAGGGTGCCCGGGCTCCCCCAGGGTCCTAGGCCACAGTCTAGGGAGGGGGCGAGCCGCCCCAGGTGCACAGGAGAGAGCTGGACGGTGAACCCGCGGAGTTCAATACATCTCGAGCCGCGAGACTCGTCTTCTATTCCTACCTGCCCTGCCGCTCACATATAAGCGATCGGAAGTGTTCCCCAATGTCAGCGCTGACGTCGGAGGGAGGGCTTAAGCAAAGCCTGCCCTCCGACGTCAGTGCTGACGTCGGAGAATACTTACGGTTGGCTATTTGTGCACGGCAGAGCAGGCAGGAGACAAGCTCTCGGCTCGAGCTCCGTTTTGCTGAGAAAGTTGCAAAGATGGGCTGGGAGGCAAACGCGGAACACAAAAGGGGGGAGGGAGTGCATTTTGGACACAAGGCATGAACTTGGAAGAGAGGAAAGGAGGGATAGAGATGCTGAGGTGGGGGAGGGAATGTGTTTTTGGACACAGAAGGCATGGACTTGGGAGAGAGGAAGGGAGGGAAAGAGATGCTGAGGTGGGGGAGGGAATGTGTTTTTGGACACAGAAGGCATGGACTTTGGAGAGAGGAAGGGAGGGAAAGAGATGCTGAGGTGGGGGAGGGAATGGGTTTTTGGACACAGAAGGCATGGACTTGGGAGAGAAGAAGGGAGGGAAAGAGATGCTGAGGTGGGGGAGGGAATGGGTTTTTGGACACAGAAGGCATCGACTTGGGAGAGAGGAAGGGAGGGAAAGAGATGGTAGTGTACACGGGGAATAGAAGAAAGGAGAATTTTTGGTCATAGGGAGGGAGTGAGATACAGATAGTGGCATACCAAGTAGGGGGAGGGTGGGGGGGGGGGCGGTCCACCCCGCCCCGCCCCGGGTTTATGTCCCAAGGGGGTGCACAGCTGGCCACCCTCCAGTGTTCTCCCTAGTCCGGCAAACTGCGGCTCTTTAGCCACTTGAGTGCCACCACTGCCATCGGGAACAGGCCGGCGCCGAGTTCTCCCTGCTTTTCCCTGTGGGGCCGACCAACTCTCGCCACTCACGTCAATTCTGACGTCGGAGAGGACATTCTGGGCCAACCAATCGCTGCCTGGATGGCCTAGAAAGTCCTCTCTGACATTAGAATTGACGTCGGGTGGCAAGAATTGGTCGGCCCCGCGGGGAAGAGAAGCAGGGCAAACTCGGCGCCGGCCTGATCCCGATGGTGGCAGTGGCAGCCTATTCCCCAGTGGCGGTGGCAGCATTTTCCCAATGGTGGTGGCATAGGGGAGGGCAGGGAGAAAGAAAGAAAGGGGGGGACAGGAAGCCAGAAAGAAACAAAGGGGGGCAGGGTGAAACAAAGAAAATTGGGGCACGGAGAGAGAGAGAGAAAGACAGACGTACAGAACGAAAGAGGGTGTGGAGAGAGAAAGAAAGAAGGGGGCAGGGTGAGAGAGAGAGAAAAACAGACATACAGAAAGAAAGGGGGTATGGAGAGAGAGAAAAAGAAAGAAGGGGCATGGTGAAACAAAGAAAAAGTTTGGGGAGGGAATGAGGTCTGGAGGAGAGGAAGCATACAGGAGGCTGAAAGAAGGGAAGAAATATTGGATGCACAGTCAGAAGAATAAAGTGCAACCAGAGACTGATGAAATTACCAAAGGTAGGAAAAATGATTTTATTTTCAATTTAGTGATGAAAATGTGTCTGCTTTGAGAATTTATATATGCTGTCTATATTTTGCACTATGGGCCCCTTTTACTAAACCGCAATAGCGTTTTTTAGCGCAGGGAGCCTATGAGCGTTGAGATTAGCGTGGGGCATTCAGCGCAGCTCCCTGCGCTAAAAACCGCTATCGCGTTTTAGTAAAAAGGGAGGGGGAAAATTTGTCTATTTTTGTATAGTTGTTACTGAGGTGACATTGCATAAAGTCATCTGCCTTGACCTCTTTGAAAACCTGCGGAATATAAATGATAATTAACATTTTCTCTGCGTACAGCGTGCTTTGTGTTTTTAAAATTTTATTGTTGGTAGATCATTTTGACTTGGCCACAAAGGTAAGGGGGAGGGAGGGGAGCTGCTGAAAGACATCTAGTAATCCTTGCAGGCTTGACTGTGCAGGGAATTATTTTTGTAAAATCATGTTTTGTTATGTGACTGGCATTATTTAGACTTTAATTTCTATGAATGAATAGAATGAAAATGATATAAATTACTTGCTTGTTTTTATGTGCGTGCGCTGAAGGAAAGTGGAGAGAGAGTGGGCTGAGGACGCTGAAGGGAAATGGGGAAGAGAGAGTGGGGAGAAGATGCTGATTTATAAATTGACAATTGTACAGAATATTGTTTCTTTTTTATATTCATCCATAGCTGCATGTTAATGATGTGCTCATATGCACTTATTTATCATCATAACATATACATCATCATTAACATGCAACTGTGGATGTGTAAGGACAGGCTGAGGAGGATGGATGGGAAGGAAGGAAGGTGCACATATCAACATATCATACATTTTTAACATGCGTGATGCAGCTATAGGCAAGCTGAGGACGATGGGATCATACAGATGTGTATGTTCAGATATGCGCTCAGATGTGTAGTTTTTTCTGATATATTTATTAAGCTTACAGTATTTATAAAAACACATTTAATACTTGTTACAAAAAATATTGTGCAATTGTGATCTACTTCTGGCCTACAAAGGTCAAAAGAAATCCTTAACTGAGATTTTACATTCAAAAGTGAATTATAGCTACTAGCACTATTATTTATTAGTTATTTATTATGCAGATGTTTGTTAGTTTGTTATTAGTTCAGTATTAGACATATGTTAGTTTAGAATAGATAGGTATAGATTAGTTTAGTTTAGGTTAGGTTAGGGCCCTGCTGAAAGAGTCTACCTTGACGTGGTTGCAGGCTTACAGATCTTTTGGTCAAAGAGTGTGGCGACAGAGAAAAGTATGTGTGTATTCGGCCCATAGAAGAAGGGGGGGGGGGCTTGGGGGGGAAGGGGTGCGTGGGGGGCCTAATAGGATTGCTCAGTAAGGGGCCCAGAAATTTCTGATGGCGGCCCTGGGTGTCTCTACTCATCTCCCTAGACCCGTGACAAATACCTATAGTGTAGATTTCCTTCCCTGGGAAGTTTTTTTTTTCTAAAAACATGCATCCTGATTGGCTGCCAGATGGCAGTGGGACACCTACAATCGTGATGCCCATTTGTAGAATTAGCCCAAAAATGTTTATTTGCAATGCCTTAGCGCCATAAAATTGCACAAAATAATCCTTCTGCTTTGAGTGGGGAGATACAGAGAAGAAAATTAAGACTGGGGGGGCACAGTGAAGTGACGGGGATAAAAAAAATGCAGGAACGGTGAGGGGTTGGGGTTAGAAAGTGTGCTTCACTGCAGGGATGGGGTAGAAACAGGAAAAAATCTTTAGTTGCAGGGAGGGAAGGGGGATGAATCTTTGTCTCCGCATTGCTCTCTAAGCCCATGATCTCCACAGCTGATGTTCTCAGAAAAAAAGATTAAAAAATCATATTTCATGTGCTGATAAAAGTACACATGGCTAAAACATGGTAGTTTCAGAAATATTTGTAGATTTTATTGTTCTTTGATTATATTCATACTTTTGTTGAAACCGGCTTTGAACATAGCAGTTAGGTGGGATATAAAGGCCTCTTTTATGAAGCCGAATAGCATGGACTGGCATGGTAAAAGGCACCAAAAGCCCTTAGAGATGGAGGTGTGGTAGACCGTGATTGATTTTCAGATGACTGGGTTTGTGAGGAGCTAGCTAAACTCAAGGAAATGGAAAGGAAATAGGACTTGTATACCGCCTTTTTGTGGTTACACATTCAAAGTGGTTTACATATATACAGGTACTTATTGTGTATCTAGACTGGGGTAAAGGGTAAAGGAGGATTAAGGGGAAGATTCTGAAAACTTTGTGGTAAAAACTGATGGGCCACTGTTGCAGCTGTTATTGTAGCGATTTCAAAAAGGTGAGTCATTCTCTAAAAATCACGCATGCAAATGAGGTTGGCAGAGAGTAGCGATGGTTCGCTAAAATTACATGAGATGAGTTGATGGTGATAGCCATTGGCACATGCGCAGAATACATCATGAAAGAGGTGGATATCAGGAGGCAATCATAGGCATGCCAGAGCTATTGGATGAAGGGGAAGGTAAGGGAGGGGAGATGCAACGTTGGCTTTCAACAAGCATGCATAAGACATACCTTTTCTCCCCACCCCCCAAATCATGTAATTTGTTTTTAATGTCAGATTTTATCATGAACCACAGCCAGAAGCACATAAGACACCTAAGACATAAGCCTAGAATACACATACTCAACAAGCATGTTTTTGTCCTCTCCCCTAAAAAAAAAGATTATAATTTATGTGAATCATGTAATATTATTTTTTCATGAGTCCCAGTCAAAACACACGACAGAGATGTGCTTTTCACAGTACTGGCACCCCCAGACCAGTCACTGATTTTTGGACACCAAAAGCAAACATCGTGCTTTGAGATGATGAAGAATGAGCCCGAGTGTTCATTTAAATAATGATGAGCCTATTTGCATGGCAGAATCAGAGACTGCTAGGAAGCTTGGAATAGACCATTGTAAGCCATTTTGATGATTTGCCGTTAAAATACATGCATGCTAAACCAGCTGGAACCGGTTTAGCGATCGCGTTAAAAGCAATGTTAAGTTTTGAGAATCTTCTCCTAAGTGACAAGAAGCAGCACTGAGATTTGATCCCACAACCTCTAGGTGCAGAGGTAGCAGTTCTTCCATTAGATGGACAAGGGATGGGACCTGATGGTGTACATCTGAGGGTACTGAAGGAACTTAGAGAAGTTCTGGTGGCTCTGCTGGCTGACCTTTTCAATGCTTTTCTAGAGTCGCTGGAGGACTGGAGAAGGGTACTGGAGGACTGGAAAAAGGAGGATGTAGTCCCGCTCCACAAAAGTGGAAGTAAGGATGGAGTAAGGAACTACAGGCTGGCAACTTTGACATCTGTGGTAAGTACATTAATGGAAATGTTTTTTAAAAAGAGAATAGTGAAGTTTCTGAAATCCAGTGGATTACAGGACCGGGGCAACATGGATTCATTAGAGGCAGGTCTTATCAGACAAATTGATCAATTTCTTGAACTGAATGACCAGAGAATTGGATAGAGGGAGCGCATTAGATGTGTATTTAGATTTTAGCAAAGCCTTTGACAGTATTCCACACATGCTTCTTACAAATAAACTGAGTGCCCTTGGTATGGGCCCCAAAGTTGCAGACTGGGTCAGTAACTGGTTGAGTGGAAGGCAAGACAGGGTAGTGGCCAATGGAGATTGCTCTGATGAAATGGTTGTTACCAGTGGTGTGCCTCAAGGTTTGATTCTCGGGCCTGTTCTTTTTAACATTTTGGTGAGTGATATTGCTGAAGGGCTGTCATGCAAGATTTACCTTTTTGCGGATGATACCAAAATCTGCAATGGAGTAGACACACTTGATGGTGTGAATAACATGAGGAAGGACCTAGCAAAACTTGAAGAATGGTCTAAAATTTGGCAGCTAAAATTTAATGCTAAGAAATATAAGGTCATGAATTTAGGCTGCAAAAACCCGAGGAAATCAGTATAGGAGGCGAAGAACTTTTGTGCACGAAAGAGAAGTGGGACTTGGGTATGATAGTATGTGATGGTCTTAAGGTGGCCAAACAGGTTGAAAAGGCAACAGCGAAAGATAGAAGGATGCTTGGGCTTATAGGGAGAGGTATGGCCAGTAGGAAAAAGGAGGTATTGATGCCCTTGTATAAGACTCTGGTGAGACCTCATTTAGAATATTTTATAAAATTCTGGAAACTGCACCTTCAAAAAGATATAAACAGGATGGAATCAGTCCAGAGGAAGGCTACTAAAATGGTCAGTGGTCTTTGTTATTAGAAACATGAGGACAGACTTAAGGATTTCAATATGTATACTTTGGAGGAAAGACAAGAGAGGGAGATATGAAAGAGATGTTTAAATACCTACATGGCATAAATGTGCATGAGTTAAGTCTCTTTCATTTGAAAGGAAGCTTTGGAATGAGAGGGCATAGGATGAAGTTAAGAGATGATAGACTCAGGAGTAATCTAAGAAAATACTTTTTTGCAGAAAGGTTAGTAGATGCGTGGAATAGTCTCGCAGTAAAAGTGGTTGAGACAAAGACTATTTGAATTCAAGAAAGCGTGATTCAGGCATGTGGGATCTCTTAGGGAGAGGGGGAGATAGTGGATGCTGCAGATGGGCAGACTGGATGGGCCATTTGACCTTTAACTGCCTTTGCAAACTAATTTTATTATCTTACTACCCTACTCTATTTTATTATATTTTTTATTTGTTATCCTCTTGTATTTCCCCTTAATGTCTTCTCTTTACTTTAAAGAATTGTATTTCATTCCTCCTCACCTAATGTTATGAATATGTTAAATTGAGTGTAATTTGTCCTTTTTTAAGTATTTTTATTTATTGTATTGTCACCTAAGAAATGTAAATTTTAAAATGTACATCGCTTAGAAGTTTGATTAAGCGATTAATCAAAAAACCTAATAAACTTGAATCATGCTTCTATATTTCTTTTTTTTTTTTGAAATAATGTTTATTAACAGATGCAACACAGAAAGTACAGAAATCCAACAGTACTAGGACACACAGTCCAAATAGAGAAAATACAACTCAAACTGTAAACCGAGGCTGCATGCACAGATAAGAAAATCGAGCCGGACAAGCTCTGCACCCTCCAGTCGCCATCTGCGAAAATTTTTTGTGTAAAGAGAAAACAAACTCAACCCCCCCAATCATACCACATATGCACTAACACCATACATACCATACTATCCGCAACAACCACACCACATACACCCCTCCCATGCACACCAGCACACACCTTTCAAGGCGGTCTACACCAAAGCCCCGTACAAGAAGGAAGAGAGAAAAAAAAAGAAAGGAACGAGAGGAGAAAGAGAAAAAAAAAGAAAGAAAAGAAAAGAAGACAGAAGGAATAGTGGCCTTAGGACTGGGTAACCAGCGGCGCCACCGAATCTCCAGGACAGAGCATCAAGGCCGCCTTCCAGAACCCCACATAGCATCGAAGCTCAATCCCCCCCCCTTTGGAAGAACGATGAATTTCAAAGTGGGCCACCAGAGCAAGCCGATGTAGCCAATGAGTAAAGGAAGCCACCTGCTCAGACACCCAATACTGCAAAAGGAGTTTTTTCACCAAGAGGATGGCTATATAAAGGAATTTCCGCTGAGGAAACGAGAAACCAGCCTCCTCCAACACTCTCTGATCTCCCAATAAGAGCATGCCATAGTCACGTGGAATGGGACGGTGCACAATCTGCTCCAAAAAAGGGAGTACCTTCGACCACAAATCAGTGGATGGGCACTCTAAAAAATGATGAACCAAGGTTCCAGCCGAGCGGTTGCACCTGATACATACAGCCCCCTCCCAGAGGCCCATAAGAGCCCCACTGTGCCTAGAAATATACGCCCTGTGCAATATCTTAAACTGCATTTCCTGGAGATCGGATGAGCCCCCCAACAGTCTGAGATGGCCAAACAGAGCAAGAAACTCGCTCCGATCTCCCAGAAAGCCCAGCTCCCTCCTCCACACAGAGGCCACTCCATCAAGGACCTCCTCAGACAGGTTCGCCCGTAGCAGACGTCCCCAAGTAGAGAGTTTATTCTGGGCTGCAGGAAGCAAGAAGAAGAGTGCATCCAGAGGACCACAGAGCCAAGCATCCCCCCATTTCCGAGCCAGCGTAGTGTAGTAGTGGCGGATCTGAAGGTACACCCAGAAATGATTCCCGGGCACATCCCAGCGCCGCTGAATCTGGGCAAAGGAAGGGAACGCATCCCCACTACCCCCATCCCACACATCCCTCAAGGTCCCACACCCCCGCTGCTCCCACACCCGAAGTCGAGAAGGTCCCATCCCCGGAGCAAAAGCAAGGTTACCACACAGAGGCAGTAGTGCCGAAGCAGCAGGCGTTTTCTGTTGATGACGCCTCCACCACCTCCACGCCATCCTAAATGGCTGAAGAAAATTCATGGTCGAGGAACCCCCGGGAACTGCAGAAGGCGCCACATGGAGAAGTGCCAGGAATGAATGCGGCGCGCACCAGGAGGATAGCCATTCCCCAGAAGCATATTTGTACTGTCCAGTCCAACCCTCATGAATGAAGCGAAGCAACGCTGCTACGTTGTAATGTCTGACGTCCGGAAGATTCAAGCCCCCCTGAGATCGGTCCAGCATCAATTTAGCATAGCTAATGCGTGCCCTTTTGCGTCTCCAGATAAAAGAAGAAATGGTAGACCGAAAAGCCCGTACATCCCGGGCGGCGAGCCACACAGGGATAGTCTGAATAGGGTACAGGATCTTTGGCAGGAGAACCATTTTTGTGAGAGCCACTCTCCCCCACAATCCCAACGGCAACTCCCTCCAGCGATCACACTGGGCCGCGATTTGCTCGAGGGGGCGACGAATGTTATGCTGGTACAAGAGGGATAAATCGGGTGTCAGATACACACCTAGGTAACGCAACGGCCCATCTACTGGCGGTATAGAAAGAGCGGAGTGCCATGGCTCCTTGTGAGTAGAATCCAAGGGCAACAGCTCAGACTTGGCACAATTAACCCTCAGCCCAGAAAAATTTCCATAAGTGCGAACCACCTCAAGTGCCTTCTCCAGATCCTCTGTGGGGTTATCGAGATAGAGGAGGATGTCGTCCGCGAAAAGGTTAATCCTACTCTCCCTATCTCCTATCCGAATTCCCCGAATGGAAGGATCTGTGCGCAGCTTTACCGCCAAGGGTTCAAGGGCTAACACAAAGAGAAGGGGGGAAAGAGGACAGCCTTGCCGGGTACCCCTGCCCAAAAGAAAAGGAGCAGTAAGACCCCCGTTCACCATCAAGCGTGCCTGCGGTCGAAGGTACAGACTACGAATCCATTCGGGAAAACGGCCAACCAGGCCGTATTGCTGCAAAACCCAGAATAAAAAATGCCATGAAATGCTATCAAAGGCCTTTTCCATGTCTAACCCCACGATAGCCGATTTACTCCCCGTCCCTCTTCTCGAATGCAAGGCCATTAACGCCCGAAACAGATTCATGGAGGCGTACCGGCCCGGAACGAAGCCCACCTGGTCTTCATGAATCAACAAAGGGAGAACAGCATTCAGGCGGCGGGCCAATATCGCCGCCAACAACTTTACGTCTTGATTAAGCAGCGAGATCGGGCGATATGACCCCACTTGGGCAAGATCCTTCCCTGGTTTGGGTAACAAGACCACATGGGCCATATTGCGTGGTCCTAGACCCTTTCCTGCATGCAACTCATTAAACGCATCCCCCAAAGCTAAAGGAATCAAATCAGCCATGATCTTATAGTATTCGGGTCCAAACCCATCGGGGCCTGGCGCCTTCGTGGGTTTCAAGGCTTTGATACCCAGCTGGATCTCCGCCGCCGTGACCGGAGCATTCAGAAGGTCAAGCTGGGCCTCAGTCACCTGAGGCAAAACCAGACCCCGGAAAAAGTCCGTGCGGTCGGGTTCGGAAGAGTCGCGGTGGGAGTATAGAGTCTCATAGAATTGCACAAACTGAGACTGAATGTCATCCGCCCCGGTATAAAGGCGACCCGCACCATCCTTAATAGACAGGATGACCTGTTGTTTGCGAGGAGGGCGCACTAAATTGGCCAGAAGCCGTCCGGCCTTCCCCCCCCACCTATGCAAACGATAACGTTGGAAATAGATATCTCTATTGGCCCGCTGCGTCAGAAGGACCTCCAACTGTGATCGGACCTCCCCCAGCCGGCTTTTGTCCTCCACGGAAAGCGAAGCGACATGGCGCCGTCTCAAAGCCTGCAATTCTCCAGATAGCCGTAAAAGATCAGCCTCCTGGCGCCGCCGTGCCCTAGATACATACGCAATAATATATCCCCGGAGGACAACCTTAGATGCCTCCCAAAAAGTCACCGGATCAACATCCGGGGAATCGTTATGGTGACAATACTCCTGCCATTGTTCCCGGAGATATCTATGAAATTCCAGATCTTTATACAGATAGCTTGGAAACCGCCACCCCCTGCGCGGAGTATCATTCGTAAGCCTGACCGACAATATTAGCGGGGAATGGTCCGATAAAGGAACCTCCTCAATAGAAACATGGTCTACCTGTGGGAGCAGCGAGGGCGACGCCAGAAAGTAGTCCAGACGAGCATAGACATCATGAGGGTGCGAGTAAAAAGTATATGTAAGCTCAGTAGGGTGCAAAGTCCGCCACAGATCCATTAAATGCAACTGGTCCATCAAAAAGTTTACCCCCTTGGCTCCATGGTCCCCCGAACACACCCTTGCCGGCCTACAGTCCATGGAGGGATCAGCCGTGATATTAAAGTCCCCTCCCACCAGAAGTTGATAATCGGAGTACTGAGCTATATGGGCCAAAAGCCCAGAAAAAAATCGGTGACTATACACATTAGGGGCATAGAGATTACAAAACATCCATTTCTGGCCCCACAATTCCCCCAGAACTATTACATATCGCCCCTCCTTATCCTGCAGGGTTTTATGGATATGTATAGGTAATTGTTTGTGAAACAAAATCGCAACCCCCCGCTGTCTGGAATTAAAAGAAGAGGAGCATACCTCCCCCACCCACTCCCGACGCAACTTGGCATGCTCAGCCCCTGATAGGTGGGTCTCCTGCAGGTAAGCAATATCTATGTGATTTTTCTTGAACCAATTCAGCAGCTTTTTTCTCTTTACAGGAGAGTGGATACCATCTACATTATATGTGGAAATGCGAAGGTTAACCATTATCAAATAGAAACCTAAAGAACAAGACAGGAAATACTAATAGTATTGTCAAGAGGAGAGGGCCCTCCCAGCTAAGACCCTCCCCTCGCTGCCAGTAGGGCATGAAAACAACCGCCCCCACGTGCTTCCGGCCCCGTCCGGAAGCCGCGGGCCCCAAGATAGTATAGAAAGGTGGCAGTCCCACACTCACACCCCTAACCCGCCCCGAACCACACTGCCATTCAGCCCTCCAGACATCCCACAAACCACTACCAAACATCCCAACAAGCACACACCCCCACCCCCCTCCCCAATCCCAAAGAATTTGCCCCCAGGACTCTCCCCAAATCCCCCACAGACCCAACAAAACCAGTACAGGAAAACAAAATCCCATAAGGGAAATCTAAGAATAGGGGTCAGTGAGCTGGGCAGCCCACGAACCAGTACTAGCTAGAAATGACAGCTTCTAGAGCAATATACCCTGTTAACAGAAAGCAAGAACATAATCACCAGCTCCGGACAGAAACAGTCTCCGGACGGAGATAAGGCATCCAATTCCCCAACAGGGTGGCCCTGCACACCAGCCGCACCTGCCACGGTAAAGGCAGGGGCCAGCCGCGTCCTCCTCTGCGGAGCCACCACAAGTCCCCTCGTAATCTCCAGAAAGGTCCAGGGCAAAGATACACAGGACAGAACAGAACCAAACGGCATCCAATCAGAAGATCATGCAGTCCCAGATGAGGACCGTCGGGACCAACAGGGGACTCTTGTCAGCGCTGAACAGGCCACCCCGTCAGATCTTCAGCTGCCCGGGACTCCTCCGCCCTCTCCAGATGGGTCAGCGGCGTTGATGGAATCCAAGAAGCGTTGCGCCTCCCCCTTGGTCAGCAGAGTATGCACCTTGCCTTCTCTCCAGATCCGCAAGCTTGCAGGGTATACCAGAGCAAAACGTACCCCCTTGCGATGCAAGGTGGTACAGATAGGCGCCATTTCCCTCCGCCGAGAGGACACACCCGCAGAATAGTCATTAAAGAGGAGCAACCGCTGTCCCTCATACTGCAGACCACCAGCCAAACGATACGCCTTCAAGATTTGTTCCTTCTCCTTCCAGTTCACATACCGGGCAATAGCCGCTCTGGGCTTCGAGTTAGCTCCTGAAGTGGTTCCCAGCCTGTGTGCTCTTTCACACACAAAAGACATGGCCGAGGTCTCTAAGCCAAGATGTTCTGGCAGCCAGGAGTGGAAAAACTGGTACAGTGCATCCGCGCCCTGCAGCTCCGGAAGCCCCACAACCCTCAGATTATTTCTTCTCTGGCGGTTCTCCGTGTCCTCAAGTTTTTCCGTGAGGGCAGCCACCTGTGATTGCAGGCTATCCACCCGCCGCTGTGTCTGAAGGGCCTCATCCTCCCCAGCTGAAACACGGTTCTCCACCTCCGTGAGCCGCTGAGCCTGGGTCTCAAATTTTTCATTGATCCCATCCACCGCCGATTGCAGTTTATTTAGGCGGTCCTCCAGGGCAGTGGTCACCAGGCGTGAGATCTCTATAGCCCAGTCGCCCAGCTCCAGCGGCGGCGAGGCGGGAGCCGACGCCATTTTTGGCTCCAACGTGCTGTTTTTGCTCTTCGGGGTTTTTGCAGTTTTTATGGGCATTCCGGGGCTTCTTCCGCTCAGAAAAACACAACGCCGAACCTCCCGGTCCCGACGCTCCTTGCCTGCCGGTCCAGCGCACCCCCCGCAGCTGCCAATTCGGATATTTATCAGGAGTTTGATGTTCGGTTCGCGGAGCCCAGCAACGCACGTCCGTTCACTTCGTGCGCATCACGTGACCTCCGCTTCTATATTTCTATTGGGCTTCGATGCATTTACCGTGACAGCATTGCTACCACAGCTTTGTAAAAGGGGCCCTAAATTTGCAATTCTGTACTAGAGGTGCTTCTAATCTGCCTCTTGTGAAGCTGGATATGTGTTCATTCAGTCTAATTCTGAAACTTTTTGTAGTCTTACCAACATAGCTTTTATCACACGGGCATTTGATAACATAAACTACAAGCTTGCCGTTGCAATTACTGAACTGTATAAGCTGGTAATGTCTGACATCTGCTGGATTAATGTAGAACTTCCAGTTGTAACAATTTCACAGTAATTACAAACGCCACACTTGTAATAGGGGCATCAACTTTTTTCTTTTCTAACATTGAATAACTGTGAGGGGTTCAAAATCTCTTTCAAACTGTGACCTCCAGAATAGCCAGTTCATAAATATGCATTTTAAAACAAAGAATGAGTCTGAAGTGAACTATCTTCCACTGTCTATTCATCAGTCAATGTAGGTCTTGCATTTGTGTATTTAGTTATAAAAGTGTATTCACCATCTTCCTTAAGATGTCTGCCAAAAATCTTCAATAATAAATCACAATCATTGAATTTAGTGTGAGTATGCCTTTTTAAAAAAAAAAAAAAAAATAGTTTTCTTGCTGTAGCCTTATACTTGCCGGTCACACATTAAAATCTTTGATTGCTGCTTAAAATCTTCAATCTCACTGCAGATTCCATGATATCTTAACAAATGTGAATAGGGCAGATTTTTACAAGAATTTCTAGGGTGACAATTGTCATATTTCAAAAAGGTATTACTGTCTGTGGCCAGTGGCATATCTGGGGGTATGTGACACCCAGGACCCATCATTGTTTAACACCCCCCCATATTAAAATTTTTTTTTAGCAATAACCCTTGCCAGTCTGATGCTTTACCTTCCGTCAAGATGAAAAAACTGTTTGCCTCGGCAGTAATTCTGCTATGTTGCCTGCCTGCGGATCTCCTTCCTGCTTTCCGTTTGCGTCTACCGCAATCCACCCAGGCAGAAACAGGAAGTTGCGTCATTGGCAGACGTGGAAAGCAAGAAAGAGAGTAGTGGGCGATGTAGCTGAATCACTGCTGAAGCCGGCAGTATTTAAAGCTTAGCAGAAGGTAAAGGGACATCGGGCCGGATGAGAAGGCTGGGAACATGCTGGGTCACAGGAGCTACACAGAGCCTTAGAGCTGGGGGGAAGCCGGACACCAGTGGGAGGCCAGGGGGAAAATGCAGGCCTTCCAGGGAGGGGAGTGTGAGCAGTCCTTCGAGGTGGGGAGTGGGACAGGCCTTCATGGGGGACAGGCAAGCAGGCCTTCAGAGGTGGATGCAGGCCTTTAAGAAGGGGGGGGGGGGGGGAGACAGGCCTTCAAGGGGGACAGGCAGGCTTTCAGGAGTGGGATGCAGGCCTTTAAGGGGGGACAGGCCTTTAAGGGGGGAGACAGGCCTTCAAGGGGAGGGCACAAGCCTTCAGGGGGGGCACAGGCCTTCAAGGGGGTGGGGGACAGGCAGGGCAGGATTAATTCATCAACGGGCCCTAGGCACACAAGTACACTGGGACCCCATGCCCCACCCCACTCCACCATGCGCCCAGGCGGAAACAGGAAGCTGCGTTAGAGGGAAGCTTTGGGCATGCAGCACCGCTTGCACAATTACAGTTCCCGTTGCCTTTCTTAACCACGTTGCTTGCTTGTCTTACTTTCCGTTGATGGGGGGGCCCACGTTCCCGATCGGTGTGGGGCCCGCATTGCTGATTGGGGGGGCCCGCCTTGCCAATCGATGCTGGAGGGGGTCCATCGCCATTTGGAGAAAACAATGTTGATGCCCTCCTTCATCGGACCCCCCTGACCATTTTGGGCCCTAGGCACGTGCCTACTTGGCCTATTGGTTAATCCTGCCCTGGGGACAGGCCTTCAGGGATGGTGGCACAGGCCTTCAAGGGGGACAGACCTTCAGGGAAGGTGGGGCCCTGGTGTAGAAGTACATGGATTGAGGGAAGGGGGTTCAAAGAGACATGCATATGCCGGACTTTGGGTGGGAAGAAATAATGTGTCTAAAAATAGAGGAGAGGGAGAAAGATAATGGACAATGGGATTTCGGGAGGGAAGGAACAGAAAGGCAGAGAAGTTGGACACAAGGGATGGTGTGGGGGGGATGGAGATACTGGATAGGAGGGTAGTTGGGAAGAGAAAGGGAGAGATGGTGGACCCTGGGGTGGTGGGGAAGGAGGGAGAGATACTGGATGAAAGGGTAGTTGAGAAAAGATGAATCTGTGGATGGAGACAAAAAAAAGGAAAGATGCCAGACCTCCGGGGGAGGGAAGGGAAATGGAAGGAGAGGACAGAGATGGCAGATGGATGGTTATCACGGAGAAAGAAGGAGACCCTGGCAAGCAAGTTATCAGAAGACAACCAGAGTGTGGGACCAACAAGATTTGAATATTGACCAGACAACAAAAGGTAGAAAAACTAATTCTATTTTCTGTTTTGTGATTATAATATGTCAGATTTGAAAAGTGTATCCTGCCAGAGCTGGTGTTAGACCGCAAACATGAGCTAGGATTTAACAGAGAGAGGAAAAGTCTTTTTTGTTTATTTTTTTTACACCACAGCGCCAGTGTGGTTAGGAGAAGCCAAAGGGGGTGAAGAAGCTATAAAATAAACCCACCAGATGTTTGAAAAAAACACCCAATTGGGCAGGAAAATCGAATCGAAAAACCAATTCAATAGGCTGAATTGAATCGAATCAAATTTTTTTTTCCTGAATCAGGCAGCATTATCCACCACGCATCTCCACCCTTTCTGTAAAAAAAAAAAAAGTATTTCCTTAGATTACTTGTATCATGTCGCAGCATTTGATCAATCTGTCATATGTGAGTTTTGGAGATAGACTATAAAACCTTTCTGGGGCATGTTGTGCCATGGTTCACCAAGGAGCTTAGGTAGCAAAAAAAATGACGAATGAAGAAAGAGTGATTATCTGGGACTTGATACAAATAAAACAAAACAAAAAAAGGCCCAAGAACAGCATTATTAACAGAAGCATCAGTAACAAAGAAAGATGATACTCTGCTAGGCATTTTAGTGAAGGGATGAGAAGAGCAAAGATGATAGAAAGGAAGGCTTTATTGGAATATAACACTGAGCATACAAAAAAGGATGATAAACTGGTGTGCTCTTCATTTTATGATCACATATGAGGCATTGTACAAATACTAGGTAAACACTGGCATGTGGTTTAGGGTATTTCTCATTTCTTTGACAAAGAGCTGATGAATGCAGAAGAAACTGAAGGATATGTTGACCCCTTCAGTGCTTCTTGAGGACCATAATGTTAATTACCACAGGGTCACTGGACATTTTTCTTGTGGCAGTTTTAGTTTGGGCTAGCGAGGTAAATGCTCCGACGCTCATTCAATTGATATGAGCATTGGTGTGTTTACGTCCCAGGTCCGTGGTAAAAGGCTCAATCGATGCTTGATAGAAGGAGCCCATATTTAGATCAGGATTTGAGGCTTAGGTCCCCTTATATCAAACCATGGTAGAACTTTTTACCGCGGAAACGGTGAGGTAAATGCTCCGACGCTGATAGGAATTGGATAAGTGATGGTGCATTTACATCCTGCAGTAAAAAGTTCTACCACGGTTTGATAAAAGGGCCCTTATTGATTTAGGCCCTCTTTTACTAAGCCACAGTAGAGGTTTCTACGGTGGCCCAGGACGCTAAATGTTCTGAAACCACTCTAAGGCTCATAAGAATTTTATGAGTGTCGGAGCAGCGCTCCGGGCCCACGGCTTAGTAAAAGGGGGAGTTAATTTTTAATTAATTGTAATTTGTATGCAGCCAGTTTAACTATTAATATCTGCCTAACAAATCAGTTTTCCTTAAAAATTAGTTTTTCTAAAAAGGCGTTACATGAATTGATTCCACTTTTATTTTAGTTGTTTCCAGCAGCCTCTGATTCCAATGACACTATCAGTGTGTCATTCGAATGCATAAGATGGCTGCTAGAGTGCATAGTAATTTTCAGCATTTTCAGCTTTTTTTTAAAGACCTATTTTACAGCATTTTTTTTTAGTGGTTTGTAGTGTTTTGAGGTGGCAACATGCCCCTTTTTTTTAAATTGAATATGGTGTTTGTTTTTGATTTTGAAAATTTTCTTATAAACGATCTCTGGATAATTTGAATCATTGATTCTAAACAATGCAATCCTACTCAAAACATATCCCCTAGATAAATAAGTCTGTTTTAGAGGTTTATGGGTGGGCCCTGATCAGTTTTAATTTTTGGAATTTGATGTTTTAAAGTTTTCTTATTTATGACCCTTTTAGAACCTCGGACTTCTATTACAAAGCTGTGCCAGCAATTCCCATATGGCAAATGCAGAAAAGCCTGAGGAATTGAATGGACTTCATTGAATTTACTGTGTAGGAAGGAATCACTAGAGAATGTCAAATAATGTAGCTCATTTTAATACTTTCCTACGATGACTCCAGTAATATAGTTAAATCCAAACTATCTGTGAACTGAAAAAACCCCCACACCACAATGCTTTTTGTCGTATCTTCCACAGAACTTGGCCAATTCTTATGAAATTTTTAGTCTGTCGTGTCCTGAATGAAGTTGATGTAAAATGTTGTAAATATTTCCCACCATACCACAACACTACTTTGTGAAAATGAATTGTTGCTATGGGATATGTGCAGAAACAGTGTAGTATCATATTCCCCTTCTTTATTCACCACCCTGAAACCCTTTGGTAAATAATACATCTGTTAATAATCACATTATCCAAAGTCATACCAAGAATATCCTTCAAATAAATTTTAAAAGGTTCCATTGGTGATAGGAAATGGGTCAGTGGAAAATTCAAAAACCATAAGTTACAAGCCCTTGATAGATTTCCAGATTTTCAGACTGAAGGTAAAGTATCCTTGGAGCTTGCTGCAAGATCAGATTGAGGTACAGAGACTTGTGCAGTCATTTTTCTGAAGCAGACAACCTGCTTTCCTGATTCAAAAGCTTGGTGGAAGCCTCCTTAGTAAATTTACTAAAAGACAAGTTATCCTGCAATGATTTTTCAGGTCTATTAATTGCAGTCATTGATTCTTTCATTGTAATCTCTTGCAACTGTAACTGTAAAGAGGAAGATGAAGAAAAAGATGACAGGAAATTGAATTTTCAATTGAAAGGAAACCCCAGAGTGAGAGGGCATAAAATGAGATTATGAGGTGATAGGCTCAGTAGTAATGCAAGCAGGGCCAGTTTTAGATATGCATGGGCAGAAATTAAGGAGAGGGCCCCTCTTCTACCTGCACGTCTCCCAATTTCCTCATGGACCATTACTACCATATACATATAAAACAATTTTAAATGACTTCTTCACACACAAAATACAGACAGACCTTCATCAAATACAGAACAATGGATCACAAATTAGAAATAGAAATATGAATACCAAAACTGAACTGGAAACTCCAAAACGTTAAACTCACAAGTACTTCTTTTTGTACTAAACACAATCGGTGGAATAACCATGAGAGGGGGCTGAGCTTCCCACTTTGAGCTTAGGCCCCCTCAAAATGAACATCTCTGATGACCATCTCCTCCCCCTCCTCAGGTCCAGTGACCAGAACTTTCCAAGTTCTGCAGCTTGCAGCAGTATTTCAGAGCTGCTGCTGCTTCTCTACCCCCTTGGCTTTCATGCATGCATGAAAGCAATGGCAGCTTGAGGACATGGCCACTAGTTGCAAAGATTGGAGATTTCTGGTTGCTGGACCAGAGGAGGAAGTCTTCAGTTTGCAGGACTTGGGGGAACCCCACCAGCTCAAGTATTTATATTTTGCAATCAGGTGAAGAGAAAATTTGGTGCCCATCCACCCATTTTGGGCTCCAGCCCTCCCCCCCAATTAGCCATGTGGTTATGCAACTGAATAGAATACAAGCTTATTTGTGATGTACATATCCCAAAGCTAACATATTCCAGTTAATAAATTCTAAATAAAACACTTTTTTCTACCTTGTCTGGACGTTTTGTTTTTCCATCATCTTGGTTCCAGTTTCTCCTTTTTGTCTATCTTCTATTTCTCTTTCCAGTGTCTGCTGTCCATTTTTTTCCTCTCTTGCTCCATTCCCTCACTATACCTGTTTCCAACATATTGAATTTTCCTTTTCAACTTTCTTCCTTTTTTCTTTTCTGCCTCTGTCCATTCAATCTCACCCTCTTTCTCATTCTTTTTAAAATTTTCAGCTACCTATCAATTTCCCATCTCACTCCTTTCCCAGCCTCTGATTTCCTTCTATCTACTCCCCATTACTTCCCAACTGTTCTCCCTTCAAGTATCTCTTTCCTCTAACATAACATAATTTCTTATATATTGCAACAACCTTATGGTTCAGTGTGGTTCACAAATTAAGAAATACTAACATTATAGCAGATTAAGTCCAGATAGTTCCAAAGAAACATTAACATTATAACATGTTATAAAATTTTAGTCTAAGTATTTCCTAAAAAGATATGTTTTGAACTTTTCCCTAAAAGCACCCCATGTCCAACTTCTTTCCCTCCAGACCACTGCCCACTATCTCTGGCTCTAGCACCCTCTGTTTCTGGCCCTATAAGTTCTTCCCTTTCACCCCCACCCCCAGTCTGACACTTCTTTGAAACCCCTCCCTCATTCTACTTAAAAAATAAAAAGTTGATCCAGGGAGCTTCCTGGCCTGGCATGCTGGTCCGACGTCACCTTCACCTTCATTCAACTTCTCATCCAGGGAACTGGTGGCTGCAGCAGCAACTCTGAAATTCAACCTGCAAGTCTTTGCAGTAAACAATGTCCCAGATTGTTTTTCCTACTATGCTGCTAGTAAGAAGTATGAAGTGCCAGTGCAAGGCCAGCCGAAGGGAGACTGTAGGAGCTGTGGCTAGTCCTCAGCACATGGTAGAAGAGTCCTGAGCACATGGCAGAACAGTGAGCGGAGAGTGTGCTAGCAGGAAGAAGCAGAGAGAGGAGCAGAGAAGGCGGTGCTAGCAGGGGAAGAGGCAAGAGCTAACTCTGCCCACCCCTGACGTCACCAGCCAAACTCCCCCCATAAAAGGGGACGAGCCAATGGCGCAAAGAGCCTTAAGAAGAGCCAAACTACACAAGACAACGATACTTTAGGGCAACAAGCGGACCTCTCAAACACATTATCCCTTCACCCTAATCGTACAGGCTCTCATACTAACTAACAGATAGCAACCCTCTCGGACATCTCAAACTCTCAGTCTCTCAGACACCCTTATCTTTCAAGCACTAGATACCCCAATCTTCCAACTCTCAGACACCCTAATCTTTCAAATCTCACACCTGCTCACAGACAGATTTTTCTAATTTTCCTAATTCTCTACCTTACTGACAGGCAGACCTCAATTACAACTCAGCAATGGCAGGGAGGACAAGAAGCGCGAAGTCTACAATCAAGACCAGTATTCCAGTCGCTATGGCGATCCAGGAAGCGACCACGGACTGCGTGCAGAAGGAGGAGGATCCAGGACGGTGGACAGAGGTCTCTGTGCAGACCGAGACCATCCCCCAGCGCTTCACTACAGTCTCTACACAGACAGAGGAGGCCGCGCAGCCGGATGGAGATCTCATGCAGGAACTAAGGAGCCTCAGGGAGGAGGTGATACGCCTGAGAAGCATCCGAGAGGATGAGGCCTACATCGACGGAGTCGTCCAGGAGCTGTCCCAAATCACTGAGCAAGCCCATGACAAGTCCATCCTCGAGACGCCCAAATCATCAGCTTTGAAACCAACAATTGGGATACAGGAAATGACTAGCGGCACTGACTCCTGGCAGCTGGTGACCTACTCCACGGGCAAACATAGGAGACCCCCCTTCCTTTTTCAATCTCTTCATCTTCTCCTTCTTCTTACAAACAGGGCAGTGTGACCGGGCCGGTTCCAGAGTAGGTGGGAAACACGCCCCAGACCACAGGTAGATTTATGTAGCGCCTTTTGTATGGCTGGCAGAAAGGAAAACCAGGAAAAGGGATTTTGCAAAAGAAAAACAGCTTCACTTTATTTGTAATTCCACGAGCATGGTAAACTAATAATATGCTCATCAAGGCAATGTCCTATAAGTCCTTTGGAGCAATCCCTCTTACTCCAGTGTGTGCAACTTGCTCTGTACTTGTCAGCAAAAGCACAAAAAAAAAACCAAACGTTTTTCCAAAACCAACATTCAGGAGTGTACTTTAGTTTTCTGGAACCCACATCTTCCTGTGGCCGGCGGGCAACTTCCAGCCAGGGTTCATGGGCTCACCCAGTCAGGCACCCCCTGCTGCTGGGGCTACTTGCCCTCCCCCCCCAAGGGTCTCCCTCACCAAGGCAATTACTAACTCCTAACTTTGCCTCTGGAGTCCTTTGGGCTTATTGGAAAGCCTGGAGACAGACTTCCCTCAAATTGCCTTTAATTAGGCAGAGCTGCTTCTGCCTTTCTTACAGCCTGCTTTAGCTAAGGGTTTTAGAACCACCCTTCACACTTCATTCCCCCTAGCTCCATGTCCTCCTCCCATTCACTGTCCTCATGAATACTGGGCATTTCTTCTTCATTGGACAGGGCGTCCAGGTTGTATTGCCAAGTTCCTCTCTCGGTCTGTTCCTCCCCTCCCCCACCCTGCCTGCCTGTCAGCTCTCTGCCAAAGTGCTCTTCCCCACACACAACTCCCGGCTCACTCTCCCAGGGTCTGTTAGGCAAGGCAATAAACCTCCCAGGGCTTATAGTCTCTCTCCTGCTAGGCTGACCTTTGCATAGTGTCCTGGGCTGGGGAACTGGAACTCTGGAACTGCCCCTTGGGCCAGTAGCTGCATTATCTCCATTAGAGCCAGCTGAGAACCCTTGCTTGCTCTGCCTCCTCCCTATTTGAGGAAGCTGGTCTCCACTATAACGAGTGCTGACCCCACCCCCTCCTGGGTTGGGTTTAGGTTTCTCACTCTGAGGAAAGGATCGATAGGGGAGGTAATTGGTTTGCAGTGCCCTTCCCTCCTGGCTGTTATGTTGTACTGAACCTTGCCTCTGCCCCTTTCCTCTGGGCTGAGTCAGCTGAGCCTGCTCCAGGCCAGGTTTTACCCAGCCCATTGATGCCTGCTGGGGAAGTTTAACTGTTCTTTTCTTTGGGACAGGGGCTTCCCTGTCACAGCAGCTATACATCAACCCCTCAACTCACCCTGCGGAACAGATTCCAGATTCTTCAGGAAGGAACTGCCAATGAGGAACAGGAGCAGGCCCAACACACAGCTCCATCTCCAGGGACAACTGACTGGCTCCCCCCAAAGAAGCGCAGAGTAATAGTCATCGGGGATTCCATGCTGAGGGGCACCAAGGGACCAATTTGCAGACCGGATATGCAATCTAGGGAGGTCTGCTGTCTGCCTGGAGCCAGGATACGAGATGTCACCGCCAGTCTGGATAGACTACTCATGCCCCGAGATCACTTTCCTATGCTTCTTGTCCACATAGGAACCAACGACACTGCCAGGAATACACCGGAGACCATCACCAGAGACTTTGGAGCACTGGGTGAGAGGCTGAAGCGGACAGGAGCACAGGTGGTTTTCTCATCAATCCTCCCAGTTAGAGGCAAGGGAAGAGCCAGAGATGAACGTATCCTGAGGACGAACGAGTGGCTACAGGGATGGTGCTGGGATATGAACTTCGGATTCCTAAACCATGGGGAAGTGCTACAAGGACTTCAGGGACCAGATGGACTCCATCTGACCAGTAGTGTTAAGAACGTCTTCGGACACCGACTAGCCCGCCTGCTTCACAGGGCTTTAACTAGGTAAGTCGGGGGAGGGTACCCATTCACATATTAGTGCAGAAAGGAATTATCCTGATGAGGTGAGTCGAAACTCCGCTTCCATGTCCAAGGTAAGTACCCACATTGCAAACAGTTCTTCCAGGTCCAGTAGCTCTCTGCAGAAAGACCCTCCCTTCTCTGGTACTGGGCTTTCTTGAAGTCTTCACCATGCATCCATTACTTTTTAATTACAAACAGATAATAACTTTAAGTATTGCATAGAGCAAACAAACCTCTACCTGGCTTCTCTAGCAGGATCACCTGCTTGCCTGGACGTGCTCAGTTTGTAGTGTTACAAGTCTTAAAAAGACCACATTCAGTTTGTAGCCCTGCATAATTTTAGAGTTCATTAAGGTGGGTTCCACATGCTTTCCTCATTTGTTAAGCATGTTCCAAATATGCTCATGCTTATATTCTAGCTTTTCTTCCCAGTCATATGAAAAGATTTATATTAACTTTGTTGACTTTACTAAAAAATTATATTTAGTGAGGTATGAGAAATAATATTGCAGTGTTGTACCTTGATATATGTGAAGGGGTTCCTAGAGAAAAGTGCTGAACCTAGCTTGTACCAGCAGGTGGCAGCACACAACCTAAGGTGGTACATTCTGAGCTTGCCATGTTTTCTGAATATCAAGAGGATAATGTAGTTTCCCAGAAGACTAGAAGAAATACATTTATTAATCAGGTACAAATCTAGGCTTTCTTTACTTAGCTGTATTTCGGCAATAACATGTTATTAGCCAATTAATGAATGTTAATTAGCAGTTAAGATACATTATTCGCCAGTAGCACAGCTTAACACAAATATTTCACCCCTACCAACAAAGTAGGCATTGTCCAAGCTTTATTGGACAAGTTTATTACAATGACTTCAATGGCTCAACATGAGTCCTCTTTTAGTCGACCAGCCTACTTCAGGAGTCAAATGTGCTGATGGATGCCGTATAGAAACAGAAGTCAATTGGATCTTTTGCAATGGTGATGAAAATTCTCTATATAGGAGACATTGAAAAAATGTCTCCAAACACCACTGGAGCTGCTACTATGTGTGTTAAAAAATAATAATAATAATAAAAAGTCTCCATGCGCAATTTTGAGCACCGTATATAGAATTTACCGTGGAAGACGCCGTCCCATACCGGCTGAGACACTGTTATATTGACAAGATTATTCAATCCATTCCGTCATTAACAGTGATCTTACAATCCCCTGAATAAGGTATCCTCTGATGCTGAAACTGGGATCTTAGTTGGGATATTTTAGAAGACCTTTCATATAAAGTTAGGTCCCCAATTACAGACTTGTGACTTTCACAAAAAGACTGGTCAACCATAGACTTTTATGTCTTTTTAAGATTTGTATTAATAAAGTAACAGTTGGGTTGACTTATGACATCTCATTTGCCTCTTTTTGTTTGTTTGCATACAATACTTTAGTGCCACAATCTGATACTACACATATCTTGGGTGTCATTATCAACACTAAACTCACTTTTAGACTGCTGATTTCTCAGATTATACAATGCTCCTTCTATCGACTTTGCCAGATCTGATCTATAAAATCCCTATTGCATCTCTTCACACTTATTATTCTCATATACTTCCTTATTAGCCAATTGGTTTTACTTTTATTCCCTATACAAAGGAATTAGAATAAAGGAGTTAAGACAACTGCAGCTGAAACAAAATATGACCATCAGACACATCAATAATGTAAAAAAAACAATGGCCACATATTCCCTCATTTAGAAAGAGCCCAGTGGCTGCCAGTTTCTCACCATATTATCTAGTAAATAATATGGTGAGAGTACTCACAGTCAGAGAATCTACCGTGTTTCCCCAAAATAAGACAGTGTCATATTAATTTTGGGTCCAAAAAACGCACTAGGGCTTATTTTTGGGGGATGTCTTATTTTTTTCATGTACAATAATCATCTCTCCTTTCCTCTTCTCCACCTCATTTTTTCCCCTTTCCTTTCTCCCCCACCCTATGTGCAAGATCTTTCCTCCCCTCTCACCCATTCCCTTGTGCAGCATCTTTCTATGCCTCCCTCACATCCCCCTGTGCAGCAGAACCCCACCGACTCGCCCACCATGAGACTGACATACCTCCGCTCTGAGGCCTTTGAGGTTGCTGAATCAATGAGTCCAATTTTTTTTCAGCAAATCAGGCAGCACTAGTGTCAGGGATGGAGTAAGGGACATTCAGGGGGGGGGGGGGCTTCGGTGATTGATCTTAACTATGGCTTATTTTTGGGGTAGGGCTTATATTAGGAGCATCTTTAAAAATTTTGCTAGGGCTTATTTTCAGGATAGGTCTTATTTTGAGTCATATTACCCCTAGTGGTTAGGACTACAGCCTCAGTACACTGAGGTTGCAGGTTCAAGCCAATCACTGCTCCTTGTGACCCTGGGCAAGTCACTTAACACTCCATTGTCCCAGGTACGATAGTCAGATTGTGAGTCCACCGGGACAGATAGGGAGAAATACTTGAGTACCTGAATGTAAACCACTTAGCAGTGGTGTATAAATACTAAAATAAATAAATCCTACCAGGTCCCTTAGGTCAGCTCAATAGAAAAGGTTAGTTGTTTCAAGTTATAGGCTAATAGTACATGAACATAGCAGGGACTCCATATTCTCTATGCAGGGACTATTTATTTATTTTAGGTATTTAAATACCACCTATCAAAGTTATCTAAGCAGTTTACAATCAGGTACTCAAGCATTTTCCTTATCTGTCTTGGTGGGTTCACAATCCATCTAATATACCTGGGGCAATGGAGGATCGAGTGACTTGCCCAGGGTCACTACATAAGGAGCAGAATGGGATTTGAACCTACAACCTCAGGGTGATGAGGCTGTAGCTCTAACCACTAGGCCACTCCTTCCTCTCTCCACACCCCTACGAGATTCCACAAATCAATGACAAGCTAGGGAATTAGGGAATTCTCTACCACCCCATTTGAGGTCAGAACTTCCCTTTGAAAGATTCAAAAATGAACTGAGAACTTTTCTTTTTAGGCATATCAGCCACATTGATCATTTACCTGCTAACTACCAGACTTCTCCTTTCTCTGGTTGCAGTGCCCCAATGCGAATCTCTAGCATAAAAAATATCATCCTTGTATGCTTCTCTCCCCCTCCTTTCCTATCAATATTGTAGTTCCACCCTTCCCCTACAACATTCCAGTGCCCCAGGTACATTAGTCAGATTGTGAGCCCACCGGGACAGATAAGGAAAAATATTTGAGTACCTGAATGTAAGCTGTGTAGGCTATAAGCAGTGTATAAATATCTTAAATAAATAGTGTAGTTATATTCTGGCTCTGCCCAGCCCAAAACAAAGCAGAACCTAGCCAGGGTAATGTATATGTATACAGAAATAGGAATGCTTCTAGCTTCCAGGTGAAGGCCTCTGGCTATGGCAGAGGGATCAGTGACTAAACTGTGCAAAGATGGGTATGTTAGATAAGAAAAACAGATGTGAGGCCAGTTATATGGCCTTGGATATCTAGGGAGAGACTTCTGAAAAGCCTACTTCACAGCCTATGTGAGCCCAATTTCCAATGGCAAATGTTTGCTCTGTTCTACATCACTGAGGTAATGAAGGATTAAGAGTCTTATCCAAGAGCACAGGGGGTGGGGGTAGGGGAGTATGAACCCTCTCTTGCCTGGTTGTCTACCTGTTGCTCTAACCACTAGAGTCCAACTCTAGGAGGCAGTGGCGTACCTAGCATATGTGACACCCGGGACCCATTATTTTTTGACACCCCCCATCTATATGAAAAATATGATTTTTAGTAATAATCCACATATCGCACAACAAGAGTGTACCTAGGAAAAGGCAGCATCTTAAACACTGCAGTGAGCACTAGAACACAACACATACATTGTAAAACTAAACAAGCCAGATCCTGCACAGTCAATTGATCCTGTACAGTCAATGCTATCAGAAAGCCATGGTCCCTTTCATACACACAGACAGATACACCCTTGCCCAATATAGAATAATCACAAACTAAAAATAAAAATATGTAGACAAAAGTTAAACTGAACTGCCAAGAAACCAGACTCTGCATACAATGCAACACCACAACACCACAAAAACAGTAATACATGTCCTCTAATACTGTGCAAAATATAAAGACAGTAGATGTAAATTTGAAAAAACTGATACATAACAATCACCACTTTACAAATTAACAAATAAAAATAAAACAAATAATGAGAAATATGAAAATACCATTTTATTGGACTAATCCCCGTAAGCTCGGTCCTCATCCCCACAAACCACCTGATTCTATCCACACAAGCCTTGAATTGTTTTATATTGAACTTATTATATTAAAGTATAAAAAGAAACAATATTCTGTACAATTGTCAATTTATAAATCAGCATCTTTCCCCCACTCTCTGTTCCCCATTTTCCCTCAGCGTCCGCTGGAGCCCACTCTCTCTCCACTTTCCTTCAGTGCATGCACATAAAAACAAGCAAGTAATTTTATATCATTTTCATTCTATTCATTCATAGAAATTAAAGTCTAAATAATGCTAGTCACATAACAAAACATGATTTTACAAAAATAATTCTCTGCAGTCAAGCCTGCAAGGATTACTAGATGTCTTTCAGCAGCTCCCCTACCTCCCCCCCCTTACCTTCATGGCCAAGTCAAAATTATCTACCAACAATAACATTTTAAAAACACAAAGCACACTGTACGCAGAGAAAATGTTAATTATCATTTATATTCTGTGGGTTTACAAAGAGGTCAAGGCAGATGACTTTATGCAATGTCACCTCAGTAACAACTATACAAAAATAGACAAATATACTTCCTCCCTTTTTACTAAACCGCGATAGCGTTTTTTAGCGCAGGGAGCTGCACTGAATGCCCCACGCTGCTCTCGATGCTCATAAGCTCCCTGCGCTAAAAACTGCTAATGCAGTTTAGTAAAAGGGGCCCATAGTGCAAAATATAGACATCATATATAAATTCTCAAAACGGACACATTTTGATCACTAAATTGAAAATAAAATCATTTTTCCTACCTTTGGTAATTTCATCAGTCTCTGGTTGCACTTTATTCTTCTGACAAATCCCCTGGACCGGATGGAATTCACCCGAGAGTCTTAAAGGAATTGAAGGTTGAAATCGGAGAGTTATTGCAAAAACTTGCAAACCTGACAATCAGAACTGGACAGATACCGGACGACTGGAGGATAGCGAACGTCACGCCAATTTTCAAAAAAGGATCGAGAGGGGAACCGGGCAACTATAGGCCTGTGAGTCTTACGTCGGTCCCCGGCAAGATGGTTGAAGCACTGATCAAGGATAGCATAGTCCGGCACTTGGACGCACACGACTTGATGAAACCCAGTCAACATGGATTCAGGAAAGGGAAATCGTGTTTGACGAATTTACTCCAATTTTTTGAGACCGTGAACGAGCAAATTGATAGTGGGAAGCCGGTGGACATAATATACTTGGACTTCCAGAAAGCGTTCGACAAAGTTCCACACGAAAGACTTCTCAGGAAACTACAGAGCCATGGCATAGAGGGAGATATACAAAGATGGATAGGCAAATGGCTGGAAAACCGAAAGCAGAGAGTGGGCATAAATGGGAAGTTCTCCGACTGGGAGAAAGTGACTAGTGGTGTACCCCAGGGTTCGGTACTTGGGCCGATCCTTTTTAATATTTATATCAATGACCTGGAAGAAGGAACATCCAGTGAGATCATCAAGTTTGCAGACGATACAAAACTATGCCGGGCAATCAGATCGCAGGATGATAGAGAGAAACTCCAGAGCGACTTGTGTCGGTTAGAAACATGGGCGGAGAAATGGCAGATGAAGTTCAATGTGGAGAAATGCAAGGTAATGCATTTAGGCAATAAGAATAAGGAATACGAGTATACAATGTCAGGTGCAACTCTGGGGAAGAGTGAACAAGAAAAGGACCTGGGTGTACTGATAGATAGGACCCTGAAGCCGTCGGCACAATGCGCGGCAGCGGCAAAGAAGGCAAATAGAATGTTGGGCATGATAAAGAAAGGAATCTCGAGTAGATCGGAGAAAGTTATAATGCCGCTTTATAGGGCAATGGTCAGACCACACTTGGAATACTGCGTCCAACATTGGTCTCCCTACCTAAAGAAGGATATAAAACTGCTGGAGAGGGTGCAGAGACGAGCAACAAAACTGGTGAAGGGTATGGAGAAACTGGAATACGAGGATAGACTTATAACACTAGGATTGTTCTCCCTTGAGAAAAGGAGACTGCGTGGGGATATGATCGAGACCTTCAAAATACTGAAAGGAATCGACAAAATAGAGCAGAGAAGATTATTTACATTGTCCAATTTGACACGGACTAGAGGACATGTAATGAAGCTAAGGGGGGACAGGTTCAGGACTAATGTCAGGAAGTTCTGCTTCACTCAGAGAGTGGTTGACGCCTGGAATGCCCTCCCAGAGGAGATTATTGCGGAATCGACCGTCCTGGGCTTCAAGAGCAAACTAGATGCATATCTCCCTAAGAGAGGCATATAAAGATATGGTGGACTATAAATTACGCCAGGTGTACACCTGGCAGGGCCTCCGCGTGTGCGAATCGCCGGACTTGATGGACCGAAGGTCTGATCCGGAGATGGCAGTTCTTATGTTCTTATGTTCCCTTCTTTCAGCCTCCTGTATGTTTCCTCTCCTCCAGAACTCATTCCCTCCCCCAACTTTTTCTTTGTTTCATCCTGTCCCCTTCTTTTTTTCTCTCTCCATGCCCCCTTTCTTTCTGTATGTCTGTCTTTCTCTCTCTCTCTCCGTGCCCCATTTCTTTCTTTCACCCTGCCCCCTTCTTTCTCTCTCCATGCCCCCTTTCTTTCTCTATGTCTGTCTTTCCCTCTCTCTCCCCATGCCCCATTTTTTTCTTTCTTTCACCCTGCCCCTTTCTTTCTTTCTGGATCCCTGTCCCCCCCTTTCTTTCTTTCTGTCTTCCTGTCTCCCCCCTTTCTTTCTTTCTCCCTGCCCTCCCCCATGCCACCGCCGCTACCACCACCATGCTGCCACCACCGCCGGGGAAAGGCTACCACTAGCCATCGAAAACAGGCCAGTGCCGAATTCGCCCTGCTTCGTTTCCCGCAGCCAGGCAGCGATTGGCTGGCCCAGAATGTCCTCTCCGACGTCAGAATTGACGTCGGAAGGCTATAGTTGGTCAGCCCGCGGGAAACGAAGCAGGGCGAATTTGGAGGGAGGGAGAACTGGCGCTGGCTTCTTTCTGATGATGCAATGGCAGGCCAGCTGTGCACCCCCTTGGGCCCGTGCACCCGCGGTGGGCCTCCCCCCATGCCCCCCCCCTAGGTACGCCACTGCTAGGAGGGATGATGACTGAGTCCAATTATGAAGGTGTGGGGAGATGAATGATGGACATTACAATTAATTTTATGCGTGTAATGTGGTACCAAGCTGGAGGTCAGCTTATGGGTGTGCCAAGTTTGGAAATAGTCTGTGTCTTACATGTATAGCAAAAGTATCTCTGCACGTGAGTGTATGCCTAGGGCAGGGGTAGGCAATTCTGGTCCTCGAGAGCCGGAGCCAGGTCAGGTTTTCAGGATATCCACAATAAATATGCATAAGATAGATTTGCATCTCAAGGAGGCAGTGCATGCAAATCCATCTCATACATATTCATTGTGGATATTCTGAAAACCTGAACTGGCTCCAGCTCTCAAGGACCGGAATTGCCTACCCCTGGTCTAAACATAGAAACATAGAAACATAGAAATTGACGGCAGAAAAGGGCTATAGCCCATCGAGTCTGCCCATACCAATGACCCACTCCCTGATTCTTACTCTCCTAGAGATCCCACATGAATATCCCATTTTCTCTTGAAATCTAACACGCTGCTGGCCTCAATCACCCTCTGAGGCAGCTCGTTCCAGTGATCTACCACCCTTTCAGTGAAGAAGTACTTCCTCGCATCACCCTGAAATTTCCCTCCCCTGATTTTCAGCGAGTGTCCTCTGGTTACTGAGGGCCCTATAAGACTGAAGATATCTTCTTTCACCTCTATATGCCCAGTAATATACTTAAAGGTCTCAATCATGTCCCCTCTCTCCCTTCGCTCCTCCAGTGAGTACATCCGCAGTTTTTTTAACCTTTCTTCATACGTGAGTTCCCTGAGCCCCAAAACCATCCTGGTAGCCATTCGCTGAACCGACTCAATTCTCAACACATCTTTTCGGTAGTGTGGTCTCCAGAATTGAACACAATACTCGAGATGAGGTCTCACCATGGATCTGTACAGCGGCATTATGACTTCAGGTTTTCTGCTGACAAAACCCCTACGGATACAGCCCATCATTTGTCTTGCCTTGGACGATGCCTTCTCCACTTGATTGGCAGCCTTCATATCGTCGCTAATGATCACTCCTAAATCACGTTCCACCGTGGTCCTGGACAATGTTTCACCATTTAGTGTGTAAGTTCTGTGTGGATTTTTTTTGCCTAGGTGCATTACTTTACATTTTTTAGCATTGAAGCCCAGCTGCCAAGTTGATGACCACTGTTCAAGCTGTCTTAGGTCCTGCGTCATAAAGTCAGGCACACTGCTTTTGCCAACTATGTTGCATAGTTTGGCATCGTCGGCAAACAGTGATACTTTTCCTCTAAGTCCTTGGGTCAAATCTCCTATGAATAAATTGAATAGAATCGGCCCTAAGACGGAGCCCTGAGGGCATTAGTTATTTAGAAACAGACCTGTGGTTCATTTGTGGTGTTAATAGGCTAGGAGATAAAACCACCATTTCATTGCACATGCCTGTATTTGTGAGTATTTTTGGGCTGATCAAAAAAACAAGAGTCATGAGAAAGAGATGCCACCAAACTGGGATAGTTTTCATCAGTTGGTGAGCAGCGTTCTGTCACACTCTCAAAAAGAAATGGTAAGACAGCCTTTCCTTACATTACTAGTCAGAGACAGTTAATTTGCTTCATGCTGCAATGTAATAATCACATTGGAAGACACCAAAACACTTTGAAATTAGTTTACATTTTTTTTTCCAAAGCAGAAAGGCCATGAATACAAATCCCCAACTGGCCAGTGGTATTATAGAGCTGACAGTTGAATCCTCATATTTGCCATTTGTAGTGGATTCAAATGAAAAGCATCCTCTGAATGTGGATCTTAGCACATTATACAGAAGAAAAGAACAGATGTTTCTTTGCCTTCTAGGTGAATGCTGTAAACAGAGTACAGTATGTGCTCTTTATGGAGAGGCTAGGCTAGGCTTTCCATCCGCATCTGATCCTTTCCTCCAGCTATTCATTGCTGTATTGCAGGGGACACAGCAGCTGCTCTTGCAGACAAGGCTGAAGAATGATAGGATGCAGGTGATGCCAGCGTGACCTGAAATGGAAAGCCAACTGAAATGATGCAGTTGGGTGATAACATTGGCCAAGCGCACAGCATAGCAGAGGTAAGACAGGAGGGTGGGGGAATGGAAAGGAAGGGAATAGCAGGGGTTGAGATGGGTGAAGTGTATATGAGTTGTCATAGTATCGGTTTGGTGGAATGGAATGCGGGTGGTGGTGTTACCAAGGAAAAATGATCTAAGGATTGGTGTGATTAGGGAGCATGTTGATTGGGTGATATTAGGCGGGAATCTGTGAGGGAGAGTGTATGTGGAGGTGATAGGGTGGATTGGGAGTGTAGGATTAAGTGTAGTGAACTAGGGATTGTGGGGTGTTGGGAGGAATGCATTTTGGGTAGTTTCTTGTCCTGTCCTTCCCTCCCTGGGGTTTCGGTTGGGATATGGGGAATGGATTGGGTGATCTTTGTTTTTATTTTGATCATGGTAGGGTAAGGGTATGTTGAATTTTGTATTTTGTTGGGGGGGGGGGGACTGTTGGGGTAGTTGGGTCACAGCAGTTGGGCAGAAATAAGGGGGTTTCTTCCAGGTGGCCATTAGCTTTGTGAGGTTTCTGAGCTATGCCACAGTTAGAGGAGGCCTGGCGATGCTGCAGGTCTTGCAGATGGGATACTTGTTGGAATGTAAAATAAATTTACTGTTTTGATTGGATGGAGCAGCTAGGTCGGGACCGAGAGTTGGGGCGGTGCCACCTAGGAAGGAGAGTTGGGGCGGTGCCACCTAGGAAGAAAGGTTATAAAAGAATGTTCATTGTGTTAAAATAAAGCTGTGGCCAGAATTTTGCCACAAAGGAATAATTGTAGTGGGGGTTGATATGGTTAATTAAGTGTAATGTAAGCATGCAGTGGTGCAAGTGTTATGAGGAGACAAGATTCAATAATGACTTTAGTAACCAACGATGTGACACCCTTCCCACCCACTCAAATTATTAACTCTGGACAGAGAGTATCTTGCTTAACATACCAATGTGACTTACATTATTCATTTAATTTACTTTATTTGAATTACTTGGCCATAACTTGTACAGCATCATATACAGTCAAAGCAGCTTGTAGGCAGAGTGACATATCTAAAAAATACAAAAATGTCTTTTAAAAAACCTATAGTGATGATAAAGAAATTAAAGCATAAATCACACATAGACTTCCAGAGTATATTCTAGTCCTCAGCTGTTGGATGTTGAAAGCTTTGGCTACACTCTATAGAATGACAATATCGATAATAGCTAGTGATGATAGATGATCCATATTACACTGAATGTATAAACTTAAGTAGCTTGTATAACTTGATGGAACATTGATGACTCTATGCAATTTCCATGTAGCAATATGCTGCTTGTAACTTGCCTAGAAGTCTTTTTTGAGAGGATTTGGTGGGATATTAGATTGCAAATACTATAATATAAAATAAAATAACATAACAACATAATCTACAGAATTTATGCAGATGAGATTCCCCCCCCCATTGAATGACACCCTTCAAAATACCATAAATTACAGCAGGTGGGTTTTTTCTTCTAGTATTACTTCTTGGTTCAAAGAGAACAGGTTGGTCTTAAATGTAGACAAGATGGAAATTGTGGTGAGCAGATCCTCGAAATACGGTGTTTCAACTCAGGTAACAGGTGGAGGGAAGACAATTAATACTGTGTATGAGATCCATAGTCTAGTCATAAGATTGATTCTGTTTTGTTCTTCAAAGCCCAGATACATACTATGATCAGACAGCCATTCTTTAAATTATTTTTGATCAAACTAAAGTCCATGACTCCAGCTGAAGACTTTGGAACAATTTTACAGAACATGGTTCAAAACTTCTAGTCTTCAGTCTATGCAAGTGGTTCAAAATGCTGCCACTAGATAGTTAAATTAGAAATGCTCAGAACCCTTAGGTAAAGGGTAGAGGACCCGCAAACGGGGACATGCCCCAAAATGCGAACCCCCTTGGTCTATCACAGCCCTTCACCCGATAGTAGGGAATCTTTTTTAAATTTTGATTTTTTTAAATTTGAATTTCTTTAGTGAATTTTAAAGTGCTAAGTGCTCCATAAGTGCTTGTTTCAAAAAAAAAAAAAAAACTTTCAAAAGACTTTAAATCTCTGTTCCAATCTTGGTGAAACTAAGGTGGTATGCTCTGATGGTAATGACGGGTTCTGACGTGTTTCACCCTCACGGGCTTCTTGCTGTGTAGGTGCCTCGGTTTAGAAGCCTACCGTGTTGGGCACCTACCATCTAATTATTTTTTTTTAATTGATTTTTTTTTTTTTTTTTAATCAGTTTTTAATGGCACTTTCAATGAACAGTGCCAATTAAGCCAATTCAAAATTTAAGCTAGGTGCTGCCGATTTAGGCCCCCTTATACAAAGCTGCGGAACCGAGTGCTGCGTGGCAAATGCTTCAATGTCCATTCAGTTCCTAAGGGCGTTGGAACATTTACCGTGCTGGCCCACACTGCAGCTTCAGTAAAAGAGGGGGTTAGGCACCTAACTTCAGGCGCTGTTTATAGAATCAGGGTCTTAGTGTTTAACGCGTGCTAATTTCTTTAAAGTGCATTAAGGCGTATTAAACCCTAACATTGCTTGATCATTTCCACCCATAATGTAATTATAAAAAGCTTTCCTTGCTATTAGAGACATTGAGGATTATCCCCGGACTATGTATTTTTTTGAACAGACATAAACATATCATCAATTTATACAACCCAGACACAGACATCACTGTCCTGCTGAGTGATAGAAATTGCAGTTTCTTGGCATTTAATTTTAATCTGTGAGTGACATCCATCTCCAAAATGCTTGCAGTTCACTGAGGGTCCAGTCTACTGAGACCTTCGTAGGTAGAAACAACTGAATATTATCAGTATAAATATAATACATCCCAATTTTTAAAACATGAACCAAAAGATTGGAAGAACACATTACAAAGAATAGGTGAAAGGGGAGAACCTTCTGGCATATCACACGCTGGCATCCTGGGCAAGCCATTTAGCTAATAAGCCTTCTAATTCTCAAGCTTTTCAAGCTTGACAATAGCAATGAATGATCATCTAAATCAAATTCCAATGCATGATTGACTTGTACCAAAAACCTGACCTTTCCCTATCCAGCAATAACTGCAACTTATCCACATGTACATAAAGGACAGATTCTGTACTAAATTCTCTTCTGAATTCAGATTGCTCTAGATCAGTGTTTTTCAACCTTTTTACACCTTTGGACCGGCAGAAATAAAATAATTATTTTGTGGACCGGGATTGGTCCGTGGACCGGCGGTTGAAGAATACTGGGCTAAGTTGTGGGCCAGACCCCGCCCATCTCTACCCAATCTCCACCCCAGATCCCGCCCCCATAACAGTACTAATTGTACCTTGCACGTCCTGTGCCTCATCGTTGCAACGTCAGAGAGAAGGCTTCCGGTTCAGGCGCAGGATGCCCATAGGATCCACTGCCCGTGGCTTTGTGCACTGAATCAGTTAGGAAGAGGGAGCTGGCTCGAAGATAACGCCGCATCGATTGCACCCTGGACCGGCGGTTGAAGAACACTATTTTGGGCCTGATGCATGTGCTGGCCCTGTGGACTGGCAGGAAATTTCTGTGGACCGGCACTGGTCCATGGACCGATGGTTGAAGAACACTGCTCTAGATCCTGCAAATCAAGAACCTCTAAGTGATCTTGCTGTTGGACAGAAACCACTGATTTCTAACAACTTTGCTAACCAAAGCTACAGTATATTGGACACTGGTCTATAACTGGAGCACTTCATTACATTTAGGGATTTACTTCAAAACTACCCCCACACTAGCAGATTTTAATAAATAAATAAAAATAGTTTTCTATCCCATTTCCCCAAAAAGCTCATAACGGGTTACAGGTTAAATATAGATAATATACAGTTAACAGGTTACGATTTGCACTGGATTTGCCATAATTTCAGTACAAGTTTACGATACAAGTTTTATCCTAACTTGACACATACTAGAGATCTAATACTACTATACATAATGTACAGTTTACAGGTTACAATTTGCCAGAGGTTGTGGTAAAAGTGAATAGCGTAGCTGGTTTTAAGAAAGGTTTGGACAAATTCCTAGTGAAAAAGTCCATAATCTGTTATTAAGACATGGGGAAGCCTCTGCTTGCCCCGGATCGGTAGCATGGAATGTTGCTACTCTTTGGGTTTTGACCAGGTTTTGACCTGGATTGGCCACCGTGAGAACACGCTACTGGGTTTGATGGACCATTGGTCTGACCCAGGGCAGGATTAATTCTTCGAGGGCCCCTAGGCACCCAAGTACACTGGGACCCCCTGGCCCTGTCCTGCCCCACCCATGCCCCGCCCCTACCCCGCCCATGTCCCGCCCTCATTTATCTGTTTTCTTATATACTTCTTTATTTCCACTTGTATTTCTTTTTTTTTTTTTATTCAGAACAAAGATTAGCATACCAGTGTACAGTTTTTCTTCTATGCAACCCCCAAACATCTCTGAACAAATCCCCCTTCCTTCCCTTCCCACCTACTTACCCAGGACTTTAACTCTGAACCCTTTCCATGCATATATAAAAGTGTTCAAATATTTGTAAAGCAGTAATACTATCCAAAATATAAGTCTATATTAATAACCAAGTTTACAACGCCTCTCTGCCTCACTCTACATCAACCAACTGTAACCCATATGTATAAACAACCAAATCCGTAACTCCTCTAGTACGTTCCACTCCATGTATGTTAACTTGCAACGAAACAACAAGGCAAGCAATCCACCAAAGAATCCATCATGAAACAAAAGAAGATTGGCAGAAAATAAGGAGATTCAAATCAGGTTAATTCAAGGTGCTCCCAAGAACCATGCCTGATGCTTTTCGCCAAACAAGGCTAGTCAACGCTAACAAAAAAACATGTCTTTCATACAAACAGAACACAGAAAACACCTTTGCCTAGTATGGAATATGTAATCACAAACTAACCTCTCCCCCTTTTACAAGTATGGTTTTTAGCCACGGCCAGCGCTAAAAAATGCTCTACAGTTTTGTAAAAGGGGGGATAAAATAGAAATATGTAGCCAAAGGTTAAATAAAACCACCAAGAAGCTGGACTTTGCATACAATGCAACACCACAGAAACAGCGATGTATGTCCCCTACAGTAAAAAAATAAATAAATAGAAATTTTTTTTCTACCTTTGTCTTCTCTGGTTTCTGCTCTCCTCATCTTTTTGTCACTCTCTTCCTTTCATCTTCTGTCCTTCTGTGCCTCTTCCAGAAATTGTCTCCCTCTCCCTTCCATCTCTTCTTCCCCCCCCATTGGTGTGGCATCCATCATCTTCCCTTCCCTCCTCTAATGGTCTGGCATCTCTCTCCTTTCCTCTCCTTCCCTCACACACACCCCCGTGATTGGGCATTTCACTCTCTCCTCCCCCTTCCTCCCACTTCCATCAGCCTCTTCCCCCTTTCTTTCCCTCCAACCCAATTCCATCCAGGATCCTTCTGCCTTATGTCTCTCTCCCCTTTCTTTCCCTTCAACCCAATCCCATCCAGTATCCTTCCCCTTATATCTCTTCCCCTCCCCTGCACACCAATTCCATCATCCCCTTTTTCTCCTTCCACCACACTTCCATACCACTCTGCCCCCTTTTTCTTCCTCCACCACCCTTCCATACCATCCTTGTCACAACCCTTCCATACCACCTTGCCCCCTTTCTCTTCCTGCACCACCCTTCCATTCCATCCTTCTCACAACCCTTCCATGCCACCCTGCCCTCTTTCTCTCCGTCCACCACCCTTCCATGCTCCTTTCTTTCTCCCCTCCAAACATTGCAGCTGCCAGCTCTGCCCGCTGAGCTCCTTTGCCCGAAAGCAGCATTAGAACAGCTGACGGCAATGGGTTACCCCCCATGGCAACGGCCCCCCTGCAGCAATGGTAACGGGCCCCCCCACAGCAACAGCAACGGTCCCCCCCCACAGAAATGGCAACGGGCCCCCCCCCCGGAGCAACAGCAACACGGCCAAATCTGTAACAGGAAGATCCTATGATGACTGCTTCTGCCGGTCCATCCCCTCCAACGTCACTTCTTCCTGTAACAGATCCGGCCATGTTGCCATTGCTGCGGGGGGGAGGGGGGGCATTGCTGATGCCGTGGGGGGGCCCATTGCCATTGATGCCGGGAGAGGGCCATTGCCACGGGGGGGTGGGGGGGGGGGGGGGCGGGCACCGTGAGAATGGGTAACTGGGCTTGATGGACCATTGGTCTGATCCAGTAAGGTTATTCATAAGTTCTTATATTCTTAACGTAGATGCAAGCACCACCAGCGTCCCAACAAGGGAGAAGGCTCCCTGGAGACTAGAGGCAGAGGTAGAGTGCTCTTGGGAGCGCTGGGGCCTTCAGAGTTAAGGGATAACCACCAGGAGGCTGCCAAAGGGGCAAACCCAACAGCCAGGAAGGCCTGCACCTAACTACCCCTAAGAGCTTCCTTGGATTGAGAACTTGGGGACTGGGCGAGAGTGGATTTGAAAGGGAAGGAGGGATCTAGATACACAGCCTTGCCCACTTAACGACTAAGCCAAGCTTGGAAGGAGCCTACAGCCACAGTGTCGGCAGTTAGAACTGAAAGGGGCTCAAAGGTTTTGGAAAAGCTGGATTTGAACTGAGAGTTAAAGATTCAAGAGACTATAAAGAAAGGGTTTGAATATCTGAATTGTTGAATTATCTGCACTAGCATTGGTTTAAGTGTGGAAGTAGTGGAATTGTACAAAACTATTCCTGACAATTTATTTATTGATTAGGCCTATGTACATAGTTCAAATAAATCTGTTTAATTTATTAGCCAACCTTGTTCATAGAAGTTTTTAAAAAAATCTTTCTTGGGGGAAGAAGAGGATGAACCCACCCGCTAACACTTTTTTCCCCCAGGTGGAAGCACCGAGCGCTGAGTGAGGGACTGATGGAGACTACCTTCGGGGGACTCCATCCAGGTTGGATCCCAGACCCAGAGCCACCCTGAAGGGGGCATTACACAAATAAGAAATAATACAGCTGGAATTATTGCTTAAACTTGGCTGGAATCTTACCAGCTGCTGTCACTTGCAATCTAATAGAGTTTGTCTTTTCAGTTGTGATATTCTTACACTTATCTATACCAGCTCTCATTTTGTGCTATCTTTCTGGCTTGGATCCTGGCTCTAGTTTGATAAACATCAACTTCGAATTCCCTTTTCTAATTAATAATAGGCATGGTTATCAGCAAAGTAATTAAGAAAGGCAGTTGGCCATATTCTATTTATATCGTACCAACGAGCAGCAATAGGTTTGAAGATATGGCCCTTTTACTTGCACCAGAGGTATGATATCGCTCTGTTTTCTAACATAGAGACTTCAGTCAGTGGAGAATTATTAGGGAATTAGTTGTGAAAGGTGTGCCAAGTTATGTACTGAAAAGTAATAAAAAAAAAAAATGCACCTTTGTAAAAAAGTAATAGAATATTTAGTCATAACATACCTCTAGTCCCTCATCTAATAAAAGTCTGTTTATTTTCATATTAATATTAATTGCATGGGAGGACATTTCTACAAAGTTATTGTCCTAGTAGGATGGATTTAGAGTTCTATGGCAACAAGGAATGTTTAATAATGTTATAAGCCTTCCACTGGAAGCGTCAACTTAAAATAAACCCAAATCATTTGTTAGTACTGTCACATTTGTTAGTACTTAATCACAATGAAGACTACTTAAGATTTCCATACAGGAAACATAATGAACTTTGTGTCAGGCAATGAAAATGTGGGATTATCAGTGTTAGCATTTTAGACAACTCTTTTAGGGTCAATAATGTATATTCTTTGCATTTGGTAAAAAAACCAGATTGCTCTGGGTTATCTGCAAGCAGTATTTTGCAGTGCTTAGATAAGCTGTAAAACCACCCTTTCTTCTAAGGATTGTAAACCATATAGTCCTAGAAGGGGCCTTAAGCGCCTGGGCCAATCAGAGCTTTAGAGGCTCCTCCCCAGTGAATCACAGGCTGCATCGGAAAGGGGCAGGCCTGCCATTTTGTAAGAGGCAGGTAGGCATCCCTCCAGCTGGACTTCATCAGTAAGGTAGGGAGGGGTGGGGGGTGAGGGGTCATCAGGGGCATGGGGAGAGTTGTTGGGTGACAGCGGGAGGGAGTGGGGTAGTGTCAGGGGAATATGTGATGTGGCAGGAGGGATTGGGCATCTCTCCCGTTACCGGGGGTGGGTGTCAGGAGGTTGTGCGACGGTGGCAGAAGGGAGTGGGGATCCCTTCTACTGCCAGGGTGGGGTATGTGTCAGGGGGTTGTGCAACACGGTGGGAGGGAGTGGGTATCCCTCCCACTGCCAGGGGTGGATATCCGGAGGTTGTGCGAGTGCGGTGAGAGAGAGTGGGCATCTCTCCTGCTGATCTTTAATTTGGTTTTTTGGTTTTTTAATATGCAAGTGTATTCTGCGCATATGCTGATCGCTACCACCAGCGACTTATCTCAAGTAAATTTTCTCAGTGATCAGTTACAGATGCGAAAGCTGGACACTATGGAAACAAGACAGAAAGAAGGATGACTCATTTGAACTTTGGTGCTAGAGAAGGATTTTATCGTATATCACCACTAAATCAAACCAATTCTTACTTTACAAAGCAACTCGTTCAAATCCAGTAGTACTTTTCGGCTCATACAATTCGCAGCAGTTTAAAATGGATAGAAACAATTTATAGTTCAACACTTTCAGAAGCGGCACTCCAAAGTACACAATGTACTTAGAACTTATAGAGTTTTTTTTCACCGCTATGCTTCCTCATCAGCTCATCTATTATTTGTATTTTTATATTTTGTGCATATATATATATATATATATATAATATTATAAAGTTTTAAAGATTTATCTGAACAATTGCAATGTGGCATAAAGCCTAATGTGTCAGAATGTACTGCTGCCAACATGCATGCTTTGCATGCAAATCACTGCTTCAGGGCGCGGTATTCTAAAAGTAAGAAGAAAGTAATTACTGAAACTATAACTAATACCTTAGTGTAATGTTTAACAAATAAGTATTTAAACTTACTTTAGTGTCACTAGATTTTACATGGCAAAGAGAGGTGCTTACTTCAGAAAAGCCGTCTGAAGCGAGACACCGTCCACTTCACGTCATAAAGGATGCGAAGAGCACTGATTGGCTACACAAAAATGGATCAATTAACTTTTTTACACTGTAATTCATGAATTCTATGTCAGGAACATCCAGCTCTTCTACATCAGCACGGCCTCTTCTTCCCAATTGCTGGAAAACTTTGATGCCTCATTAAGTATTCTATTGATGTATCTCTCATTCTCATGGATGCTTTTCAGCCTTGCTATCTCCTCTCTCAGCTCCTTCACTTCCTGCATGAGGGATTCAAGCTGAAATTTTTTTTCACATGGAACCACCCCCGCTGCTTTGGTAACATTTTCTGTCTGCACAGAGACAGAAGCTGTAATCTGGGCAACAGGTTTGGCAACACAATGTTTCCCAGCCATACTATGGTTGCAGAAGTGCTTGCAACTGATGAAAGAAAAAAAGAGTAGCAGAAAAAGATCCTACCAAGCAATGTCCTCTTCCTGATTGGCTGAAGAGCCTATAAATCAAAAGATCAGCCTTGGGTTGGGTGGAAGCTGGGGGAGGGTGGGAATGAATCAAACATGAAACAGAGAATTTTCTCAGCTGCAACCTAGAATACTAACCTGGACTAAAACACTTTTTTAAATTTTAAACCCTAACAGAGCCTCTAAAGGCTGCACTATTATCTAAACTGACTTTGCTGAAAAAGCAGAGTACTGAGCTAAAAAGTTAAAAAGAAAGACAATGATATAACTTATTGAAGCCATTTACCTTTTTCCAAGTTTGAATACCAACAGGTAGGAAGAGGAGGTGTACTTGTCCTAGGTGATGAGGGATGCCTGACCATATATGGACAAGCAAAAGAAAAAAAAGTTGACTGATGAGCGCTTGGAATTCAGTTCCTGTTATAAAAGAACATAGCGACATACACAGAAAAGAAAGACAAATGTGACAAGACTATGTACTGAAGAGATGGAGCCTATGGCCTTATATACCTTATATATCTATATCACCAGTATCCTGTTATCCCCAATATTTATTTTTTGCCTAAAATCCATGTCTATAGTCAATCCTCCCGGTTGTCCTATTGTTTCTTGCAGTAATTCCCTTGTTGAACCTCTATCTCAGTTTGTTGATTTTTTTCTTCAACCGTTTGTCTTTAAAATTTCTTCTTACGTACGGGATTCCATGGACTTTATTTCTCAGATTGCGCAGTTGCATTTTCCTTTGGATATTAGGGATTCTGTCTTATTAGTCACCATGGACATCTCGTCTTTATATACGAGTATCCCTCAATCTGAGGCTATGCGCACCATTAGTATGGTGCTGTCTGAATCTGATCTGGTGGGTAATCGTTTAGATCTTATTTTGTCCATGGCTGAGTTTGTTATCAATAAGAATTATTTTAGGTTCAAACAACAGTTTTATGTTCAGAATAAGGGCGTCGCTATGGGGGGCCACAGTGGCCCCCTTGATTGCATGCCTATTTATGGCAAATTTTGAGGAATTTTTTGTTTACTCTTCTGAATTTTTCTCCCAGGTATGTTATTGGAAACGGTACATTGACAATATATTTTTCATATGGGGGGGATCCCATTCTGATTTGGACAGATTTTTGACATATTTGAACCACTGTGATCAGAACATCCAGTTCACGATGACGTATCATTCTAATTCCATTAATTTCTTTGATATTCAGTTACATTATGACAAGGGACAATTCAATACTTCTATATTTCGTAAATCTACTGATACCAACATAGTATTGCACTACCGTAGTTATCATCCCAAGCTTTTACGTGATAGCATACCTACTGGTCAGATGCTTAGGCTAAAACGCCTATGCTCTTCTAGCAATGATTTCAAAACTCAGAGCCAAATTATGTCATATAGATTCAGCCAACAGGGTTATCCCACTCATGTGATTAAACGCATGGTGAAGCGCGCTTCTCATGCTGACCGGCAGTGGCTTCTTTATCCTAAATCATCTCATGAGGTTTCAGATTGTAGGATCACGTATGTGTTACCATTTTCCCCTCTGTCTACTCATATACAGAATATCATCAGTCGTCATTGGCAACTATTGAGTTACCATCAGGTATTCACCAACAGACCTAGATTTGCCTTTAAATGTGGTAAAAATTTAAGGGAACGTTTAAAGCATCGTGATTCCACTCCGGTTTTTGCTAGTGGTGAGCGTGGTCACACTGCTTGTGGTCAATGCCGGTATTGTCAGTATTCTTTGAGCACTGATAAAGTTTTCATTCCCAATGTTAACATTTGGTTTTCTCTTCAATCCAGTACAAATTGCAATTCCACCCATGTTGTCTACGGGATCTTTTGCCCATGTCAGAAAATTTATATTGGCCAAACAAAAAGAGCCATTAAAATCCGTATTGCTGAACATCTTTGTTACATTAGAACCCTTAAGAATGAGGCTCCGTTGGTAGAGCACTGGGTTCAATTCAATCATTCTTTATCTGATTTGCGTTTTTGTGTTCTCAAACAGCTTGTTGTCAACTCTGGGGGGGATATCTCTCGCTTACTTATGTATCAGGAGCAACGGATGGTTTTTACATGGCAAACTGTCATCCCCAACGGTCTCAATAAAGAGACTGAGTGGCTGACTTCCCATTGAGTATATGGTTGTCAGTTGTCTTTCTCTTTGGATTCATTAAAGTTATTTTTGTTTTGGCTTCAGCTGCTACTTATTGCCTTGTCTTTTTTCAGTCTGTTGGGTGTGGCAGCTGTGTACTCAGCGTTGCTCTTTGCATTTGGTTTTGGCTCCCTGCCTGGTATGATTGCCATTAGTCAGTTTATATTTTGTGTTTTGTGATATGCTTTTGTTTTTGTTCATGTCAGTGTAGTGTACACTTGTTTTTGTTTTATTTTAGTTGCTTTCTTCCTCTTGACAAAGATTTCATCGAAACACGGCCTGTGTTGAGGAAGTGTGAGGAGATGTTAGAAGATTGGTTGACTTTATGGCATTTCACCTCTGCTTGTGAAGACTTTGAAAATGCTCTCTGTCCTCTTGGTTTGAGACTTTTTTGACTATCTAACTTATTATACCGTTTACTGACAGCACGTTTGCATTTGCACCTGCACTTTGTGATATGGAGGTTGGATTTGAACTCTAATCTGTTTGGGATGTTGGTTTTTTTATTTTTTTCCTTTCTGGATGGCCCACAATCATCTTGCTTGCTTCATTCCTCGTGGACACTGTTCCAGGAAGACTTCAAACTCTCAAGCTAAGTGATTTATGAACTTTTGAACACAGCTATATTTAAATATCATTGTATGATTTTTTTTGTGTGGCCTTTTCCAGCCTGGTTTGATAGTGCCTGTTATATGTTGTTATATCTTGTCTGGTTTGTTTGTAGTGTTTGTATGGTATTCTGTGTATGCTATTCTATGAAAATTTTGTGATATTTTTGCAATATTTTAAATTAATAAATATGTACAATATTTCTAATTTTGCAATTTGAGTACATTGCTCTGATATTATAGTATTTTTCTGTGGTATATACTCTTTAGGGATTTATTTTTCTTATCTTTGAGATTTACTTTTGAATCCTGTTGTTTATTGGTTGTAGCTCTCTGTTTTATTCCTTACATACCATATGGCCATAAAATAAGTGCAGCAGAGAGAGAAAGTATAACCCTTACCCTGAAAACAGTGTGGAGGAGTAACTTTATCAGAGAAGTGCCTTTAGAAGAGAGAGAAAGCCTTGGAGTCTGGATGAGGAGAGAAAGCTGAAAAACAGACCTGAGAGCCTACAGAAAGCTGAGTGACAGCAGAGCCTGGGAGACCAGTGAAGAGCTGCAACACAAAGATAATCCTGACGAGCTGAGGAAAAGCTGTGGATGAGACAGATCTCAGAGCCAGTCTCTGTAGGGCAGCCATAGCCAGTGCTGCAACAGACAGTGATCTACCCTGACAGCAAAGCTGAAGCGGGGCCTTCCAGCAAAGTTTAAGCAGCCATCCCTGAAAGTCAAGGAGCAATAGCAGCTGTGTGATCTGTGTGGAGACCCTGTGAGCTCCCGATATCTCCTGCTCATGAAGAACAAAATTAATTGAAACCTTAATATGAGAGGAAACACAAGTTCTTTTTTTATTTCTGTTGTAATAATTTTTATTAGTTTTATATAAACAACTTATACAAAGTGCAACATTTCTCTTATCAAATTCAATAAACAACACTTTCATACTATATCAAATTTATGAAACATCTTTAACCCCCCCACCCACCCTATCCCTGTCTTGGATGTGTATGAAGAGTATTAAATAGGGCCCCTTTTACTAAGGTGCGCTAGTGTTTTTAGCGCGCAAACCATGTGCTAAACAAAAAATATTAACGCAAGCTCTATGGAGGTGTTAGCGTCTAGTGCACGTGGCATTGTAACATAGAAACATAGAAAATGACGGCAGAAAAGGGCCATAGCCCATTAAGTCTGCCCACCCAACCCACCTTAGTAAAAGGAGCCCATAATATATTTAAAACAAAATAATAATATGAATCCATCTTAAATTTTAATGATGCCTAATAAAGGAATCCAATGGGGTCCAGATCTCCTTAAATAATCGGGATTCACCTTTTTACTCTGCCAACATTCTTTCATATCTATAATATAGACACAGTGTCTCCCACCAGAATGGGAAATTTAGACGATCCCAATTCTTCCAGTTTCTTGTAATTAATTGTAACCCAACTCCAGTCAATACAAGAAGGAGCCTATCCTTATGAGAAAGTTATGAGGGAAACCACTGCTTGCCCTATATTAGTAGCATGGAATATTGCTACACCTTGGGTTTTGGCCAGGTACTAGTGACCTGGATTGGCCACCAGGAGAACGGGTTACTGAGCTTGATGGACCATTGGTCTGACCCAGTAAGGCTATTCTTATGTTCTTATGATCATCAAATGGATTCGGGTATCAGTGAGATACCAACTAAAACAGTCCCATATGATAATGTAATAGGAGCTCCAAGAATTGAAATAATTTTTCTCCATATAGATTTCCAAAATGCCTGAATCAGCGGGCAATGAAATAATACATTACATTACATTAGTGATTTCTATTCCGCCGTTACCTTACGGTTCAAGGCGGATTACATAAGAATTGTTATGATGCTATGAAATACATTTGGTGGATTACATGAGACTTGTCATGATACTAATACATGCCTAATGAGTGATTTGAATTTTTTTTGATTTGCTATGTAGGTGGAGGGGCATAATCGAAAGGAACGTCTAAGTCCGTTTACGTCCATCTCGCAAGTCATCCAAAGTAAAAAAACAGCTTAAGATACATTTTCGAAAGATATGCCCAACTTTTTTTTCGTTTAGAAAATCGTCTAATTTTACGTCCTGCCAATCTGATCGTCCAAGCCGCTAAATCGTCCATCTTTATACCACATTTCCGTCCAAGTCCAAGTCCAAAATGCCTAGAACAAGCCCTGTTGGATGTGGAAGGGGTCTGCAAAGTGATGGACTGCACACCCAGACATGTCACCTAAATAATGGGGTACCTTACAGGTCACTGCTGTGAACTTCACAAAAAGGGTGTCATGTCTTCTACTCCCTACAGCTTCCTTATATGTTAAGGTGAGCCCCCCAAACCACCTCCAGAATCCCCTAGACCCACTTATCTACCACCCCAATAGCCCTTATGGCTGCAGGAGCCACTTATATGCCAGTACAAAAGGGTTTTGGGGGTGTATAGGGCAGTGCACATATTTAAGTATCAATTCAGTGATTACAGGGGCTTATGGGCATGGGTCCTCCTCTCTATGGGTCCTTCACCCACCCCCAAGACGACTTAAGCTGCCTCTGTGCTGGACGACTAGGTTTTCCTATGCCAGGCGGCCAGGTGATGATGGTCCGGAGGCTGAATTTTAAAGTTGTGATTAAAATTTTTATGGGGGTGGGGAGAGTCGGTGATCACTGGGGTATTGTATGGGGGTCTGTTTTATGTGTTTTCAGTACTTATCTGGTGACTTTAGGTGGGTTTTTGTCACAATGTCCAAGTTCCGTCTAGGCTCTGTTGTAAAACTTTCGGTTATACATGCTGTACGACTAAGTCTAAGCCAGCCCATGTTCCGCTCAACTCCCACCCTCGACACTCCTCCTGAAACGCCCCGTTTAGCTTTGGTCGTTCAGTGGCACTATGAAGGCCTAGGTCATTTTTAAATACGTCCAAAACCCAGTTTTATTATCGGCACTTGGACGTTTTGGGAAATGTCCGTCCAAGTGCTGACTTAGGCCAGTTTTTGGACGTTTTTCTCTTTCGATTATGAGCCCTATAGTGTTTTGGGTGAAGCTTGGGGCGGGTCTGGTTCTGTTATAGAGGTTTAATGTATTTTTTGACGAGCAGGGTTTTTGGGGTTTTTTTTTAAGGTTTTGTAGTCTGTGGTCGAGGATAGCTGAGTTGTCCATCCAGCTTTGCTGCTCTGGTGGCTAGTAGGTTGTCGTACATTTTTCTTCGTATGACATTTTTGATAGGTGGGTGGGTGAATAGTGTGTGGGTTCTCCTGTGTCTGGTTGAGGTAGATTGAGTTAGATGATCTAATGTACCTGGGTTAAGTTGACAGTGCCAACACTTATTGGAGCATTTATTATCTAATTTTTGTAGCCTCACTGGGGTCCAGAATATTCTGTGGAGCAAAAAATACAAAGTTTGCCTCATAGCAGCTGAGGCCGTACATTTCACTCTACGATTCCATATTCTGGACCACTGGGTCACAAAGATATGCTGTATTTCCATGCTCCAAAAATCACAGACTTGTTTTAGATTTTTTTTAGGTATATATTCAGATATTAGTTTATACCACTTCAAAACCTGATGTCCCTGAAAGACATTTCATTTTTCTTACTGGCCATTCCTTTCAATATGCACCCAAGCATTCTTATAGCTTTCACTATCACCTTTTCTATCTGTTTGGCCACCTTAAGATCATCACATATGATCACATCCTTCTCCTTTTGTGTACATAGAAGTTCTTCACCTCCTGGACTGTACCATTCCCTTGGGTTTTTCCAACCCAAATGCATGCATGGCCCTACATTTTTAAGCATTAAATCTTACCTGCCAAATTTCGGACCTCAGTGCTTGAGCCAGGTGACTAGAAATTGGAAGACTGGGCGTCCAAATGGCAGATAAAATTTAATATGGACAAATGCAAAGTGATGCACATTGAGAAGAATAACCTGAATCACAGTTACCTGATGCTAGGATCCACCTTGGGGTTTAATGCCCAAGAAAAGGATCTGGGTATCATCGTAGACAATATGATGAAATCTTCCGCCCAATGTGCAGTAGCGGCCAAAAAAGCAAACAGGATGCTAGGAATTATTTAAAAAGGGATGGTTAACAAGACTAAGAATGTTATAATGCCTCTATATCGCTCCATGGTGCGACCTCATCTGGAGTATTGCGTTCAATTCTGGTCTCCTTATCTCAAGAAAGATATAGTGGCGCTAGAAAAGATTCAAAGAAGAGTTACCAAGATGATAAAGAGAAGGAACTCCTATGTATGAGGAAAGACTAAAACAGTTAGGGCTCTTCAGCTTGGAAAAGAGACGGCTGAGGGGAGATATGATTGAAGTCTACAAAATCCACAGTGGAGAAGAACAGGTACAAGTGGATCGATTTTTCACTCCATCAAAAATTACAAAGACTAGGGGACACTCAATGAAGTTATAGGGAAATATTTTTAAACTAATAGGAAGAAATTTTTTCACTCAGAGAATAGTTAAACTCTGGAACGCATTGCCAGAGGTTGTGGTAAGAGTGAATAGCGTAGTTGGTTTTAAGAAAGGTTTGGACAATTTCCTAGAGGAAAAGTCCATAGTCTGTTATTGAGAAAGACATTGAGGAAGCTACTGCTTGCCCTGTATCGGTAGCATGAAATATTGCTACGCCTTGGGTTTTGGCCAGGTACTAGTGACCTGGATTGGCCACCCGTGAAAATGGGCTACTGGGCTTGATGGACCATTGGTCTGACCCAGTAAGGCTATTCTTATGTTCTTAAGCATTAAAACTAACTCAGCATTGTTCTGGACCGAACTGTATTTGGAAGACTGTGCTTAGAGCCAATATGTAATCAATCTACCACAAGAGAGGCGTAAAATCCTCAGGCATTTAAAGTGGTAGTGACCTTAGCTCCTGGCATGGATGCAGACTTGACCTGAATGAAAACCAGTTCTTATCCCAAAACATGTGACAGACAGTGTGAGATGCATCTTCCCTTCTAACAGAGGGAGGGTCTTTTACTAAGCGTTTGCTAAATAGTGCGCACTAAATGCTAATGCGCCCATTATATTCTATGGACGTGTTAGCATTTAGCGCACGTTAAATCGGCTAGGGCGCCTTAGTAAAAGACCCCAAGAGTGGGAACAGAAACATGAAGTTCCTGTTGATTGCATCTACCTTACACTGAGGTCAGTAGATTGTTTTCTGAAAATACCAGTAATTTTACTTATTTTAAAAATTTCTATACTGCCTAAGACCTAAGCGGTTTACAAAGTAAATATACATCATGTATACACATATAATCAGTAAAACATTATCTACTCACTCCTCCACCTCAGAATAAAGCAGAGCTGTTGGTGAGATTGCAGAATTTGTCAAAGGAGGTTACACAGTGCTGAGTTCCTTTGCCCCTCCTACTGGACAGTTAAGAAGATGAAACTACCCCTTTTAGGTTAAAAAAAAACCATACCCAGGGCAGGATTAACCAATAGGTCAAGTAGGCATGTGCCTAGGGCCCAAAATGATCAGTGGGGGGGGGGGCCGATGAAAGAGGGCATCAACATTGTTTTTTCCAAATGGCGATGGGCCCCTCCAGCATCGATTGGCAATGCGGGCCCCCCCGATCTGCAATGTAGGCCCCACCTGATCGACAATGGCCCCCCCTTGACGGAAAGTAAGTCAAGCAAGCAACGTGGGTAAGAAAGGCAACAGGAACTGTAATTGTGCAACCGGTGCTGCTTGCCCAAAGCTTCCCTCTGATGTAGCTTCCTGTTTCCACCTGGGCGCATGGTGAGGTGGGGCAGGGGGCCCAGTGTACTTGTGTGCCTAGGGGCCCTCGACGAATTAATCCTGCCTTGACCACACCTGAGTATGCTTGCCCTTAGAACTGTGTGCTGCTGTTATGAAAGATGTGCTACACCTGAGCTCAAGACACAAGCTATGATCACTTTGGTAAAGGAGACCCATTTCCCTTACCATCTGGATCATTGGAAAGGGACCCTCTCCTGAGCAAGGAGTGTCACTAGAGCTAAAGCTAGTCATGCCCCTATGCCTGGGCCCATGCTCCACAGCATAGCCAGCTTATGTTGGCAAAATTTGGTAAATCCTCAGATTACTTTGTTTTTAGATAAACATGTCTTTACTTGACAACAGTTTTGAGTTGGGGGTGGGAGAATTTATCTTGTTGTTAAAATCAAAATGTCCCATTAGCATCACATTAAACTCAAAGTTTGTTTGCTGTTCCCACAGTGCATCCCTCTGAGGTGCAGGGCATACACTGTTCATTTTCAGTGTTAATTTGGTGGCTTTTCAGAATGATACTGAGAAATCAGGATAACTATTGCCAAACACTACAGTGATTACGAGTGAATTCAGAGAATATTCTTAGGCTTGAAAAAGACCTAGAGAGGGTTCTTGATATGCACTTTGCTACCAAAAAAGTCTTCAATGTTACAAATTATCATATAACAGCCATAGTACTGCACCCATTGCTATTGCAAAAGGAGGATTCCATATTGAGGTGTCTGTTTGTTAAGATGTGTTAAAATAGTAATGAATGTGTTCAAAACACTGCTGCAGGTATTAAACTCAGGAATCACAGATTGGTAAAGCCTACTGAAACTTTCCTTGTGTTGTTGGAGCTAGGAAGCTGCTTGTTTTCCCAGACCACAGCAATGGGCAATGGTGGACTCCATGCAAAAGCCACAAGCTCCTTTTGAAAGCCCTGCTTGTCTATTTATTTATTTAAAACATTTATATTCCATCTTTGGCCAAAGCGGCTCACAATTAACACATAAAATCTTAAAATTCACATCACAAACAAGAGCAAAGGAGACAGAAGTCTACTCACAAAAAATCCTTTGATGGTTGTGGGGGTAAGATGATGTTTTGCAGCCCTTCTTCTGACACAAATATATTTATGAGAGCCCCCATCTGCCAAATCTGCCCTCACTGAAAATATTTCCTAAAGACTTTCCTGGACTCCCCCCTGAGTAGAAGCAAATAAGAGTCAGAAGTCACCTAGAAGGGCACTGGCAGGATATGAATGTCTGAGGATCTCTTTTGCCCCCTAGATCCAGGGGCTACGACAGGGGTATGCAACCACAGTCCTTGGGCCACAACCCTAATTGGGTTTTTAAGATACCCACAATGAATAAGCTTGAGATTGATTTGCATGTGCTGCTTCCATTGTATGCAAATAGATTTCATGCATATTCATTGTGGAAAACTTGAACATCTGGCTGGGTCGTGGCTCTCGAGGACCACGGTTGCCCATCCTTCTGCTAAGTACAGTAGACTCTCAGTTTCTGGTTGCTTGAGACTTACTATTAATAGGCCCAACTAATACTATACCCCATGCAATGCCATACCATAAACTGTTCAAGACAAATTACCAGACATGTGGTAGGCAAAATGTGGGCACTCTCAGGTGTGGTGTGTTAAGTTTACACTTAAAATCAATTTCTGGCAGAAATTTATTTTCATTTTCATTTAAAGTATTACAGTATTTCTTTGATTTTTTTTTCTGGTTGCTTGAGTTCCGGTTAACAGAGTTTACTGTAGTAGATTTGAGATATTGAGGGGGAAGCACTTTCTTTGGAAAGACTTTTGAGTAGAAGTGGGTATTGAAGCTTGGGTCAAGGTTACTTACTTTAGAGAGGGTTTATGTATGAATATGAATGTAATTGGATGAGGATGGGATTTTTTTTTTTTTTTTGGAGGGGAGGGGGGCTTTCAACAATGGCTTGTAACTCCTTTAACATGTCTCAGAAGAATTTCCAGGCACCTTAGTCTGGCAATGCTACCTCTATTGGTACTTCTTCAGGTGCGACTAACCTATCCAGATCAATGTGATATGCAAAGTTGGTTTGTGAGCAAACGAGCTTCTTTATATGCAGTTTTAGATGACACAACTTAACAGGCAGGTTTGTGTTTGGGGAAAATAGCATGCAAAAGTTTGCAGTTTTCATACATTTTGTATATTATTTCCAAAAAGTGCAGATAATGCATGATCCATTGACCCATCAACTTGTTTTTAGTATATGACAAACAACAAAATTGATGTTTTCCCCTATGTAAACATGTTTTCCTAATTTAGTGAGCAGAACCCTGTGTTCTAACCCAACTAAGTAATAAGTATTAAAGGTTTTCTTTTTCCTTTATGTAGGCAGTCCTCGACTTTAAGATGTTGAAGTTATAGTGATCCAATTACAATTCACCTGATATGCAAACTGTGGGAGACAGCCGGCTATCTCCTGTGGTTGGCCAGTATCTCCAGTGAAACCAGAAATTCAATGCTGGCACCATATCTGCTGAACAGCATTGAATTTTTGGGTTATTTTTTGGTTTGCTACATAGGTTTATAATTTTCTTTAATTTGCCTTTATGTAATCTTGGATCCATAATTGTGGACTTGAGTTGAGTTAAACTTATAACAGGAGGAATAATTGACTTAACTCTGTGATGAAAATCAATAATTATTTAAATAATCACAGCTTTTGTAAACAGTAAATCTTAAATAATAATAATCTAATTAAATTAAAGATGTGAAGTGCTCAGACCTTATAACCTGTGTTTTTAGTGTTATCACCAAAACGAGGTTAACAAGGGGACCATCATAGCCTTCACAGTCTTGAGTTGAGCCTTGAGTTGAGTTAGCCATACATATATTTTTTCTTTTTGTTATGAAATCATGTTAAATGGTAATGTGATTTAATTATCCAATGAAGTTATAATTTGACTAACTTACTTTCTGTACAAGTGAATACTTGATATGTAATTTGAAAATTTATAAATAAATAATAATAAAAAAAAAGATGCCCAAACTAACCAAATAACCACTGGAGGGATGGAAGGATGACCCCCCTCTACACTTCCCTAGGGGTCACTTACCCTCTCTCACTCCCAAACGTGTGAATGAAACAGTGCCTATATGACAGCTACATATGTTATGGCCAGTCCTATAAGAGCAGCAAACAGGTCTCTGGAGTAGCCTGGTAGGCAGCGCAGTGAAATCCACAGAAGGGAACATAGGCCCATATCCCACTCTAACTTGTGGAGAGTGTGAGGCCACCAAAACCCACTGTACCTACATGTAGGTGACACCTGCAGGCATAAGGGCTATTGGGGAGGTGTACATTTGGGTCCAGTAGGCTTTGGAGGACGCACCATGGTGAGATGTGTAACTGAGACCTTTGATGTGAAATTCACTGCAGTGCCCCTTAAGGTACCCTATTGCTCTGCTGGGATGTCTCAATCTACTAGAAATGCTGTGTCATCAATCTACTAGAAATGCTGGCCCCTCCTATATACTAATGGCTTGTTTTGTACATTTTTTGTTTGGGCATTTTATTTTTTGAAAATGGTCAATAAAGATAGACGCAAGGCAAACACATCTAGAAAAAGTCATTTTTGAAAAAAAAAGATAAGACGTTTTGCGGTTTCGTAAATGACCATTTTCTGTATCCAGTTTTCGGACGTACTTTACAAAATGCCCCTCTACATGTTCTATGTTCTAGTATAAAACTGCCTAGTTCCTGGTCTAGATGTTTACCATAGCAACATCAGAATGTAATCAAATTTACAATGCTTACACTGCTAACCAGTTTTGCCCTTAGTACACAGTGGGCCTGAGGATGCTAAATGTGAAAAGTGCATAGTGGCATGCTGCAGAGAGGATAACTGAACTACTTGGGTTGGGAATTCTGTGTATTTTACACAGCACATTGTGCTCTATCATTTTACTCTTTTAAAAAGTACAAAGACTAGGGAACAAAATATTTTTTCCACTCAGCAAATAGTTAAGCTCTGGAACTCATTGCCAGAGGAAGTGGTAACAGCAGTTAGCGTAGCTGGGTTTAAAAAAGGTTTGGCAAAGTTCCTGCAGGAAAGGTCCATAGTCTGCTATTGAGATAGGCATGGGGGAAGCCAACTGCTTGCGCTGGGATTGGTGGCATGGAATATTGCTTCTATTTTGGATTTTGTGACCTGGTACTTGTTACCTGTGTTGGCCACTGTTGGAAGCAAGATACTGGACTAGATGGACCATCACTGACCCAGTATGACTATTCTTATGTTCTTATGATGATAGGTGATAGCTGGCATTTGGCACAGCCAACATTTGTACTTCCCAACTGAATTTATGAAGTTTTATTCTGTGCAGTGGTGTCTGACTTTCATGTGCTGGATGGCCTGTGCATTCCTTACCTAGCTCCTTTATATGGTGCAAAAGATCCAACCTACCAGCTAGATTAGATGGTTCAGCTCTTCCTGGCATATAATGAGCACTCTGTCCTACAGGGAATCTAAAACACCTCATACCTAGGAAGACAACAAAGTTCATTGCTGGAACTCTTGGGATGTGGGCAGCAAAGCTGCATGCCTCCAGTGAATGCAAACAAAAGCAAAACCAGCATGCCCAATGTTCAAGGATGGCAAATTTCTTGAGTGATGTGCGAGAGATTCTGCCATTGGCTCATGACTATTCTTACACTCCAGATCTCTTTATTTTCCTGCTGGTACGTGTTCTCACGATCCTGTGTATGCAGAGAAGCACGAGTGTGGAAACGAGAATGGACAAGCCACGCATTGCAGCAAACGTCCAGGCAGACATGGGGATGCCATCTGTGTTCCAGTTTCCGAAACAGGTACAGTTCATCTTTTCATGAGTTTCTGTGTAATCTGCACGTTTGAAAAATAAGTCAATACAGATTTCTGGACTAAGAATCAGGAACTTATGAATCAATCTGTTTTCTTCCCTCCCCACCCCATCCTTCCACAAGTCACATTACCCGCCTGGGTCTCAGTTGGCCACGTCAGCTCTAGTTGAATAAAGCAATAATGTTTCTTCTCCCCATTCAGGAGCTTTCCTGCATTCCTCCCATCCCTACACTGGAAAAGCTACTGTTATGTCAACTACAGGAATAGCTACTAGCATGTTTCTGATATATTATGGTGGTAAAATCCAATAGGATCTTATATGGATGAAAGGTACTAGATGAATTCAAGTTATTATTGCTGTTTCATTTCTCTCAGTTATTTATTAAGGTTGAGATCCCTTCAAGAATAAATTCTACCCTGTAATAGTTACTAGGGGGCCAATTCTACAAACGACGCTTTAAGTTAAGCAATGGCATCCCTAAAACTTAATTCACAACTAATTTAAATAAAAAATGTAGCTGCTTACTTGTGCCTGCAAAAGTAGCACCATAATTGGGACTATGGAGGTGCCTGCCAGCGCCTCCAGCTGAAGTAGGCGTGGTCTATACCTTAAATGCTGTTAGGCACTGGCAGGCACCTCTGAAGATGTGATTCACATGAAAGGTAGGCGCCAGACATGTAGGCCCTCAAAAACCCTGGCCTGGCAAGTCACAATTTCTGCAAACGGTGCCGTGACGTGATTGACAGGCGATTGGCAGCGCTGTTTGTAGAATATGGCCTTTGGTGTCTTCTTTCTATTGCTAGCTCAGTCTGAGATCAAGGGATGTGTGTAACTACAGCTGTGGAGATGAGCAGAACTATATTTGTTATGAGATATAATTAGGGGGTCATTGTACAAGGAAGGCACCAACTTTTAGAAGCTAAGTAAGCATAAGTGATCAGAATACTGGCATATATGTGCCCATATGTGTATAAATGCTGATATATTAGCTACGGGCTAATCTATAAAATGGCACCTAAATGCAATTATGCATAAGTTGGAGGTGGGCATTCACATGAGTGAATTTGGGCAGGGCTTGCGTTGGATCCGTGAGGGATCTGAACTGATCCATGTCTGGGGGGGCTGATTCACGAATCGCCCTCATGCAAATGAGTGCGATTGGAATCATGCCCTCAACCTACCGCTGGGATCGCTCTGTAGCGATCCCGATGCATGCGCAGACCATCTGTAGTACTTGAGAGTACTTGTAGACAAGTCAAGGAAGCCATCAGCGCAATGTGTGGCGGCGGCAAAAAGGGTGCTAGGAATGATAAAGAAGGTGATCACAAACATTTATGCCACTGTACCGGGCTATGGTGCACCCCTACCTGGAATACTGTGTCCAACACTGGTCGCCATACATCAAAAAGGACATGGTACTACTCGAAAGGGTCCAGAGAAGAGTGACAAAAATGGTTATTGGACTGGAGGAGTTGCTGTACATTGAGAGGCTAGAGAAACTGGGCCTCTTCTCCCTTTAAAAGAGGAGACTGAGAGGGGACATGATCGAAACATTTGTAGAGAAAGAGAGATTGTTCACCCTCTCCAAGGTGGAAAGAATGAGAGGGCACTCTCTAAAGTTAAAAGGGGATAGATTCTGTACAAACGTAAGGAAGTTCTTCTTCACCCAGAGAGTGGTAGAAATCTGGAACGCTCTTCCAGAGGCTGTTATAAGGGAGAGCACCCTCCAGGAATTCAAGAAAAGGTTAGATTCAAATAGGGCAGGTAAGGCTAGATTCAAATAGGGCACTGTTCTTTGACCTAAGGGCCGCCGTACGAGTGGACTGCTGGGCATGATGGACCACTGGTCTGACTCAGCAGCGGCAATTCTTATGCTCCACCCCCTTTATCATCTTGGTTGCTTTTCTTTGAACCATTTCTAGCGCCACTATATCTTTCTTGAGATAAGGAGACCAGAACTGAATGCAATACTCCAGATGAGGTCAAACCAAAGTAGTAATTAATGAGGTGGGATACTGAAATCCCTGTCGTTAACACTTTGGCTCCAAAGGCCACACCACTTGAGCCTTAACATCCATTCTATAGTGATGGAGAAAGGAACGCAGAGATTTCTAAGTTGCTGCTTGGCAAATTTCTTGAGTGCTGTAGAATGAGTTTTCAAAACTGGAATTGGAAGACTAAAGAGAAAATACACAGAAGCTTGTCTCTGACAGCAACTGCCACAGGTGCTGTAAATATAGTGGTTGTTCCTGGCAAAATTGGATCTGCTGTCACTTCAGCCAAATTAACTGCTGGCTGCTCAGAGCTGAAGAAACCAGAGGGCACTGCTCATTCAGTAGTCGTTCAGCACTAAGTAAAAAGGAAACCATAGTTTTATGTTTTCTTTTCATACTGTTGGCATTTTCCCTATACTGTGTAGCTGACATTCAAGTGCCACAAATGAAACAGTGCTTGTTTTTTTTTTTATCCTGAAGCTCTGCTGTAGTAAATACTGTACACACCAGTGACCCTGCACAGAGGTTAGTTTTAACAGAGTACACCAAAGCAGTCAAAACCCAAAACCTTTCCAGCGCAGCCTTTTACACAGTGAGTAAATAAAGATCAAAGAAGCACTAATACAGGCGATTGCTAGTCAGACTCTCTGTTGAGCAGAGATTCAGTTCGGCAATTAAGGTTTTACCCCAAGTGAAAAGATCCAATGCACAAGAAAAATGTGGACTTGGGACCCCCAGGTATTATACCCATAAAATTATTTTTTTTTTTCTAAACCAGAAAACCCTTCTAGGCTATTTTTTTTTTTTCTTCTTTCTTTTAATATGGCTAACTAAGAAAATGGAAATAAAAATCCTACCAGATCTCCTGAGGTTGCACGGGAGGCATACCACCTGCTGAAGTCTGAGAAATACCGACTGGCCAGGAGGTTGCACACAGCTCTTACGTGATAACATTACAGCTCAGTAATTCTCAATTTCCACCTGCTAGTCGTATGACTCAGACCTAAGCATCTGGGCTAGACTGGTGGAATGATAAGGAAACATATCCCTGTAAATCTGACACTGCTCTGGGATAAAGTCAATGCACAACACACCAGGTCAGGGTCTCAGGTCCTTGCATAATGTGGTGTGGGGTTTTTTTTTTAGCTACAGTATATTGCGTTTTTAAACTATAGTGCATGTTATCTGTAGCAGAGCCCATAGGAATAAAATGGATCCTGTGGCAGATTGCATACAAAAATCTTTAGTATGTCTATTGAAAAGACCTCCAATGTGTAGCTACTGACCTTTCTTCTTCTTCTTTTTTATTTTATTTTAGGTAGTTACCGTATACACTGTCTATCAAAGTTATCTACGTTGACATTGCTGAAGAACGGTTTTCGCATAAGTTATTTCTGAATACTTTCAATTATTTTCAAAAGTCATGACCACTTTGAGGTTTATAGAATGGAATTTGAAACAGTCTTTTTGAATAAAGCTTATTTATAATAGCAAGGTTGATAAGGATCAGTGAAGTGGGTACTGCAATAGCAGGAACTATAAGAGGCCCCATGATCCCTTTTCAATCGAAACTCTGATGCTTCTCTCCTTTGGTTGATAATTAAGAACTTTTGTTGGGATTAGTGAATAGGTCAACAGAAGATTCTTTTTAAGATTTCCTTATGAATGATTTCCTAGATATGGACCAGTGAGTTTTATTTGAATAATGATCTTTTTGGACATTTTATGACTGAAAGAAGATATTACTACCTGTGTTCTTACTATTATCAAAGTTATCTAAGCAGTTTACAATCAGGTAGGTATTCACAATCTATCTAATGTACCTGGGACAATGGAGGCTTGAGTGACTTACCCAGGGTCACAAGGAGCAGTGTGGGATTTGAGCCCATAACCTCAGGATGCTGAGGCTGTAGCTCTAACCACTGTGCCACTCCTTTCTCCCAAGAGTAAACCCGAGAATAGAAGTCACTGGCCTTCAGCTTGTGTTTATTCTACTTCTTTTAAAAAATTTGACATTTGTATGGGTTTTTAGCACTGTCAGTTCTGTATACTGATCCACTTTCTCCCACGAACCTCTGACATAACATGCAAATTCCACAGCTTTCATGAAGGAGACACTGAGCTGTGACACAGGCATGTAGGCAAATTTAATTTAAGCCCTGTCTTCATCCATCGGTGAAAGCATGACATGACTGTCAGTTTCCTGGCAGCCGCCAGAGCAGTTTTAATTTTTTTCTCCCACCCTTATCCTACTTCTCTTTTCAAAAAACATTTAATGCTTGCCTTCACTCTGACTGAGAAAAATAAATAAACCCCAGCCTGCTAGCAATGAATAAATTGCTTATGCACCAGTTAGGCAGGCTTACTTAGCACAATAGGAAAACAGGCCTTCTAATAGGGAGCCACTAACTAGAGTATAAAACATCTCCTCTGGCAATAGAATGCTCTGAAGATTCAGATAAGGGTCCCGTAGGTGGGAGTTCCAGTGACACACTATCTTTTAATCATATTCTCCTTCTGCACAGCTCACTGTTGCTAATAGGCTGTTATGGCGATAATAGATTGTCATTAGTAAGAACCATGTCCATATGATTTTTCCATTAGAATGCTTTCTAGCAGAAGCCTTTTCCCCCCCTTCTTCTCTTTAATTTTGATCCCCTGGTGATAAGGAGTCCAACTTGCTGATTCATTGATTGAGGACGATTATGTGTTTGCTTTTGATGCAGAAAGGCAAAATGAAGATATTTTCAGTTCACAAGATTAAATAATATTAATGAGCACAAAAAAACCCACAACGGCACATTGTAGAATTTTAAATGGACTAACTTTGCTGCCGTTGTGAAGCTGCCTCTGAAGTCAATGGAAATAAATGATGAACAGACTGTAGGTTAGAGGATGACTGCATTAAATATGCTTAGGTTACAAATATGAAAAGATGAATGTGGGGGAATAGCAAAGTATTTAAATTGGTAAGGGGGCCGTTGACATCCTTTGTTAATTCAACATAATTGTTTTTTATTTAATTTACTGTTTATTTTTATATATATCCAGGATGGGGTAGCTGGGGGGATATCTTTTTGGTTTATTTCTTGATTAAATTGTAGGAAGAAAGAGGAGGGATATTTTTTCTTCTGGAATGTTATTTATGGATTTTAAGTGCTTATATTGATTATTAATGTTTGTATACTTCATGGCACTTTGTATTAGTCTTGAAAATTAGTAAAGATTATTAAAAAAAAAAGAGGTAAAGATTTAGATGATATACCCACTGTGAACATGGGTTGCAAAGTTTTTTAACATAATTAATTTTCTTACTAACATTCAAAGTACAGTCTTTGATAGGAAATAGAACAGAAAGCTCTTTACAGCCAATTATCATTGGCAAAAATAAAACTATAGGAAAACAATATATATCCTAGGGAAAAAAAAAAGGATTTACATGAAATTATCAAAAGGAAATAGAGCAGAGTATTTCAGCAATTTAAATATTGGACTTAAATTACACTGATTCTTCCTGAGTTGCCATCAAGATCCCTTTACCTTCTAGAAAAAAATCCCCAAAAATATATCTGCTATCCTAATTAGTATATAGCACCTAAAGAGATAACTTTGCTACAGTAAGTAAGAAATTCCTTCCTTCAAGCTTGGGTCCATTTTGAGACATCCAGAAACATATACAGTATATTCTTTCTCATATAAAAGAGACTTGTTTCAAATTATAATTACATTGCATTGGTGTCTTCTATCCCGCAAATACCTTTCAGTTCTAGGCGGTTTACAACAAGAAATTAGCCTGGGGATTCCCAGGGAAATTACAAGTTTGATAGCTATAGTATGTGTCGGGATATGGGAAGGGTCAATACAGTTTGGTTAGATCATTTGACAAATTTCTTGAATAGTATGGTTTTCAGTTCTTTAACACCATCTCTTTATCTTGACAAAATAAAAAAGAGACCAAAAGTGTAGCTCGACCGGAAGGTTCTTTATCTGACAATTCCAATAAGGCTGAAACCTCCATTTCTTCTCCAACCACCTTTAAATCCTTCTGTAACCTTTTCAGGAAGTAAATCTTCTGTAAAAGAAGAACACTAGTTTCTGAGATCTTTAAGGAAGTAAACAGAAAAATTTTAATCAAATCTCTGGGAGTCATATTTTGGAATAGGAAAGTTTAAGACTCTCAAATTTAAATTTCTATTTTGATTCTCCAGGTTTTCAATTTTCCTCAGAAGTAAAGCTTTGTCAGTCATTCGTTGCATTAATAAATTTTTCATTTCAATAGATGATTTTTCAGTTTTAGCCATATCCACCTTATGTTGTTGAGTCACCGTCTCAAGCTTAGTAGAAAGTAGTAATCATGAAATTAGTATATACCACGTGAAGATTCTCTATTGCAATCCAGAATGAGTCAAGTGTAACTACCGAAGGTCTTTCAAGTGGTTTGAGTATGGGTACTATAGCTTGTTCTTTAATGGTATCACCAGTAGAAACTGGGCGTAAGCTTTCTCCAAACTCACCACCACTCAACATTGACGGTACACCACTCCCATTGAACTGCGATGCTAATACTAGTGTCGGAGCTACCTCTTCTGGGTTTGCTGAAGATCCATTATCTTTCATTATCGGAAGATTCCGATGGCCCTCCATAAATGAATGGTATTCCATAGCCTCTCTGGGAGCTGGGGGTGGATTAGGACCTCCAAGACTCAATGAATAATTGTCTAAGCTGGGCTTTTCCCAAGGCCCAGCGGCAGAAACACCCGATATCGCTAGAGGGATTGTATATTCCATAGTTACAGTCTGCTGTGGAGATGGGATAACAGGAACGGGTGGAGGTTTAACCCTCTGATTCTATCTTCTTTTGAGCATTAAGAAGGTAAACATTTCTACGATATTCAAAAAAGGGAATCCCTCAGAGCAGGAGCTTTCACCTACGCGTCCTGCTCAATGCCCAGTTGCAAAGTTAATACAATACATGAAAAAATGAGAGGAGCTGGGATACCTGTGATGGTGTGCTTAAGGAGGCAAGCAGTTGAGTGGATGGCAGCCTCCGATGTCATTGAAAGGGCCTTCCATCTTTAAAAGCTTCAGTGCTCAGTGGCAGGTTGGAGGAACCAGGATACCTGCGACACTGTTCGATGAAAATCAGCTGTGCTGGAACTAACAAGTAGTCAGGTGGACACTAGTTCCCTACATCATTAAGAGGGCTTTCCTGCTTAAAAAAACTCCTTTGCTCCTGTGGCAAGAGGCCACAGGGTGTGGCTGATGGTGATTACTGAAAGGGGTATGCCATGCCCTTTGGAACATCACCACAACACTACCTAAGCTAAACTAAGACCAGCAATGTTTTGAGCCATTTCAAATGAGTCTTTTTTGTTCTTTGTATTTCATGTATGGGAAAATGTTAGGCCAAGGCTAAATGTAAGACTAAGGCCATTGCTTTCACATCTTTGGATGGTGGGAGAGGGTTGGTGACCACTAAGGCAGTAATGGGGTGGGGGTGGGGTGGGGTGGGGGAGGTTCATGCCTTAATCCCTCCATTGCTCATCTGGTCAATTTGAGCACTCTTTTGGCATATTTATTATTGAAATAGGTCTAGTCTATAATGTCCAATTTTTGCCCTGGACATTTTCTACAATGTTCCATTATTGCAAAATAAATAAATAAATAAATTCAGATCATAAGCCTGTCCAAACTAGATCCCCCAACATGCCCCCTTGAGATTTAGACATATTCAGACAAACTGCATAGAAAATTGTCTAAAATATGGGTTTCAAAAATAGTGATTTGGACATTTTAGCATGAAAAACATCCAAATGGCACTTTATGCCATTTTATGGATTATTTTCTGTTTTGAAAATGAACCCCTTAGCCATTTCATGGCTTGAAGGAAGGATTTGTCCTTATCTACAGAAGTAGCAACATTTTCTTTAGAGGTTGCAGATAAATTTCTTAGTATTGATAAAAACTTTTCTCTTTTGAGAAGATTCAAATGGTCAAATGTAGGAGTGTTACACTTCAAGCAGCTTCAGTATCAGCTATAAAAGACTCAGGTCCAGATGGTCAAAGCTCTGACAACACGGTATTAAATACCGTGTTGGGAGCAATTTTTTTTTTTTTTTAACAGATGATGCTCAGCACAATAGCATGGTAAAAGGGGGAGAAACTGTGGCTGGTGCCTGCTCGGAAGAGCATTCACTAGGCTTAGCTCCTCTCATCCTCATCTTGTTATTTTCGGCTCCAATCCCGGAACAAGCAATATAGATAGATCAACTGGCACCCATGCAGCTTGGGCTTACTCCCAGCCTGTTGAGTGCAGACCAATCGGAAGGCAGTTTTGTTTGGTGCATGCTCAGTAGCAATGCGATAATATGGCAAAACAACAAATAAAAGCAAAGGTTAGCAGCAGTTTAAAAAAATAATTTTTGTTCCTCCCCAACTTTCTCTTTTTTTTCCCTCACGCTGGAGGTTCTCTAATTCCTGCTTTCGGGCTATGAGCAGGTGCCTGGCAGTTGGTAGCAGCTGGAGTCTCATGCTGGGCAGGTAACAGCTGTTGGGCTTCATGTGTTCCCTTGGATTGTGAGTGGTGGTGGTGGTGGGAAATAGCATTGCCTATGCTGAGAGGAGCCTTCCAGCCCAGCATCCACTCGCGGGATGAACTCCGCATCTGCTGGTATTAGAGATGGTAAGCAGGGAGGCAGGGTCTGCTCCCAACAGCCCAGATTCAGCCTGTCGAGCTGCTCTCGCAGCAGGTAAGGCAATGGCATGAACCAGAAGTTGGGGCTTAATAGCTCTTTTCAGGGAACGCCCGTCCTGTATTTCTTCTTCTCTTTTTGCCTGTGCTTATTTTTTTGGTGAGGGAGAGCACAACTGTTGTGCATGTGTTGTGTGAGTGCACAACACAAGCACAACAGTTACTGGCAGCTCCAGAGCTGCTGAAAAATTTGGTCTGAAATGGAGGGGTGTTTCCTTTCGTGCATCACAAGGAAAACGCATGAGAATACTAATGAGCTCCTTGTAATGCATTTTGAAAAGGGTTCTCCATGGCTCCTATGAGGATGGGTAGCAACCATGGAGAACCCTTCTGAGCATTGGCAGTAGAGTTTCCGTGCCAGTATGACTGCTTTAATGAATCTTACTGGCACGGAAACCTTTTGAGCATCGGGGCCTCAATGAATATGCATTTTCAGAAGGAAAAATTGGAGAATTATTTAAGATCAAGGAAGCTCCGTTAATTAAGTTATCTTAAGACTCACTTGTTGGATCTATTCTCCTAAGAAAATACCTCAAAGAAATATTATTGTTTTTCTCAGCAGATACAATCAAAATCTCAAATAGTTATTATATTTTATTGAAGAAAAGGTCTGAACCTGCTAAACAAGATATGGATATTATGGCATCGCCTGAGGTTAATTTAACAGCATTTCTAGAAGACTCAAAAGATTTATTTCCAACCAGAACTACTCTTGTTACATTTGCTGATGAGAGATAAAATAGCAGTACTGAAAGCTTATTTAAAAAGAAAAAAAACCCCCCGAAGGCTTTTTTTGGTGTATTTCTAAAATTATATTTCCTGATGTCTTCAGGGCCACACTTGTACAGAACAGCTTTGTAGCTATGCTGGCTATTTATTTCTTGAAATATGCTTGTGAATGTATGGATTACCTGTTCTCAAGACAGTTTTGTTTTTGGACTCCTACTCAATTGGAAAAATTCATTAGGAATAGGGAAGGTGTTAGACACTAACGGCTTCTTTTACAAAGCCGCGCTAGCGGATGTGCTGCACTAATGGAGCCCATGGAGATTTAAAGGGCTTCGGGGCTGTTGCTGCGCGGCTTTGTAAAAGAGGCCTTAAGGGACTCATAATCGAAACAGAAAAATGTCTAAAAACCAGCCTAAATTGACACTTGGACGATCAGTAACAAAAGTCGTCCAAGTGCCGATAATCGAACAGGGTTTTAGACGTATTTAAAAATGACTTAGACCTTCACAATGCTGCTGAACAACCAGAGCTATAAGGGACATTTTAGGAGGAGTGGTGAGGGTGGGATTTGGGTGGGACGTGGGCCGTCTAGACTTAGTCGTACTGCATGTATAACCGAAGGTTTTACAACACTGCCTAGATGGAACTTGGATGTTGTGACTTAGGTCATCTAAAACCAGGTCTAAGTCCAGAAAAGGTATCCAAAGTGACCTGATAAGCACTGCAGACACAAAGTACAGATCCCCACACAGCCCCAGTGATCACTGACCCCCCATAAAAAATATAGTAGCAACTTTACATATTTGCCTCTAGAAGATCAGCCTAGTTCTGAGAATCTCGCTCTCTCCAAGATTCTCAGATTCAGAATCTCAGAGAGAGCGAGATCAGAAGGCTTTAAGCATGCGCAAATGTTTAAAGCCCAGTCCAGCCCAGCACAGGCAACAGGGAGGATCTCCTCTGGCGCACCGCCCAGCCCAGAAGAGGGAGGATCTTCGGGCACCGGCATGTCCTATGCGTTGGTGCTGGTGCCAGTGCCCAATCGGGGTAAGGGATTTCATTTTGGTGCTCAGGGGGGGGATGTAGAATTGCAGGGGGGGGGGGAAGATGCGAGCAGGGGGGGATGCTGGATCGCGGGGATGGCACTCGTAAATTGAGTCAAACTCGGTTTCCGAGGCGCCGATTTTGCGAATGTTTTGCTCGTCTTGCAAAACACTCGCAAACCGGTGCACTTGTAAACCGAGGTTCGACTGTACTTCATTTCTGGTTAGCTGCCATAAATTAGACAACGGTAGGCGCCCTACTGTTGCCTAACTTAATTGACTGCAACAATTAAAAAACAATTAAAATCTCATTGAAAAAAGGGCACTGGAATTGCATCTACAGAGGCGCCTAGTGTTGCTTAAGATCACAGTAGCTGTCGTTTGGGATGGAAATGACCTTAGGTGCCATTAGGGGGTGATTCTCCATCAAAGGTATGCGATGGTAATGTAGGTCTTTAAAACCGTGGCCTACATTACTGGGGCCTACCTTTAACAGGAGCCACAATTCTGCAAAAAGTGCGTTAGCGTAATTGACACACGATCGGCATTGTTTTTGTAGGCAGCCGCTGATGACAGCGCAGTTTGCAGAATCTGGCCCAAAATGTGTGTCTGAATTCAAGAAATCGTGGGACAAGTACATAGGATTCCTAAAGGAGAGGAAGAGACAGTAGATGGCATGGATAGGCAGACTAGATAGGCCATATGGCCTTTATCTTCTATCATTTTTCTATTTTATAAATAAATGTTAAAATTGATAAAACACTCACTGACAGCAAGGGCCATCTGTGCAAAGAAGCTGAAATGACTGGAGACCATCTAGTCATTGGCTGCAAAGAGATCACCCAGACTGACATAATGCAACAGCAGTCATGATACACTGGGATATCCACCAAAACTATCATTTGCCTCTAACCACAAACTGGTGAGACCACAAAGCTGAAACCTGGTAGAACAGGAAAAAGCCAAAATTCTCTGGTACTTCAGAATACAGATTGATAAATAATTTTTGCACTGTATATCTGATATCACTGTGGTTGAAAGGAAGCAGGTGAGGATCATGTCACAGTACCAGAAGAACCATGTATGAGGTGTATTAAGGTCTTTTTTTTCTCCACTGTTATATGTATTTATGATTTCAATGTTATATTATGTTTGCAATATATATTATCAGCGCAAATAGTTTTGAATTATTTTGGCAGTACCAAGAGAGCCATGTTGGGAACAGACAGCAAAGCTCACAAAATATCAAGACTTGCAGATTGAAGATGAGTGACTCTGGGGGGGAAACCAGCAGTTGTGGTCCCTGAAGTAATTAGCACCCTTGGAGCGATATCAAAAAGCCTCGCACAACATCTACACATGCTGGGCATTGAGAAAATCACCATCTGTCAGCTACAGTAGACTGCGCTGCTTGGAACTGCCAAAATCCTGTATTGATACCTCTGAATAACCTTAGATTCTTGAGAAAGACTCAACATTTTGCAAGCCAAAACCCAGCCAAGAGACCTGGCTTCTATGTGAATCCATAATAATAACAATACATGCGGCCTCTTTTACAAAGCCGCGCTAGTGTCTGCCCTGCGCTAACGGTCCTAAAAGCCCAGAGATTTAAAGGGCTTCGGGGCTGTTGCCGCACGGCAGCCGCTAGCGCGGCTTTGTAAAAAAGGCAGATGGTGTCTTTGGCACAGTTAGGATCTGAGATCCCATCTGACAGCAAAGTTATTTGCTGCCTTGATTAATTCCTGAAAATCTTTAGCATACACAATGAATCTGAGTGGCACAAAATAACATGGAAGGTTGTGCTGGGGAAGATAATACTTACTTAATACTGTCACCTTTATAACTGTAGATGTGGCAGTATGAGAATCCTTTACTGTTAGCGTGTACATCCCTGAATCACTCGATTGGAGGTCCTGGATTATTAACGATCCATTCTCTGGGAACAGGACGACTCGCTGCTTGTATTGCTCGGTTACAAAGCTTTTCTGGCTGAGATTATGATTTTTGCCATCTTGGGGAATGGAGTGCACAAGAATGTGGATAGGGCCCATCCCAAAATCCCATTTGATCTGCAGGAAGGTGAAAGGCTCACACCGACTGTAGGAAGTGGGGAGAAGAATGGATTGGCGCTCATATCCCGTGACTGATGTCTGATGAGCCACTACGCTTAATCCCTTCACAGGACCTAGAAGAGACACACACCGCACTTTGTGAGGACATTTGACACAGACAATATATTAGGGCTCCTTTTATGAAGCCGCATTAGCGGCTTTATTGCACGCAGCTTTTTAGTGCGCGCTAACTCCCACGCTAGCCGAAAAACTACCGCTTGCTCAAGAGGAGGCGGTAGCAGCTAGCGCGGCCGGCTAATTAGCGAGCACTATTACGCGCGTTAAACCGCTAACGCGGCTTCGTAAAAGGAGCCCCTAGTATTTTATAGTACAGTACTGTATTAGTTTGCTGAGGTATTATATTTACTTTATCTATGTAATATGTAGAAATAAAACAAAAACATAAAGGAACCCCCCCCCCTTTTTACAAAACTGAAGTGCAGTTTTTAGCGCTGGTTGCGGCAGTAACAGCTCCGACACTCATAGGAATTCTATGAGCACTGGAGTTGTTACCACTGTGACTGGTACTAAAAATCGTGCTATGGTTTTGTAAAAGGGGAGGGGGGGTGTTAATGTAGTTTATGATTAGCTTTTGAAGGTAACCCCTTCTTCCTCAGATCATAAAGTGAATTATTAACTACATTAGACCCCTCCCCCCCTTTTACAAAAGAGCGCAAGAGGTTTTTAATGCTGGCCGGCACACTGAATGCTCTGCGCTGCTCTGACGCTCATAGGAACTCTATGACCCTCGGAGCAGTGTAGAGCATTCAGCATACTGGCTGGCGCTAAAAATCTCTTGCGCGGTTTTGTAAAAAGGGGAGTGGGGGCAAGTTAGGCCAATAAAAAAGGTATTTTTTTCCCCTTTAGGCTCTTTTCCCTGGAGAAGAGGAGTATTAGAGGGGATATGATAGAGACTTACAAGATCATGAAGGGCGTAGAGAAAGTAGAGAGGGACAGATTCTTCAAACTTTCGAAAACTACAAGAACGAAGGGCATTCGGAAAAATTAAAAGGGGACAGATTCAGAACCAATGCTAGGAAGTTCTTCTTCACCCAACAGGTGGTGGACGCCTGGAAAGCGCTTCCAGAGGGCGTGATAGGACGAGTACGGTATTAGGGTTTAAGAAGGGATTGGACAATTTTCTGAAGGAAAAGGGGATAGAGGGGTATAGATAGAGGACTACTACACAGGTCCTGAACCTGTTGGGCCGCTGCGCGAGCGGACTGCTGGGCACGATGGACCTCTGGTCTGACCCAGCAGAGGCACTTCTTATGTTCTTATGTTTTATTTCTACATATTACTCTGAAGAGTGGACTAACACAGCCACCACACCGTTTCACTCATTTTGCTATGTAGAAAGAGTAACTGAAACCTACACTTCATGCCATCCTGTTTAAGTGAAAATCATGTTTTTGTATTGTTCTGATGTCAGAATGATAGATTTGCAATTCACTCATTTATGCACCATTTTTTAAAATTTTTTTACAATCTTGAGAATTAAAGATGAGATAAACCATTGCCAGGCTGTCTAGTTCTCTTATAATTAAAAAATAAGGAGGCTATGCATTGTTAGGAATTTAGTGAGCGAGACACAAGGCACAGAGAAGCACTCAAATTGCAATCCCAAAGTCATTACAATTTAATTCAGATAAAACTAAATTCTTCTATTCTACTCTATGTAAGAATAACAACGATCAAAGCATTGATCTGAATGGAATTTCCTACCCGAATATCAAAACCATCAAAATTTTAGGGGTTTGCCTGGATCAAAATCTGTCAATGACTGCTCATACCGATTCGGTAGTTCAAAAATGTTTTTACACATTATGGAAATTGAGAACTATTAGATCATACTTTGACACGATCTCTTTCATATTATTGGTTCAGCCCTTAATCCTAAGTACCGGTACTTTGGACTATTGCAACATTGTTTATTATGCCGGTTACCATAAAAGCCTACACAAGCTGCATATTATTCAGAACACTGCTGTTCGCCTGATTTTTAAGCTGAAGAAATCAGACCCTATAACACCTTATTATTGCAGGTACACTGGCTTCCTATCGAGGCAAGAGTGTTTTTTTTAAAATCTGAATGCATTTGTTATAAGGTGCTGCATGGTTTTACTGCAAATTATCTAATTGATCACTTTGTATCACCATTTTGAGCCAAGCAGGGCCTTAGGCCCCTCTCACTTATCCCAAGATGCATTGGGAGGGGGAACACCCATCATTTGCAGCACGCAGCCCTGTAGGCAGGAGAGAGTGGGCTTCCGTTCTGCCAATTTTGCATTGGAAGGTATAGGGGTGTTGGGTGATATGTGTGTGTGTGTTGGGGGGGGGGGGGTGTTGCCTCATGTCAAATGGTGTCAGGTGATTTGGGGGGTGTTGCCTGATGGGGGTGTTGGGTGATGTGGGGGGAGGGTGTTGCATGATGTCAGGGGTGTTGGGTGATGTGAAGGGGTGTTGCCTCATGTTGGGTGATGTTGAGTAATATGGAGGATGTTGCCTGATGTTGGGGTGTTGGGTGATATGGGGGGTCCAGGAATGTTGGGGGATGTGGGGAGGATGTTGAGGGGGGGATCAGGGGGAGGGGAGGAGTGCTCCAGCTGATCCTGGCAGGGGGAATCTCCTTCAGCTGAGCCAGCAGGAATCCATGAAACCGGCTCAGTTGATGGATATTTCTCTGCTGTGATCAGACAAGGTAGTTGGGTAGGTCTACAAACCATGCTTTTATATGTTTTTCACGTGGACATTTTTATTTTTGAAAAAGGCCAAAAAAGGTAGATGTCCTAAGGACCAAAACTTATACCTAGGTCATTTTCAAAAATAAAAGATAAGACATCTGGCAGTTTTGAAAATGGACATTTATATGTCCCTCAAATGGTGTGGGTTTGATCCCATTGCCACTCCTTGTGACCCTGGGAAAGTCACTTAATATTTCATTGCCCCAGGTAAATTGTGAACCTGCTGGAATACATAGGGAAAATAGAGTACCTGATTAAAAACAAACAAACCACAACTTACTGTACACAACCTTGTGTGAATCACTTCATAAAGGCAGTTAATAAATAAATAATCTTTGTAAAGGTGGCAAGCCCATTTCTGGATAACTGAAAACCTCTTAAAAATGTATGAAAATTCATGGTGGACTAAATTTCACAGAAGGGAAGTTGAAAAGTCTCAAATTTAAAGATTTAGCCATATTTTTCCAGTTTTCAGTCTTGCAGGCCAAGACATATTTACTCGGATTAACCAGTGATTGAAGTTCTTTAACCTGAATGACAATCCCTTCTCAATTCAGAAGTTTTCTTATTTTTTTTTTTTTGACTGAGTATCCAAGTCTTTAATCACAAGAATTCCCCATGGTGGCAGAGACCTTGTGAATGGTTTCAACTGTGGTTCAATGGATTCTGAAGTTATCTCCAGTAGCCTTTTCAAGGGCTGAATTAATCTAACATCTAACACTAGCCCTTTTACTGATGGCATGGAGCTTGTATGCTCTCTACCCTCTGCCATCACAGTTCTTGGTGTGCTCTGCACCCTGGAAGAAAGCTTGGACTCTGGGGGCTGAGCAAAATTTTGCCTTTCAGTCAGGGCTCTTCTCAACCCTAACCACTGTGGAAATATCCATTTACAAAAATGCTGGTCATATGAAGGATGTTATAGAGACTTGCCTAAGTGTTGGTACCACTGGCTTAGGGGGGCTGGAGGATCTTTCAGTTTCCCCTTTCTTTTAAGCATTAGAAAAGTAAAGAAAATCAAGGTACAATAGGGGAGCAACTTCACGTGTATCCTACTGAAATGCCAACTTGGCAATACAGTGGTACCTTGGAATCCGAACTTAATCCGTTCTAGAACCCCATTCACGTTCCAAAATGTTCGCGTTCCAAGACAATTTTTCCCATTGAAAATAATAGAAACTGAACTAATCCGTTCCTTGGTCCCACAAACTCAGATTTTCCAATAAATTTAACAGTAAACACACTGGCAGAGATTGCAAGTTTGGGTCCCCCACTGGCACAGACAGCAAGATCAGGACCCTGCCGGCATAGGCAACAAGATCGGCAACAGCAACTGCAAGCGGTGCTCAGCCCAAAGCTTCCCTCCCAGGTGGAAACAGGAAGCTGCGTCAGAGGGGAAGCTTTGGGCTGAGCAACGCTTGCAGTTCCCGTACGTTTGGATTCCAAAGCGGTGTTCAGATTCCAAGGCAAAATTTAATTTTAAAAGTTCGTGTTCCAAGTTGTTCGAGTTCTGGGGCGTTTGGATTCTGAGGTACCACTGTTTTGGTTTTTTTTTTAGATGATACTGTTCCTGTCAGTATGTGAGCCAATCACTGCTCACATACAGACAGGAAGGCCATATTTGCAAAGAGCTGCTGTGTGTTTAATGCAGCAGTAATCTGCATGCTTACTGATTACTGCATAGCTGTGGTATATTCTCTTATTAATTTCACGGTGGAAGGTGTACGCTGAGCTATGGAAGTGTGACTCTACCATGTGGTTTTCTGCATCGGGCCATAGGAAAACAAAACACCACACAAAGCCTTCCCACTCCTCCCCCTGCCGCGCATGCCTTCACGTCTCCCCCCCCACCAAACCTCTATCTCTTTGCTGGCGTGAGCAGCTACTCCAACCTACTGCCCGTGCCAGTGTCGGCTATCCCCTGACGTCACTTCCGGGTCTTGCGCCTTGGAAGTGACGTCGGAGGGAGAGCCAATGTGGGCAGCGTGTTGGTGATGGAGCTTGAGCCAGGGAAGTTAAAAGAGGTATGTAGGGAAGGGGTGCACAGATGCAGCAGGGGCGGGTGGGGGGCGCCACCGCTCCAGGCACCTCTCACTCTTGCTATGCCACTGCAGAGCCACATGAATACTTTGAATCCACATATTGGAATCTTTGTTCTCTGCTATTCCTTCCTCCCCTCAAGTTGATTGTGGCTTCGTGGACACAGGTATCTATGAAGGATGTGTAACAGCCATATAATGTACAGTATAAAAAGAATAAACTCTGAACTAATTCAGTTTCTCACTGCATGTCCTTAGCTATTTGCATACCACACACAGAGACGGACACCTGCTGCTGAATTTGCTTCTCTCTAGTATAAAACAAATAATAAAGCAGATCCTTCAGATTAACCCACCAATGGGAAGTGAGCCATGAATTCCTGCAAGCAATTAAATCAATAGAGGAGGCTTCAGAGAGATTAAAAAAAAAAAAAAAAAAGCCATACAATTTAGGGAACAGACTGCACAAAAGTGACTGTTAATTTTATGACAAAGCATGGTAAATAGAAAATTGACATCATGAATGATGGAAATGTCTGTTTTATTTTTTTATGTGATCAGAAGATTGTTGGATGTACACAACAGTAGCAAATCATAGACACAAGAATATGGTACTGCTGAGATTTCCAAAATAAATTTTCATGTAAAGGGCTATGTGAATATGAGAAAGCTTAGGGCCAGAAGAAACAACAAGTAATTTAATCAAGTTTGCAGATGACACAAAACTATGTAGGGCAGTTGGGTCACAAAAGGACAGAGAAGAACTCCAGAGAGATTTGAACCAGCTAGAGAAATGGGCAGAAAAATGACAGATGAAGTTCAACATAGACAAATGCAAAGTGATGCACCTGGGTAAGAAAAACAAGGAACATGAATATAAAATGTTAGGTGTAACATTGGGCAAGAGCGAACAAGAAAGGGACCTGGGGGTACTGATAGACAGGACCCTGAAGCCGTCATCTCAATGCGGAGCGGCAGCAAAGAAAGCAAACAGGATGTTGGGCATGATAAAGAAGGGGATCACGAGTAGATCGGAGGACATCATAATGCCGCTTTACAGAGCAATGGTCAGACCACACTTGGAATACTGTGTCCAACACTGGTCTCCCTACCTAAAGAAGGATATAACCCTGCTGGAGAGGGTGCAAAGACGAGCCATGAAGCTAGTTAAAGGTATCAAGAACTTGAGCTACAAAGAACGCTTTGGAAAATTGGGATTGTTCACCCTCGAGAAGAGAAGACTGCGAGGGGACATGATAGAGACTTTTAAAATACTAAAAGGATTCGACAAAATAGAGCAAGAAACATCGTTATTCACATTGTCCAATGTGACTCGGACAAGAGGTCATGGATTGAAGCTGAGGGGCACCAGGCCCAGGACAAATATCAGGAAATTCTGCTTCGCACAACGAGTGGTGGACGCTTGGAACGCACTCCCGGAGGAGGTCGTGATGGAGACCACCATTCCGGGATTCAAGGGCAAGTTGGATGCACACCTTCTCGCAAATCACATTGAGGGACACGGGTGAACAAGGTGTCCATTAGAGAACACCTAGCTTGGCCTCCGCGGGTGCAGGTCGCCGGACTGGATGGACCTAGGGTCTGATCCGGCAAAGCCATTTCTTATGTTCTTATCTATTCCCCCCAGGGGTATATCGATGAGGGGGCCTTGACCCCCCCATATTGGACTTAAGCCACTTTCAAAATTGTGGCACCAATCCAATCACTGGTATAGATTCCCAAACCAGGCAAAGAGGCTCACTTACTGAGTCCCCTACCATGTTCTTTGAGCAGTGTGGAAGTCAGTGGCATGCTTCAGCTGCTAATGCCGGCACTCCCATTCATGCTCAGTTCAGACACTTGAAAATGGAAAATAAGGTGAACTTTTTTATTGGACTAATCTATCGTATATACTCGAATATGTCGATCCGAATATAAATCGAGACTCCCATTTCCCCCCCCAAAAGGAGGAAAAATGGTTGACTTGAATATAAAATGGGGGATTAATTTTCAAGTGCCATGCACTGCCAGGATCTGCACCTAGTGTCCCCTCCCTCATGCCCTCCCCTGCCACGTTCTGCACTCAGCCCCCTTCCCTCTCTGCCCTACCAGGCTCTGAACTCAGCCCCCTTCCCTGCCAGGCTCTGAATCCAGCCCCCCTCACTCCCTGCTGGCTCTGCACCCTGTCCCCACTCCCAGTCAGGCTCTGCATTCTGTCCCATCTTCCTTTCCTGTACCCTCTTCCCTCTCTAGTTGTCTAATGGTAGGCCAGGACAGGAGGGATCCCTTCTGTCTCCCGGCCCAGCCAATACTAACAATTTTTTACACCCCCTTCCCTGCGTACCTTTTCCCTGGTGGTCTAGCGGTGTATCCCGCACTGAGCCCCTCTGGCTGATCTCACATCCAGCAGCCAGTGGTGTACCCAGGCCAGCATGCAGGAGCGAGCTTTTCAAGCTCCCGTCCAGCCCTGCGCTGCTCCCTGAATGGCTGCTGAGAGAACCACGAGTCCCACGAGAACTTGTGACAGCCTTTCAGGGAGCGGCGCAGGTCCGAGCGGGAGCTCAAAAATCTCGCTCCTGCATGCTGGCCCAGGTGCGCTGCTGGCTGCGAGATTGGCAGGAGGGGCTCAGTGCAGGATACACTGCTGGACCATCAGGGAAAAGGTACGCGGGGGAGGGAGGGGTAAAAAATTGTTAGTATCGGCTGGAACGGGAGATGGGAGGAATCCCTCCTGTCCTAACGGCAGGCCTGCAGCAAGTCCGGGAGGGTGTCAGGTGGTCTCTGGGTGATGACCTGAATATAGGACGAGACCCCCATTTTGGGCCATTTTTTTGGCCCCAAAATCTCATCCTATATTCGAGTATATACGGTAATACATTTTTCGATTAGCTTTCAGAGGCCCAAACCTACCGCTTAGGTCAGGTCAGGACAGTATACTGCTGTTACGTTATCCTCTCCTGACTCTGAAAACTAGTCAAAAATGTATTAAAATTAATCCAATATAAAGGAATCACCTTATTTTCCATTTTGCAATTTATTTGTACTTATTAACCTTTATTCAAACATTACTTTATCCTAAATTTAAAATAAAATTATTTTTTCTACCTTTGTTTCTGGTGATTTTCTTTTTCTAATTTTGTTGGTTCCACCTTTGTTTTCTGCTTTCCTTTGTCTTCTCTTAACTCTCTTGCCAGGGTTTCATGTCCATTTGCCATTTTTCTCTCATCCTTTTTCTTTTCTTTTCAACTTATTTTTCTGCCTCTTTGTCAAGATTTAATTCATTTTCATATTTAGTGTATTTTCCTTTCATTTACTTCTTCTACCTACAGCTTTTCATCATTCCCTTACCTTGGTTCTCCCCTGTGTCCCTTTCTCTTATTCTATAGTCCTTCAATAACTCTATCCTCTCTCCCTTTCCATCTAGCATGTCTTCTTTTCATCCTTCCATCTAGCATCTCCCTTCTTCCTCTCCTTACCCTTCTATCATGTGTCTCCTCTCTTTCTTTCTCCATCCATCCTGCTGTCTTCCCTCTTTCTCTTTCCATCCTTTTATCTAGTATCTCCTCTCTTTCTCTCTCTCTCCCTACTTCCATTCAGTATTTCCACTCTTTATCTCTACATCCTTTCATCTAACATCTCCCCTCTACGCTTTTTCCATCCAGCATATCCCCTCTTTCTCTCATCTTCTCTCTCTCACCATCCTTCCATCCAGCATATCCTCTTCTATCATTTTTTCTCCCTCCCATTCAGTGTCTCCCACCTCTTGCTCAATCCCCCCTTCTATCTTGTGTCTTTTCTCCATTGCTGATTCTCCCAATGCCGCAGCGTGAAACCAAGAAGAAGCAGGCACAGGGCTGCCAGTCCCCTGCCCCAGAACAGAAAATAGTTTATTTTTATTAATTTAAATTTTGATTAAACGCTTATCCAAAGGTACAAATGATGTCAGAGGGGGCAGAGCCGATAGTGTATGCCTGAATGCTGTGGCTCTACAACTGCTTCTTCTTTGTTTGCTGATGCTGTTGCTCATGAGGAGAAGCAGAAGCAGTGACGGCAATGTGGTAGGGGCAGTGGTTCAGTGGGAGAGTTTCCTGCTTTGGCAGGAGTATGGGAGATTACATTATATTACATTACATTACATTAGAGATTTCTATTTCGCCATTACCTTGCGGTTCAAGGCGGGTTACAAAAGAGATAAAAAAACCCCCAGAGAGTTACAATGGAAGAACATTTGTCCTTTCTAGAGAGGTAAAGAGTAGGTTATGTAGTTTCAGTGTGGCGGGAAGAGGGAGGGGGGGAAGTACGGTAAGTTTGAAGTTAAGGCTATTTCAGGAATTTCTTGAAGATTGTAGTTTTTATTTCTTTTCTGAAGGTCTTGTAGTCTGGCGTCGTTATCAGTAGACTGGAGATTTAGTTATCTAGTTTAGCTACTGTAGTGGCCAGGAGGCCATCATATAGTTTTTTCCATTTTACTTCTTTGAATGTGTGAATGGGGTGTGTGTTTTTCTATGTCTGATTGAGGTGGATTGGATGAGGCGGTTGGTTGTTCAGGTAGGTTGGGCTGTCTCCGTTTAAGGCTTTAAATAACATACAGTAGAATTTAAATAGTATTCTTTCTTGGATTGGTAGCCAATGTGAGTTGATGTATGCTTCTGTAATATGATCCTGTTTTCTCAATGAGTAGATGAATCTCAGAGCTGTATTTTGGATTGTTTGTAGTTGTTTAGTCATTGTAGTAGGGCAGGGGAGGTAGAGGATGTTGCAGTAATCTAGTAGACTTAGTATTAGAGATTGTACTATAAGCTGGAATTGTGTTTTTTCGAAGAATTTCCTGACTTGTCTTAGGTTTCTCATCACTGTGAAGGATTTCTGTATTGTTTTATTTATTTGTCATTCCTAGTAGTTTTATGGTAGTTTGAATGGGATAGTTGATTGTGTTAATTTCTATATTGGTTATGGTTGGGACTTTGTCATTTTCGAGGAGGATGAATTTAGTTTTGTCTGTGTTGAGTTTCAGTTTGTGATCTTTCATCCAGGTTGCTACTGTTTCTAGTGTTCGGTGTAGTATGTTTGTTATGGCGGTCTTTGGTTGATCAAAAGGTATGAGAATGGTAATGTCGTCTCCATAACTGTAGGTGGTGATGCCTAGATTATCTAGGTATGTTCCGAGAGATGCAGTGTATAGGTTGAAGAGAGTAGGGAATAGTGGGGATCCTTGTGGTACGCCGCAAGGGTTGGACCAAGGTTCAGATTTTTCTTTATCTGATTTAACTCTGTATGTTCTGGATTTTAGGAAGCCTTCAAACCAAGAGTATACTTTATCTGAGATGCCTATTGCATCCAAGATTTGCAGTAGGATGTTATGGTCTACCAGATCAAATGCTGCGGTAAGGTCTAGTTGTATGAGAAGCATTTTTTTTCCTGTGCTGAGATGTTGTCTGGCTGTGTCAATGAGGGAGCCTAGTAATGTCTCTGTGCTGAAGTTGGATCTGAAGCCAGCTTGCATGGGGTGAAGTATATTATGGTCATCTAGATAGTTGGTGAGGTGTTTGGCTACTAGTCCTTCTGTCAGTTTGACATATAGAGGTACGGAGGCAATAGGTCTGTAGTTGGATGGTTGGTCTGTTGGTCCTTTTGGATCTTTTTGGATTGGGGTGATGATGATTTCGCTAAGGTCAGTTGGGAAAAGGCTGTCAGTGAGCATGGTTTGTATCCATTGCAGAAGTAGAGTACGGAATTTTGTGCTGGAGGTTGTAAGGAGATAGGATGGGCAGTGGTTAAGGTCCACCAAAGTGGGAGACTTGTCAAGTCTGCTTCCTGCTGTGAGATCAACAGGCAGGAAGTGTGGGCTGTGAGATCTGAAGCTGTTCATTATTGCAGTGCTAGCAGAGAAGTGTTGCAGAAGCCTGGAGTCAGGGCAGGAATGGGAAATGGGAGGTAGGACCAAAATCTCCCACAAACAAATTGCTCCCTCTTGGTATGGGAGCAATTCTCAGTTTGGTGGTTTTGCATGCAATTTGCATTTTTGACCAAGCTACCCTTTATCACAATAGTTTTAACTGCACTTTTTTCTGCATCTGGAGTAAGGTTAGCACGGGAAAATCAACAGTGTTTAATCAGTACAATGTGATCCATGCAGTGTACCAGTTGCCATAAAGCCAGAGTGAAAGTCCAGTTAGAAAAGTATAAAGATAATGGCTATATAAGAGTTATACTCTATCATGTCAACTGATTGGATCAGTAAAAGGATTATAGTAACATTAAAAAAAAAGCCTGAGAAACTGAGAGTTTGAATTGAAGCAAAGTTTCTAAACTGTGCACTGAGATGATCTCACTATTTCATGTCAACACTCAAAGCTGTCAACATTTATACAAGCTGTCTAAAGGTTTACACTTGGGTCGTTCCATGTCAAGTGGTCCACTATTGAAAATCATCCCCACTCAACCTTCTCCAAATTGAATAATGTAACATTTTTCAGCTGGATCTCTATTGGTTTGAGACCTAGAGGCTATCGAATGTAGGTCACTCTTGGAGTACTGTGCTCTGTGTAACACAAAATGGCAAATTTGTCCAGCTACTACAGCCCAACAAAGCCTCTAAGAGATTGAAATTTTGAAAATTAATACAGCCGCTGGCACTAACTTCATGTGCAAAATGGTGCGTGGTCTTCATCATAAGGCATATGGGGACAGACTTAAAGATCTCAATATGTATACTTTGGAGGAAAGGGGTGATATGACATTTAAATACGTGGCGTAAATATGCATGAGTCGAGTCTCTTGAAAGGAAGCTCTGGAATGAGAGGGCATAGGATGAAGTTAAGAGGTGATAGGCTCTGGAGTAATCTAAGGAAATACTTGTTTACAGAAAGAGCGGTAGATATATGGAATAGTCTCCCAGAAGAGGTGGTGGAGACAGAGACTGCGTCTGAATTCAAGAAAGCGTGAGATAGACAAGAGGAATCTCTTAGAGAGAGGAATGGTTATTGTGGATGGACAGACTGGATGGGCCATTTGGCCTTTATCTGCCATCATGTTTCTATGTTTCTGTGAGACACCTACAGGCTAGTAAAGCTGAAGATAGTGAAGACAGAAAACAACCGAACCCAGGAGCTTCAGTTTCTGCCAAATCTGCAACTGAAATTGGCTGCTTGGATTCTGCATAAGCTGAAACTGACCCCCTGCTCCCTATCTGATTCACAAAAGCCCCATCCTAAGACCACCCTCTGGCAGTGGTTCCTCCCTTGATCTTTCTCTGCCCTCCCATCCCAACTGACCACCCAACCACTCATAGGCCTTCCCTGAATCTAGTTTAGGAAGCCCTGGTGGTCTACTGGCCTCTTTGGGAGCAGGAACGCATCCCACTCATTCATGTCCCATGTCGCTGCTTCATCTCAATGGCTACTGAGACTTCCCACGTCAGTCTCAGCAGCGATTGGGATTGAGCAGCAGCATGGGGCAAGAAGGAGTGGGGCTCATTCCTGCCCCCAAAAAGGCCACTTAATCATCAGAGCTTCCTAAGGTAGGCCTGGGGAGTATCTATGGGGTGGTTGGATAGAATGAAGGAGTTGAGAGAGTTTTGGTTGCAGCTGAAAATGCTCAGGCATTTTCAAATGAAATTCAAACCCAGATTTCAGCCTGGTTTTGGTGCTGAATCTAAAACTGAACCCATAATTTGGTTGGCCTACATTTAAGGCATCTGTTCAGCGATGTAGACACGATTCTCTTTAGGACACCAATGCGTGATTGACATGTGATTGGCAGCCACCTCTTAGGCATTGCTGAGATCGGCGTCCTAAAGAGAGTCAGGCCCAAAATGTGGCCCCCGATAGAAAAAGGTTGGACAAGCCTGCTTTAGTCTCTCTGTTTCTTAACTGCCTGAGACATAAAACTGCAGAGATCCATCTGTGGCCTAAGACTTCCTTTGTTCATCACATTTCCAGGCGATGAACTCCAGACTACTTACAAGGAGATTCATTTTTTCTTAAAGCAGGCAGTTGAGTGTTATCAGCAGCGATTGACCTCAGACAATGAAGAAAAGGAAAGAGTGTATGAATTCATATGGACAGAAGCAATTATCTAGAGACGATACAGGGAGGAAGAGCTATCGCATACAATCATTTTGTTTGCTAGGTCTGTGATGTGCTATATTACTGGGTGCTGGAAAACGTAACTAATATTTCTTCAGTTCAAACAAGATAAGTTTGGTGAATTTTAGTGGTTGCGCAGACCAGTCACAGAATGGGGAGGAAAATGTATTCTGTTTGAATTGGAAAGGTTTAGATGTAACTAAAACCAAACTTAGTAGCAGGTAAAAATGTCAGCAAATTTGTACATAAAACATCTTTGATTGCTGTGTAAATACCCCCTCCTCAATGTCTGCAGCAAAGTGGGGGGGAGGTGTTTGCGATTTATTTTTAAATGGGAGAGGGTAAAGGAAGCTTTGGGGTGGATGCAGTGACTGGGACCTACAGAATGATGGTCCAAATAAAGGGGTCCTTTTACTAAGGCACTAGATGACTTAGGGCTCCTTTTACAAAGGCGCGTTGGCGGTTTAATGCATGTAATACCGCGCGCTAAACTGCCGCTCACGCTAGCCGCTACCATCGCCTCTTGAGCAGGCGATAGTTTTTAGGCCAGCGCGGGGGTTAACGCGTGATGAAAAGTCACGTGCGTTAACCACGCTAGCGTGGCTTAATAAAAGGAGCCCTTAGTGTGCGCTAAATATTAGCGTGCGCTAAATGCTAATGTGTCCATTATATTCTATGGAAGTGTTAGCGTTTAGCGTGTGTTAATATTTGGCATGCGCAAAATCGTCTAGCGTGCCTTAGTAAAATAGGGGGAAAGTCTTTACTAGAACAAAACTCCTAAAAGAGAATTAAGCTGACAAGCAGTACATTTACATGGTATTATATTACATTCTGACTTATTTATTTTTATTTAAGTATTTATATACCACTTGTAGCTGTGGTTTAAATTCAGGTACTCAAGCATGTTTCCCTATCTGTCCTGGTAGGCTCATACTGTATCTAATGTACTTGGAGCAATGAGGGATTAAGTGACTTGCCTAGGATCACAAGGAGCAGCTGAGATTTGAACCCACAACCTCAGGGTGCTGAAGCTGTAGCTCTAACCAATGCATCACACTCTCCCCAAAACCTTTATGAGTTCATGGCAAATAACAATATATTTCTATTACTGGGAACAAACCGTGATAAACATAACGCAATGAAAAATATTCAAAAAGAATATTAAGAGTAGAAGATAAATTTCAAGATAAACATTTTTTAAACACGAATGTCTTTACAAGTTTTCTTTTTTTAAAAATTTTTTTAAATTTTTTAAAATATTTAACAGTGCCAAACATCTATTTATGAACAGACAATAAATCATTGAAAGCACATATCATTAACAAGTATTTGAACAGAAACATTTTATCCCACCCCCTTTCAATAAATAATCAACATAAATAGCAAAACATTTATACCCCCCTCCCCCCCGGATGTGCGTGGATTAATCAAATACAATATTCAACATATTCAACATATGATGCAATATATGATTTTTCTTTATAAGTTTTCTAAAAATTCCAAATTCTGCATACTATTCTCTCACCCAGTGATCCCTCAGCACCTCTGTTCTCTCCATAGCATGTTATCCTGCTGGCTGTTCTCAGGGAATGCCTATAGCTTCTAGGACAGTGCTTCCCAATGCTCTCCTGGAGGCATGCCCAACTATATGGGGTTTTAGGATTATCAACTAAATTCTGGAGAGAGTACGAAGAATTACCAATAGAAAAAAAACATACTCTGTTATAGACCGGCGAGGAAACCTCCTCCTAACAACTATTCACCCACTAAAAGTTTTTTTTAAAGTTAAATAGTTTTATTTATTTTCAAGCATAAAATAAACAACAAGTAATGGTTATGTCACAACAGAGCATCCAAGAAACAATAGTAATGATTGAGCACAAAGCAGCAGAAAAGGTTATAAAACAATATATTATAAACAAGCTGTAAGCTATTGATGTAGAATGATAATAATGACACTGTCAGTACACTGAGTAGTTTGGGAAATATACAAAAGCTTATGAGTCAAGATACACAGAGCGGACCAATTCATGAATTAAGATCGGTATTACAGTAAGTTAATAAAGGTGACCAAATTTTACAATAAGAATTGTATGTATTGCGTCGTTCAGCATTGATTTTTTCATATTTGGCTGATAAACATGCAGAGTCCCACCACACCACACCAGTCAACATTAGTCAGATTCTTCCAGGTATAAAGAATGTTTTGGATAGCCAGCGCTGTTAAAATGCGCAATTTAAATAAAGATAAGTCACACCTCAATAAAAGGGACCAAAAAGAGAACAAGAGTAGAGAAAAAAACCTCAGTTATTCTTCATTGGTTAAAAAAACTCCAGTTTCATAAAGTTCTCAGTTTCTTAAGCAGTTCACTCATGCTCTTTGCAAAATAGTAGGTTGAAGAAAATACTGTTATCATAGGGAGGGAACACCCTGTATCATCCAATATTGGCACAATTCAAAAAACAACTTCTATAAAGCCCATGAAATGCAAAACTTAAAACACAATACCAGAAAGCTGCTCAAAATATACCGTTGCCCATATAAGGAATCGGGAGCATTGCTCGGGAGTGTAGTAGTTGTCAATGATCCAACAGGGAAATTCTCGTTTCGCTGAGGCCTACATCAGAGGTCCGTTTTACCCGATACAAATCGCCACTTCTATTACAAGCAGGGCTTACAAACGATAACAAATGCCTGTGATAAAGGATGTCAAAATCCCAGTCTGGTCTATCTTCATACTTCTAGAGGGATAGATGCTGGACTGGGATTTGGGAACCCTTTATCATTAGTACCCTGATCCAGCAGGAGATTTAGACTTGAGAGAGAGGGGAAGAGGAGAGATACCAGATTGCAGTGGTGGTAGTGGTGGTGGGGGCAGCACCAATGCAAAATTTGGCTCAGGGTGCCACAGTTCCTCGAGCCATCCCTGGGAATCAGTATTTAACCAGCTAGTGTAAGAAGTTAGGCTGCCCTAAATTTATCCACTAAGCTAACCAGGTACTGGTCTGAATATGAACCAATTTCTGGTTAACTTCCAAAGGACTGCACAAACTCAAACTTTCAGCACTGGAGCCTGGGAACAGAATGACATTAAATTTCTGGTGTTAATTTTACCTGCAGTGGCAACAGCTTTAAAACTGCTAACCGATGTGGGTTGAATATTATTTATTTAAAAATTTATATTCCGCATATCCAACAATTCTAAGCAGATTACAGAATAACATACATAACAAAATCACAATAACATAACAAATGCAATAGACACATCAACACACTAGCACATAAAACAGCACTTCACAAAAATTTACCTACATCACTAAAAAGGAGATAAGAATAGGAAGGGTAAAAAAAGATCTTCTATTATCCTCTTAGGGCCCCTTTTACAAAGCTGCGGCAGTGATGCTGCCACGGTAAACGCACTGAAGCCCATAGGAATTAAATAGGCTTTGGAGCGTTCACAGTCTTTGTAAAAGGGGCCTTTAGTTTGCAACATAATATTAACATGTACTATGTATATGATTTGATCAGTGTACACAGTTCTGTGCAAGACCATTTTTATTTTCAAATTTAATTAAAAAATGATCACTTCGAAAGAGGAGGGGACTTGTAAACTGCCTTCTTGTAGTTTTCCAATCACACTCAAAGCCGTTTACATACAGGTACTTCAAGTATTTTCCCTACCTATCCCAGTGGGCTCAAAATTTATCTAATGTACCTTGGGCAGTGGAGGTTTCAGTGACTTGCCCAGGGTCACAGGGAGCAGTGCAGGGTTTGTACCCACAACCTCAGGGTGCTGAAGCTGTAGCTCCAACCACTACACCCTCCTCCAATAATAACTAATTATATCTGTTTGTACCGAAAGTGATAAATTCAGATAATGATTCAAAAGAAAGGAAATTTCTTTAAAGAAATTAAAGAATTGGCCCCTAAAGTCCACAGTATATCAATGCATGGGGTGGAGGTGGGATAGAGCGTCAAAGATTAAAAGCAAGAATAGTTATAAAAGAAAAAAAAAAAAAAGCATACGGAATGATTAACAGAGGCTGTGTAAGATTATGCTTGTGGTTACAATGTCCCCATTGGCGAAGTAAGGGGTGCGGGGGGGGGGGGGCAGGTATGACCCCAGGTGTGGTCTTTGTAAAGGGCACAGACACCCGCCCTCCTCTCTGCCTTCCCTCCTTCCCAACCCCCTTGCCCTTCCCTCAAACCTCTTTAATTTTGCCTGCATTGGTGTCGCCTCTCTCTGATGTCCCTTCCGGGCCCTGCGCCTAGGAAATGATGTCAGAGGGACAGCTGACACGAAGCAGGCAGCAAGTTCGTACTGTTGCTCTTGCCTGAAAACTTAAAAGGAGTGGGGGATAAACCATGTGCCTATTTTATTGATATGAGCGAATGATTTCAGAACAATTGGGCCATTATAAAAAATTTAAGGATACTTGGGGCCCACTAGAAAATTTTGTAAATACTGATCACTAGTGTAAGCCTTTAATTTTTAAAGGAGTTTTGCACACATGTGGGGAAGGAGGGAAGGAGGGTGAAATCTACTTATATGATTACTTGTTAGATATGAGTGCTGTTTCATTATACCAAATGTTTGTATATCGTAATGCACTTTGTGTTTGGTTTTAAAATGAATAAAGAAATTAAAAAAAAAAAAAAAAAAAGTGTGAGGGAAGGGAAGGAGGGCGTGCACGCGATAGGAGGAGTCGGGAAGGTGCGGGGAAGGGTGCCACTTACCCTTGCTACGCCACTGAATGTCCCTTAGCAACCCCCCCCCCTCCACATCAGTCTGTGAAGCCTGAAAATGTGCTAACAAGGTGGATTATTGAAGAAGCCTGGTATGAGTGCCACCCTGCTACTGAACAAGTTACCCTGACTCCCAACCGAATGCAGGGTGAAATTCAAGATACAAAATCATTCATCTCTTGGAACCGCAATATCTAGTGACCAGACTACATTACCATACACCAGCACATGCCCTGTGCTTGAGCCAAAAATACGTGTTGAAAATACCCTCCTTCAGAGACATCAAATACGAAAGCATTTGGACAAGAATGCTCTCAGTGATGGCTCCGGGGTGGTGGAAAACTCTTCCGAAGGAATTAAAACTTGAAAAGGACACCGGAAAGTTCATGAAAGGGACAAAGACCATCCTCTTTACAGACTACTTTAACTAATAAAGCAACATAGAGGAGATAGCTAACCAGTCCCCGTTAGGAACACAACATAGAACATGATACAGTAGGATTTAGGATGAACATATGTGTATACGTAGGGTGCTTCTCTTGTGGATTATCAAGTTGTATCTATAATAAAGGCTACACCAGGAACATCAAGGGCTCCTTTTACAAAAGTGCCCTAGTGTTTTTTAGCGCACACGCCGGATTAGCGCGCGATATAGCTTGCGCAACCCGAAAAACTGCTCGAGAGGAGGCGGTAGCGGCTTGCGCGCGGGGCATTTTAGCGCACACTATTCCACGCGTTAAGACCCCAAAGCGCACCTTTGTAAAAGGAGCCCCAAGTCTCCACATTGTTCTTTGTTTTGGATATTTTATAAATGTATACATATACCTAGGATGATTTATGGTATAAATGTGTCTGGACTGAATACCAAATCCCAAAACACTAACTCTGTATTGTAACACCTTTACAGAAGCTTATGTAAACTGCTCTTAATTGATTCCCCAGTCATTAGCAGCGGTATAGAAGCTTTCAATAAACATAAACTTGGAGAAGCACATACATTGCCTACTGATTCAGCCTGGCCTCTGATCAGGATGTGGACACACTCAGGAAGTCCTGGCATGCATTGTATTCTTCTGCAGTGGAGTGCAGACCAGCTGCCTTAGTTCAGTCCTTTTCAGAGTCTGGAAACCACTGGCCACAAACACCATGAGTAGTTTTGTGTGCTGTTTGTTTCTGACATGTGGTTAACAATAAATGAATCCTTTGAGAAGAAACAACACTTTTCGGACCGCCTGCAGCATAATACCGGATGTCATGCTGGCAGGGTGTGTTTGAACGTCTCTGGCATGAGACAACGCTGCTCTGTTCTATAAACCTTTTGACATCAATACAGGTACTTTCTCACCCAAACATTTTCACTATATGTTACAATATACTGTTTATGGTGGTACTAAATACCTGTCTTTCCCCCAAAGCTTTTCTTTAATATGTTATATATGTTAGATAATTGTGTTTCCCCAGAGCTGAGATTCAGTTTTTTTCTAGACGCTTCCACCAGAAGTAGCATGGTGCGGTAGCATTGGCCTTCGGGGTTGGGGGTGGGATGGGGGACAATTCTATAACAGCACACGGAAGAATTAGGCATCCAGAGGGCTCAAGGTGGGAGCCTATTCTGTAAAGAAAAGCGATTCCCACAACTGTGCTTGGGACTACCCAGCCAGTAAGGTTTTCAGCATATTTGCAATGAATATTCATGAGAGAGATTGTGGAGGCAATGCATGCTAATGTAATGAATATTCTGAAAATACTGACTGGCCCAAGGCCCAAGACAGGTTTGGGAACAGGTCTACTGAGTAACCAGGTAAGAACATACGAATAGTGTTACTGGGTCAGACCAAAGGTCCATTAAACCCAGTAGCCCATTTTCACGGTGGCCAATCCAGGTCACTGGTACCTGGCCAAAACCCAAAGAGTAGCAACATTCCATACTACCGATCCAGGGCAAGCAGTGGCTTGCCCCATGTATTTCTCAATAACCACTTAACATTTAGGCATAAACATTTTTATCAGTCATAGAGCTGAAGTAAGTGTGAGTGCCTTACAGCATTATTTAATTTATACATATAAGTGAGAGCCTCGCTTGCAAATATGTGCTTTATTAATGGGTATTTGCAGAAGAGCTCTTAGGTGGCATGCTCTTATATCTATCTACCTATTTTACTATTCTGAACATTTAGATAGGTGATATGCTTATAAATATTAGCACTTAGTTTACAGACTCATCCAATTTTGGGTGGCAAGTTAACAACCATAACAATGACTTTAAAATGAAGTGCACGTTAGTATCTGCATTATCACAGAAACATGGTGGCAGATAAAGGCCAAATGTCCCGTCCATTCTGCCCATCCGCAGTAACCATTATCTCTTCCTCTCTCTAAGAGATCCCACGTGCCTATCCCATGCCTTCTTGAATTCAGACACAATCTCTACCTCTACCACCTCTTCTGGGAGACTGTTCCACACATCTACCACCCTTTCTAAAACAAGTATTTCCTTAGATTACTCCGGAGCCTATCACCTCTTAACTTCATCCTATGCCCTTTCATTCCAGAGCTTCCTTTCAAATGAAATAGACTCGACTCATGTACATTTATGCCACGCATTTAAAATTCTCTATCATATCTAGAATAACACAGGCCAACAACAACAAAAAAATTATTGATGCCTTGGGTTTTTTGACCTGTTCCTGGAAAATTGCATTGGATATATTGCATCAACTCTAGTTTCTTCGATATGGTTGAATTTATTAATTTTTTTACCGCTATTTAAAATATATCTTCTGCAGAATTGGGAAATTTATGTATTTAAATTACCCACAATTTTTTTGTGTATAATGAACTATGTTGTATAACTATTTGTCTACACTGACAAAAAATATAAAGCTCAAATGACAAAATCACCTTTGTTCTGTTTTATTACATAATGATGTGCAAAAAATTTAGATAGTAAATATGGTTTCCTTAGACTACATAAATTTGTATTTCAAAGGTTTCTCAACCTAATCATATAAATGACCCACATTTCATAACATCAATGAATGAAATTGAATCATGGGCCTGGTCTTCATTTGTTCTTGTGAAAAACTTTCTTGGTAACAAGAAGGCAGACAAATACACACAATTAGTAGAGGATATGCTCTTTCATTTCAACAGGCTTGTAACATGAGTGTTGAAGTCCATTACCTGCACAGTCACTTAGCTTTCCCGAGAACCTTGGTGGATGTAACAACGAGCAAGGTGAAAGATTTCACCAAGATATAAAAACAATGGAAGGAAGATGGGATGCACACATGATGGCAGACTATTGTTGGAATCTTATGTACGATTGTCCTGGCAGACCCCATTCTTGGAAGCCTTAAAAAAGGAGTTTATTGTGTGTTGAATGACTGGAAAGTTTGTATCATAAACTTGTACTTTTGGTATGAAATATGTAGATTGTCATGTTGTACACTTTTCTTTTAATATGTTTCCTTTGTGCTTAAAATATATTAATTTAAACACTTCATTAAAATATCCTGATATTTTAATGGGCGAGCAGAGTGACGAGTCGTCTATTGCACATGTTCTGTATCTCAAAAACTAGAGCTGATAGGAGAACGCTGGTGCCATTTTTGGATTCAGCAGGTCAGATATACCCAGAAACAGGTCTAACATTTGAGGCACCAAAATGAGTGTTGGTCAGTGTAATCAAACATTTTAGAAATGGCCAGGGCACAATTTGGATGTTTGGGGTTCGACCTGTTTCAACAATCAAAAAGTTCCAAAAAGGTGCCCGTACTGACTAGATGACCAATGGAAAGATGAGGCATGACCCCCATCAAACTCCTCTAATCACTGACCCCCTCCCAGACCCCAAAAATGTGAAATGAGCCGCTTCAGATGTTATGGGCAGCAAGCTGGATGGTGGAGTAGCCTAGTGGGTGGGGAGAACGACTATTCGTAGGAACACAATTCATAGAATGACAATTGATAGGGCAACAACTGATAGGACGACAATTGGTAGGATGCGCAAAGTTCCTACCAATTTTCATTTATGAATTCTCTTCATGGCTGCAGGATTACCTCTTATACGTGCTACTGAAGGGTCCTGCGGAAACTCTTCACTAAGCCATGGACAGCTGCAGCTGGCCTGGAACAGGGCTACCAACAGGAGTACTAAAGACACCTTCCTTCTGATGTCACAGGAAAGGTCCCTCTGTCGTCTGAGGGAAGGTGTCTTTCAGAGCCTATGAGAAAGAATGCTTCCTTATGCTCCTTAGGCCAAGGCCATCAATGGGAGGGAGGGGAGGCAAGTGTTGGCAGAATACTGATTCTTCAATGAGGCCACCAATAGGAGGGAAGGAAGAGAAGTAAGGGCCAGCTGAGTCAACTTTTCTTTTTTGCCCGCAGCACATCTTCAAGCTGCAAAAAAAAGAATCAAAAAGGGGGAGTTGCTAGGCTGGAGCGGAGACAGGAAGCCCCAGGGAACCTGTGGTGCAGCTGTAAGCTGCAAAAACGAGACCCCCACCAAGGGAGCCAAGGCAGCCAGGTTATTTTATATGCTTCTTACCTATTGTCGTCCTACCAACTGTCTTCCTACCAATTGTAGATCCTAGTGGGTGGTGTAGTGAACTCTAGAGATGATGACTCGGGTCCAAATCCCATTCTATTACAATTATGGTGGAATATGCGAGCCTTCCAAAATCCACCCAAATCCCATTGAACATGTAAGTAACACCTGCAGTCATAAGGTCTATTCGTGTGGTATACAGTTGGGTCCAGAAGGTTTTGAGTGGGTTTTGTTGGGCTCACCATACAATATAATGGGGTTATGGTGAGATGTGTATGTGGGAATCTTTATGTGAAGTTCACCAAAGTGCCCCCTAGGGTGCCCTACTGCTCTTCTAGCCAGTCTACTAAGAACGCTGGCCCCTATATCCCAATGGCTTGTTTTGTGCAATTTTCTTTTGGATGTTGTTTTTTTTCTTTTTTTTTAATGGTTCAAAAAGATAGACACGCTGTGCACAAACACATCTGAGAAATGCCCATTTTCCAAAACAAGAAGATGGACATTTTCCTGTTCTGAAAATGGTCACGTTTGCTATTGGATTTTTGTGCACGTTCTGCAAAACGTCTAAACTTGTCATCTTGAAAATTCCCCTCTATATCGACCATCTCCTCTTTAACTACATATCTAGATTTTCAGAAAGCTTTTGACGAACTCCCTCATGAGAGTTTCGTAAGGAAATTAAAATGCCAGGGGAAAGAAGGCAATGTTCTGTTGTGGGCTGTAAAAAGGAAGATAGAAAACATAAAGCCGGGTTAAATGGACAGTTCTCTCAATGGAGGAACGTGAATAGTGGAGTACTGGAAGGATCTGTACAAGACTGGTGCTTTTTAATATACTGTATTTAGAAATGTACTGGAAATGGGAACAGTGTGTGAAGTGATAACGTTTTCAGATGACCCAGAATTATTCAAAGTTGTTAAATTGCATGCAGATTTTAAGAAAATGCAGAAGGACTTTGGGAGTAACATAACATAGTAGATGACGGCAGATAAAGACCCGAATGGTCCATCCAGTCTGCCCAACCTGATTCAATTTAAAAATTTTTTTTATTTTTTTATTTTTTATTTTTTTCTTCTTAGCTATTTCTGGGCGAGAATCCAAAGCTTTACCCGGTACTGTGCTTGGGTTCCAACTGCCGAAATCTCTGTTAAGACTTACTCCAGCCCATCTACACCCTCCCAGCCATTGAAGCCCTCCCCTGCCCATCCTCCACCAAACGGCCATACACAGACACAGACCGTGCAAGTCTGCCCAGTAAGTGGCCTAGTTCAATATTTAATATTATTTTCTGATTCTAAATCTTCTGTGTTCATCCCACGCTTCTGGAGACTGGAAGAGTGAGCATTCAAATGTCAAATGAAATTTAATGTGGACAAGTGGAGTTATAAATATAGAGAAAAACATAGATCTCATGTCATTGTGCAAATTTAATCACACAGTCACAAAAAGTTAGACCACATTACAAGGTGCCATGAGCAATAAAATTAAATAGAAAGCCATTTCTAGAAATAGAATAATCATTACCCCATAATTATAAAATCCATACTAAGGGCTCCTTTTACTAAGCTGCGCTAACGGTTTTAGTGCGTGCTTAGCGCACACTACATGTGGGATCTCTTCATGGAAGTAGTTAGGGGGTGGGCCATTAGTGTGGGCAGACTAGATGGGCCGTGGCCCTTTTCTGCCGTCATGTTCTATGTTTCCATGTTAACAATGCCATGTACACTAGGCGCTAACACCTCCATTGAGCTGGCGTTAGTTTTTACACGTAACGCGGGGGCTAACATGTGCTAATATGCAGCGCACGCTAAAAACACTACCGCAGCTTAGTAAAAGGAGCCCTATAAGTCAAGATCCAATTATACTTTCTCATTTCTAATAAACATCTCTAATTGGGAGGGGTTCAAAAAAGTTATAAAACATGTAAATAAAGCTCCCAATGCAAGCGCATGATTCTTCAATAAAAGAAAAGCTTTCTGTCTCAATTGAGTGGCATTAGCCACGTCAGGGAAAATCTTTAAGTTTCTGACCACAACATAGGAAATATTTTTAGTAAGCTTAGAAGAATGCTACTTTTATTCACCTCTAAAGCAAAAATAAACCAGAAGGGCAACAAAATGAATAATTTTATCGTGTGAAGTTTCCAAGAATCTAGTCAAATTGAAATATGATCCATTTCCCATTTCATCATACGTTCCCCCTTCTACTGCTTCACTAATCTTTCTAGTAGGCAAATAGCACAATTTTGAAATAACCATGGATTCGGCATTGGATAATGACAACACTTTTACATATTTTCCAGACAAAATCTCTGGAGATATCAAATGTATAATAGTAACATAGTAACATAGTAGATGACGGCAGATAAAGACCCGAATGGTCCATCCAGTCTGCCCAACCTGATTCAATTTAAATTTTTTTTTTTTTTTCTTCTTAGCTATTTCTGGGCGAGAATCCAAAGCTTTACCCGGTACTGTGCTTGGGTTCCAACTGCCGAAATCTCTGTTAAGACTTACTCCAGCCCATCTACACCCTCCCAGCCATTGAAGCCCTCCCCTGCCCATCCTCCTCCAAACGGCCATACACAGACGCAGACCGTACAAGTCTGCCCAGTAACTGGCCTAGTTCAATCTTTAATATTATTGATAGGAAAATTCAAAACCTATATCTGGCAATTCTGTACATTGGCATCTCAGTCTAGGCCCCCTGCTGAGCACTAATTCAATAATGGCATGTTGGCTCCAAAACAAACCACAGACACTGTTGGTTTTTTTTAAGCTGTTCTGATTATGTCAGGCTGGTGGCATCACAAAGGTATTATTTGGTCTTGCTTTAGAGTAGAGAATGACATGGGGGGCAAACTTTTCCCCCTCCCAGCAGGAACTCAATTTCCCCATCCCATCCCCGTAAGTTGTGTCGTCGTCCCTGTCCCATTCCTGTAAACTCTGCCTTAACCGCACAAGCCTCGAAACCTTATGTTTTTAAAGTGTTTGAGGTTTGTGCAAATGAGGTTTGTGCTTGCTGGAATGGGGCAGGGACAGGAAAAGAAGTTGATGGGACAGGAAAAAGAAAATGAGTTCCAGCGGGGACAGGGAAAAATTTGTCCCCATGTCATTCTCTACTCTAGAGTTCAAATCAGTCTTCCTGATACTGCAGCTCTAATATTTCAGAGCGATTACCTAGGCCTGCTGCGATAATTACCTTTGTAAAAGGGGGCCTATGAAAACCATTATGTTTTATAGATCCCATTCAATTAGAAACTTTCTTCGTATTAAGGCGATTAAAGATAACTTAGATTGATTGATTGATTGTTGATTTGGGGACAAAATAAATAAGTTCTAAGTTTATTATTGATGCCTGCAATTTGCCTTTTGAGTATTGTTCTATTTTACCTCCTAAAGCTGCAGTGTATTCCTCTAGATGTGGGCTTTAAGAATATGTATTTCTTTTAGTAATAAGGTGCATTTTCTTTGCTTTTTCTTTATTATATTATACAAATATGATATAATTTTAAATTTAAAGAATTGACTTTGGCTAAAAATAAATCAGATATTCAATGCTGCTTACCGGAAACAGTCTAGCATTGAATGTTGGTAGAATGCTGATGTTCATGTGAAAATTTGAATCCCCCCAAGGGGGTGGGTTACTGAAAGTTTGAAAAGAAGTGTTGGTGAACAGTGGGTTTAAAACCAGCATTTACAGGATCTGTCTGTGTTGAATCTGTAAAGTGAGAGAAGTTTCTGTTTGCCACTTATCTGACTGCAGGAGAACATGCACTAATTGTCAGATCATCTAAAGATCATCGGTAAACCAGTTTCACTGGTTTAGCAACGACCTAATTTTCCAACCCATTGTTCCAAATGTCTCACCGTGTGGTTTTCTGTGTGTTTCTACATTTTATGACTCTGCCATTCAAACGACCTCATTAATATTAAAATTAGGTCATTAATATTAAAACAAGCCATCTGATGGCCTAACATGGCAAAGGCATGCACTACATTTAGTGATGGCTAATACCGACCGGAAATAAACAATAGGACTAGACCTGCTTGTAACTGTGTTACCGACAGGTCTGTCATATTTTTTCATTTTTTATTTATGGGCACAGATGTGTGTGTATAAGACACACACAATATTTGCCCCATAAAAAAAAATGTCGTGCTGGCCCCCCTCGATCGTAGCTACTCCCAACGACACCCTGGAACAAAAACAGAGGCAGAAGGGATGCCCACTCCATGCCATGATTCTCCCCCAATACTGCGAATCCCCTTCACCACCCCTCAATTTTGAAAAAAAAAAAAAAAATCAGCCCACTCCCTCCTGCCACTGGGTGGCTCCCTGCCTAAAGGACCACCCATGCAAAGAACACTATCCCCTTCACCACTTCCCTACTTTGAAAAAAATCAGCAGGAGGGATGCCCACGTCTTCCTGCCTCTGGATGACCCCCACATTGAACTGACCCCCCCCACTCCCTGTACTTAGAAAAAAATCAGCAGGAGGGATGCTCACTCCCTTCTGCTTCAGCCCCCCGGGCTCCCCACACACTCTCCAACCCACCACCATAAGTACCTCTTATCTGAAGAAGACAGCAGGAGTGATGCCCAGTGGAACAAATTGCCAGATGAAATGAGGGAGAATATGCTCATGGCATGATTTTTTAAAAGCAATCAAAGTTTTATCTTTTCTCAAATTAATTTAACTGCATAATAAAATTATTTTATTCCATTCTATATATCTTTGACTATGCATATGTTTTGATTTCTGTAGTATACCATCATGAATGGAATTTTTATTCCAAAGTGAGGGTATGTACATTTTATAAATAAAGAAATTACATTACATTAGAGATTTCTATTCCGCCATTACCTTGTGGTTCAAGGCGAATTACAAAAAAGTAATAGACGGAGGGTTACAATAGAAGATCTCTGGTTATGTTATAGAGAAGGTAAAAAGAGAGTCAGGTTGATTTGGAGGTCAGGAAGAAGATGGGGGGAAGAAAGGTACTTGTGTTGATTAAGACTTTGTCAGGGATTTCTTGAAGAGTATAGTCTTTATTTCTTTTCTGAACATCTTGTAGGCTGGGGTTGTTATCAATAGATAGGAGATTTGGTTGTCTAGTTTTGCTGCTTGGGTGGCTAGGAGGCCGTCATATAGTTTTTTCCGTTTAACTTCTTTGATTGGAGGATGTGTGAATGTGGTGTGAGTTTTCCTATGCCTGGCTGAGGTAGTTTGGATGAGGCGGTTTTCATGTAGGTTGGGCTGTCTCCATTTATAGTTTTGAATAGTATATAGTAGAATTGAAATAGTATTATTTCTGGAATTGAAAGCCAGTGTGAGTTGAGGCATGCCTCTATAATGTGGTCGTGTTTCCTCAGTGAGCATACGAAATAAAATATACACCCACATCTGCTCTTATTCTTTTTTTTTAATAGCTAATTTTCTTTCCAATAAAACATATCTAGATCACATTCAGGAGCAGAACAAGTTGGTTGCTGTGCTGGTGTGCTGAGCTCTGTGTGTTCTCCTAAAGATTTTGTTTTCCTCTGATGATGGTCAAGAGGAAGGGCATACCACATGCTTTGGTGGGACATGTATCTGCCTCTCTGGCTGTGGGTCCTATTGATGGCTTGTTAACTGTCATCTGTCAGGCTGCCAATGGGAGAAATGCTGAAAAGAGGAGAGTCAGCATCTCTCTTGGCTGTGGAGATATCATTGAGTCCTGAGGAGAGCAGATAACCCTCCTGTCCTTCTACTGAAGTGTCAGAAAATTTGGAGGCATACAGAGCAAGTCGGTACTCTGCTACAGTGGTAAAGACCATGAGGCAGCTACAGAGGTTCACAGAGGATCAACACCTGAACTTGCAACAAGTAACTGCAACTTTAATTTCCAAAGTCTGCTGTATCATTCTCTTGCATAACCACAAATAAGAACTTTTCAAATGGTCTGGCTCACTTTTGATAAACTGAAGAAAGTGTCATTTGGTCACTGTATGGCATTTGATTCTTAACTCAACCTCAGAGCCTACTAAAAAGTGAGACTGGGCAAGAAGGACCATTGGTCTGACCCAGTATGGTTGTTCTTATGCTCTTTAAGTTAGGAAAAAAAAAAATTGGAAAATTTGGAATTTCAAGTTGAAAAAGTGGAATCATTTGAATTTACTTTAATTAAGAATAATATGGTTACTCACAGGAAGCTGGAAATCCTGAAGAATATTGCTAGAAATAAAAACGTGGGGGGCGATATTCAAAGCAATTTAACCAGCTAGAAATGGTTCCTGGCCAGTTAAATCACTTGGGTGGAGTAGTCCGCTGATATTCAGTGGTACTGAACTGGCTATATTGTGGGTGGTCTGGGGATGAAGTCAGCACTTAACCGCCTAAGTTAAGTGGTGAAATCAGACCGCATAAAAGTCAGTCCTATCTATATATGATGTCACCCATGAAGTTAAGTGCTGAATATCACACTTAACTGCATACAACTAAACTAAGCTAAACTGTAAGCTTATATACTGCATCTTCTCTAAACCTGGATATTCAATACCAGGGCCCAGATCTTGTCCAGTATTAAATATCTGGGAATAACACTGCTGATGGCTAAAAAACATGCTCACCACTGCTGGCTGAATTTATCAACTTTCCAAGGTTGTTTCAAGCATCAGCTAAGCCAAGAACTTGTTGCAAAAATATATGATTTAGATTTTGGAGTTCTTGCCAGATCAAACTTATTATGTACATTCCCCTCGTTTGGGGTGAAGAACATTCTGACACTATTGATGTCATTGGATAGTTTGACTGTTTCTAAGAGCTCTGAGGATCAAGGAGAAAAGGTTCAAGTTGCTACTATGATAATGACATTTGCGATGGATGCAGACAGATTTAATTTTTAATACATTTTTTAGGCATAGAAAGGGATTATTTTACAATATTTAGCTCTGGATTTTTCACAACTTGGCTAGGGCCACTCATAAGAAAAGGAGACCATAGGAACATAAGAATATCCTTACTGGTTCAGACCAAAGGCCCATCAAGCCCAGTAGCCCGTTCTCACGGTGGCCAATCCAGGTCACTAGTACCTGGATTGGCCACCGTATATTCTCAATGTTATCTTCGAAGGTTCAGCAAATTGGGGCTCAGTTATTTTGGGGAAATTTCCTTGTAAATGTGCAGTGAAATACGGAGGCAAAATGCATTTTTTATGAGCCTTCACAACTATCTTTTTTTCTGAGTGATACGAGCTCCCTGTCTTTTACTGTTAAGAAGCTCAGACCTCTATGGTTGCTAAATTGTTTACCTGAAATTGTGTAAGATGCATCAATAGAGTCTTTTTCTTTCTTTTTCTTTTCCTTTCATTTTCTTGAGATCTTTCCTTAGATGTTCTTCACCCCCCCTCCCTTTAGTTCTGAACTTTAGGTGTGAGAAGTGAGGATTCGATTTGTGTATGCTTGTTATATTTTGCTTTGATGTCTTTTTCTGTTAAGGGAACTTTACTTCTTCATTTTAGTCAATGGCATAGTGAAGGAGATTGGCGCCTGGGGTGGTGGCGCCCTGCATTGCTGCACCATGCACCCCCACTCTCCCCCACCATTTGAACACCCCCCACTTGAACACCCCCACTCTCCCCTGCTGCTTGGACACCCCCCACTCTCACCTGCTGCTTGGACACCCCCCTACTCTCCCCCACCGCTTGAACACCCCCCATTCTCCCCTGCCGCTTGAACACCCCCACTCTTCCCCACTGCTTGTGTCCCACCTGCCCTTGCATACCTTTTGAAATGTTCATCGGTGCACATAGCAACTTCTACCCGCTACTTGCAAATGCAAATGAATGCAGCTAGCTCCTATTATAATACATTCTGGATTGACTTTTTTAGACAGAAGAAGGTGAAAAATGTACAAGGTTGTGAAGACTTTTAAAAGGCCCTGTAAAATATATCCTTCTAATCCATAGTAATAACCAGTATGTGCACTTCCTCTAAAAGGGTAATTTTGTCACAGGTGACCTAGATTAATAGGGCAGGAAGATGCCATTTCTTGCATATTGTATAAAAAACACATAAGGGTCTTTTTACTAAGCTGTGGTAACAAATGGTCTTGGTGGCCAGCCAGAATTTATCAACAAAATTCCTGATCCCTCATTCTACTCGGCGTTCGCTCTGATCCTCTAATCAAAATTTGCTCTCCATTCTGTCACCACGGCACATCAATACCACAAGAACTAATATATTCTCCATTACCGCACCTTCACTTTGGAACTCAGCCCCAAGTCACTTAAGAAAGGCGACGTCTCTAGAGATCTTTAAATCCAATCTGAAAACATTTCTTTTTAGAGACGCTTTTGAAACTTGACCGTCCTTTTAAGGATGTGTTAAGACAACATTAGGCCTGGCCTTTAGGCTGCTCCTCCTGGTTCCCCATCCTTTTTATTTGTTCCTTAATTGTTCTTTACTATCCAAATATTGTCATTCTTACCCCTTGTCCTCTCTTTCCAATTAGTCTATGTCTTTATAGTCTGTCTTTGTCTTACGTCTACAGCAGTGTTCTCAAACTCAAACCCTTTGCGGGGCCACATTTTGGATTTGTAGGTACTTGGAGGGCCGCAGAAAAAAATAGTTAATGTCTTATTAATGAAATAACAATTTTGCATGAGGTTAAACTCTTTATAGTTTATAAAACTTTCCTTTAACAGTTTTACCTTATGCAAAATTGTCATTTATTTAATAAGACATTAACTATTTTTTCTGTGGCCCTCCAAGTACTCTATTTTTTCTGCAGCATTCACATTTAAAGTTTAATATCTTTTCTTTCTCAAAACTGGCACATTTCTATTACTAAATTGAAAATAAAATCATTTTCCTAACTTTGTTTGGTAATTTCATCAGTCTCTGGTTGCACTTTATTCTTCTGACTGTGCATCCAATATTTCTTCTCTTCTTTCAGCCTCCTGTATGCTTCCTCTCCTCCAGACCTCATTCCCTCCCCCAACTTTTTCTTTCTTTTTCTATGTCTGTCTTTCTCTGATTCCTTGTCCCATTTTTTGCTTTGTTTCTGGCTCTTTGTCCCCCCCTTCTTTCTTTTTTCCTTCTGGCTCCCTGTCCCCCCCCTTCTTTCTTTCTTCCTTCCTGCCCTCCCCCATGCCACCGCCACCGGGGAATAGGCTGCTGCTGCTGCTGGCGCCATCGGGAACAGGCCGAGATCTCCACGGGGCCGACCAACTCTCGCTGCTTGACGTCAGTAGGCGGAGCTTTGGGACGGATGGGCCAATCCGGCCTCATTCCGTCGTTGGCTGCCTGCCGGACAGGTGATTTGACTCCCGTCTGTCCGGCCAACTACACAAAGGTACGGGGAAGGGGGTGGGGGTGTCGTGGGGGTCGGCCAGGGGGGTCGCGGGTCAGCTGGGGGGGCGGTCAGAGGTTCTTGGGGGGGGGCAGTCGTTGGGGGGAGGGGGGTTTGCGTCGAGGGCAGGAGGGCCTGGGATCCCTCCTGCCCATAAAGTAGTGCGGGGTGGGGGTAGGGGGTCGCCGTGGCTAGGAGGGTTTGGGCTCCCTCCTGGCCCGAACAACTAGCGAGGGGGGGGTCGCCAAGGCCAGGAGGACTTGGGCTCCCTCCTGGCCCGATATTGTCGGGGAGTTGGGGAGTCGGCGGGGCAAGAGGGCTTGGGCTCCCTTTTGCCCTGATCGTGTCGGGGAGTCGGGGGGGCAAGAGGGCTTGAGCTCCCTCTTGCACCGATCATGTCGGGGTTGCCGCGGTTGGCTGGGGCAAGAGAGCTTGAGCTCCCTCTTGCCCCGATCGTGTCGGGTGTCGGGACCGCCAAGAGGAAGCAGCAGGACACCGGTAGGAGCTTCTACATGATGGGGGGGGGATTGGGAGGCTGTGAGGGTGCGAGCGGTCCTTCAGGGTGGGGGTGCGGGTGCGAGTGCGTGCGAGCGGTCCTTCGGGGTGGGGGTGGGGGTGCATGCAAGCGGTCCTTTGGGGTGGGAGTGCGAGCGGTCCTGCGGGGGGGTGAATCGGACGTCAGGGGGAACTATGTAAAAAAATTTTTGTACAACGCGCTCACGCGTATAACGCGCAAGGGTATGCGCGGTACGTAAAAACCACGTATAATGCGCGCATTATATGCGAGAAAATACGGTACATCATATCTCTCCTTTCTTGCTTCACTAGTTTTGCAGGTATACAATGACATGGGGGTTTTACCAAAAAAAAAACCCCCACAAAAAAAAAACAACAACAGTGACTTGAAAGCTCAATTACTTTTAGAAGCTCATGCTGATTTGGGGAATACTGATTTTTTATGGTTTTAGTGCCAATTTATGGCTACCAATTCTATATTTTCATTATTTTAGTTTATTTATTGTTATGCTTTTTATACTATGGTAATTATGTTCATTTTTGCTCATTTTATATATGTACAATGTAATCCACTGAGAGAAGGAACTTTTCCTGGATTTGCAGGTTATAAATGATCACAAAATAAAGAAAGAGAACATGTACTCAAAAGTTTTGAATTTCTTTTACTGAGCAAGAAAAAACTCACTTTAGAGTGGATATAATTTCAGATACTTTCTTTCTTTAGATATCTTTTAACCCTCATTTCTGGCAAAAGGAATACTTAAAACCACCAGAAGATTAAAATAACAGCAGCAGCAGGAAACAGTTGGCATCCATCTGAGGGTCATCCGAGGGTCATCAAGGAACTGAAAGGGACCATAGCTGAACTGCTTCAACTAATAGCCAATTTGTCGATCAAATCGGGAAAGATTCCGAAAGACTGGAAGGTGGCGAATGTTACACCGATCTTCAAGAAAGGTTCGAGGGGAGATCCAGGAAACTACAGACTGGTGAGTCTGATCTCGGTACTGGGAAAAATGGTGGAGTCACTGATAAAGGAGCGCATCATTGATCACCTTGACGGACATGGGCTGAGGACCAGTCAGCATGGTTTTAGCAAAGGCAGATCGTGTTTGACGAACTTGCTGCACTTCTTTGAGGTAGTAAACAGACAGATAGACAAGTGCGACCCGGTCGACATTGCATATCTGGATTTTCAGAAGGCGTTTGACAAGGTTCCGCATGAACGACTACTTCGGAAAATTGCGAGCCATGGAATCGAGAGTGAAATACTTATGTGGATTAAAAACTGGCTGGAGCAAAAGAAACAGAGAGTGGGGGGGTAAATGGACAATACTCAGACTGGAAGAGTGTCACTAGTGGGGTGCCACAGGGCTCGGTGCTTGGACCTGTGCTCTTCAACATCTTTATAAACGATCTGGACATTGGTATGACAAGTGAGGTGATTAAATTTGCGGACGATATGAAGTTATTCAGAGTAGTGAAGACACAGGGGGATTGCGAAGACCTGCAATGCGACATAATCAAGCTTGAGAAATGGTCATCAACATGGCAAATGAGGTTCAACGTGGTAAGTGTAAAGTGATGCATGTCAGTAACAAAAATTTCATGCACAAATGCAGGATGTCCGGGGTGGTACTTGGAGAGACCTCCCAGGAAAGAGACTTGGGAGTTCTGATCGACAAGTCGATGAAGCCATCCGCGCAATGCGCGGCGGTGGCGAAAAGGGCGAACAGAATGCTAGAAATGATAAAGAAGGAGATCACGAACAGATCGGAGAAGGTTATCATGCCGCTGTACCGGGACATGGTGCGACCTCATCTGGAGTACTGCGTCCAGCACTGGTCACCATACATGAAGAAGGACACGGTACTACTCAAAAGGGTCCGGAGAAAAGTGACTAAAGTGGCTAAGGGACTGGATGAGTTGCCATACAGTGAGATTGGCGAAACTGGGCCTCTTCTCCCTTGAAAAGAGGACACTGAGAGGGGACATGATCGAAACATTCAAAATACTGAAGGGAATAGACTTAGCAGATAAAGACAGATTGTTCACCCTCTCCATGGTAGGGAGAACGAGAGGGCACTCTCTAAAGTTGAAAGGGGATAGATTCCATACAAACGTAAGGAAGTTCTTCTTCACCCAGAGAGTGGTAGAAAACTGGAACGCTCTTCCGGGGTCTGTTATAGGGGAAAACATCCTACAGAGATTCAAGACAAAGTTGGACAAGTTCCTGCTAAACTGGAACGTACGCAGGTGAGGCTGGACTCATTTAGAGCACTGGTCTTTGACCTGGGGGCCGCCGTGTGAGCGGACTGCTGGGCCCGATGGACCACTGGTCTGACCCAGCGGTGTCAATTCTTATGTTCTTATGATTATAAAAATAAATATGACTAAGATCTTGGGCTGATTTTAAGTTTGTCTATTTTTTTTCAAAATTATCTTTTGTTGGGTTTCACAGTAATTCCTCCCCTCCCCTCCCAGTTGTATTGTGGGCTTAGTAGATGGTTGTTTAGCATCCTATTTTATTTTCCTTTCTTGAAATTATATTGTATAAGTGACCATCCTATTTTCTGTGCAAAGGTTTATTCTTATATTACTGTAGAAAACATAACGTATATAAAATAAAAATTATGTATTTTGTGCTTTTTTAAAATAACAAACTCCTCGAGGGCCTGCAATCCAGTCGTGTTTTCAGGATTTCCCCAATGAATGTGCATTGAAAGCAGTGCATGCACATAGATCTCATGCATATTCAAAGGGAAATCCTGAAAACCTGACTGGATTACGGCCCTCAAGGAGGGACTTTGAGATCCCTGGCTTACAACATCATAGAAACAGCTTTCACTCCAATGAGATAACAGAAATCCCCTAATTGTCTCGATTCTTCTAGTTACTTCTGAAGGATCTCCCAAATGGGTGATTTTATTCGGCTTGCCCCTCCAGAAGTGACTAGCTCCCTGCAGCGAGCAACAATTTTGGCCCTCTTTTATTAAGGTGTGCTAAACACTAATGCATGCATGTTAGTGTATGGACGCGTTAGGATTTAGCGCGTGCTAATTTGATTAGCGCACGCTAATCGGTTAGCACACCTTAGTAAAAGAGGGCCAAAATTGTTGCTCGCTGCAGGGAGCTAGTCACTTCTGGAGGGGCAAGCCGAATAAAATCACCCATTTGGGAGATCCTTCAGAAGTAACTAGAAGAATCGAGACAATTAGGGGATTTCTGTTATCTCATTGGAGTGAAAGCTGTGCTGTTACACAAATGGTGTCAGCTGGAGACAGCAGATCTAAAAGGGAGAGGCAGGTGGAGGCAGGTTCCAATTGAGTTGGAAGTCCAAAGGAGTACAAGGAGGAAAAACCAACCCCAAAACTAGTCTCCTACATGCTAGGTTCATTTTGGAACTCTGTGTTATTGACTTAGGGCTCCTTTTATCAAGCCGTGCTATCGGTTTAACGCGCGTAATACTGCGCGCTAAACCGCTGGCCGTGCTAGCCGCTACCGCCTCCCTTGAGCAGGCGGTAGTTTTTAGGCTGTTGCGGGGGTTAACATGTGATGAAAAGTCACGCGCGTTAACCCTGCTAGCGCGGCTTGATAAAAGGAGATCTTAATATGAAATGTGAGACCTCACAAGGGAACCTGAATTGTTTGGGATTGGATTTAGAACTGTTATGGATGGAATGTTAGAAAACATATTTAAACTGTTTTAATGAAAATTTTTAAAAAAATTTTAAGATGCTGTTAAAGACCTGCCTATTTGTGAGAGTCTTTCTTACCTGATCGCTTTGAAATCAGTAGATAATAGAGCACTCCTTTGTGTTATGGATATAAGATGATGGTTTTTAATAAGTATTTTGTTTTGATAATGTATTAATGGATTTGTAAAGTTTATTTTTTATGTATTTGCTAACTGTTACGTGCTTAGTTGATAAGCGGGATAGAAATTTTTTAAATAAATACATTTTCTAGGGACAATTTTCATGGACTGCATGCTCTCAAGACTTTTATTAGCTCTGTTGGGGATTGAAATGGACCCATCAGCCTTGCTGATAAGGATGGGGAAATCAAACATGATTACTATTGGCTATGAGCTTCACTGTAGCAGTACGGTGCAAATGTGATCAGTTTTATAATATAGCATGGTACAGGAAGGAGGACAGCATCTCAGTAAAGGAAAATAAAACCTTTCAGCAGGAAACAGATATTTTTAACACCTTATACCCAATCTACTATGCAGATTTGGTGTTCTCAGAAAATATTCAATGGTTAAGCACACCAGATATGCTTGATTCTTTTGATCTATAGAGGTAACACAGTTCTGCTAATGCCTTTGACTTCATTTCATTTCAATCAGCTGTTGTACCTTGAACACACTGTTCTGTATTAGTTCACACATGTTCCCAAATCCTATATTCCTCCTCTGTTTCTTCTCTTTTCATTGGTGTTTACAAAGGGAGAGAGAGAAAGAGACACTTCTAGACTGGATTAGTATATACAGATGAGAACATTCTTTAATTCAGTGCTGATGTGGCACTCAGGAGGCTGGGATTAAGTGTACATGACCAGCAGTTAATAGTTTTTGTAAGAGGCAAAGAAAGCCATTTTGGTTCTCAAAAGTAGTAGCTGAGAAGGTAAGGGAAAAGAGGTTAGTTTTCATAAACTACAAAAGATTGCAGAAAGAGGAACACATGCCAACATATCTGGAAAAGTTAAGAGAGGTTGATCGAGTAGTCAGGAAAGCAAAGATGCAAATAGAAGGAAAAATAGCTGACCCGGTAAAGTGTGTGTGTGGGGGGAGGGGGTGAACAAGACTTTTCATATATATTAGTGATAGGAAGAAGTGCAAAAGTGGCATTGTGAGACTCAAAAGGTGAAGAGCAGACATAAGTAGAAGCTGATAAAGATAAGGCTGAATTGTTTAACAAATATTTATGTTCTGTGTTCACAGCTGAAGCACCAGGAGCAGGACCGCAGAAGACAAATATAAATAGAGTTGAAGGTATGATTTTCAGAGGATTGTGTTCATGAGGAGAGCTGGCTAAACTAAAGGTGAGCAAAGTGATGGGGCCGGATGGTGTACAACCAAAGGTACTGAAAGAACTTAGGGAAACTCTGGTGGCTCCACTGACTGACCTTTTAAATGCTTCTCTAGAATAGGAAGTGGTATCAGAGGACTGGAGAAGAGCAGATGTGGTCCCTCTTCTCACTGGTTACCGATTAAGTGCAAAATTATCTCTAAAATTTACTCTTGACCTTCAAAGCTTTTCATCTCGAGGATCCAAATTACTTGTCATTCTTGACCATTCCATACTCTCCTGCCCACTTACTACAGTGTCTGAATGATCATTGGTTGGTGCTCCCTGGCCTTATGCAAGCACATCTTGAGTCCAGCAGATAGTGTGCCTTCTATTTCACAGCTCCATTTACATGGAAAAAGCTACCACTCTAGATCCACAGTTGCAAGATTTCATTGTGTAGTTGGTTAACCCTTTCAGGACCAAGGGACATATTTGTCCCATAACTTTAAAATCCTATAAATTTTGATTGGGATAGTCTACAGTTCTAAATTTGATATGTACGGATTCCATATGATACTGCCTTTATGTAAACAAACTGGTTCCGACATTCATTCATTAGCGTCGTTGCTAGATTGACGAGAAGATTCACTTGCCACACTGTCCATAAGCCAGAAGTGTGATTTTTTTAAATAAAAATAATGATATTTCACAAAAAAAATCAATTTTTTGGCATCTGCAAGCCCTTTTTACCATAAAAATGTCATCAAAACCACAAAAATTGGCCTACGATCCTTATGGTCCTGAAAGGGTTAAGGCCTGCAGAATTGCCCGAGTTCCATTTCCATTTCCCTTTATCCCATGTCCCCTTCCCATTATCGCCTCTAATTATCCTTTGTGTTTCTTTCCTTTTTGCATGTATGGCATTCTATTTTTTTTTTCTTGTCCACCATAATGGCATTCCTTTCCTTTGTTTTATTAGTCTGTAAACTCCAGGTGTCACCTATATGTCAGTACAGTAGGGTTTTGAGGGGATCACACTTTCCACCACAAGTGTACTACTTAGAATGGAAAATAGGCCTGGGTCCCCTTCTTGGAGTCCATTGTACTGACTTACCAGGCTACTCCAGACACCTGCTTGATGCTCTAATAAGACTGGTGATAACATCTGTAGCTGTCATACAGGCATGTATGTGAAATGGTCAGTGACCACTGGAAAAGTGTGGTGGAGAGGGGAGGGGAGGGGGGGGGGTTATGTTTACAACCCCCCAGTGGCCATCTGGTCAGTTTGGGCACCTTTTTGACACTTTGTTTCAAATCAGGTCTAGCCCCAAACGTCCAAATTGTGCCCTGGACATTTTGTAAAATGTTTGATTATTGCTGCAAAATGTCCAGGCCTAAGCGCATCCTACTCCCACCCAAACCACTCCTGTAACACAACCCCTTGGAATTTAGGTGAACAGTAGATGAACAGCATGTGATTTTAAGCAGGGCTGGCCCTATCTCTAGATGGCTTAGCTAGCTACTTAGGAAAGCAAAGTTAGGGGAGTAGTAATATGGTTTTCTGCTTCAACACAGTAGTGGGTCCATTCATTATTGGTGCCTGCTCAAGTAGGTGTCAGTCCCACCTCTTCCAAGAGAAAGTATATGTGATGGGGTAGGGTGGGGTGGGGAAAGACTGGAAGTTCATTAGTGTGGCCTGTACAGAAAGACCCACCACTACACTGAGGGTTTGGAAGATATAGGAAGGGGGAAGCAGGTCCAGTAGGAGAAAGATGCTGGACCCAGGAGGTGGCTAGGGAAGGGAAGAGAAGCTGGGGGTAGAGAAGAAGAGGAGATGCTGACCCCCTAGGGGGTAGAGAGGGAAGGGAAAATATTAGACATCTGGAGGAAGAGGGAAAAAGAACACACTGGCCACCTGGAAGGGGGGGGAGGTGGGAGGGAGGGAATGGGAGATGCTTGATACGTGGGGTGGTAGGGAGAGAAGGGGAGATGATGACCATTGTCACACCCCCGGTACCGAGTAGTCAGAATGGCTACCGGGAGGTGTGCAAAACACAGTCCCTGGCATGCCTTTACGGGTTGAAGGCCCTGCTGGTGTTAATATGAGGAGCAAAAATAAAGTTCAGCACAGCCTGGTTCTCCTCAAAATAATAAGACTTTAATGCCTAACCCAGCTTCCTTCAGCCAGGTGGCTAATGCTTCAAAGATAAAGGCAAAAACAAAAGAAGCAAATGCAAGCAGGACTTAGTCCTACATGAGACTGCACTCAGCCTTTCCTCAGGTAAGTATTACAGTCCTTATTCAGCTTGTTCACAAAAGAAAAGAACAACTGCAAAAACAGGAGCACATAGACTAGTACAGTCTTTGTAGCAGTCAATCATAAAAGTTCATTGCCTTCAATAAAGCACACTGTAGTTGCCTAGCTTCAATCAGGCCTCTCCAACTAGCTTCAATTAACTGGTAGAGATGGGGAATTGCTGAATCCACAATTAAATGCTGCCAATACTGGCCCCACAATCCCAGCCCAAGGATCTTCTGTGGATTCTCCCCTTATCTAACACCCATGCACAAAGTCCAAATTGGAGTTTCCCTTAACTTCCAAAAGGCAAACACAAACCAAACAGTCCAGCAAAAATAAACCTGGAAAAAGGTTTCCAGCTTCAGGCACCTTGCAGTGAGCCCAGCACTGCTCACGGCTCCACACAGGTGCAAACAGGTTCCAATAAAAAAAACCCAAAAAGTTCACAAACTTAAGCACAACAAAACACAGGAATTGTACTTAGCTTTCTTCCATGGGACAAGCTTCTATATCCATGATAGTTTCCATAAAGTCCATGGACTCCGGTTCAGCTAGCTGGTTGGCTTCAGAGACAGGGGCTGTATCCACCATCTCAATAATCATGAAAGTGGTGAGGTTCAGGAGAGCAGTCCTGCAAACCTCCTTCCTGGGCTGACCCAGGGCAGACTGACTGAATCTTCCTCAGTGCTGCCTCAAGAGCACTGAGGCGACCACGCCCTGTTCTATGAGGGGGCAGGGCAACCTGCAGCTTCTCCTTAGATTTCCCAGGACTTCTAATTAAGCCCTGCAGCTGGGGGTTAGCTGAGCTAGAGGAATTGTTCTGTGGCTGATCCAGGCTGTTCCCCTCATAGTCCTCACCTCCCCAGGGTTCTGTAAGCTGGGTTTTAAGTGGCAATTCAGAGCCTACCTTTCTATTGGGGTTTACTCTGTCACACTGGTTGGACCTATTCAAGGCCAAGCTAGGTTTAGGAATAGCCTTTCCTGGCACAAGCCGAGCTTTAGGGCTAGGGTTGTGACACCATCTGGGGGATGGATAATAAGGGAAGATACTGGCCACCTGGGGGTAGGGGGATGGAGGGAAGGGAGATGCTGCACTATATGTGATGAGGGAAGGTAGGGCCTTGAGCTGACCCCAACAGATGAAGGCTTTCCTAGGGTATTCAATACTCTTGGCTACCCCTCAGTATAAGGGACCCTTCCCCCTTATTAGAAGCCTGTGCTTTCCCACAGATCAGCACAGGGAAAGTAGAAAGGAGGACAGAGGTTAGAGTGGATTGAATTATGTGGTGCTCCGATTTAGGAGTGATAGAAGTGATGTAGTCTAATACTTAAAACCAGTATACTATAACAAAACATATATCAAAGTATTAATTTTCAAGATTCAGACGATCTGATTATTTGCAATATAAGACAATCTTCAGAGTAACTTACTTTCCAGCCTTTATCTCATAAATTACGAGTTGCACCATAAGCTTGATAAAAAAAAGAGGTTTGCTTCAATCTATAAATAATGGTGAATCTGTCCTTGATGTAGACAGTGATCACCTAAACATATTAGGTTGTTGTACAGGTGATAAGAAGGACATTTTGACATTCTACCACCATGGAAAATAGTTAATGTATGAATAAAATGGTTTTATCTCCTGTGCTTGTCCTGACTGGCAAAGGGAAATACAACAATTCAAAATTTCTAATAAGAACGTAAGAATAGCCTAACTGGGTCAGACCAATTGTCCATCTAGCCTAGTAGTCTGTCCTCAAGGTGGCCAAACCAGGTCACAAGTACCTGGCAAAACCCCCCAAAGTAGAGTCCCTCCTTAAATAACAAACTCCTTGAGGGCCTGCAATCCAATCGGGTTTTCAGTATTTCCCCAATGAATATGCATTGAAAGCAGTGCATGCACATAGATCTCATGCATATTCATTGGGCAAATCCTGAAAACCCAACTGGATTCGGCCCTCAAGGAGGGACTTTGGAGACCCCTCTCTACTGAGTTTAACACAATATATACGAGGGACATTCAATAATTTATCTACCTCAGTAGGAAAGAAAAGAGTTAAAAATATATATATGTATTTCAGTATAGTCCCGATAGCTCCATACACATCATCCACTTTTCCTGCAATGATTAACCCCTTTGAAAAGAATTCTTCTGTTTGACCTTCAAATCAGGATGTCACAGCTTCCTTGACATCTTCATCACTTGAAAACCGCTGTCCATGGAGAAATTTCTTTAAAGCTCGGAACAGGAAATAATCTGAGGGAGCCAGACAAGGACTGTAGTGTGGATAGTTCACTTGTTGAAACCCACATTCTTGGATGGCAACCTGTGATTGTTGTAACATGTGTACTGGCGCATTGTCATGAAGAAGCAGCACGTCTGCTGAGAGTTTTCCTTGATTTTTCTCCTTAACTGACTTCCACAAAGCGATTATTGTGTTGGCATAATTCTCCCTGGTTATGGTTGTCTTGTGTGGCATGAATTCCAGAAGCAAAAGTCCTTCATCCTCCCAGAAGACAGTTGCCATGACTTTGCCTGAAGATTTTTCTGTCTTGAATTTTTTTGGGGTGGGGGATGACTTGCTCTTCCACTGCTGTGACTCCATTTTGCACTCAGGCTCTCTGTGATAGACCCAAGTCTCATCTCCAGTCACCAAATGATGAAAAAAATTTACTTGGTCTTCACAGAGCATCTCCAAGAAAGCATTGGAGCCTTGTGGCCTTCTGAAATGGCATCAGCATTCTTGGAACCCATCTTGCACTAACCTTGGACATGCCTAACTTTTCATGTATAATTTCCCAAATTGTACCTGCCAATATGCCCATTTCTTCAACTATTTGGGAAACCCTAATTTGTCTGTCAGACAAAATTAAATCCTCATTTTTCTTGCATATTTCAGTGGAAGTTGCTTCTAAAGGCTGTCCAGGGTGAGGGTCATCTTAAATGAACTTTTTACCCCACTTAAACTACTTGTTCCAAAATGATAGGGCAGACTCACCATAAACTGCAGTCATGTGTTCATGCATCTCCTTTGGCATTTTCCCTTCTTTTGTGAGAAATTTTATCACTGAATTGTGCTCCAAATCTAGTAGTTTCTTACTTGATTCGTACGAGGACTCTCCTGACATCCTGAGCCACAACTGTGCATGAGTAACTTTGAGACATGTCACACCATGCTTGCTACTTTCATTCAAACTCAGGTAGAAAAATTATTGAATGCCCATCGTATATTCATATGTAAAATAAATGTATATATAGAGCAGTTACTTACCCACTAAGATCAATGGAAGACCAACAGAAGAAATCAAGAAACATGTATAATTTAACACCCTTGCTGAAACAATCATGTTGATAGGCAAATTATGTTTTCATTAATGAGCGGCGGCAGAGGAAGAATCTGGCTTTGTATCTAACCCACTGCTTCTCCGAAATGGGCTTATGTGGGGTTTCCTATCTTGAAGACAAATGAGGTCTTGATATGCATTGAGAACAGACTCTGTGCATGTGTGTCATTGTGGGTGGGTGGGACAGCAAGAGAAATATGAATTGGCAGTACACTGAAAGGGAAACACTAGCTCCAGAGGAAGGAAGTGCAACTGACAAGATTATACTGCTAAAGACAGAGCTGCCACATTTCTTCCCTGGAATTAATGCTTTTCACTGTTGAATGTGTGTGATAGTCTACATTAGCCTTGTGATATGTACTAAAATCTGCAGCAACAGGATGTTTGAAATGTCTTGCTCCGAGACTACTCATAAGTTGATATTGCATTTAATACTTTTGACTGAACCCTTGATCTTTGAACAAATGGGAAAAATTGTTAACACATTTGGGGAAGGCAATTTTAAAGGCATTTATGTGGGTAAAGTACCCATGTTAAAACCGTGTATGTAAAGAGTAATTCTATAAAGTATATGCTAATATATATGTGTAATTATGGATGTAAATCATTAAATTATAACATATATGCACATGGGCAGCGGAACGCTTTTTTGTTTGGAGGGCCTGAAAGCTCCACCCCAGACCCCGCCCCCATAATAGTACTAATTGTAATACCATTTTTTCCATTCATTTTTCATATGTACAGTGCATACAATATAATCTTATTAACAACACATAATGGTTAACCACAAAATCAAACTACACAAAGCACACTGTATGCTTCTCAAAATTCATTCCTACCACATGCAGAACACAAATAAAAACCACTATGCAAACACAGGACCACAAACTAAAAGTACTAATATATAAAAATGAAACTCTAAGATGCAAGACTCTGCATAAAATGCAATACCACAGAAACGGTGACATATGTCCCCTAATACTGTGCAAAATATGAAGACAGTAGATGTAAATTTGAAAAAGCTGATACATAACAATCACCACTTTACAAATTAACAAATAGAAATAAAACAAATATGAGAAATAAAATACCATTTTATTGGACTAATCCATTTTTCAATTAGCTTTCAGAGGCCAAATATTTCTTCAAGACAGTACAGTATATTGCTGTTATAGTATCCTGTCCTGACCTGAGGAAAGGGATTTAGTCCCCAAAAAATTGCCTTATTTCCATTTCCTATTTACAAACTTTTATCTATACAGTTACAATACTACTTGATTCTATATAAAGCAACAAAAAAAAATTCATTCTACCTTTTGTCGTTTCTGCTTTAATCAAATTCTCTTTGCTTTCTTCTTTCTATACCATGTTTGTCCTCTCTTTCATGCAACATCTGCCCTCTCTCTTTGCTCCTTCCACCCAGCCTCTGCCCCTTCTCTCTCTCTCTACCCTTTCCATCTACTGTCCACCCTCTTTCTGCCCCTTCCATCCATTGTCCACCCTCTCTCTCTTCCATATGGCATCTTCCCTCTTTTTATGTCCCTTTTCTGTGCCCCTTCTCTCCTTTGTACACGATTGATTTCAGCTTCACCCCCTTTCCATTTTTCTGTCTCCATCCCCTCCCCTATGCTGTGGCATCCCTCTCTTCTCCTTTCCTTCCTTTCCACTCCAACCCATGATCTGGCATCTCTGTCTCCTTCCCTTCCCTCCCCCCATGCCCAGGCAACTCTCTCCTCTCCTCTCTTATCTCTCCCTCTATACTCTGACACCTCCTCTCCTTCCTTTCCCTCTGGTCTGGCATTTGTCTCCTTAGTTTTCCTTCCTCCCCTCATGCCCTGGCATCTCTCTCCTTTCCTTCCATCTCCTCCTCCATTATCTGGCATCTCCTCTCCTTCCTTTTTATCCCTCCCTTCTTTATTTCCCATGGTCTGGCATCTCTCCCTACCCCTCCATGGTCAGGTATCTCCTTTCTTTCTTTCCTTTCCCTCCCTCCCATGGACTTGGCATCTCTCGTTCCTCTCCTCTCCCTTCCCTGGTCTTTCTTCTCTCCAGTTGGGTGCAGCAGCAGTAGCAGCAGCATTTCTCTCCCCCTCCCCGGTCTTCCTTCTCCCTCTTTCTCCCTAATTGGGTGCAGCAGCAGCATTTCTCTTCTCTCCCCCCCTGGTCTTCCTTCTCCCTCTTTCTCCCCAATTGGGTGCAGCAGCATTTCTTCCGCCCCCTTCCCTGTCCTGTCTCACACATCCGTCGGCAGTACAGAATTCACAACCCGCTGATCCTGCTTGCTTCGGGCCATCCTCATTGCTGGGTCCCACCTACTTTCTGTTTCTGTGAAGGCAGTACCCGGTAGCGAGGAAGGCCTGAAGCAAGCAGGAGCAGCAACAAGTTGTAAGCTTCCCTCCCTCGCTGCCCTATCTCCTGCCATAGCCTGCAAGCAACTTCACCCATATTATGGGACTCTAACTCTTTGCTTGCTGGCTTCCCAACCCTTCTTCAAAACTGGAAGTTATGTCATGAAGGGGGAGGGAAAAGTGAAGCCAGCAAGCACAGTGTTAGAGCCCTGGAGCATGGGTGAAGTTGCTTGCAGGCTACTGCAGGAGATAGGGCAGTGAGGGAGGGAGCGAGGAAAGCCCAAAGCAAGCAGGAGCAGTGAATTGTGAATGCTGTGCTGCTTTGCTCCACCCTAACGTCGGCCCTGGAGCCACGGCCAATTTTTGGATGGTCACGGCCCTTGTGGCCACCCCTGTTCTGACTCCTATGTATATGCATATATGTGTACACATAAGCATGCAAATGTTAAAATTCCATTTCAAGTGTTATTCATAGTAAATGATGACAGATAAAGACCTGAATGGTCCATCCAGTTTGCCCAACCGTACATGCTCTATAAATAAATAATTTAACTGATCCTTTTTCTTAGATATTTTTGGGCCAGAAACCCAGAGTTCTGCCTGGTAGGGTGTTTAGGTTCTATCTACTGGAGTCTTAGTCAAATCTCACTCCAGCCCATCTAAATCATCCCACCATTGAAGCCCTCCTCAGCCCGTCCTCAACTGAATGGCTATATACAGGACACAGATTATGCAGACCTGCCCAGTACTGGCCTTAATTCCTTCAATATACAGTCAAATCTCAGTTTGCGAGTAGCGTGGTTTGCGAGTGTTTTGCAAGATGAGCAAAACATTCTCGCATATCGTGACTCGCAAACCAAGCGTTGACTCAATTTGCGAGCATCGCTCTCCCCCTGCCCGTGCGCACATGCCCCCCCCGAGAATCGGCATCGTCCCCCCCACTCGCGAACGCCCCCCCTGCATGAACTGGCTTCCCTGACCCGCCCAAACAGAAGCCTTACCCCATATGGCACTGGCACGCAGCCCACAGAATGTGCCGGTGAACGAAGATCCTGCCTCCTGCCTGGGCCTTGAGCATTTTATTGAAATTTTATAAATACAAAGGTATAAAAATAAAACAAAACACACACACACATACATACATATATATATATATATATATATATTTATAATCTTTTTTTTTTTCTGATTAGAGATCCTCTGTGTTCATCCCACGCTTGTTTGAACTCCACCACCTCCCTTGGGAGTGCATTCCAGGCATCAATCACCCTCTCCATAAAGAATGCTCATATCTTACATACCCCAAGATTCTAAAAAGGGAGCCCAAATTTGGGTGTTCAAAATTGCACGCAATTTTGAGATCTGCACACAAAACATTAGTTAATGAGTTGGTAACAATCAAAAATTGGCGGTTATAATGCACTTCTTGATATCAATTGGCTCCAATTTGAATTTTGCATGCAGATCTGGCTGTGTATGATTCTATATAGTTCCACACCCAAATCCTCTTGCTTGCAACCTATAAGGGGGCGTGGGCATGTTGTGGCGTTCCAAATAATTACATGCAGTGTTATAGAATTTGGGGGCTTTGTACCCAAGTTGTGTACCAGGATTTACACCAGATTTGAGCTGGGCATCAGAATATGCGGTATTCAATAAACAACACTCAGACTTCCTTTTACTGAATGCGGCCCATGGTGCTTATTTTACAGGTAGGTGTATACTTAAGCGGAGTCTGGGTGTACAGTCATTTATGTCAATAATTTATAGATTATTGTAAGCTACATGCGTGCCTCACACTTATGCATGTTCTATGGGTGATGTAAATGCTTGCACTTCAATTATATTAAAAAAGGGCTATTTGATACAAACTTCTAGCAGTAACAAGCTTTTTTAAGATAAGAAATTTTCTTTCAAACAATTTATCATGAATTTATAATAATAAAATGTGGGGTCGATGATAATATAGTTGAATCACGGGCTGTTTGTCTGTGTGAAATGAGTCACCTCCGAAGCCCTTGAAGAATGTTCCATATATGAATATAAAGTGGTTAAGAGAACCATAGGAAGCGGAACACTTTTTTGTTTGGGGGGGGGCTGAAAGCTCCGCCCTGACCCTGCCCAATCTCTACCCTGACCCCACCCAATCTCCACTCCGACCCCACCCCTATAATAGTACTAATTGTAATACAATTTTTTTCCATTCATTTTTCATATATACATATAATATAATCTTATTAACAACACATAATGGTTAACCACAAAATTAAACTACACAAAGCACACTGTATGCTTCTAAACATTTCCTTATTTCCCATTATTTATTTCCTATTTATAAATTTTTATCAAAACAGTTACAATACTACTTGATTCTACAAAAAGCATCAAAAAAATTTATTTCTATCTTTTGTCGTTTCTGCTTTAATCATCTTCTCTTCGCTCTTCTTTCTATGCAGCGTTTGTCCTCTCTCCCTTCCATGCTACATCTGCCCTCTCTTTGCCCCTTCCACCCAGCCTCTGCCCTCTCTCTCTCCCCATCTACTGTCCACCCTCTGTCTGCGCCTTCCATCCACTGTCTGCCCTCTCTCTCTCTTCCATACAGCATCTTCCCTCTTTCTATGTCCCTTCAATAAACTGAACAGTATATCCTGTGCCCCTTCTCTCCTTTGTACATGATTAATTTCAGCTTCACCCCCTCTCCATTTTTCTGTTTTCACCTCCCTCCCCTATGTTCTGGCATCTCTCTCTTCTCCTTTCCTTCCTTCCCACTCCACTCCATGGTCTGGCATCTCTATTTCCTTCCCTCCCCCCATGCCCTGGCATCTCTCTCCTCTCCTATCTCTCCCTCCATGCTGTGACATCTCTTCTCCTTCCTTTCCCTCTGGACTGGCATTTGCTTCATTAGTTTCCCTTCCCTCCCCCATGCCCTGGCATCTCTCTCCTCTCCTTCCTTTCTCTCCTTCCCTCCTTCCTTCCTTTCCCCTGGTCTGGCATCTATCTCCTTCCCTTCCCCCATTCTTTGGCATCCCTCCCTCCCCCTCCACGGTCTGGTATCTCCTTTCCTTTCCCTCCCTCCCATGGACTTGGTATCTCTCATTCCTCTCCTCTTCCATCTCTGGTCTTCCTTCTCCCTCTTTCCCTCTCTCTCCCCATTTGGGTGCAACAGAAGCATTTCTCTTCCCCCCTTCCCTGGTCTTCCTTCTCCCTTTTTCCCTCTCTTTCTCCAAAAGGGTGCTGCTGCAGCAGAATCACCCCCCCCCCCAGTCTCACACAGCCGTCAGCAGCATTTCTAATTCTCTCTCTGCCACCAACTGCAGCGAGTAGCAGAATAAGCTATTCCGGCTGCTAGAGGACCTCGTCCGGTAGGGCTTGGGGATTCCCACCATCCATATCAAATGTGTCAGAATTTTGGTTGGGGAACTGAGGAGAGGGCTGAAAAAAGCAACTTCTTGTACCATCCACTGATTTGTCTAGCAGGAGATGAAGCCTACACGAGCACAAGGGCGCACCTCCCCCAAGTCTCACACAGCCGTCGGCAGCGCGGCATTCACAACTCGCTGCTCCTTCTTGCTTCAGGCCTCCTCGCTGCTGGGTCCCACCTACTTTGTTCCATGAAGGCAGGACCTGGCAGCGAGGAAGGCCTGAAGCAAGCAGGTGCAGCAAGTGGAACGCCTCCCTCCCTGCCCTATCTCCCATTGACACTGTCCTAGCCAGCAAGCGACCTCGCCCATGCTCCGAGGCTCTAATACTCTGCTTGCCGGCTTTGCTTCTCCTTCTCCCCCCCCCATGACGCAACTTCCGGTTTCATCAGAGAAGGGTTGGGAAGCCGGCAAGCGCAGCATTAGAGCCCCGGAGCATAGGCGAAGTTGCTTTCAGGCTGTGGTGGGAGATAGGGCAACTTTCCTGCTTGCTCCCCCCTAATGCTGGGCAATTTTTGGAGAGGCCACGGCCCCTGTGGCCCCCCTCCTGTTCTGACACCTATAAGAGAACAACTGGAACATTCCCCCTTTTTTACTAAGGCACGCTAGCAGATTTAGCATGCACTAAATGCTAACGTGTCCATAGAATATAATGGGCGCATTAGCATTTAGCGTGCCTTAGTAAACGGACCCCACTGTGAGGTAATTTGAGTGCTGAGTAAAGTTAAGGCAACATATTATTTTTCTCCTGCCATAATGATTTGTGACCTGATCAATTTAAATGTAGTTTTGCTGTTATGTTAGTATTCTTTAAAGTAATTAGGCACCTACATTTCTTTATAGAATAGGCTCCTACCAGCACCTCTGAGAGGCAGATTCTCAAAACTTACCATGTCACTAAACCTGTTCCAGCCGGTTTAACATGCATGTATTTTACCAGCCGATTATCAAAATGCATCTCTGTGGTCTTTTCTTTTTATTTATTTATTTATTTATCATTTCAATACATCTAAAATACACAGATGTAAAAAGAAATACAAAAGTATAACATCATTTAGTTATTCAGACTAAGCACCAAGAAATGAAACAATGAAATACTTACCATGATACAGTCCACAATCTAATGAGAAGGAGCAAGATTAAGGAAAACCCCTTGGGAAAAGGGGAACTCATATACAATGAAAAATAAAGAATAGAGAAAATAGAGCAGCAATTGATGTTAACCTACTCTTTTAAAATTAATCACCACACTAAATAACATGTTTCATTCTGGCTGCATCGAGACTCCTTTACCCTCAAGAAAAAAGCCTAATTGGGCAGGTTCAAAAAAAAAATATTTACTCCCTTGATGGGAAACAAAACATTTACAAGGCAATCTCAATTGAAACACTGCCCCCAGAGCGATCACTTTTGAATGCAATAATAAAAATTCTTTCCTCCTAGATTGTGTCCATTTGGAGACATCTGGAAATACATACTGTATTTTTCGTTCCATAAGACGCACCTGACCATAACATACACCCACCTGTAGAAGAGGAAAAACCAAGAAAAAAAATTCTGAACCAAATGGTGTGCCCTGTACCCTGTCCCCCCTCTGGTGGTCTAGTAGTAGGCTGGGACAGGGTACAGGGCACGTCTAGTGGTGGGCACGTCTAATGGTAGGCACAAATAGTGGCAGCTAGCTAGCCAGCCAGCCCACAGCCAGTGCCAAGCCTGCCAGCCAGCCAGCCAGCCCCAAGGCAGCCAGCCAACCCCAAGCCAACCAGCCAGTCCCAAGTCAGTCAGCCAGACAGCTCCCAGCACCCAGCCAGCTAGCCCCAAGGCAGCCAGCCAACCAGCCAACCCACCCCCAAGCCAGCCAACTAGCCAGTCCCAGCCAACCAGCCAGTCCAAAGGCAGCCAGCCAACCCACTCCAAGCCAGCCAACCAGCCCCAAGGCAGCCAGCTAACCCACCCTCAAGCCAGCCAGAACTCCCGGTACCTTTCTAAAACACCCCCCTCCCCCTGCAGGTACAATTTTTTTAACCCCTCTGGTACCATTTTTAAAAATCCCTGCCCCACCGCAAGCCCCTTTTTAAAACATTCCCCCCACATGCCTGCCGCCGCACCTTTTTAAAACATCCCCCCCTGCAAAAGCCACACCTTTTTCACAACCACCCACCCACCCGCAAACACCCACCACCGCACCTTTTTAGAACAACCTCCCCCCCAAACACCTGCCGTCGTACCTTATTAAAAACATCATCCTGGTGGTCTAGCGTGATTCCTCCCTGCTAGCCATCTTCTATTTCCCGGACAGGAGCAGCGGAGGTCAGGGGCGAGCTTTCCGTGCTTCTGCCTGCTTTCTGATTGGTTGCCGTCAGTTCTCTACTTTTTTTTGATCTTGTGAGACATGTTTAAATACCTATGTGGCATAAATGAACATGAGGTGAGTCTCTTTCTTTTAAAAGGAAGCTCCGGAATGCGAGGGCATAGGATGAAGTTAAGAACTGATAAGCTCAGGAGTAATCTAAGGAAATATTGTTTTACAGAAAGGGTGGTAGATGCATGGAACAGTCTCCCGGAAGAGGTGTTAGAGACAAAGACTGTGTCTGAATTCAAGAAAGTATGGGACAGGCAAGTGGAATTTCTTAGGGAGAGGAGGAGCATCATAGGATGCTGCGGATGGGCCACTTGGCCTTTAGCTGCCATCATGCTTCTATGTTTCTGAGTGTCTGTGAGGTGGAGAAAGGTTTTAATTGGTAATTGTTTTTGTTGCTTTTCCTTGGATTTTCTGCTTATAAACATTCCAGTTTGTTATCGTTGTTCAGTTATTGTTGTTTTTATGCTTTCTCGCTCTCTGAAAAGGTTTCTACTGATGCCCACATGTAGGGTTGCCATAAGGCTCCAGGAAAAGAAGGACGGATTGAGACATCCGAGATTTACTTCCACAGAAAACAATGGGGCACTTTTCCGAGCACTTGGATGATGGTTGTCGTGTATAAAACAACCAAACTGCAAACACTTCAGGTAGTACAGCTGTGCTTAACACAGAAACTATTCACATAGGACTGGGATGGTCCTTAGGTGAATACATTTCCCTCTTCCAATTTCCTTTTATGCTTACTGAAAGACTTGATAAATATTGGACTTTTGAGGTATTGAGATGCCTCAATATTTCATTTGCAGGTTGCTGAATACCGGCTGATGAAGCAGAGAGGATATCGTCTCGTTTATCCTGACTCTGCAGCAGGGGTGTCCAACCTGCGGCCCCGTGAAGTATTCTGTGCGGCTCCAGTCGAGGGCGATGCAGTGTTTTCCTCTGCTGCCCCCGGGTGTTTACCGTCTTGCTGGCTCCCTCCTCTGTCTTGCTGCAGCGTTTGCGTGTTTGTGTGGCCCCAGAAACACTTTTGGCCAATGTGGCCCAGGGAAGCCAAAAGGTTGGACACCCCTGCTCTACAGTAAATGTCATTTTGTTGAAAGAAAGACTTATATGGCTTTATTCTAATTTTTTCCCCTAGCCCTATGCAGCTTTCAAGTTTTGAAGCCATATTTTTAATCTGTCTTTGGTGCTCAATGAAAATAGAAAGTGAAGTGCAAAATGTCTACTGCAACCACAAACTTTCATTACACAGATTGTTCTGGGGATTGCCAGATACAGCCACAAGCAGGAAGAAAACACATTAAGCTGAATGATTTATTTTTGCTGAGCCCTAATCAAGCAAGCACCAAAGTAATTTTCACTAGGAAAAAGTAGATCAGAGTCTAACTTTGATAGCTTAGCTGCCTGCTAGAGATTGAAGCAGAAACCAGGTCGTTTCCTTCCTTTCATGAGGGTTTCTGGCTCAATTCGTATCAGCCTTTGCTTGAGCTCTGTGCTGTGCTCTCCAGGGGCTGAAAGAGCAGGTCAGGATCAGCATGTAAGCCTAGATCTCCAGTGCAGCATGTAATACCATTATTAATTTAGTTTATTTATTAGAAGTGTTTGATATATTGTAGAAGATACAAATGAATATCTCAGTGGTTTACAACCCTAAAAAATTTCACAGCACCCTTAGTAAGAGGGTGCATGGACTAGACAAAACGTAGACAGATCACACAAAACAAAAATGGAGAAATATAAACCTTGGGCATTCCCCACAAGGGATGTCATCAATGAGCGGAGAACTGACTAGGGGTATATAATAATAATAATAATAATAACAACTTTATTCTTTTATACCACCATAACCAAAAGTTCTAGGTGGTTTACAGTAAAAAGAGCTGGACAATCAGCGAAATACAATAATACAGTAAAAAATACAAATATTTGTAAAATAGAATTTGAATAATAAAAACTTACTAAGTAATAAACTTATCAAACAAAATGGTCTTAATTAATTTCCGAAAACTGCAATATCTCTCCTAGTTAGATCCCTCCTCCTATATAGTGGTCTAAGGAAGACTTACTTAATTTTTTTAATAGTTTGATTTCTTGGAAAGTGTTATTGTCTATGTTGTTACTTGTATTATATTTTGCAATAAATAAATAAAAAGTTTTAAAAAATGAGCGGAGGACTGAATGCTTTACAGATGAGCCATATTTTCATATCTTACCTTAGATGTCTGAGTATAAAAGTCTAAAGGCAATCTATCCCATGACAAAGCACTATGTAGGAAAAAGCAGTATTGAGGGATCAGTCAAGCCTTAGCTGGGATGGTGATGGGTGTACCAGCAGTGATGCTCGAGAAGACCACAGTGCTCTGGAAGGTGAATAATGAGCTAAGAAATTAGATTGGTTACCAGTAAACAGAGACTGTTGGTCAAGCACTAAAATCATGGATCTTATTCTGGCAGTCATCGGTAGACAGTGTTCTTTTACCAGTATTGGGGGGTTACATGGTCATAACTACTTAGCTGTGAAATAACCATTACGTCTAAGGTGGGGTGGTTGCAGTGGCCTTGCAGAGATTTCATATCACAGGGGTACGATCAGAGCTGGGATCTGGTTCTGACTGTGCAGGGCAGTTCTTTACATCTGCATGGCTCCTTTGGTGTTTGTAAAAAATGATGCTCGTGCTAGTGCAGCCACAATGTTCCTGTAACAAGAGTGGCCTGAGACAGGTAGGTGACACTTCTGATCCTTCCTTAGCCAAAAGACTCACAAATGTAAAGGATAAAAACACCATAGGACAATGGAGAGCAACAGGGCAGGATAGAAATCAATGCTTCCTCTGTGCCAGTGGTTAAGAACATACGAATGCCTTACTGGGTCAGACCAATGGTCCATCTAGCTCAGTATCTCGTCTTCGCGGAGGCCAATCCAGGTCACAAGTACTGACAAAAACCCAAACAGTAGCAGCATTCCATGCTATCAACTCATGTCTGTCTTAACAGGAAGCATACAGGCTGAAAGAAGGGAAGAAAGATTGGATGCACAGTCAGAAGAAGAAAGCAACCAGAGACTCATGAAATCCCCAGACAAGGTAGGAAAAATGATTTTATTTTCAATTTAGTGATCAAAATGTGTCTGAATTTATATCTGCTGTCTATATTTTGCACTATGGCCCCCTTTTACTAAACCGCAATAGCGGTTTTTAGCGCAGGGAGCCTATGAGCTTCGAGAGCAGCCCTGGGCATTCAGCGCAGCTCCTTGCACCAAAAACTGCTATTGTGGTTTAGTAAAAAGGGAGGGGGTATATTTGTCTATTTTTGTATGGTTGTTACTGAGATGACAGTGTATAGAGTCATCTGCCTTGACCTCTTTGAAAAAACCCCAGAATAGGAATGATAATTAACATTTTCTCAGCGTACAGTGTGCTTTGTGTTTTTTTTTTAAATTTTATTGTTGGTAGATCATTTTGACTTGGTCATTTTAAAAGTAGCTCGCAAGCCCAAAAAGTGTGGGCACCCCTGAGCTAGAGCGTTGAAGCTGCTTGTGGCTGCCATAAAGGTCATCTCTGACACAACCGGAAGTTGCATCAGAGATGACCTTTACGGTAGCCATATGCAACTACAACGCTCCAGCTGCTGTACGAAGGCAGTTTAGACATCGCCGGCCACAGGGCAGGGAGGTTTGTCAGACCGGGCCAGTTGTCCGGGGGGGGGGGGGGGGTGTTGCAGATCTTGTTACCAAAATTGGAAAGGTGAGGAAAGGAGAAAGATGGGCCTGTGGTGGATGGAGAGATTGAGAGAAGGGGGCAGATGATGGAAGTGGATAGAAAGGGGAGAGAGAAGAGGTCAGATGATGGAAGTGGGGAGAAGGGAGAGCAAATGCTGAATGGAAGTAGAGAAAGAGAACACATACTGGATGGAAGGAGGGATAAAGAAAAAGGACATATGCTGGATGGGGGAAGAAGATAGACTTAGTGAGATAGTGGAGGGGTGAAGGAAAGGGGTGGCATGCTGTGGGTAGACATAGTGAAAAGAGGGAAACTGAGAACTGCATAGTAAAAAATAATTTGATTTAAACGGAGGCAGAAAATAAAGAAGGAAGACCAGAGAAGGAAAGAGAAGAGAGAGAGGAGAGAAAGATGCCAGAGAACGGGGAAGGAGACAGAGATATCAGATCTGTGCAGAGGAAATGAGAAGAGAGAGATGCTAAAAACCACAGGGGGGAGGGAAAGAGAGATGAAAGGAGAAAGATGCCAGACCATGAGGGAACAGAGGGTAGATGATGGATGCCAGACCAAAGGGGGGGGGGGGGGTCCTAGAGGAGAGATGGAAGGGGGAGGCATATAGTTTCTGGAAGGGGCACAGAAGGAGAGAAGATGCCATATAGGGAGGGGCAGAGAAATGGCAGACAGTGGATGGAAGGAAGACAGTAACAAGAAGATGAGGAAAGCAGAAACCAAAGAAGACAAAGGTAGAACAAAAATTTTCTATTTATTTATAGCTTTAGGAGACATATGTCACTGTTTCTGTGGTGTTGCATTTTATGCAGAGTCCAGCTTCTTGCTGATTCAATTTAACCTTTGTCTATGTATTTCTATTTTATCCCCCCTTTTACAAAACTGTGGAGCATTTTTTAGCGCCAGCCCTGGTGGTAGCAGCTCTGATGCTCAGAATTCTATGAGCGTCAGAGCTGTTACCACCATGGCTAAAATCCACACTACAGTTTTGTAAAAGGGGGAGGGGTTAGTTTGTTATGACATATTCCATACTAGGCGAAGATGTTTTTTGTGTTCGAAAGACATGGTTTTCTGTTAAGATTGACGGTGTAGGATTGATCTGTACTGGTCTGGCTTGTTTAGTTTTACAATGGGTGTATTGATGTACTGCTCACTGTAATATGTAAGAGGCTGCCTTTTCCTAGGTACTCATGTGTGACGTGTGGCTTGTTACTAAAAATCATGTTTTTTGTACAGATGGGGGGGGGGGGGGGTGCCAAAAAATGATGGGCCCCGGGCATCACATATGCTAGGTACGCCACTGGTCTGTGGTTCATTCATGATGAAAGGACAATGTTGCTCAATTACTGTAGATTTGAAGAAGGTATACAAATTGTATTTTGGCTGTCGACTGGGTGAATAGGATAAGTCTTGGGCTCCACATATCATCTATACCAGTTGTTCCAAAGGACTTTGTGACTGGCTCAATTGATGAAAGGCAGCAATGTCATTTGCAATCCCAATGATATGGAGGGAACCGCAAGACCATATTAAAGATTGCTACTTTTGCCTTATGAACACAAATGAATTCTCAGCTAAAACTAAGCAGAAAATTATATATCCTACTCTGGATTCTGCTCTTAGGCCTTTTCCTCATGATGACTCACTGCCTGTCCCTGTACCTCCAAAAGATGGACTTGCTTCTGTGGAAAATGATGAGCAATGTGATGATGATGCAACAGCTGGTCACAATCCAGAATTATCTGATCCCGATTATCTGAATGATTCAGAACCAGAGACCTTTATACAAGCTGAGCTCAATCATCTTATTTGTGATCTAAATCTTTCAAAAGAAAAAGCAGAACTTCTTGCTTCAAGGTTTAAGCAAAAGCACTTGATTGCAAAAGATGCTAATATAACTCATTGCAGAAAAAGGAATCATAACTTAACATTCTTCACTGTAAATGATTCATTGTGCTTTTGTTATGACATCAATGGGCTCTTCAACAGTTTGTCACAAGTGCATTATCCAGATGAATGGCGTCTCTCCATTGATTCTTCACAGAGAAGCTTGAAGGCAGTGTTACAGCACAACGGAAATTCCGAACCAAGTATACCAATTGCCCATTCTTCTCATCTAAAGGAGTCTTATGAGAATATGAAGAATTTACTAGAAGCAATCAATCGGTTATAAAACATACCAGTGGAACATCTGTGGTGATCTGAAGGTCATTGGCATGCTAATGGGAATGAAGGAGGATTCACTAAATACTGCTGTTTCCTGTGCTTGTGGGATAGCAGATCTACAGCTGAATATTATGTCACGTGTATCTGGCAGCTGAGGGATACCTATAACCCAGGGACAAGCAGTGTGAAATTTATGCCATTGGTGGAGCCTCATAAAATATTTCTTCCATTTCTTCATATCAAGCTGGGGTTGAAGAAGAATCTGGTAAAGGCCATGGATAAAGCAAACTCACCAGGTTTTCAATATCTTGTTAAGAAATTTCCAAAAATCAGCATTGCAAAACTGAAGGAAGGGATATTTATAGGCCCACAGATCAAGTCCGTTATGCAGGATGAAGATTTTAAGCAATCACTCTCAGCAGCTGAGCTTGAAGCTTGGGAGGCATTCAAATGGTTAGTGGAAAACTTTCTGGGCAACCATAAGTCTCCTTCATACAAGGAAGGAGTTCAGAATCTCCTTGACTCATCAGAAACTTAGCTGTCTTTAAAAATACACTTTTTGCACTCACATCTTGACTTTTTCCGGAAAATCTTGGTATGGTGATGAGCAAGGAGAACGTTTTCACCAGGACATTCAGTTAATGGAGCGTCACTACCTAGGTTTCTGGAATGAGAGTATGATGGCCGACCACTACTGGATTGTGCCATGACAATCTAGACACAACTCACAAAAAAGAAATCATACTCTAAGCATTTTTGAAGAAATATTGGTTGCTAACTGATACAGTCCAGTATAATTATGCTTTGTTTTGTGCTTATTTGACTTTGGGCCGAAGATACTGCAACATTTCTTTAAGTTGATGCTGCAATTCTTAAAACCCTTTATGCTAAAATGCTATAAACTAACAAACAATCATAACTTTAAAAGTTTACGTGACTGAATAAAACTAATAACAGATCTGAAATCAGCATGAAAAACTGATTTCGAAAAATGTGCTGTGTTGTCACATGATTCCCCCCCAAATTTTTTTGTTGCCTTGTGTTACCTGCAATTCTCACACGCATTATTGTGGAGTATAATAAAAAGGTTATTATAAGAGCAACCATACCATCAGTTTACAACCTTTGTGGTCAGTGTCTTTGTGTGCAGGAGATAGTTTTCCTCCTCTGCTTGCTTTACATCTTTCTTATGGCCTGGGCTCTTCATTCCACTGTTAAATCATGTAGCTTTGCTTTTCAGTATTTCCTTGGGGTCTTCTTCCCTTCATGATACCCATAAAATAACAAACACTTCCCTGAAACTGAACGGCCTAGAATACCCCATCAACCCCACCATAAAAATACTCGGAGTCATCCTAGATAGAAGCTAGGATGACTCCGTTTATGACTCAACTACTGCTTGCCCTTGATTGGTAGCATGAATGATTCTACTATTTGGGTTTTGCCAGGTACTTGTAACCTGGAATGGCCACCATGAAGATGGGTTACTGGGCTGGATGGACCATTAGTCTGACCCAGTATGGGTGTTCTTATAGTCTTATGTTCTTATGGCTCAGGAGCAGGCATAAATGTTAACATGTTAAGCATATACCGAAATGCATATTTTATAAAATCGCATGTAGATCATGACTCAGCTCATATTCCACTCAAATACCTCCTATACACATATACTTAAAGTCATATATAAATATGCATCTCTTTGCATGCAATTTGAGTACAAATCATGCATTTTACACTTGTGGTAAAGTCACAGAGACCTTTTACATATGTCTACTGTCATATACAGATGAAAAATCTCTTCTCCAGTGATCTCCAAAGTGTTTTTGCAAACCAGAAAATGTTTTATGGAATTATAATATTTTTAAAGCACTAAATAATGCATGAACATCAAAACATCTTTGACCCTTCATGTCTAACATGGAGTTGATTGCATGCTGCCATGGCAACTTGACAAATCAGGAGATAACAAGGATTTCCAGAAATTCTGAGAACACAGCATTTTATGCACAGGTTTGTATATATGTTAATTGACTTTGTAATATCTCTTATTTCAGCATAGATTTTAATATTATATTACCTACAGTCATCTTCCACCTTCCAATCCATTCCTCTGAATAACTTCCTATCCCATTTACGATAACAATGTGCTAGAATAGATTCACTTAGTAGATGCTTTGGGGGAGAATGAAAGTGCTCTATTGTTAGATACTTAGTTAATTTTATTTTGCAAAAAATTAAGACTAGAATAACTATTGTGATATGAAACCCAACTTCTCCTCTATACCTTGGTTCTTTCAAGTTGTGCTCTATGTAGGATTCTGTAAAAAGGCTCAGCAGCCTTTGTATCTCTCTCCAGTATCATCCTTCCTTCAATACTGCATTTTTGTTCCTTGGTAAAAATGAATTTCTACTTCTGGTCTCTATACCTAGTCCTCTTTTTTTTGTTCTTTGTAGAGATTCAGACATATAATTTGCTGACAGTTTTTTTCTATTATGTGCCTTTCCTGTTATGGAATTATCTTTACCTCTTTCAAAGGTCTTTCTGATTGCTTGGGTAACCTTTTGCTCTGCTTTTTTTGTTTTTACAAAAACAATATGTTTACTTTTTATGCAATCTTTATTTCATGCTTTTTCTCAAGTTGTTTGATCATTTCATGTGCTTCTCAGATCTCATCTCTGTGGTATATAGTCTACTATACCAGGACTCCCTCTGGTCCCTTCTTCACTCTCAATATTTGTTCTGCCCCCATTTTATGTGGGTATTTTCTCAGTTCTTCTATAAAACAAGTATAAGTATTTATTCTAAAATGTATAAGCAAAGTATGCTATGTGGACTCAAATCCCTAGTAGGTTTTGCTTCTCCCAGAGAGCCAGGCTTAAACCAGAGAACTTATGCCCACCCTTCTTTAGCTTCTGGGAGAGAACAGCATCCATTTTGTAAGACTGCATGTCTGCATGAAAACTTAGGTCTAGCATTGTCTTTTCACCAGATTTAACCCTTATTTCTGCTAGCCTAGTAAAGCTTGGATTTTTATCTGAGTCTGGAGCACAGTGTTATTACCCACAAAGTATGTGCACACACTCCCAGCTTCTCTTTGAATAGAATGGACTGGTAGAGTAAGAAGATTCTGTACAAAGTTGGATTGCCTTGAAATCATCAGATTGTAAGTGTTTATTCTTTACTTCAAAGTTTTTAAAGAAAGTTGTTCAAAAACTGTACAGTCTGATTGATAACACTAAGGTTACAGAAGTAAGGATTAATTGAAGGAGATCCTTGAAGGAGATCCATGAAGTGCCAATCTATTCTAGTGAATTCAGTAATGCTTGGCCCATTTTCAGCACAAAACCTGAGGAGGTTTTAGTGAAAGTCTATCTGTTTGTTTGTTTGTTTTTTCCATGAAATTTTATTGAGTTTTCAAAAAGTTACATCTGATAAAAACAATAGCAAAACATCAAAGAGCGTCACAGTACAACAACACAAATATCCGATTAGAACTTGTAAGTACTTTATCTATTTGTGTGCTTACATTAGGTGCCAGAGAGACAGAAAGATTATTAAACAAAAGAGAAAAATATCTTTAAATACTGTTAGGTAGCGATTGTAGATACACTTGTAAGGGGAACCATTGGCTATTGAAGGAAATCGTATTTGTAAATTTTGTTGCAAGAGTCAATTCGTATTTATAATATTGTAGTATCAATTGCCACCAATGATGTGAGGAGAGAGATTTGGCCGATTTCCAATTAGAAAGAATATGTTTGAGTGCTATGGAGAGAAGAGCATTTAAGAGTTTGTAATGTCTCTCGTCAATAAATTCTTGTAAAGCCTGAGATTTGAATATTACTATGGAGAAATAAATATCACTTTGAAAATCAAAAATTTTTAAGATGATTTCCCATATGTCTCTCCAGAATCGTAGTACATAGGGACTAAACTAAACTAAACTAAACTAAACCTTAGGTTTATATACCGCACCATCTCCGCAATCGTAGAAGTTGTGATGGAAAGGAACTCCAATGGAGGGTTAAAGGATTAAGTGTAAAGAAGGTTTAGATGGGTTTAAGATGCCGGGGAGGAGGAAGTGTTACATTTTTGAGAATAGCAAGTTTTCAGATGTTTACGGAAAAGTTGGAGGGAGCTTGAGTTTCGGAATGGGAAGGTGAGGTTGTTCCAGAGCTCAGTGATTCTAAAGGGTGGGGATGTCCCTAGTTTTCCTGCATGGGGTATACCTTTTATAGAAGGGAAGGATAGTTTTAATATTTGGGAGAATCTGGTGGAATTAGAAATTGAGGAATTCCAAGATAATGGAATAATGGGAGGAAGGATACCATGGAGGATCTTGAAAGTTAGGCAGGCACATTTGAAGTGAACCCTGGAGATTACCGGGAGCCAATGAAGCTTGAACAGGAGTGGTGAGACATGGTTGAATTTACTTTTTGCGAAAATAAGCTTAGCCGCAGCATTCTGAATATGCTGAAGGCTATGGAGGCTTTTCTTAGTTAGGCTTAGGTAGATAGAGTTGCAGTAGTCCAATCTGGAGAGGATGATGGATTGTACAAGGACGGCAAAGTGTTTTTGAAGAAAGCAGGATCTCACTTTCCTCAACATATGAAGGCTAAAAAAGCATTTTTTTTAAATCAGGGAATTGAGATGGCCACTAAAGGATAGTGAAGAGTCTATGGTGATGCCCAGAACTTTGCTTGAGAACTCAAGCTGTAATGTGGAGCCGGAGGACAGTGGGATGGAGGAGGGTAATTGGTCTAATTTTGGGCCAAGCCAAAGTACCGTATTTTCACGCATATAACGCGCGCGTTATACGCGTTTTTACCTACCGCGCATACCCCTCGCGCGTTATATGCGTGAGCGCGGTATACGAAAGTTTTCAAACATAGTTCCCACCCCGCCCGACGCCCGATTCACCCCCCCAGCAGGACCACTCGCACCCCCACCCCGAACGACCACTCGCACGCGCTCCCACCCGCACCCGCATCCACGATCGGAGCAAGAGGGAGCCCAAGCCCTCTTGCCCGGCCGACTCCCCGACGTCCGATACATCCCCCCCCGGCAGGACCACTCGCACCCCCACCCCGAAGGACCGCCGACTTCCCGACAATATCGGGCCAGAAGGGAGCCCAAACCCTCCTGGCCACGGCGACCCCCTAACCCCACCCCGCACTACATTACGGGCAGGAGGGATCCCAGGCCCTCCTGCCCTCGACGCAAACCCCCCTCCCCCCCAACGACCGTCCCCCCCCCAAGAACCTCCGACCGCCCCCCCAGCCGACCCGCGACCCCCCTGGCCGACCCCCACGACCCCCCCACCCCCCTTCCCCGTACCTTTGGAAGTTGGCCGGACAGACGGGAGCCAAACCCGCCTGTCCGGCAGGCAGCCAACGAAGGAATGAGGCCGGATTGGCCCATCCGTCCTAAAGCTCCGCCTACTGGTGGGGCCTAAGGCGCGTGGGCCAATCAGAATAGGCCCTGGAGCCTTAGGTCCCACCTGGGGGCGCGGCCTGAGGCACATGGGCCCAACCCGACCATGTGCCTCAGGCCGCGCCCCCAGGTGGGACCTAAGGCTCCAGGGCCTATTCTGATTGGCCCACGCGCCTTAGGCCCCACCAGTAGGCGGAGCTTTAGGACGGATGGGCCAATCCGGCCTCATTCCTTCGTTGGCTGCCTGCCGGACAGGCAGGTTTGGCTCCCGTCTGTCCGGCCAACTACCAAAGGTACGGGGAAGGGGGGTGGGGGGGGCGTGGGGGTCGCCAGGGGGGTCGCGGGTCGGCTGGGGGAGCGGTCGGAGGTTCTTGGGGGGGGCGGTCGTTGGGGGGGAGGGGGGTTTGCGTCGAGGGCAGGAGGGCCTGGGATCCCTCCTGCCCGTAATGTAGTGCGGGGTGGGGTTAGGGGGTCGCCGTGGCCAGGAGGGTTTGGGCTCCCTTCTGGCCCAACTACCAAAGGTACGGGGAAGGGGGGTGGGGGGGTCGTGGGGGTCGCCAGGGGGGGTCGCGGGTCGGCTGGGGGAGCGGTCGGAGGTTCTTGGGGGGGGCGGTCGTTGGGGGGGAGGGGGGTTTGCGTCGAGGGCAGGAGGGCCTGGGATCCCTCCTGCCCGTAATGTAGTGCGGGGTGGGGTTAGGGGGTCGCCGTGGCCAGGAGGATTTGGGCTCCCTCCTGGCCCGATATTGTTGGGGAGTCGGCGGTCCTTCGGGGGGAGGGATGTATCGGACGTCGGGGGGGGCATCAGGCTTTCAGGATGGGGACAGACCTTCAAGGGGGGACAGTGCACGGAAGTCAGGGGGGTGAACGGAGAGTCGGGACAGCGCACGGAGAGGCGGGGCAGTGCACGGAAGTCAGGGGGGGGTGAACGGAGAGTCGGGACAGCGCACGGAGAGGCGGGGCAGTGCACGGAAGTCAGGGGGGGTGAACGGAGAGTCGGGACAGCGCACGGAAATTCAGGGCAGTGCACGGAAGTCAGGGGGGGTGAACGGAGAGTCGGGACAGCGCACGGAAAGTCGGGGCAGTGCACGGAAGTCAGGGGGGGGTGAACGGAGAGTCGGGACAGCGCACGGAGAGGCGGGGCAGTGCACGGAAGTCAGGGGGGTGAACGGAGAGTCGGGCAGCATGCGCGGTATAATCGTGAGCGCGTTATACCAAAGTTTTTGTGCTTATCATCGTGATTTCTGCGCGCTATACACGTGTGCGCGTTTTATACGGGTGCGTGTTATTTGCGTGAAAATACGGTAGTTTTGTTTTTGACTCGTTCAGTTTCATTTGTACTGTGAGGGCCCAGGATTGGAGGTTCCTTATACATGAGGATATGTTCTTGAGAGGTTGGAGAGTCGGTCTCGAGGAGGACAAGGATGTTGTCAGTATAAGTGTAAAGTGTTTCTAGGGGGGATAGATAGAGGAGTTTCAAGGAAGACATATAGATGTTGAAAAGAATTGGAGATAGAGGTGAACCTTGCGGGACACCACATGTCGGTTTCCAGGGGGAGGATGACGTGCCGTTCATGTTAACGGTGTAAGAGCGTGAACGTAAAAATTTGGAGAACCAATCTAGAACTGTGGAGTTAATGCCTATCTCAGAGAGTTGGAAAACTAGAATATCGTGATGGACAACGTCAAAAGCTGCAGAAAGGTCGAATTGTAGAAGAACTTGTTACGAAATGCAGTAGCTGGACCTTAGAGATTAATGAGGCTAATAGGGATTCGGTGCAGAAGTTGGGTCTGAAGCCGTATTGGTAAGGTAGGAGAATGGAGAATCTTTCTAAGTAGGATGAGAGTTGGGTAGATATGATAGACTCTAGCATCTTGGTTAGGAGAGGGATATTTGCTATTGAACAATAACTGGATGGTATGGAGGGGTCTAGATCAGCTTTTTTCAGTCAAAGCAATGTGTCCCATTTCAGAAGAGAATAGGCCGGATAGTAGGGCAGAGTTTATAAGTTTGGTAAGAGATGCAATGGCCTGTGTGGGAATATTCTCAAATAGGTAGGAGGGGAAAGGGTCCAAGGCGCAGTTGCAAGATTTTAGTTTGAGGCAGAGTTTAGAGACCTGCGATTCAGATACGAGCTCAAAGGTAGTCCAGGATCTGTTAGCTGGGATGAGGTTGAAGATAAGCAGGGTAGGGTTGGAATTGGTGGGCACCAGAGAGTTGTAGGAGACTACATTTGGGAAGGAGCATCTTAAGGTAGTGACTTTTTCATTGAAGAATTTTGCTAGAACCTCGGCTGAAGGAGAAGAGGGGAGCAGGGTGGAGTCATTTTTAGAGGTTAAGGAGTACCAGATGTTAAACAGTGCACTATTCTGATTATTAGATTTAGAGATCTTGTCACCGTAGAAGTTCTTCCTTGCTTTTTTTAATATTGTATTGTAGAGCTTAATGTTGACTCTCCAGGTCTGTCTATCTGAAGGGGATTTAGATTTTTTCCATTTGAGCTCCAAAGCTCGACATTTCTGCTTCAGTTCTCTGTGAAGTGGAAGGTACCAGGGGGCCTTGCAGGGGTAGGAGATGGTTTTAGTGGATAGTGGGGCGAGGGAGTGGTAGGTGGAAAGGGCCATCCAGTTGTGCCAATTGGTTTCAGGATCTGCAAGCTTAGGAACAGAGGAGAAATGATTGAGGAATTTGGTCCAGAACAGATCGCTCGTAATTTTTTTGCGGAAGGTAATGGAATTGGAGGAATGGGGTGGGGCTCCAAGATGAGACATGAAAATGAGGAGACTAAAAGCCCCTAGGAAGTGGTCGGACCAAGGGATGTGTTCCCAACGAGTATCCTTGGTTGAAGTTTTGTAGGCGGTGAGATCGAGGAAACTGATGAAGTAGTGAACCTACAGCTTGTCCGCAATTCCAGCAATTATTGGTCTGAAGGAGGCCTGCCAATGAGAGTTTGTGGGGAGTCCACAAGGCCTTGTGATAAAGGAAAAACATTGACTGAGAGATATTGGCAGAAGCTAGAGGACGTGCAGATTTCTTCCAAAATAAAGACCAATCCTTATTGCTTAAGGAGAAATCACAATCTTTTCCCCAAATGTGTTGAAGGCTCTCCACAGATGAGGTATCTGTAGGTATTAACATTTTGTATAAGTTTGAGGCCATGTGACCATTGTGTAATAGAGTGGCAGCCTGAGATAAAATAGAGGGGGAATGGTTGTGAAAAGTCTGTAATAGGTTTTTATGATGTAAACAGTGATAAAGTTGCAGCCATTTATAGTGTTCTTTAACAGTAAGTAAAAATTTGTCTCAATTCTCAGGGGTTATGACATCTTGCAATCAAAAATACCTTTGTCAATCCATTCTTTCCATAGGAATGGAGTTCTGTCAATAAGTATTTTAGAATTAAACCAGAGATAGGCATGTGTAGATGAGTGAAAAGGGAATTCAAACTTTTTGTCGAGTTCCTGCAAACATTGATATGTAGACAGCAGGAGTGGATTTTTAATGAACAATTTTGGAGCTGATAATAATGTTGTTAAGGGAATGGGTTGAGATATTCGTTCTTCGAGTGAGTACCAAGAAGGAGTGTAGGTAAGGTGGTCTGTAAATCAGTGGAGACCCTGCTGAGTAATAAAGGCTTTATGATAACTAAGAAAATCAGGAAATAACACACCACCTTGTTCTCTTTTTAATTTAAGCTTTCTCAATGCCAATCTGTTTGTGTTTCCAAAGGAAAGTGGAGAGGATACGATCTACATTTTTGTAAAAGGAGATCTGAAATAGCACAGGGATCATTTGTAAAATATAATTTATCTTTGGCGCAATCATCATTTTAATAATTTCTAATCGACCCCATGTGAGATTGAGGGGATGCCAAGAATGGATTATTGTTTTTATTGATGATATCAGTTAGTCACTGTTAATAGTAATGGTATCTGTTAAGGAGTGAGAAAGTTCTATACCAAGGTACTTCAGTTTGGATGGTACCCATACCAGACCGTGCGAGGTAACTGAATCAGAGTGTGTGATTGAATTCAGCGGTAAGGATTCTGTTTTTTGCTGGTTTATTTTGTATCCGGAAAAGGTAGAGAATTCTGTAATAGTGCTTAGAATCGCAGGGATCAACGTGGTCGGTTCAGAAACATATAAAAGGACGTCATCTGCATAAGCGGATACTTTGATATCTATAGAGTATATCGAGAGCCCTTTAAAAACTGTATTCATTCGCAATGCAATAAGAAGTGGTTCCAAAGCAAGATTAAATAAATATAGAGAAAGGGGACAACCCTGACGAGTTCCTCTTTGTAAATGAAAAGGAGGAGATAAGGAATTGTTCACTATGATCTTAGCAGATGGGGTAGTGTAGAGGGTTTGTATCATTCTGATAAGACTTATCGGGGCATCAAACCATTTAAGAACCAGAAAAAGGTATTTCCATTCTACTCTGTCAAATGCTTTCTCTGCATCGATCGAAAGAGCCAGAGCAGGAGCCGAAAGAGAATGTGCGATATGAGAATCGTGAAAAAAGAAATGTGTGTAATCAGAAATTAATCTACTTGGCATGAATCCAGTTTGATTAGGGTCGATAACCTTGTTGATAATAGATTTAAGCCTATTAGAGGGAACTTTTGCATAAATCTTGTAATCAACATTGAGGAGGGAAATAGGTCTATAATTTTGTACAAGAAGAGGGTCTCTATTAGGTTTAGGTATAACCATGATAATCGCTTCCGTGAATCTGTTAGACGGAATCGACTCTGGGGACAGATGATGATAAAAATTAAGAAGCCAGTTCAATAGATCGGATTTTAAAAGTCTATAGAACTCTATCGGTATTCCATCTGGGCCTGGAATTTTTCCCATAGGCATTTAATAGCGGTAAGAATCTCTTCCTCAGTGATCTGTTTTTCTAAGAAATTAACATCAAAAGGACTCCATTTGGGTCCTGATAGCTTTTGGAGAAAGGTTTGAATGTGGGAGTCCTCTGAGTTCGATTCAGATTGATATAATTTAGCATAAAATTTTGAAAAAACTTTGAGGATATCTGGAAGAGCAGTAATAGTTGTATCATTTTTATTTTTGATAGCTGTAACATGTAATTTTTCCGTTTTTCGTTTAAGATAATTGGCCAACATTTTACTCGCTTTATTGCTTTCAGCATAATATCGGGCTTTAGTAACATATATTTCTTGTCCTGCTTGGGTTGAAAGTTTTTTTTTATTATATTCGTATTTCAGTTGGCAGAGTTTGTTGTATATAAGAGGATCATTGGAAGCGATATATTTGGATTCTTCTAATTTAATTGAAGATTCTAAGAGCGATAGAGCAGCTTTATCTGATTTGGTTTTAAATGCTGCCATGGAGATAAGTTCGCCCCCATAGAATTGTTTTAAAAGATTCCCAAAGGGTCGAAGGAGCTACATCTGCGCTATTATTGATGAAAAAAAATTCTTGAATAAATTTTTTTATGTGAGGGATATTATCCTCTACCAAAAGTGAGGATTGCAATCTCCATAACGGAGATCGGGGAAGATCCGTCCCATGTAATGCAAGTGAGACAGAGATAGTTGCATGGTCTGATATGAGGATTGGGGAAATATTCGATGAAGTTATCGATTGTAGGAGGGAATGGGAGACTAAGATATAATCTATGCGAGAAAAGCAATGGAGTCATTGACTGAGAATGGAGAATGGAGCACATAAGCTATCCCCTCTATTTATAAAATGGGAATAATACAAATGAGCACCCATGAAACCAAGGGGTGAAGTACGTAAAAGTGATATTGAGAGAGAGTGTATCTTTGAAAACATATTAGAATATACATTAAAAAGTAGAGTTATAACTGTAATCATGCTTGTTCACATGGAAATTATCAGCTATAAATAAACCTCAGAACCTTAATAGGAAAGCATGCAGCAAAATTTGTACGTATGTAGTAAGCCATAGGAAACATTTCAGAAGGTATATACAGTTATATACTTCAATAGAGTTGAGAGGGACCATTCGTATAAAGTCAGGAGGACAATGAATACATTAAAACATTGGAGAAGCATTAGGCACAGTATGGTAGTAAAAGGGAGGTAAAGTCAGAGGAGAGGAAATTACTAGTGAGTATTACTGATAGGAAGGGTAAAATCATGAGATCACTAAGACCTGCAGTTATAGCTGGAAAAGAGAAAATGGGATACATCAAATTACATAAAAGAATAGTTAATATCATATTACTCTAAAAGTAGAAACCACAGTATGTCGGAAAAATGAGAAAAGAGAAATCTGATATGCGGGTATGAAGAAATTCCATTTAGGTTATGATAGTCATAAAAAGTAAGTCAGAGAGCAATAATCGCTAAAAAGACGGCAGTGCTACCCTGTCTAAGAAATACATCAGAATAATAGTAACTTATAGCAGCATAGAAAATAAAAGAAAAGGGAAAAGTGAGCGAAGTACCTAGGAGGAAAACATGTCAAGTTATCTATAGATTCTGCTGCAAATTTTAGGCCGGTCAAGGGATAGCATTCCGTTAGAGTTATTATTACCAGCGGTATCCATATTCCAATCTGTCCACGGTTGGGATCGGGGCTGCAGACTGTATCTCTGTAGATGAATCTCTCTATTTTTTAAAGAGTATCTGGACAATAGGCGCTTGGCTTTAATCTACAAAGCAAGTGCTTATTACATTCGCTGCAACCGCCACTCCTACCTTGTCATGAGCAGCACCGGGACCACAATCACTGCCATCTCTTGGCAGGCCTCAACTCTGTCTGCAGGGTAGAGGAGAAATGAGCACTGAACACGAGCCGCTTAAAAGTGCCGCACCCCGTAGCAGCGGCCACTGCCCAAACCCCCACAGAAACAGCATCGGAGCCATCGCTCTTACCTTGTCGTGAGCAGCGCCAGGATCACAATCACTGCCGTCTCTTGGCAGGCCTCAACCCTGTCTGCAGGTAGAGGAGAAATGAGCGCTGAACACGAGCTGCTTAAAAGTGCCGCACCTCGTAGCAGCGGCCACTGCCCAAACCCCCAACAGAAACAGCGTCGGAGCCACCGCCACCTTCGCCGCACAGCAGGCCCGAACTATTCAGTTACAAGGTGGGGAAATGGTAAGATGGAATCCAGAAACTTAATCATTCATTTATATCCAAGCATCAAGGAAAGATATAACAGCAGGTAAGACCGTAGGCACTGATAAATAATAAAATAAAGAGAATCAAAGAGGAGATAGGACAGCAGTAGTCAGCAGAGGCGATAGTTCTCTCCTGCCGAAACGAACAAGTAGCGCTTTGGTGGGAAAAGCCACCATTGTATTCAGGCAGAGAGAGAAGCCATGAAATTCATCTAGTTGGTATTAAGTAAAAACAACGGTTTAGCAGATAGTTGATTCTATGCTGTATTACAGTAAGATAAGATCAGTAAAACTAGGGATAGCATAGTAAAATATGAGCAGAGGAGATTCAAAGTCAGCAATAACTCTCTAATAAGGAAGGTAATATGGCGTCTTATGTCCACGTGGAGACAAGGTGTAAGCAGATTGCAGGATATCGTAAAAGTTATGAGGCTGACATTCCTTATGACTGAATTTGATCAAGGTACTTCTGTAGTTGGTCCGGAGAGTCGAAAGTGCGAGTTGAGTTGTGCAGGGTAACAGTCATTCTTGCTGGATATTGGAGACCATATTGTGCACCTAGGGATTTCAGACGAGCCCTCATTTCCAGAAAAGATTTCCTCTTTCTTGCTGTCATTTTAGCCAGATCAGGAACAATGAGAATCTTTTTCCCTGCAAACTGAAGGTTAGCAGTATTCTTTGCAGCCGTGAGAACTTGAAGTGCTTGAGGAAAACGGAGCAGTTTAGCAACTATGGGTCTTGGGTGAGGCAGACCATGTTTGAGAAATGAGGGAGTACGGTGTGCTCTCTCAAATTGCAATGGAAGATCAGTAGAAATATTCAGAAGCGCTGGAAGCTGTTCAACCAGAAATTTAGTGAGATCTGAACCCTCTGAACATTCTGGTAAACCAATAATTCTTATATTATTCTGTCTGCTTCGGTTAGAAAAGTCCTCAATTTCCTGTTCCAGTTGCTTGATTTTTTGCTGGGTTTGATCTTCAAACTGAGCTGCAGAAAGTGTCGCTGTGTCAGCCCTAGTTTCCAAAGTCTCTATTCTGGAATGGCAGGATTGAAGAGAAGCTTTTAGAGAAGTGAAATCTTGCTTGAGATCACAGGTCACCTCATAGTGCTTAGTAATGAGGTCTTTAAGGGATCGAAGCTCTTCCAGCATCAAGTCTGAGGCTCAGTCCATGTGCTTGCCAGCCAGGGATTTGTCAGGAGATGGAGGATCATGTTTCTATCATTTTGAACCTGATGTAGGAGCATTAGAAAGATCTGTCTTGGTAGATTTGCTCTCAGACATATCCAAATGCAAATGCAGCAAACTTCAGTATTAAAATTGAAGAATAGTAAGGTGCTCGGATCGATTTTCTGGAGCTGTAGAGAGGAGAGGAAGCTTTATGTAGCCATCTTGGATCTCAGCTCAATGGCGCCCCGAAAGTCTATCTGTTAAGACTGTTTAGTAAAGCTGTTAACAGCACAATGTAAAACTGTGGTTCCTGCACAATATTATTCTCAGTTTCAAGTTTCTTTAAACTAGTCATATTCTACTCATGGTACACTTATAATCTGTTAGCCCCCAACTGACTGAGTCACTGGTGCAGGAGGTTCATATGACTTGCAGTATTTGTGATGAAGATATTTTGATGTCTGGGGATGATGCTGTTGAAAAGTATATGAAATGAATGATGTGGCTAAACAAGCGATTATTCTATCACCCAAGCAATGAGAAGGAACTGAAATATGTAATTACTAGATAGTGGTCCATAATTTAGAAGCCATATTTGTGATTGACATGTGTAAATAACTGCATATATATGTGTATATACAGGGTTGCCAACCTTTTGACAGAAAAAAACCTGATACCTGCTCTTTTCCATGCCCCACCCTGTGCTTTGCCCCACCTCCTGTGTCGTCTGCATCATACCAACAGAATCATAACTGTGCCTGTTTCACTGCAGATTTTTCATGGGAAAACTATTTACATTATGGATAGAGGCAGGTGGTACTTTATAGACTAACCAATTTATTGAGGCATAAGCAGGGTTGGCAGGGAGTATGAGAGGTAAGAAAGCTGCTGGACTAGAGGAGCAGAGGGAAGGAATATTCTGGACCAGAGTGTGTAAGTTCAATTTATTTATTATACCGCAAATATAAAACCAAAGTTAAAATCTAAGCGGTGTACAATGAATATAAAATTGGGGCGGTAAAACAATACAAACACAAACTCCATTACATTTAAAGGAAAAAACAATAAGGTTAGATTACAATAAAATTTGCAAGGAAAGTTAAGGAGACTTAGAGAGGATATGATAGAGACTTACAAGATCATGAAGGGCATAGAGAGAGTAGAGAGGGACAGATTCTTCAAACTTTCAAAAAATAAAAAAACAAGAGGGCATTCGGAAAAGTTGAAAGGGGACAGATTCAAAACGAATGCTAGGAAGTTCTTCTTTACCCAACGTGTGGTGGACACCTGGAATGTGCTTCCAGAGGGCGTAATAGGGCAGAGGACAGTACTAGGGTTCAAGATAGGATTGGACAATTTCCTGCTGGAAAAGGGGATAGAGGGGTATAAATAGAGGATTACTGCACAAATCCTAGACCTGTTGGGCCGCCACATAAGGGGACTGCTGGGCACAATGGACCTCTAGTCTGACCCAGCAGAAGGACTTCTTATGTTCTTATGATGAAAAAAGGGGAAACCATTATATGACCTACTTAAAAAAAAAAGAAAAAACTATGAGCAAAATGCTTGAGAGAGGTAGAATGCCTTTAGTTGAGCTTTGAATGTTGGGAACAATTTTTCTTCACGGAGATAAATGGGGAGAGAGTTCCAAAAAGTAGGTGCCATAACTGAGAATGAAGAATTTATGTGAATACCAAGAAATAATTGCCTAAAAGAAGGAACACTCAAAAGATGTAGGTTTGAAGAGATCTCCGTGCAATATAATGAACCAAAAAAACTGCAAGAAAGAAGAAAGCCCAGAGGATATAACTAAAAAAGTGATTGTATTTGTAGGAGATTCGGCAGGCTATATGAAGAATATGTTCTGTTTTAAGAAATGAAGTCAGAGATGCCAAGGGAGGACTATCTCAAACAGTGAGATGCAAGACCAATAAGTGAGGTTTTTCTTATAGACCAGGGGTGGGCAACTCTGGTCCTCGAGGGCCGGAATCCAGTCGGGTTTTTAGGATTTCCCCAATGAATATGCATTGAAAGCAGTGCATGCAAATAGATCTCATGCATATTAATTGGGGGAATCTTTAAAACCTGACTGGATTCCGGCCCTCGAGGACCAGAGTTGCCCACCCCTGGTATAGACTGATACCTGAGGAGGAGCTGCTGACTAGTCATAGTGACAAGTAATGCCTTCAAGTGCACCTAAAAAATGGATGTCTCTATCAGGATATGTTACATATTTTAAACTCAATTTTTCAAGCACTTAACATTACACCACTTACACACCTATACAGTGGAGCAGCGGTAGGGAACTACGGTCCTCGAGAGCCATATTCCAGTCAGGTTTTCAGGATTTCCCCAATGAATATGCATTGAAAGCAGTGCATGCAAATAGATCTCATGCATATTCATTGGGGAAATCCTGAAAACCCGACTGGAATACGGCTCTCGAGGACCGGAGTTCCCTACCCCTGCAGTGGAGTAATGAGTGTGTGTGTGTGTGGGGGGGGATTTGGGGGCAGAGCACCCCATGCGCCATCTTGACGTTGGCACTGGCACTAGCACCTCTTATCCTCTCTGCCCATCCATCTCTTCAATCTTTGCTGGCAGTGAGTAGCATCTCCTATCTGCTGCTGGCGCTGGCCTCAGCTCTCCTGATGTTACTTCCTGGTCGCTTTTTTTTTTCCATTTGAAAGCGATATGGCACCCGTATTTTTATCTTTCTATAGATATATATAAAATGGACATGTCATTTTAATAAAAGAAAATCTCACTCTTTGGCCCTCAGTCTCTCTCTTTGGGCTGGTCCACCCTTGTCATCTCATAAAAACATCTTAAAGGCAATGAACTGACAGGGAAGGTGAAGGAGGAACTTGTGATAATATAAGGTACTAGTGTTTAAGCCCATTACATTAACGGGTGCTAGAATATTTGGCTGTCTGTCTTTCTTTCTTTATGTCTCTCTCCCTGCTCCTGTTTCTTTCTTCCTTTCTTTCTGTCTTTCTCCCTCCTGCAATTTTTTTCTCTCTCTCCCTGGCACCCTTTGCCTGTCTGTCTTTATTTCTGTGTCTTTCTGGTCCCCTGTCTGTCTTTATTTCTGTCTGTCTCTCTCCCTAGCCTCCTTTGTCTGTCTGTATTTCTTTCTGTGTCTCCCCCCCCCCACTTTCCTTTGCAGAAGCAGCAGTGCTATTTCCCTTCCCCTCCAGATCCCTGTGAAGTAGTAGCAGCATTTCCCCCCACCCACCCCCCATTCCCTTCTCTCCCCCCCCACTTTCCTTTGCAGAAGCAGCAGTGCTATTTCCCTTCCCCTCCAGATCCCTGTGAAGTAGTAGCAGCATTTCCCCCCCCCCCCCCCCCCCCATTCCCTTCTCTCCCCCCCCCACTTTCCTTTGCAGAAGCAGCAGCGGTATTTCTCTTTCCCTCCAGGTCCTTGCTGAAGCAGTAGCAGCATTTTCCCCCACCCCCCATTCCCTTCTCTCCCCCCCCACTTTATTTTGCAGAAGCAGCTGTGATATTTCCCTTCCCCTCCAGATCTCTGAGAAGTAGTAGCAGCATTTTCCCCCACCCACCCCCCATTCCCTTCTCTCCCCTACCACCACTTTCCTTTGCAGAAGCAGCAGCGGTTTTCCCTTCCCCTCCAGGTCCCTGCTGAGTAGTAGAAACATTTTCCCCCACCCCCCATTCCCTTCTTACCTTGAGCTGCCCTGCTCCGTTCGGCCCCTCCCCCTTCCCGTGTGCTGGCCTGCTGCGGCTGAAGGTTTTTTTCGGCGACTCCTCCTGTTAAAACTCCCCCCCCCTCCCGCAACCGCTCCTGTTCAAAGCGGCCTGCTGAGGTTCGCGGCCGCTGTAACGAACCTCGCAGGCCGCTCTCCAACTCGGTAACATGTTCCCTCTGACGCGATTGCGTCAGAGGGAACGTGCTACCATGTGGAGAGCGGCCTGCGAGGTTCGTTACAGCGGCCGCGAACCTCAGCAGGCCGCTTTGAACAGGAGCGGTAGCGGCTGTTGCAGGAGGATTGGGGGGGGGGAATTCGTGAGCGGCGGCAGGACCATGAGGCGGGATTGAGTTTTTCGGCTTCCCCTATCTGGGGAAACCGCCGTGCCGAACTGAGCTGCGCGTGGGGCCGTAGTAAGCGCGGGGCATGCTGCAGTCTTGGCGGCCACGGACATACGGATCACGGAAGCACGCCGATAAGACTGCGCATGCGCCGCCTACGGTTTTATTATATAGATAACATAAGAGTTTGGACAGATAAAGTGACTGATTGACCAGAAGGGAAAATTACTTGCACAGTCAGATAGTGTTCATCTGATCTCAGAGTGTGTGTGTGTGGTAAGCTAATCCAGCTGTAGTATGTGTGACAGGCTAAAGGTTTGATAGAAGAGCTACTTATTTTTTAAAATTTCTACTATACCGCACATCTACAGAGTGGTTTACAACATACATACACAAGTGGAGGAGTGGCCTAGTGGTTAGAGCGGCTATCTTAGCACCCTGAGGTCATGAGTTAAATTCTCACTGCTGCTTCTTGCGACTCGGGGCTAGTAACTTAACACTTCATTGCACTTATCTAAAATATACAGCCAAAGACAAAAATCAACTGTAGCAGATTGTTTAAACATAGCAACAAAATGGCAGATAATTGCCGATCCGCAGTAATCATCATCTCTTTCTCTTTCTAAGAGATCCCACATGCCTATCTCAGGCATTTTTGAATTCAGACACAGTCTCTGTCTCCACCACCTCTTCTGGGAGACTGTTCCACGCATCTACCACCCTTTCTGTAAAAAAGCATTTCCTTAGATTACTCTTGAGCCTATCATCTCTTAACTTCATCCTATACCCTCTTATTGCAGAGTTTCATTTCAAATGAGAGACTCAACTAAAGTGCATTTACATTATGTAGATGTTTAACTGTCTCTATCATATCTCCCCTCTTCCACTTTTCCTCCAAAGTATACACATTGAGATCTTTAAGTCTGTCCTCACTTGCCTTATACCGAAGCCCACACACCATTTTAGTAGCTTTCCTCTGGACCGATTCCATCCTTTATATAACTTTTTAAAGGTGCAGTCTCCAGAATTGTATGCTGTCGTGTGCTAAGCCCCTGTTTAGGCCAGTAGGCGGTACTAGCAGAGGCTAACTTAGGACTGGGCGTGTTCCTCTGGAAAAGGGAAACCCCTTCAGAGAGATACTGACTAGGTCAACGATCAGTGCAGCTGACCTCACTGTGGAATTAAGAGTGTCACCAAGTCAATGGCATACCAAGGGGGGGGGGGAGGTCCACCCTGGGTGCACGCCCCAAGGGGGTGCACAGCTGGCCACCCACCGGGTAATAGGCTGCCGCCGGGGAAATGCTTCCACTGCCGTCATCGGGAACAAGTCGGCCGAGTTCTCCCTTCTTTTCTTCCCTGCAGGGCCGACCCCCATTCTGGGCCAGCCAATCGCTGCCTGGCTGGCCCAGAACGTCCTCTCTGATGTTAGAATTGACGTCGGGTGGCGAGAGTTGGTCGGTCCCGCAGTGAAGAGAAGCAGGGCGAACTCGAAGCCGGCCTGTTCCCGATGACGGCAGTGGCAGCCTATTTCCCAGCGGCGGTGGCAGCATTTTCCTAAAGGTGGTGGCATAGGGGAGGGGAGGGAGAAAGAAAGAAACGGGGGGGGGGGGACAGGGAGCCACAAAGAAAGGGAGCAGGGTGAAACAAAGAAAAAGAAAAAAATGGGGCACGGAGAGAGAGAGAGAGAGAAAGACAGACAGAGAGAAAGAAAGAGGGTATGGAGAGAAAAAGAAAGAAGGAGTAAGGGTGAAATAAAGAAAAAGTTTGGGGAGGGAATGAGGTCTGGAGGAGAGGAAGCATACAGGAGGCTGAAAGAAGGGAAGAAATATTGGATGCACAGTCAGAAGAATAAAGTGCAACCAGAGACTGATGAAATTACCAAACAAAGATAGGAAAAATGATTTTATTTTCAATTTAGTGATCAAAATGTGTCCGTTTTGAGAATTTATATATGCTGTCTCTATTTTGCACTATGGCCCCCTTTTACTAAACCGCAATAGCGGTTTTTAGCGCAGGGAGCCTATGAGCGTTGAAAGCAGCGTGGGGCATTGGGAGGGGGTATATTTGTCTATTTTTGTATAGTTGTTATTGAGGTGAGGTGACATTGCATAAAGTCATCTGCCTTGACCTCTTTGAAAACCCGTGGAATAAAAATGATAATTAACATTTTCTCTGCGTACAGTGTGCTTTGTGTTTTTAAAATTTTATTGTTGGTAGATCATTTTGACTTGGCCACAAAGGTAAGGGGGAGGGAGGGAGGGAAACTGCTGAAAGACATCTAGTAATCCTTGCAGGCTTGATTGTGCAGGGAATTATTTTTGTAAAATCATGTTTTGTTATGTGACTGGCATTATTTAGACTTTAATTTCTATGAATGAATAGAATAAAAATGATGTAAAATTACTTGCTTGTTTTTATGTGCATGCGCTGAAGGAAAGTGGAGAGAGAGTGTGCTGAGAACGCTGAAGAGAAATGGGGAAGAGAGAGTGGGGAAAAGACATTGATTTATAAATTGACAATTGTACAGAATATTGTTTCTTTTTATACTTTAATATAATAAGTTCAATATAAAACAATTCAAGGCTTGTGTGGATGGAATCAGGTGGTTTGCGGGGATGGGGACTGAGCTTACGGGGATTAGTAAAATAAAATGGTATTTTCTTATTTCTCATTATTTATTTTATTTTGTAAAGTGGTGATGTTATGTATCAGTTTTTTCAAATTTACATCTACTGTCTTTATATTTTGCACAGTATTAGAGGACATGTATTACTGTTTTTGTGGTGTTGTAGTGTTGCATTGTATACAGAGTATGGTTTCTTGGCAGTTCAGTTTAACTTTTGTCTACATATTTCTATTTTTAGTTTGTGATTATTCCATATTGGGCGAGGGTATATCTGTCTGTGTGTATGAAAGGGACATGGCTTTCTGATAGCATCGACTGTACAAGATCAATTGACTGTGCAGGATCTGGCTTGTTTAGTTTTACAATGTATGTGTTGGTGTTCTAGTGCTCACTGCAGTGTTTAAGATGCTGCCTTTTCCTAGGTACACTCTTGTTGTGTGATATGTGGATTGTTACTAAAAATCATATTTTTCATATAGATGGGGGTGTGTGTCAAAAAATGATGGGCCCCGGGTGTCACATATGCTAGGTATGCCACTGCACCAAGCAAAGCACAGCGCTCAATAACAGTTCTGAAACTTTTATTCTGATCTCTAACTGATCTCAGTTCAGGATAGCCAATTTTCTCATAAAAGAAGGGGGGAAAACACTTTCTTTCTGTTTGTTCAAAGAGTATATAAATCACTTTTATTGCACCTGGATTTCAGTCTTAAATAGGTAAGTCCTCTTCACCAGCGCAATATACCATAGTCCACAAAGCTTCCTCAAAGGAGAAGGAAAAAAAAATACATCAAAAGGAAAAAAATCCACCACTTTAGGCACTTATCATAATTGCTGCCTGCACTACGGGTAGAACTGAGTTCAACAGAGCCCAGGGTTGGAGAACCGTGGAACCTGTTACTTTTTGCTTGGAAAGCAAATACCCTCTGAGTCACAAAAAAAATCCACCCTGGCAATCAAAACACAGATTTTCTTCCCCCTTTCTTTAATAAGCAGATTCTCCCAAATTGTGGCAGTTTCAAAATTCTAATAAGCAGAAGACAAGTGCAGCTTACTCTTGGCAGGTAAAACCAAAGCTTCATTCAGGCAAACACATAAAGAATTGTATGTCTATGCTAGCAAAACACAGTGCTTTTCTTTTCCTCATAAAAGGTTCCTAGCTGAACCGTGCAGCAGTGTATATCACAGTCTCTCAGAGGGGAGAGGGAACAAGGAAAAAACACAACCCTCTCTCTCTCACTCTCTTTCTCTTATTATAAGTCTCTGCCATTTCAGCAAAATAAATCCATCAAAACAAAAGAACAATTCAGGTTCTTTTTCTCTTACCAAACTAGGGACCCACCTTCGTGCTTTCTTGAGGCTACAGGATTTCCAAAGGCAGTTCAGAGGTGTCCATTTTCTCAGTTCCTTCTGGACCATCAGCGATTTGAAGCAGGGGTTGCTCTCCCTCTTCAGCCATTTCCACTTGGCTGCCTTGCCAAGCTTCTAGTGGACTGTTCCACTCCCCATGTTCCTTCCTCTCTTCCTGGTACAGGGTTACCTCCTTAAGACTCCCAGCACCACACCCACACTTCCTGGGAAGGGGGATGGGGCTTAGCTCTCTAAAGTATAGATTGTGGCTTTTCCTATACTCTCTGCACTGGGGCTGTCTTAAAGGGACAGGCTTCCTTTTGAAAACTGCAAACTTGCCAGGCTTTCTAACAGGTTTATCCCGGTAAGGGACTTCCTGACCATTAGTTTTGGACAAGTCCCTGTCCTGTTCTTCCTCACTCTCTGAGGAGTAAGCAGCTCTTCTGACTAAGGGACATGAATTTTTTTCTAAATACTTCTGGGACAAATCCAGGACTGGTCTTGGGTTTGTCATAACACAATATTCTAGATGAGGTTTCACCAGAGTCAATGTCTCCTTTTTCCTACTACCATACCTCTTTCTATGCACCCTAGCATCCTTCTAGCGTTCACTTTTACCTTTTCAACCTGTTTGGCCATCTTAAGATCATCATATACAATCACACCCAAGTCCCACTCTTCTGTCATACACATAAGTTCTTCACCCCTTAAACTGTACCATTCCTTTGTGTTTTTGCTGTCCAAATGCATGACCTTGCATTTCTTAGCATTACCTTTTAGCTGCCAAATTTCAAACCATTCTTCAAGCTTCACTTGATCTTTCTTCATGTTATTCACACCATCCTGGGTGTCTAATCTATTACAGATTTTGGTATGATCCGCAAAAAGGCAAATATTGCTTATAAAAATGTTAAAAAGATCAGGCCCATGGACAGAACCTTGAGGCACCCCACTGGTAACTTCCCTTTCCTCAGAGCGATCTCCATTAGCCACTACCCTCTGTCATCTTCCACTCAACCAATTCTTGACCCAGCCCATCACTTTGGGACTCATCCCGAGGGTACCCAGTTTATTAGATGTCTTTGTGGAACACTGTCAAAGGCTATGCTAAAATCTAATTATACTACATCTAGCGCTCTCCCTCTATCCAATTCTCTAGTCACCCAGTCAAAAAAATTGTTCAGATTTGTCTAACAAGACCTACCTCTAGTGAATGCATGTAGCTTCCGGTCCTGCAATCCACGGATTCCAGAAACTTCACCGTTCCTATTTTAAAAGCATTTCCATTAATTTGCTTACCACAGAAGTCAGAATTACTGGCCTGTAATTCCCTACTTTTTCCTTGCTTCCACTTTTGTGTAGAGGGACCACATCTGCCCTTCTCCAGTACCAGTCCACCGATACCACTTCTGACTCTAGAGAAGTGCTGAAAAGGTCAGTCAGCAGAGCCACCAGAATTTTCCTAAGTTCCTTCAGCATCCTTATCTTAGCAAAAATTCAAGGGAATGCTTGCAAAAATGAATGTGTCTTTAGTTGCTTCCCAAATGCGGGCAAAAAGTCAATAGCTCTCAGATCTTCTGGTAGGGCATTCCACAATGAATGGCCAACCAGCATAAAAATCATATCTCTCTACATATGAACATTCAATTACTAATCAAGCCTAATTCAAGTTACCTTAGGAAGCCCCACTAACGAAGAATTACAATAGTTAAAAAGAAGATGCACATAAGCCTGTATCACTGTTCGAAAATTAACAGGACTCAATAAGCTTTTTAAAGGTCATAACAATTTCTGCTTAAAGAAATGAGGAGTCTAAAATGACTCCTAGGTTTTTCACTTCACGTAGTATGAGGATTTCAATATTATCAAATAAGAAAAGCCTAGGAAACTGGAATGTTTTACAACTAGAAAGCAGCAAAATCTGAATTTAAGCTGGATTCAAGCATAACTTATTGGCAGATAGCCAAGACTTAAATGTCATTAAACACAATCTCAAAAAGTTAATTGTTTCAGCAATAGACTCCTTCATTGGAAAATAAAACTGAATATCATCTGCATATAACCAAAAATATAATCCCAAGCAAGTCAAGACCTTACAAAGTGGTGAAATATAAATATTGAACAGTAAGGCAGAGAGAGAGGAGCAGTTGCATAGCGAGGGTAGGAGGAGCCTGGGACAGTGATGCCCCCTGTGCCCTCCTCTCCACCCCCCTTCTGCACCAACCCCCCATTGTCCTCCTCTTCACTCCCGCTCCTTCTGCGTCCCCATACCACACTCACGTCCTCCCTTCCCACCTCTGTACCTCTTTATATCTTTGCAGCACAAGCAGCTTCTCCAGTCTGCTGCTCGCGCTGGCGTTGGCTTTCCCTCTGACATCACGTCCTGGCCATGCGACCCGGAAGTGATTTCAGAGGGTGCCAGGCCAACGCGAACAGCAGGCTAGAGTAGTTGCTCGAGTTGGTGAAGATTTTAAAGAGGTACACGGGCGGGAAAGGGAGGGTGTGAGCATGAAGTAGCCGGGGGGGGGGGGGGGGTGAGGGGGGGCACCACTGCCCCAGGCACTTCCTACCCTTGCTAAGCCATTGAGTCCAAGAACTGAATTTCAGAAGCATCATACATTCAGATTTATTTTACCTCTGATACTATGTTATAGAGATCAACAGTTCATACAGAAAAGATACTAAAGGAACATTTGCATTCAGTACCAAAATTTACAAGCCCCAAAAAAGTTTTGTTTCATGTCATCTCATGTCATTTTTGTCAGGGGTTCCTCTTCCCCCACCCTGTTGTCACAGTAGATGACCCAATTTGAAAATTTTCTGGCACCCTTCCTGCATCCATGCCCACCAGCCAATAGAAGACAGCCTCTACCTTACCCACAGCCTGAGATCTCCAAAGCTCCCCATAGGTTCCCTGGGCCCACCTAAATCCCTGGTGGTCTAGTGGAAGTCTATCAGGGCAGAACTGTTGCCTATTCACTCTTGCCCTGGCCAGGGCTGCATCCAATATGGCAGTCATAACCTTTCACCCTAGTCTTCACTGTATTTAGAGCCTGGGTAGTGTTCTTGTAAAGTCTTACATTTGAGAAGAATAAAAATGAAACAGATGGACCAACAAGTAATGAAATGGTCCTTTGGGATACTACTGTGTTCTCAATACGTAAACCGCTTCGAACTTCACGGTAAAGCGGTATATAAGAAATAAATTATTATTATAATTATTATTATAATTTGCTTTAAAAAATTAGATGCATTTAAACTAAAATACAATTCAGGGAACAATGCATTTTATTTTGTAAACTGCTGTGATCTGTCATAAGCGCCAGCGGTATTTCAAATTTTTAATAAACATAAATAAAAATAGAAGAAGCACAAACTTATTACAGCTCACAAAAATACAATTCAGCAAGTAAAGGGAAGTCGGGAAAAATGAAACATTGTACACTTATGCGGGGAGCAATTTGGGCAGCTCTTCGGCTGATTCACATGTTTTCTCTAGCTGAGAATATCTCTCATCTGTCAAAAGACATAAGAATATCAGACAGACACTATCTTCAAAGGCACATGAGCTGAATATCACCTTAGAGAGGCCAATAAAAAGAAAAATATACAAAACAGAAATCATACAGTATTGAGCAACACAATGACACACAAATTGGCAGACCTCAAGCTCTTAGAAGTGGAGATCTTCAGATGATTCTGGGATAAAGCATAAAATCCCTCCGCCAATCATAGCCACAGAAAAATGCTACCACAATTCTGACTCGCTAAATCTAAAGGAGGTAGGTAAAACTTTCAGGTTACTAAAGACTACCCTGACTCCTCTAAATGAAAATTCCAGCCCATTAAAAACCCATAACCCCCAACAGCAAACCCCTCTCCCCAAAACACCCACCCTCCCTCTAGGCCTCCTGGGTCAATATTGGTGGTGCAGTGGTGCTAGATGACAGTAATCCTCCTCCACTAGCTCTCGGCACCACTGTGCCACCAATGTTGACCCTTGAGTAAATCTGAGGGGTAGGGGTGGGAGTTTTGATAGAGTGGACCTGTTCATTGGGGCCCCCAATGGGGTTAAGGCCTGGATCTGGAGGTGGGTATGTGATCAGAGGGTTGAGGCCTAGATCAGAGAGGTTAGGTATGTGATACGGCAGTTCAGGGGGGGGGGGAGGGGAGGGAGACGCATGTCTGCTCAGTGGAAGGAAAATTGGGACTGTGCCACTATAGCTCCTATGATAGTGCTCTGCTGCTGGACTACAGGTAGCTCAGCTGTACGTATTGCCTCCTTATGAGGTGATGGTAAGTTCGGCTGCGCTAGTGGCAGTAGTGACATCTACACCTCTGCCTGCCCATGTCACACCCAGATTTCACCCACTCCCACATTAGGCAGCTGACTTGGGTTTTTAATGCACTGCCCTGAACTACTGTCCATTGTGTTGAAAACCCTGCCTTAGTTGCTTAATGCATCTTAGTTTGAGCCCCTCCCCTTAGTTACTAACAACTAACAGTAAAACAACATGTCTTAATGGTACCCCATGTTGATAACTCTCTCCCCCCCTTAGTCATATTCTCTTCTGCTATATTTTAACCACTTAATGATCCACATTATCTCTCATCCCATGACTTTATGACAATAACTCGAGGTACTTTCTCAGGTACAGTCTGAAAATCTAGCAACATTATTCACCCTTATTCATTTTATTAACACTGTAAAAAAATAAAACAGCAACTTAATAGAAGCATGACTTGCTTTTGCTAAATTCATGTCAGCTGTGCCTCATTAAGCTGTATCTAGCCATATGGCCAGTAATTTAGGTTTTCAGTTTCCCAAAGCTCCTCTATGTTTCTTCCTATGAAAGCATTTCTTGTAATAAGTTGCTTTTAAGAACATTTCTCCCAGAGCGACACGGTATGACTTCCAATAGGAATGTTTTCTGTTGTAGGAACCTTCTTGCTTGGTAGCAAGGGTCTTTTAAGAAACAGAGCCTGGAAATGATAAA